>NC_135348.1:17042280-18251097 GCF_023851605.1 Tamandua tetradactyla | reverse complement strand
TTTAGTCACTAAGATTTTCAGCATGCATTTTTGTTTATTTATTTAACAAATATCTACTTAATAAAAATTGCTGGGTTGGCTCCTGGAGAGTGAGGATGTGGGCTATAATGATTAATAAAACCTCACTGCTACCCTCAACGGGGAGCATCCCGCAACAGTGAGAAATCCTGCAGACAAGTGAAGGAGGAAAAGGAAGGGGCAGGCAGGAGATCTACAATGGTGGTGATGGAAATAAGGGTGCAGTGAAAGAACGATGATGGATGCTTAAAGCATCAGGATCTAGTGAAACTTTTCTTTTGGGTTTGGTTTTCAAAATCGGGAGACTGTTGTATGTGTGAAATCAGATGAGGAAGAAACCAATATAGATCAGGAAATTGCAGATGCTTATATCTGAACACACTGGAAACAGTATATAAGGGTGGGAACAGGGTCTCTGCATATCTGGTAAGGATGTGATGAAGTTCACAAGTGAAGGTACTGATTAAGAAAGGATAATATCCTGTGGAAAATAATGCTATGAAAATAAATGTTCATTAATTATGATCGCACATTTATAAAAATATACATATATACACACATGCATAAATGTGCATATATTGGTTTAATTATTTGCAAATGCATAGGGAAAATATGAGAAAATGTATACCACGGCAGAAACCATTAGGACTCATTACATACGCATGTGCTCCCCTATATTTCCCAGAGTCCCTTACAGATTGAAGCCATGTGATTAGATTCTCCACTAGTACAGGGCAGATGAGATTTAAGCCATCTTAAACCATCTTTCAGCCCACTCTTTTTCTTCCACAATGCCCACGGGAACACAAATGGCAGAACTACAAGGTAGACTCTGTGTTACACTATGAGGTGAGGGGAAAAATAATCTTTGTTAAATGATAAACCACAGCAAGAATCAGGTGCGTGTTTGTTACTCAGCCGAGTCCATCCTATCCTAGTTTACTACACCAAACTAAAATTATTCAAAGTGTCTACCTTTAGAGAGAAGGGGATATAATATTATGAGGTTTTTCCTTTTCTACTTTATAAATGTCTGTATTTTTAAAAATTTTGTAAAGCATTGATAATGATGATGCATTAATAAAACAAAAATTATGTCCATTTCATGGAAAAAAATCTGTTAAATACTTTGGGCATAATCCATTTAAATTCTAATTTGGAGGCCCTCTTTGGTGCTAAATCATGTTAGGACTGCTCCAAAATACTAAATGAGTGCAGTTAAGGTCACCCTACCCCCAAAGAAGTAGTATAAAGTTAAAGAATTCTAGAAAAGCATATTAAAACACATGAAAATACCACATTGCTTCTAATTAGTTTACAGAAACATTTACATAGGGAACCAGACTTGCTGTGTGACTTTGGGAAAATCACAACATCTCTGAGTTTGTAATCCTTCCCTTTATGTAAAATCTAATCTCTCAACCAGTTTCATCAAACTCTAGGATTTCAGTTCTGGGACACATAAATTTTGAGTCACTTTTGATTAAGATAATTGGTAAAAGAGAGACAGATGGGGAGGGCATAAAAGAAAATGCAGATAAAGGAGATGAATATTTGAGGGGGGTTGGAACAAAATCAAACAAAAGGCACATAAGGCTTTAGAACTGCCAACCAAAGGACTCCAGTCTTCACCAACAGCACTTAACACTTCTTACCGTGCTCTCCCCAGACTTCACATGAAATGAATCACTTGTTCACCTGGAATCAATCACCCATTCATCAGAATTATCCTTTCATGTTCCCTTCACTATTGACTATATTTTCAGTCTGCTTGATGGGCTCATTTTGCTTTGACCACCCCACAGCAGTTGTATATTCCTCACAGCACTTTCCTTGGCCTCCTTCTAACTCTTTAATTATTTGGTCCACTACCATGGCTTCATTTATCACCTAATGTAGATGACTCACAAATCTGCTTAGCTTGCTCAGACCACTCTTGAGCTCTGAATTGGAATAACCATTTCTTTCCACATGTCTCTCATAAATAATGATTCTTCTATCCATACATAAACCTGGAAGCCACCTCCCTTTGATTCTGCCTCTTTAGCATCTGTTTCTCTCCTTTCTACCTCTACTACTTCAATAAAGACTCTCATCTTTTACATGGACTGCTAATAGCTCCTTCACTTGGATTTCTGCCTCCCACCTTGATAACCTCCTCCAATCTGACCTCTTTATATACCACAAATAATCTTTGATTTCCAAATTATGGGGCTTTTAAATCACCATTCTGTTATTGATTTCTAATTTATCTATTCTATTATCAGAAAGTATGATTTAATTCCAATTTTATACAATTTGTTGACTCTTACTTTATATACCCAGTATACAGAATCTCATAATGGTTCATATGTCTGAAAAAATGTATATTCTCCAATTCTTAGTAGCACCATCACATTCATCCAATAAATTCAGCTTGTCAATTGAGTTGTTCAAATCAAATATCTTGTATCCTTACTGACATACGCGTATGCACATACATATAAATATATATGTATACATAATTGTTTCCTAAACCATTTGAAAGTAAGTTGCAAACAGTATGACATTTTACCCTTAAATATCTTATCATCTACCTCCCAAGAAAAGTACATCTCCTATATAACACTACTAACTCAAGAAATTTAACATTAATAAAATATTATCTAATAAGCATTCAAATTCCCGTAATTGTTTCCCCCCAAACCTTTACATTTGTTTCTTTTTTTTTAAGTACATGATTCATCAAGATTGCATTTATCTATACATCTAGTTTAACATAGAATTGTGGTGTCTGATATGAAGCCTCCAGCATATGACTGCTGAATGCTTAGAATAAAGCTACTCCAAACCAAGGTATGCTATAAACATAAAATATACTCCTGATTTCTAAAACTTACTACTGAAAAATATATATCTGATTAATAATTTAACATGCATCATTGACATTAACGTCACCTTTTCCTCTTCAGTTTTTTAAATGTAGCCAACTAGAAAATTTTAATTGTATATGTGATTTGTTTTGTCTTCCAAGTGGACAATACTGACTTAGAACATTTCCTCCCTGTCCCACCCATTTTTTCATCTCTTCTGACAAGACGGATATTCTTGAAGGTCATCTGGATTTTTCTCACTGTTTCCTTACGAGTAGAGTGAGAGTGAACATTGTGACAGGAATATGACCTAATTGATGCTGTCCATTTCCAATTACCTCATATCAAAAGGAACCCATGTTGAATAGTGCTGTATCTGATCATTTGATTAAGATGATGTATCATCTAGGGTTCTCTAGAGAAACAGAATCAGCAGGAGATATCCATAGATATATAATTATAAAATTGTCTCACGTAACCGTGGGAATGTAGAGTCCAAGGTCTGTAGGGCAATTCGCAATGAAGGTCCTCAACAAACTCTCAGGAGAGGCTGGCTGGACAACCATAGGAATGGAAAAGTCCAAAATCTGTAGGACAGGATGTGAAGATGGCCACTCCAATGAAGGGTCTGGAGGAACTCCACAGGAGAGGCTGGCTGGCTGAAGCAAAAGAGCGACTGTCTCTTCTGAATCCTCCTTAAAACCCTTCTGATGATTAGATTAAAATCGCTCATTGTGGAAGACATGCCCCTTAGCTGATTAAAAATGCATTCAGCTGTGGATACAGCCAACATAATCATGCTTTAAGTCCATGAAATGTCCTCGTAGCAACAAACAGACCAGCACTTGCCCAACCAGACAACTGGGCACCACCACCTGGCCAAATCGACACATGAAACTGACCATGACAGATGGTAACCAGCCAATCTTTTCATTATAAAGGCACATTTTCCTCTTTGTGATTAGTAAATAATCTGTGGATGATACTTTGAGCCCATGTTAATATTCTGTTCCCAACTTCCTTTCATAACAGGTTTTAGCATCCACTGGAACTCTTGCCTAATTCAGTCATTACATCGGTAATTGCAAAATGCTGATTTTGTAATTCCATCAGTCCTTCTACATTTATAAGCTGAATTCTCTATAAAGGAGAGATTTATTCTTTTCTACCCTGTTCAAGTATCATTTTGGACTCAATTCCTTCTCTACTCAGTGTATTATAATTTCCTTCCACCACTATTCTTTTTTATGTTTACCATGCCAAAATTGGCCAGCGAGAGCCTACTCAGGTCTGTTCCTGAACTATTTCGGCAAGTCTCCATCTTTGAGCATTCCTTGTTTTCTGCCACAATGAGGGTTCCAAGCTCACTTTGTTCTTTCCCTGATCCAGACCTGGAATGAGGTCCAAGAAGTGGTGGTCATTATCTCTTCTAAAATTATCTACCTACCCACTCTTTAGTGCTTTTCTGCTTAGAAAATTCTGGTTAGATATATTTTAAAACTTCTCAGTATACTTTATAGGGCTCTTAATTTTTCATATTTTCCAACTCTACTGTCTCCCTGTGCTTCATTTTGTTAATTTCTTAAGAACCACCTTCTATTTTATTAATTTTATCATCAGTCCTACTAAATCTATTTAATTCACCTATTAAACTTCTTATTTCAATTACTAATATTTCCAGAAGTTTCTGCCAGTTCTTTATCAGATCTTTCTGAGCATGTTTATGTTCTCTAGCCCATTCATATTTTATGCTTTTATCTTTAAACAAATTAAGTACACTTATTTTCTATTCTATACTAGATAATTCTAATATTTTCTTTGCAAGTATAAATCCATTTTTGGGGGTTAGGAGGACTGTTTCTCAATCACTCACTGGCTAATTTCCCATTGTATTTTATGATTTTTTTAAATCGTAGACTCACATTCCACAGGAATGGAGATTATTTGCAACCTGGGATTAGGAGCCTTTCCTCAAGAAATTATTTGTTTGTTTCCTTCAGGCATACAAATACACTTTTAACTCATGGGAGATTTAAACTAAATTCTCACTTTATAGAATTTCAAAACAATGGTAATACGAATTTGGATTCAATCCCAAATGTGTGTGGTTATTAATTATGAGGGGAAATCTTTTCTCTCAGAGCCAACATTGCATCAATTAAATTTCCATTTCCTACTGCAAAGCAAGGCTTTTATTTTCCTTAGTTAATTGTTCACTGATAACATCACTGATAGGCGGTTTCCAGATCTGGGGGAGTCTCTGATCTGACTTCCCACCTTACATTTGCCATAGCTATTGCATCTGCCCCTTGCTTATGCCAGGTCCATTGAAACTGAGAGCTCAAGGCTATTCATCAGTGATGGGCAGATGCTCTCAGAAGAAGAAACTGGGCTCTGCCCTAAAATACCTCTTTGAATTCATTCTTCTGTATTTTTTATTTGTTTGTTTTGGATTCTTAGGTGCTTTATAAACATTTGTTGAATGACGGAACACCTGGAATATTCTGAACCCCCTTCACAAGTCATTCACATTTCAGGACACAGCTCAAGGGACACTATTTGGTCTATCTTAACATTGAAACAATTTGCAGCATCCATCGTTTCTGTAGCCCCCTCCGTCTTACTAGTGTGTAAACTCTTTGATGATATAGGCTGGAAATCACTCTCTTCCAATCCTCAATAACACATTATAATACCTGGAACATTCATCAAACGTGTTATAAGAATTAATCAATAAAATACTTAACACCTCTTATTGAGTTGCATGCAATTTTTAATCTAACTACTTTGTTTGCCAGTGACATGAATTAGTTTCTTTTTTTTGTCTCGGATATGACAGATACTATAAGTATACCACCTCCAACTGACTCCCATTTCTCCCCAACATTCATAAAGAATCCTAATTTCCCCCGTTCCAAAAATCCAAGGAGCTCTAGTTCAGATTACTAAAAAGTAGCCAATCCGAAATAGTTATTTAAGGCAGGAAAAGTGGACCAACATAAGAGTGGGAACTAATTTTCTAGAATGCAGAATTTTAATTTAGAAATCGAATACCATAAAGGGAGTGTGCAGAAGTGTATTCTGGCACAGATTGGATGGAAACTTTCTTGAGAACATTATGGAAGGGTTCATGTCATGAAAATGGTTGGGCTAGAAGAGCTTTAAGGCTTTTCTTCTACACAGAGATTCAACAATATTATGAAAATGCTTTGCATCCACTAAACCCAGATCATTTTAATTAAAAAATGAGACTTTATTTTCTGAGTATTGATAGATTATAAAATTGGCATTCTTTTCTTTCCTTCTCTTTATGACCCACAATTTTAATGGTATTCAATTTTATAATATTTTTTTAATTAAAATGAAAATGTTTCAAAGTTATAGACAGATTCATTAGTCAAAAAAGACAGATTGCAATTTACTGACATTTCACATTCTAGTGTGTGGGCTGGGTGAATGTCATATGATTTTCTACTGTTGGAATTTCCAGCACATGTGTGTTATAAAGAATGCCAGCTCCTCACTAGATTGTGAACTCTTTGGTGGTCTCTTGAGGACAGAGACTGTGTTTTTATCTATTCAACCATCTATTCAATCATTCATTCAACCAATATTTACTAAATGCTTACAATGTAAGAGATAGTCTGTTAGGCAGTAGGGATGCAGAAATAACCTGGGGGTTATAGAATCTATAGTGTGGGAAATGAAATTAACTAAATAATTTTGTAATCACACAAATAATTATACATTTATACTTGCAATGATATAGAAATTTATTTCCATTATCTCAAGAAGTTAAAACAAGGAGCGAAATGAATCTTTAGTTTTTGTTAATTGGGAGGTCATCAATTGGCAATTTAATAGAAAGATGGAAGTGAAAGTAAGATTTCATTAAATTGAAAGAATAAAGGTATTGGAGATAATA
The DNA here is from genome assembly GCF_023851605.1 of Tamandua tetradactyla. Taxonomy (NCBI): domain Eukaryota; kingdom Metazoa; phylum Chordata; class Mammalia; order Pilosa; family Myrmecophagidae; genus Tamandua; species Tamandua tetradactyla. The sequence continues at coordinate 18,244,302 of NC_135348.1, read as the reverse complement.
AATATAGAATCTGCTTCAAGAAATGTGATTTGAAGAGAAGGAGGGAGAGATTAAATGATCACCACAAAAATGTAAGTTGAAGAACAGGTGTTTTGGTGTCAATATAGTTTTACAACAGAAGAGACTAATATGTTTTTTAGGCTATAAGGAAGAAGAGAGTAGAGACACAAAGGAAAGCAAATAATAAATGAGATGAGGTCAGTTTCTGGAAGAGATGAGAAGGGATGGAATTGAATTTGGCCTTGACCTAGGAAAAAGGAGCCCTCTTCTTCTAAAACTACAGATAAGGTTTTAGATTACTATTGGTAAGTGTCCAGTGAGTTCACCATAAAGACCCTTATTTCCCCCATGAAGTTCACTTGTTCAAACCAGAAACTTATTACCTACCATCAAAATATATCTCAAATTTGTCCATTTCTCTGTAATTCCACTAACACCAGAACAACTGCCACAATAATGCAGCAAGATGAAAGAAACCAAAACTCAGCAACCTACAAGCTTAGATTTTTTCTTGCTTATGGTTCTGAGTTGGCCAGGGAAGTTCTGCTTCAAGCTATGGGTCCGCTGGCTTGGGTGTGCAAAGCTGGGAAGGAGCAGCTATCTAGGGCATGCTCAACTCATGGCAGATCAAGGAGTGTACTACTAAGGACATTTAAAGTCATTGCTTACATCATGCCTTTCTGCATTCTATTGGCCAAAGCAAGCACATGGCCAATCTCAAAGTCAACAGAGCAGGAAAGTATTACTCCAGCCCAAGATGGAGAAAAGGAATGAATATGTGTTAAATAATAATCCAGTCTATCATATCAGTTGGGACTAAGCCACCATTCCTGCTTGGACTGAACAGAATAATTCAAATTAGTCTCCTGTTTTCTCCCAGCCTCTATTCACTCTGTCCTACACAGAGTCCAACATTTCTTTCAGAAATGGAAATCAGATCATAACACTCTCTTTAAAACCATTCAATGACTTTCTACCAAATAAAATAAAAATTAAAACTAAAATTAATCCTTTGCCATTATCTACAGAGCCATACCTCATCAGAACCCCACCCATTTCTCGCCTGATTTCACATCACTTTCCCATTTTTTTCAGCCATTACCCTGCAGCCACAATAGTGTTTACTCTGGAGCTTGAATAAATCGATCTCTTTCCCTTCTCAGGTTTTTTCACTGCCTGAAACACTCTTCCCCAGCACTTCAGATGCTGTCAGTGGCAGGCTGCTGCTGGCTTGTACCAACAACATCGACTGCTAAGTTTTCTGGAATTTTGCAATTCATTTCTTAAACCTTTGGTAGCCTAAAATCAGCCATAGGAGGAGGAGTATTTACACCACTAAAATCAGCAAATGCTATAAATGGTCCTTTTTGTTTTCATTCCTCAGAATGTCAGTTTACAGCATATCACTGGGTATATTCTTTTCCTCCTTTAGATCAAATAGATCAAATATCACTGCCCCAGAAAGGTCCCGACAGTTAGTCTATTACATCATTGTATTTATTTCCTTCATTGCAATTATCTAATCTATTTGCTTGTCTGTTAACTGCTTTTTGCCTATCCTCCCCAGCCAGAATGTAATCTCCATTTTTTTGCTACTATATCATCACTGTCAAAAAGAGTGGCTAACATATAATGCTCAATAAATATTTACTGAATGAATGAATGAATCTCTCCTCTGACATGTTGTGAGCTATTTATGACTGGGGACATCCTTATTCCTTTTTAACTCGGGCCTAGCATCAGACCAATAAATATTAATTGAATAAATTAAAGCATTTATTAATGTATTTACTAGGTACAGATGTAATAAAATTTCAGATACTACAACCAGAGGAGCAACAGGACATTTTGTGCTAGACAGGTTATCTAAACACTTCATATTCATTTTATAGATTTTTTTCCACCTCATCGTCACATAGATATTAGAATTCTCAATATAATAAGATTATTCAACCAAGAAATTGTTAATGATTACTTCCTTTAGCCTTGTGCCCGTTGTCATGGAGGCTCTAAGAAAATGGGAAATCATAATCTCCACTTCCCAAAAGTTTATATTCCATTAATCCCACAATAGAGGTAATCATTTACTCATATATTGAACAAATATCTCAGTGTCTAGCTTAACATGTTAAGCACTCAATGAATGCTTATTGAATGAATGAATGAACAAAAGAAGAACCAAGAACAGGGCTGAATTAAATGTGTGAGGATATAAATTTATTTCTGATTTCAGTAGAAAAGTACTGGGAATTAATCCACGTTATGTTGGTGCAATACAACCCAACCATGGGACCTCAACGTATAAAACAATGGTAAAAAATGTACTAAAACATTAAATAGATGATTATTTTCAGAAATCTAAAAATATAACAGCAATGAAAAGGAAGATTAATTCCAATAAGCTTTAAGACAATACAGTGTCTACAAGGTGTAAAATATTATGCTGATGTGAAATTTCAGGGATCTGGATTTCAACCTCCAGGTGGTATATTGCAGTATGTATGAGAGATACTACAGAGAAGCGGTAAGAGGGCATTGTAGTCAGACAGACTTGAGTGAGCATAAATTTGAACTTTATGATTTATCAGCCATATGACCTTCAGTAACATAAGTCACATTTCTGAGTTCAGCTTCCACGTTTTCAAAAATGCATATGATGATATTAGATTGACATGAGAATTGGGTGTGAGATAATACAGGCAAAATACTTAGCATAGTGCCTGGTAGATAGTAAGTGCTCAATAAAATCAGTGAAGTGATGCCTATTAATAGTGAGATTAATAACATAACATCAATTGCATTTTATACACAAGATGAAGCAGGCATATAATGTTATAAAATGGAAGTACATAAGATAAAGTGTTACAAAAATATATCAAGCACTTATAGTATATAATATTAAATACAAAACAAAGTTATATTATGCTAAATTCCTGTGCCTATAACTTCTCTATCAGTCATTCATTTTCTCTTCCATCCAGTCATAAAATACAACAGTATTCACTCAGCGTTTGGAAAATTAGGTAGCGTACACTCTTCCCCCAGAAGGAAAATAACACCAGTTATCTCCTAGTGAGATAGCTGAATCCCTACCAGGTAAATAGCATAGTCAAAGGCTTAACAAAATCATCCAAAATAAATGTGTTTATATTGATCATTCCTGGGTCACCCTCAAACAATAAAACAAAGACGTGGCTATAGGTCAGTGACACTCACAAATCTGAGTCCTTACTGAGAGCTTCTGGGCGTTAGTCCACCAGGACAACTGATGGAAAAATATCGATATGCATCCCCCTAGTAGGGCAATCCCGATCTCCCCCCTCAATCAGCTTTTCCATGAATATTTTCACATTTCTACACAGTCAGGGCTTTCTCAACAAAGATTTCTGGCCTGCAGGTTAAAGGGTACTTGAATGGAAGCTGCCTTGGAAGTTAGAGACCTCAGTAGAGACTTAGAGGCACCACCCTTGAAGCCATTTACTTACATTCCAGAGAGTAACAGACCTAGGGACCTTTGCCTTCTCTCCTCAGAGAGGACTGTTTACATTATAGGACAAAGGTCTGGCTCTCTCTCTGTCTTTCTTTGTATGGGTTCCCCTGATCTCAGGATTAAATGTTTCAAATGTGCTATTAACTCTGAGATTCATAACCTCAGAGCCCCTCTTCTGTGATACTAACACTGCATATCTGGATGGCATCTGCCCTCATTATGTTGCTCCAAGGGGGATTGGGGCCTGCAGAAATGAGGCAAGATGCTCTGTGAATAGTTAGGCATCTGCATCTGATCTAGAAACCTTGAGCTTTTTGTCCGTATAATTAGATTATGAGTGTGTGTGAGAGAGAAAGTGAAAGTGATAGATGACAGATAAGTGATGCATAAATAAATGTATAAAAACAAAACAAGCAGGGCTGACATACTCCTTTCCTACATGGATGAACCAAAGAGACGTGAACTAAGAACCACCTGCCAGATATTTGAGTCCAGTAATTAATCTGGTCTCTCACAGCTGCTCTCCACACTCGAGCATCTTTGAGTTTTCATGCACTTCTCCAGGTAATTCCTAATAACTCAAATCGATTGTTTTTAGGAAGTCCTAAGTCCATCTTTCGTCAGGTCATCACCACCCCCATAGCCTGCTCCTCCGGTTCTCCCATCAGTGTGTGGAAGGAAGGTTCTAATCTGCACCATTGGGTTTCAATTGAACATCTCAGGACTATTCTCTTTAGGCTCACAGCTGGGCACCCACTAAGCTCTCTAGTACTAATCATTCCCATGTAAATTTCCCTCAGGAGAAAGATTTTTGGAAATAACTCACTATAAATAATCACTCATTCAGGAAACAACATTATACCACAAAGATCTCCTTAGGGTCAGTGTGTGATATACCCCCAGGAAAATTGCGAGCATTTCAGTTAAGTTTGCTGCTCCACCTCTACCCTTGGGCCAAGCCATGGAGTCTCTCTGAGCTGAAGTTTCCTCAATCTTAAAAATGGCGCCAGACACTTCTAAGTATTATAAATTAGATTGTAATAGAAGTTATAAATGCACATAATAAAACCCTGAGTATAAAGCACTCAGGAAATAGGCGACTGCTGCTGTTTTCATTAGTATTTTTTATTCTCTCTTTTGCGTTTTTCTGAAACAAATCAGAAATTCACCAGCATTTGGTTTACCTGGCAAGAGTCCATATCTGCTTGGACCTTATCTTTCCTTACCAAGATGTCTGAGAATATAAAAGACTTCATACAAGTCCCAAATCTCTCCTAACAATGTGCGTGGATCTGAAAGGATTATATACCCTAGAAAAGCCAAGTTTTATCCTGATCCATCTTGTGGAAGCAGCAGTTTCTTTTAATCCCTACCCATTACTGTATGGTGGAAACTTGATTATGTTATCTCCATGGAGATGTGACTCACCCAATTGTGGGTATTAACTTTTGATTAGAGGGAGATGTGACTCCACCCATTCCAGGTGGGTCTTGATTACTGGAATTCCTTAAAAGAGGAAACATTTTGGAGACAGCAAGAGAGCCATGAAATGCACGAGAGCCCATGCAGCCAAAGGCCTCTGGAGATGAAGAAGGAAAACATCCCTGGGGGAGCTTCATGAAACAAGAAGCCTGGAGAGAAAACTAGCAGACCTCGCCATGCTCGCCGTGTGCCTTTCTAGTTGAGAGAGAAACCCTGAACTTCATCGGCCTTTCTTGAGTGAAGGTAATCTCTTGTTGGTGCCTTAATTTGGACACTTTTTATAGACATGCTTTAACTGGGACCTTTTCATGGCCTTAGAACTGTAAACTTGCAACTTAATAAATCTTCCCTTTTAAAAGTCATTCTGTTTCTGGTATAGAAACATTCCAGCAGCTAGCAAACCAGAACAATATGCTTCTTATAAAGGGCACATACACATATACAAACCAAGTCTCAGGATAGGTAAATACATGAAGAAACTCTACAATAGGCCCTCAGTTGTGTTTTGAGAACTCCAAGGACTCATTGATTCTACCTGGAATATTGTCTAAAGAAACCTGGGAAGGGAGCACTCATCAGAGATGGGTGACAGATATAAATGCAAACCAATGTAATGACAAAATCTAACTATATTCATGTGTTAGGGTGGGGAAAAAAATAGGCATCCACAGAGAAGCCTAAAATACCATAGCCATTTATCACAGCCATTTAGTAACCTTGTCATAGCAAAAAGGATATTCATTTCTATTGTTATGCCTCATAGCAGATTTTCATGGGGTGAGAAGGTTGTAATTATTAGGGCAGGACTGTTAAACATAGAAAATGGTAACTTCAAGGCATTAGGGAGTGTTTGTAAATGAAGGTTGTTTTTATTTATTTATTTACGGTGCAGCATTAATCATGTTGCATCTTGCAAGGGTGTTGTCATTTCTCTCACAGGCACACACTGAATTACTAATCAGCACTATGCAATGTGTCTCCCACTCTCTGGCACTTTCATTCCATACTTCCCAGTTTTAGTGTCACTTTGAGGTTTGAAGTATTTCACAGTTATTTGCTATATGTGGGTGCCAAAAAAAAAAAAGTCAGTCTATATCACTGAAAAAGAGACTGCAAGAATAGAAAATGATTAGGGTCAGATGGGAATTTTTGTCCCATTACTACTCAGAACTTTATCAAGAATCAATTTCCTTTTATCAAAATCTAATTTATGTTTTACAGATTCATGGGTGCTTACAATTGTTTCTCTCACCACTTAGAGTTCTTATAAACTTAAATCTATACTGTTATACATAAGATTCTCCAATTACAGGGAAATTGGAAAGTCCATACATCTTCTCTAGCCTCAAAACTTGCTCTTATGCTCTAACATAACAAACCTCAAAAGTCTCATTCCAGTCAGCTGACCTGATCCAGTATAAATATTGATTCAATCTCTATGTACACATCTCAACGCACTTTTCATTTTAGTGGGGTAAAGCCAATCCATTTAAACAAAGATAGAATGACTTATATCTACCACAAATGTAAATACATTAAAACTGATCAGACACTGAACAATATATTGACGTACACCTCAAATAATGGCAGGCTACTCAGCGTCACTTTTGTAAAGGACCAGCACACCTGCCAACTCCCTGTACTCTCTCTATACACTGTTACAGATGGCTTACAGCACACACACACACAGACACACACCCACAGCGTTTTGGTATTCGATCACCCAATACTATGTGTGTGTTTATTAACATAATCTGTCTGATTACCAGCCAAAAATAAAGCAAATAAATGTAAACATCTTAAGACTGGTAAAGGGAAGCCCATTACACAAAAGCATCTATCTAGAATAATGTCCAACATAAGTCAAACACTAAGAAAACATTTATCTTCCTTTCCTGTCTTTCCAGCTGCATAAGATACTGCCTCAAGTTCAAATGTCTGGTTTATTTCCTTACAATAAGCTGAGAATCATTTGCGAGCATGAAAAGCAAAATAAATATACATATATATGTGTATATATATATATATATATACACACAGACAGATGGAAATTCAAATAGTAACGTTTTTAGGGGTGTTCTGAATAGCTTTTTTTTTTAAGCTGAAATTACTTTCCTCAAACAGTTTAAAATAAAATTTCCCTCTTCGAAAGAGGGGATTTACACTTATAATTTCAGCTAAAAGATGACAATTAATTACTGGAAAATAAGAGAGTAACTTTTCCATTTGAGGGATCTAGCACTTAGAGAAACAAATAATTACTAATTATGCCAGCATGTTGGCAGCAGTACTAAGGGACAGAAGGCCTACTCTAGTTTCAAATGTCCAGACAAGAATATAGGGTAATGTCTAATAATGGGTATATGGAGACAAGGCCAACCTCCCACAAATGGACAAAGAAAAGCTGATCAAGACAGCATGTTAGCATGGCCTGTTATGGGTTCCCAACTTTATCTAAATTCGAACATGACAAAACTACACCAAAATGCAAAACTGCCTCTTTCTATTGACTAGATTTTACACTTGCCACATTCTCTTTAAATACACACATAACAATGAAATGGTTAGCAGCAACAAATAAATTTGAAACAAACAGTTCTCTGTTATCTGAATGAAAGTGGATGCTAAGCAGCAATTATATGTTACACTGTTGAAAAGGTTTTGATTCAATTTTATTGCCAATTCTCTGACAGTTAGCTCTATCGATATACTGACCTTTGATACGTAATAGCCCCAAAGTACTGACCCTTGATTTATAATAGTCCGAAATTATCTGAAATTGGATGAGTTTCATGAACTTAAAACATTCTCAAATATTATTAACTGTAATTCTTCGTTACAGATAAAATTAGTACTTCCCAGGAGCATGCTTTAGTAATAGATGGGAGGTGGAAGGAATGGATCACAAAATACATACAAAACTCCACAACATTCACAACTTCAATACATAATACAGAATAGAAGTTATTTTAAGAATATTTATAAAGCAATAATTCAGAATATTCTTGTGAATTCCATAAGGGAAACAATTACTGTTAAAGGGAAAATTGGACTAATGGTCTAAAGGTGAGTGACTGAGATGACTCCAATAAAAATGTTTAAAAGAGAGAGAGACCAAAGCAGAGGGTGAGCAAGAACTCATAAGATTCTAACATATTCTAGAATTATTTCCCTTTTCCAAATTCCATACTCACTAGTCCCTATACTAAGACTGTCTATTTCTTGTATGAATACAGAAGTATATTTTCAAACACATGGTCTTTGCGAAGAACGTGAAAAGTTGGAGGAGGAGTTTCTGGGTTATCTTCCAATCTTTTTTGTACACTGTTATCAGTAAAATAAATTTGAGCAGGTACCCAACACATGCATAATTGTTTATGTACAAATTATATTCACATTCACTTTTACTAGCATATTCTTGCATTATAAGCAAATACAAAATATATATTATAATTGGGAGATATCAAAAAAATTAAAATGGAAGCTTCTTTCTACATGATAAGGTATCATCTTACTCAACCCTTGGAGTTAAGCCCTCTGTATTTTCTTTTTCTTTCTTTCTTTATTTTGCACGGGCAGGTACTGGGAATTGAATCTGGGTCTCAGGCATGGCAGGTGAGAACTCTGCCCTTTCTGTATTTTGATATAATAGATTAGAGCAGGGGTCAGCAAAGCATGGCCAGGGGAAGGCTAGCACCCTTACCTGTTTTTATAAAAGAATTTGCATTGGAACTCAACCACACCCATTTGACTAACTAATGTCTCTGCTTTCACCCTACAAAGGCAGAGATGAGTAACTGTCAAAGAGACCATATGACCCACAAAGCCAACAATATTTACTATCTGACCCTTTACAGAAAATGTCTGCTGACCCCCAATGATGAATAATTTCAAGTTAAGGAAGATTCCTACGAACAAAGCACTAACACTGAGGAAATGAAATGGAGAGAATGAAAAAGCAGAAGTAACAAATCTGATAGGGATACCCAACATGCTACAAAACAGGTATATGAGAGGAATTCCAGCAGGATAAAACTGTTAAGGTGTGGCTTATGGTAGTATCATAATTATGAAAACAGGACTTCATAGTGGTGGAAACAAAATGTAAATCAAAAGGCATAGAGGGGAGGAACTCCTGGAAGATGGCAGAACAGGGAGCTCCAGGATTCAGTCCTTCCACCAAAACAGCTATTAAACAGGCAGGAACTGTTCTGAAACTCCATAGGCCAAAAGAATATTGCACAACATCCAGGGAAGAGCGGAAGGAAGTGACTGATACATTATGTAAAGACTGTAAATTGCGCTCTCCATGCAGTGGCTATAAGCAGTCATCCTCAATTCTTGAGGCAAGCTGTCACAGGGCCCAATTGCTGGTAGATGCTGCTGTGAGAAAAGAAAATAAAAATCCTCTTCCACAAGGATAGGCACATGCATGGTCAATCATTAACCATGGCTTTTGATATGAATTTGGATTTCTGGGTCCCAAATTTGAGGGAAGCTAGTGTCTCAACCCTTGCCAGACAAAGCAGTGGCAACCACTGGTACAATCCCATACAACAAAGACAGCCACAGTCACTGTTTCAGTTCTCCCCAGACTGTGGCAGGGGTAGGGGCAGAGAAGATTTAAAGATGTTGGTGCTTCCTCAGGGCTGCAAAGGACAGTTACTAAAGGGTTGCATTTTCTGGGCATGCCAGGAAAGCTCAACTTTGGGTAGCTATCCGAGCTTTTGGCACTCTTCCTGATCCCCTTCCACAGGGCACATTGGAGCTAACCTGTACCTCCCTCATGGGTCCCTGGCCATGTTTTGGCTTGGAAAGACCAAATTGGGAAAGTGTGCCCTGGAGTGACCCTCCTCTCAGAATTTGGCAAAAGCAGAATGAAACAATGAAACGTGTGTAAAGCATTATAGAGGTGGACAGTCTAGGACAAAGGCCTGCCAGCTTCAGTACCCAGGAGAGAGAGAGGTTTGTCTCCTGGGAAAAGAGGGGACAACCAAACTCCTGTAACAGGGGAACTCCAAAACTTCTAAGCAAAAAGAGCCTAGGACAAGACAGAGGTCCAGAAAGGCAGGGAAAAATCCGTACACTGCATTCACCTGGGACAGACCTTCCTGATAAGAGAGCTAAAGCTCAAGAAAATCTGTGTCTTATCACCAGTTGGTTACAAAACCAAGATAAAAGACATCCTAAGGAACAAATCTCAGAGTTAACATTTTTAAATACTATAAAATGTACAGTGAGCAACAAAAAAATACAAGAAAAAGAAACCGGAAATAAAGACCCAAACAAAGGAAAAGGATAAACATACAGTAAACACCAATGAAGAAAATGAGAATGTGGACATACTGAAAGAAGCCTTTATATAAGTTATCTTTAAAAATGCTCAGGGAGTTGTAGGAAAATACAGAAAAAGAATGACAGGATATAAGTAAAAGAATAAATGAGCAACATTAGAGTTTAAGTAAAGAGATAGAAATTTCAAAAAGTAACCAAACACAACCACTGGAGATGAAAACCAGAATAACAAAAATGAAAAAAATGCCCAGGAGGATTTCAAAGCAGAATGGAGCTGGCAGAAGAATAAGTGAACTTGAAGACAAGAAACTTGAAATGACTCAGACTTAACAGAAGAAATAAAAAAAGAAATACTAAAAGGGAAAATCACCTGAAACAGCTATGGGGTACCATCAAGTGTAAGAGAGAAAAGGAAAGAAGGAATCGTGGAAGAAATAATTAGAGAACTTCACAAACTTAGCAAAAGACATAAATATGCACATACAAGAAGCTCAGAGAACACCAAACAGGATAAAAATGAAGAAAAATAAATATACCCTGTCATATATTGATTACATTATAAATGCAAAAGACAAAGAGAGAGTTCTGAAAGCCACAAGAGAAAAGCAACCTGCTAAATAAAAGGGAATCCCAATAATACTGAGTGCCGATTTCTCAGCAGAAACCATGCAAGCAAGAAAGCAGTGAGTTGAAATACTTAAAGCGCTGAAGGAAAACAACTGCCAGCCAAGAACATTGTGTCTGGCTAAACTCTCAAAATTAGGGAGAAGTTAAGACATTATCAGATAAACAAAAGCTGAGAGAACACATAACCATTAGACCAGCCCTACAAGCAATGCTAAAGGGAATTCTTCAGAATTAAATGATAGGACACTAGAGAGTGTTTGAAGCAGCATAAAAAAATAAAGTCCTCTGGTAAATGTAACCATATGCATAATTATAAATGCCAGTATTATTGTATTGTATTGTTTGATATGTATTTCTATGTTTTATTTCCTATAGGTGCTAAAATGCAAGTGTATAAAAAGTAATGAGAATTCTAGGTTTTTGGACATAATGTGCACAAAGATGCAAGTGTTAACAAGTACAAAAAAAAATGGTGGGGAGACTGAAGGGTATCAGAATTATATATGTGAATTTTATTGAAGTTAAGCTGGTCTCAAACCAAATACAATTGCTGTATATATCTAGGATGTTAAATTTAACCCTATGATAACCACAAAGAAAACAGATGGAAAATAAATTCAGATAAAAATAATAAAGCACTCATATCTTACTACCCAAGAAAACAAAAATAAGCATGAATAAGCAAAAATAAGTAGGCTTTAACAGACATGAGGGACAAAAAAGGTGTAAAACTTACAAAGGCTAAATAGCAAAATGGCAGAAGAAATACGTGTAATATCACTAGTAACTTTAAATGTAAATGGATTAAACTCTCTAATCAAAAGGCAGAGATTGGCAGAATGGATAAAAAAAATCATGACCCAAGTATATGCTGTCATCAACAGACTCACCTTAAGTCAAAGATACAAGTAGGTTGATAGTAAAGAGATAGAAAAAATACACCATCAAATACATCAACCAAAAGAGAGCTGGGGTTGCTTTACTAATAACAGATAAAATAGACTTTAAGTCAAAACTAGTTGCAAGGGACAGAGATATTGATTACATACTGATTAAGGGGACAATTTAATAAAAAGTGATAACAATTATAAATATGCATTTACCTACTAGCAGAGCCCAAAACACATGAATCAAATGTTGACAAATTTGAAGAGAAAAATTGACAATTCCACCTTAATATTAGGAGGCTTTAATACACCACTCTCAAGAATAGATAGAACATCTAGTCAGAAGATGAGTAAGGACGTATAGGACTTGAATGGTTCACTAAACCAACTAGACCTAACAGACATATACAGAACACTTCACCCAGCAAAAACAGGATACCACTTTTTTCTTGAGTGAAGATGAATCATTCTCTAGAATATATCATATGTTGTACATAAAACAAGACTCAATAAATTTAAAAATACTTAAATCATAAAATACATATTCTCTGACCACAACAGAAAGAAGTTAGAAATCAATAACAGAGGGAGAAAGGGAAAATTCACAAATATGTGAAATTAAATAACAATCTTAAGCAATCAATGGGTTAAAGAGGAAATCAAAAGCAAAATTAGGAAATATCCCTAGGTGAATGAAAATGAAATTACAATATATCAAAACCTGTAGGATGCAGTAAAGGGAGTGCTCAGAGGGAAATTTATAGTTCTAAATGCTTACATTAAAAAATGAGGAAGACTTCAAATCAGAGATCTAACCTTGAAACTGGAAAAACTAGAAAAAAAAGGGGAAACTAAACTAAAACTAAAAAACTCAAAGCAAGCAGAGGGCAAAAAAATAAGAAAGATTAGAGTGGAGATAAATAGAAATAGAACCAACAGAGTCAACAAATCCAAATTTTGATCTTTGAAAAGATCAACAAATTTAACAATCCTTTAGCTCAGCTGACAAAGAAAAAAAGAGTGAGGATACAAATATGGAAAATCAGAAATGAAAAGGGGGCATTACTACAAATCTCAATGCAATAAAAAAGACTATAAATGAATAACTATGAACAACTATACAGCAATAAGTTAGATAACCTAAATTAAATGGAGAAATTCTTTGAAACACACAAACTACCTGCATTGACTCAAGAAGAAATAGAAAATCTCAACAATCCAATTAATAGTAAACAGACTGAATCAGTAATCAAGAACTTCCCAATTAAGTAAATCCCAGGATCAGGTGGTTTCACAGGGGAATTTACCAAATATTCTAAGACATAACTCAAAATCTTTTTTAAAAATTGAAGAGGAAGGAACACTAACTCATTGTATGAGGCCGATAATCATCCTCGTACTAAAGCCAAATAGATAACACAAGGAAAGAAAAATGCAGACTACTATCTCTTTGATATAGATGCAAAAATCCTCAACAAAATACTAGCAAACTGAATCCAACAGCATATTAAAACAATTATATACCATGATCAAGTGGGATTTGTATGCACAGTTGGTTCAACATAAGAAAATCAATTAAAGTAATACACCACATTAACAGAATGAAGGAAAAAACACAAGATCATCTCAATCGATGCAGAAAAGGCATTTGACAAAATACAGCACACTGTCTTGATAAAAGCACTTAGAACACTAGAAATAAGAAGAAACTTCAATATGATAAAGGGTATACATGCAAATCCTGCAGCTAGCATTCTACTTAACAGCAAAACACTGAAAGTTTTTCCTCGAAGATCAGGAAATAGACAAGAATGCCACTGTAATTACTGTCATCAACATTGTACTAGAAGTTCTTGCCAGAACAAACAGGCAAGAAAAATGAATAAAAGGCATTTCAAATTGGAAAGGAAGAAGTGAAACTTCCTCTATTTGCAGATGACATGATCCTATGTACACAAAATCATGAAAAAGACTACAGCAAGTTTCCTAGAGCTAGTAAATAAATTCAACAAAGTAGAGGGGTATAAGATCAACCTGCCAAAATCAGTAGTGTTTCTATATACAATATATACAAGCATTGAACAATTGGAAGAAGAAACTTCTGAAAATTCCATTCACAGTAGCAACTAAAAGAATCTAATATCTAGGAATAAATCTAAGAATGTAAACTACCTGTACACTGAAACCTACAAATCATTCTAAAAGAAATTAAGGAATTCCTAAATACCTGGAAGGAGATACTGTGTTCACGGGTTGGAAGACTACATATCATTAAGATGCCAGTACTACTCAAAGCAATGTACAGATTCAATGCAATCCCAATCCAAATTCCAATAATCTTCTTTGCAGAAATGGAAAAACCAGTCATCATGTTTATATGGAAGGATAAGGGGCCCTGAAAGTTAAAACCCTCTTGAAAAAGAATGGAGTTGAAGGATTCACACTTCACAACCTTAAACTTACTGCAAAGCTACAGTGATCAAAACAGCATGGTACTGGTACAACAACATACAGACCAATGGAATCAAATTGAGAGCTCAAAATTCAACCCTCACATTTATTTGATTTTGGCAAGGTGGCAAAGACTACTCAATTGGGAAAAACAGCCTCTTCAACAAATGGTGTTTGGAAAACTGAATGTGCATTTGCAAAAAAAAGAGGGACTCCTAGCTTATACCATTTACAAAAATTTACTCAAAAATGGATCTAAGACCATAATATAAGAACTAGAAATAGCAAATTATAGAAGAATGTGTAGGGAAGCATCTTTAGGACCTTGTATTAGTTTATGGTTTCTTAGACTTTATATCCAAAGAACAAGCAACAAAAGAAAAAAACAGATAAATAGAACCTTACTGAAATTAAAAACTTTTGTTCCTCAAATGATTTTATCATGAAAGTAAAAAGACAATCTATCCAATGGAAGAAAATATTTAGAAACCACATATCTGATAAAAATTAGTATCAATTGTGTGTAAATAATCCTTCAGCTTAACAAAAAGACCATACAATTAAAAAATAATGGGCAAAAGACTTGAACAAAAATTTCTTCAAAGAAGATATTCAAATGGCCAGAAAGCACATGAAAAGATGCTCAACACCATTAGCCATCATGGAAATGTAAATCAAATGAGGTACATTTCACACCCATTAGAATGGTTACTATTTAAAAACTGGAAAATAAGTGTTGGAGAGGATGCACAGAAATAGGAATCACTGATTTTTGATGGTAATCTAAAATGGTTCTACCTCTGTGGAAGACAGGTTGGCAGTTCCTGAAAATGCTAAATAAAGAACTACCATATGACCTGGTAATCCCATTACTTGGTATTGTGCTGGTTTGAAGCTATTATGTACCCCAGAAAAGCCATGTCTTTAATCCTCATTCAATATTGCTGGGTGGAATCTTTTTTATTGTTTCCATGGAGATATGACCCACCCACATGTGGGTGGTAACTTGATTAGATGGTTTCATAGAAATATTTCTCCACCCATTCAAGGTGGGGTTGCTTACGGGAGCCCTTTAAGAGGGAACCATTTTGGAAAAAGATTTAGAATCAGGAGAGCCACCAGAACTGACAGAGCCAACAGAATGGACAGAGCCCCAAGGAAGTCATTGAAGATTTCTAGAGAGAAAGCTAGTAGACATCACCGTGCACCTTTTCAGCTGAGAGAGAAAACCTGAACATCATCGGCCTTCTTAAACCAAGGTACCTTTCTCTGGATGCCTTAATTTGGACACTTTCATAGCCTTGCCTTAATTCAGACATTTTCATGCCTTAGAACTGTAAACTTGCAACTTAATAAATTCCCCTTTTTAAAGGCCATTCTAGTTCTAGTATATCACATTCTGGCCGCTTGCAATCTAGAACAGGCATATACCCAAAAGGATTGAAAGCAGAGGCTTTGTGCACACCAGTGTTCACGGTAGTGTTATTCACGATAGCTAAAAGATGGAAGCAACCAAGTGTCCATCAACCCATGAATGGATAAACAAATGTCTTCTATCTATATACAATGGAAAATTATTCAGCCAGAAAAAAGAATGAACTTCAGATACATCGACAACACGGATGAATCTTGAAAACATCATGTTGAGTGAAATCATCCAGACACAACAGGACAAATATTGTATGATCTCAGTGATATGAAATAATTAGAATACAAACTCATTCAGTTAGAATCTCGATTATTGGATTACCAGGGCATGGAGTACATAAGGATTAAAGTATAAAGGGTTCTTATCCGGAATGATGGAAATGTTCTGATAATGGAGGGTGGCGTTGGTAGCACAACATGGTGAATGCCGTTTACCATTAAGGCCTCTAAGTTCTGAATATGATTAAAATATATATCTTAAATATGATTAAATATCTCAAGATGATTAATATATATCTGAATATGACTAAAAGGAGAAATGTTAGATTATAAAGTAACAGAGCAAAATTTTTTTTTAAATCCATGGAACTACACTACACAGTGAACCCTAATTTAAACCAAGGATTTTAACTCGTTGTACAATTATAAATATGTGCTACCATCAATTCTAACAAATGTTCTTTACCAATGCAGGGTGCTGATGGCAGGGTTACGTATGGGGATCCTATGTTTTATATATGATTGTTCTGTAAACACCCAACTTCTCAAATAAAGGAAAAAAACTAAAAATAAAATTAAAGAAAAATGCATAGAGGACCATTGCTTGTTCTTGTTTTTGACAGATATTTGTCAGGACCTCCTATCAACATAACCTGTAATTGGCATGCCTTTTATATCAGAAGTTGCCATAAATGCCAAAATAGGGACAAGGGCCTATTTAAGATATCAATGGACAAAAAGTATATTTTACCATGAACAATGGCTACCATAGATTCCAATTCAAAAGCTCACCTCATACACATAATTTTAGTATTGGCGTCCTCCAGAAAATATCATAATATTCCTTTGGCCATGACAGAGACAGAGGTTTTCTTAAAGATAATTGTTAGAATATGGAGAATTAAGGCCTTTAAGTTCCCAATAATCTCTTTTTTTCTGAACTTTTACTATACTTGAAGTCAATTTCAAAGATTCTAGTATTCAGTTATTCTCCAATATTAGTTTTGACTCTCCTAACTAAAGGACACAGAAACAAACAAACAAACAAAAGTCTTACACATCATTGCTGGCCCCATGTCACTTAGCATGGGCATATGGTAATATCATCAATAAATAATTGGTTTCTAAGAAATCATCTGCAAACTGTGTAACTGCATGTGAAATATGATTTTCCCATTGCTTTTCATTGCCAAATTGAATATTCTTAGGGAAAAAAAGGATCAAGATAAAGTAGAAAGAACACAAAACTAGGGATTTGGGAATTTGGTTCTAGTTTCAGCTCATGTCACAAACTTGCTTTGTGGACTTAAGTAAGTCACTGAAGTGCCTTCATTTCCCTTTCAGCATAATGAGGGTTCAAAGAAGCTTATGACTAAAATCCCATTTAGTTCTAAAAATATATGTGACAAAATCATACTTAAGGATATACGAAATGTTTTTAGATCAAGTTATTTGAGGCAGGTATTATAAAATGGCAGACGGAGGGCAAACTCCAGAAGCACACAGGGACTGGGGAGTATACAATGTTTAAGAAATGTTGGATCAGAATGTGCTAAATGGGTGTGTTTTCTCTAGTTCACCACAGATTCTGCCCCTCCCATCACTTCTGCATATCCATTTTACCTACTGGGTTTAGAAGGGCATTTGAGTGTACCATTCACAATTTAAAATAACCATAAATCTGTTATCATTTTGATAGCAAGATTGATTATCTCGTCTGTGAAAATATAGAGGTACAATCATTAATAAAAGGAACTTTAGTACACATGAGGAAAAGACACTACGCTTCTACCAATATCCTAGAATACTTTTCCTTTCAGAATGCAAAACAGTGAAGTGACAAGAACACCGGATTTTAGATTAAAAAAAAAAAAAAAACCTGGGTTCTAGTCTTATTTCTACCACTAATTAATAAGACCTTGGCATTAATAAACCCTCAGACAGCAATTCTCTGAGGATCTCTGAACCTCTGATTTCTTATTTGTAAAATGGAGGTGGATTGATTAGATTAAATTGCGTTTAATGTACATCGTATCTCTACAGCTCTGTAATTCTATGAAAACAGGCGATTTCATTGTTTCCACCCTATTTCCTAGAACTTTGCAAAAACTACAGGGCTTTAGAAGTAAACAGGTTTATCAAATTTATGTACGCTTAGTAGAGTGGAAAAGATATAGGAACACAGTAGACCAACAGAATCAAAATTCAGTAGATGAGTAAAAGGAATGCTCATTTCCTGAAATGTAGACAGCAGTAAATAAGAAATGGACAAGGACCTCACTAAAACACAGAGCCATGATGGGCTGAAAATTCTTTAGCAGTAATCCAAAAACAGTCTAACAATAAAAACACTAGACTATGAATTTAAAACCTGTATAGTATTGCTTGTTGTGTTATTTATTTTGTAGTTAGCATTTATTTAACATTAACAAGCCTCAACTTCCCCCTTTTGCAATGAAGAGGGAATAATAATGCTCTAAAAATGAATATATGTGCATAGAGTTTGTACATTTTACAACAGACCTATATTGTTCATAAGTTAATTTTCTTGAGTTCCTGAGTGTTGGAAGAGGCTCTGAGCATCCCTGACAATTGTATTGGGTATGCCGAGAATGCAAGGTTCTGATCTCAGCGTTGAGTTTGCAGCCAGCAATGTTGAAGGATGAGACATAGTCATTCTCCTGGACAAAGAACAAACTTACTATAAAAGCAATAGATTCCCCAAATTCATGTTCCTCATGCTGTAAAGCAAACCTCCTACATGTATAATTTCACCTGGACCCCTTCACGTTGCCCCTGTCACACCTGGGGGTAGGGAAACTAACAGCAACATTAACCTCAGTCTGTTTGCTGTGCTCTAAGTCATAAAGTCCTTTGCCTCTGGCCCAGAAATCTTCTGTCTCCTGTCTGCATCCATGAAACTCCCTTGTTAGTTGGTGAAAGGTTAAAACCCCAAACCGTCACAGACCCTGTGAAGTTGCTTTACCAAATGTACAATCATTGGAGGAATGCAACTACTGGCATATTTCACGTATATTTCATTAGATTCATTAGATTTTCTTAGTTGAATAAATCACCATCCTATATTTTAATCTGGAACCAGGAAAAGAATTAATGCAATATTTGTCTTCTCCCCTCTTCCTGGTTCTCACAAACTGTCATGGGTTAGGTAACTTCAGTGAACTTCCGTCAACATCCCACACTGCCAACCACTCAACATTACTGATGACAAATGCCAAAACCTCACCACCACCCGCTTCTTTACACTTGCATGGCCAGAATTGTTTCTACATTCAAAGCTAAGATCTTACAACCTCACTATTGAGTTTCCTCTGATCCTGAATTAAATCCAGATATGCTGCACTGATCATAAGGCAAATTATCGTGATGCTATCTAACACTAAAACCAAAAAATATTCTCCTATAGAAACTTTAAAAATTATACTTCTGTGATTTAATTGCACTTGAAATTGTTACAGAAAATACGGAGAACTGAAAAGACCACACAATTGCTTAGGATCACAGACAAGAACTTGAAGATTTAAGTGCTACCTCTACTATGTTTTGTCAGAATGTAAATATAATTGCAGGTGCTTAGGGAAAAAAAAGACAAGTATACCAATAAAAATCTTACATGCTGAACATGAGAAAAGCAATAACACCTCTATTATAAACCACTTTATGTGATAATTGCCTTTTGAGAAACAGGGATAGGAGTATTATCACTAACAGAAAGGCTTGAAAGAAATGCAAATTCCTGATTACGACCACTTTCAGGTGAGGTAAACAGCTATTTGGAAATGATTGTTTCTTTCTTTGTTTTCTCACCAGCTCATGGTTTTCCTCACATTATTTGTTTTAGGTAAAATATCTCAAACACCTTTGACATACTTTCTATTCTTTCATTAGGAGTCAGATTCTTTGCCATGCCTAAAATTAAGTCTGAAAGTGATGTTCTCCAACTATGACTTTTTGTTTGTCCTCAAACGGGTTTGCCACTCTTTCTGTGGTTTATCTGCACAGATTTGCCAGTGATATTAACAACCAGACAGAGCAGGAATCTAACTCATTTGCAGCCAATCACAAAGAAACTGGTAGGTTTCAGCCAAGCTCTTAGCAGAAGCAGAAACCAAGGTGAAATAAAGGATAGAATCTGGTCCTGCTCCCAAATAAAGCACTGCTGCAGGGATCCTTATTTCACATAGGGATATTTGATGCCAAAGTATTTGTCACCTTCATTCTCTAGCAGTTAATTAAGTCCTTAAGGGTTCATTAACTCTTTAAAGCCACATGATACACTTAGGGACCAATGTAGCTTGTCCACAGTTATGTAAAACTAGAACATTAACTCTCAGAACTGCCAGGTAAATTTATCCTATGCACAAGTTTTAGATATCTTATAAAATGTAATGTTTGAATGCAATATGTTGGCTTAGGGGAAGTAAAGGAAGACAGCACATTCATTCTACTCATATTTTCAATAGCACTTTGTAACCGTTTTACACGGATACACAATCCTCCGCTTTTCTCTATCAGCATCTATGTTCTCAGGACCTTTCAACAAGTCATTAATAACTTGTATAGGATTTTATAGTTTACATTGTATTCACACACAAATCTCATTTGATCCTCACAAAAATAGCTAGGCCGTTCTTTTTGTATTTGCCATTTTATAATCTTAGAAACTGAGACTCCAATATGTTAAGTAGTTTGGTCAGGATCGATCACTCAGCAAGAGAACCAAAACTTGAATTTTGAACTTTGGTCTCTAAATCCCAGATTCTCTCCCTGAGAGATGCAGAAAGTTTATTAAGTTTGGCATGTTTAATTAGACTCCCATTATTCACGAACAGAACATTATTCTGCAATATGTTCACAGCGGGGTGTACAAACGCAAGACTTCTTGTTATCTACCCTCCAACAAAACAGATATTACTTCTTTTACCTGTGAAAACATTTCCTCATATAAGGAATGTTTATTTCAAGGCTGCAAACACAGGGACAAATCTGGGAAGATGTGATCTTTTCTCCAAGTTCAAGAAAATCAAACTTGGTGGCCAACCAAAAAATGAATGCAACTTCTTCTAACAGTAAAAATCATTACTTTGAAAGAAAGAATCTTTCTTTCTCAAGGGAAAATGTGATCCAAACCTAATGATCTGGACTATTAAAATCTGTATAGGAAATAAATGACTAGATATGTCATATACTCATTCTCTTTCACAGCTGATGCCATAAAACATTTTCTAAAGCTATGTTTATCAGTAAATAAAACTCAAGTGCAAAAGGCAGATCTGAACAAATGAGGGTCCTGGAGATAGAAAATATTGTGCTTGTCCCCCTTAAAGTGGGGCAAAAACACTGTACAAATTAAAACCAGTCTTCATTTAAAAGCCAGCCAATGAATGTCTTAGACAGTATAAGCCAAAGACCTGGTAATTCTAGTGTTGGATCCTACAATTTTAGCACAGGCAAAGTGCCTTTGCTAAGTTGTAAGTGCTCATATAATTTCATCTAAGAAACACTCTAATATCACTGAAACCACTTGTATGGCCATTTGGACAATTCATTATTGTTGGCCCAGCAAAGTAATCATGTTTTTCCCTCTTTAACAGAAACAGTCACTCTATCCCCTTATTCCTGCCATTTCCCCCACTCAGAGAAGCCACCAGTGTTTCATTAATGAATGTGGAATTCTTAGAAAGGATTCCCCACGTAGATGCAGGAACAGTCACTATTTTTACAATGTAAAAGGAAAAAAAAAAAGCATGACTGTCAAAGATCAGCCCAAAGTTAATATCCTAATCTTAAAATATCTTAATAACACTAGTTCTCTTTGTTCCATGAGCAAAAATATATCAGTTTCCTGGGACTTCTTGAGCTCTCGAAGTCACGGCACAGTATCTCCCTCAGATGTCATTTCTTTTCTGGTGAAGTCTCTAAAACACATCAGGTCTTCAGGCTTTTAGTCACACAAGAAAGTGGAAGCAGCAGCGATAGATAGCAGGACACTTCACTACAGACCCAAATAAGCAATCAGCATCTGAATTAACAAACTGTCATCACCCCCCAGCATTCTGTGTCTTCAGCCACAGGAGATGTCTGTGAGAATCTACTGGAAATGACTGCCACTGGCAAATACCTCTGGGAGAACCAGGAAAGCATTCAAATGCTAAAGGACCTCACTGACAATAAAAGCATTTTCAATATTTCACAGGATGATTTGGGGCACTTTAAATGCCACCTTCCTTTTGAAAGAACAGAGTTTTAAATGAAAATAAAAGAGCTTTGCAAAGCAACAAAGACTAGATCAGTTTTATGGGGCAAACTGAGGCGCAGAAAAGAAAAGTGACTTGCTCAGGAAGAGACTTAATGCCACCCTCACCCTCACAAGGGTCTCAGGTGGCATTCATTCCCCCAAGCCCCCTAGATTGCTCATAACTCCTCCCAGAAAGAGGATGGTGTTCATAGGCAGTATATACTGCATGAGTTGCAAGACTATAGGCCTTGAAGTTGGAAGGTCCCCAATCAAAGCCTGACTCTGCCATTGGTTCTAAAGCCACTTATTGAGCATATGTCTTTCTGAACCTGAGTTTCCTTAGGTGTAAAAAGTAACTAATAGGGGGGTACAAGAATAGTTCAGTGGTAGAATTCTCGCCTGCCATGAGGGAGACCTGGATTCGATTTCCAGCCCATGTACTTCCCAAACAAACAAACAAGCAAGCAAAAATTCAACAAATGGTGCTACAATTATAAGATGCAAGAAAAAAAAAAACATTAACTAATAATATGCTATCTGGCAAGATTTGGGATCCTACATGGCTTTATATAGTGCCTAATGAGTAATAGATACCAATATATACTAACTATAAAAATTTTTTTAGGGGCTTAGTCCCATTCTCCATGGATTTTTCTTTCCAGGAACATGAGAAATATTTTCAGACTCTTAAAACTAAAATTCAGTTCATATTTCAATATATTTCTAGACTTCCATTAAAGAAGTAAAAACAAAACAAAACAAAATACAAAGGTCATTCATTCACAGGGCCACAACTTATATATCCCAGTCTATTTTTGAATGCTGCTTAAAGGCTACACAAAGTGATTTAGTGTAATTGGAAACGAGAAGCTTAGGGAGAAACTGCCATCAACTCAACCACTTCAGAACTGCTTATCGAGCACTTATTTAACTTTGTATGTCTTCATGGATGTCTCTGTGATGACTGCATGTAATACTAAAAATCTTCCCTCACTAAGAATAGTCATAGTATTCAGAAGACTTCTGGGATAACTTTAAAAATAAAGTGTCTCAAAAATAAGTTTGGACTCATTAAGTGCAAAGGGATCAAAACCAGATGGATTTGGCAGCAGTCTCATTCCCCTGGTTCTCAGGCTGCTTCAGAGCAGTGCCAGCGCAGAGGAGATGATCAATGTCACACATTCCATACTTCAAGCGCTAATCGATCCTTGGCTCCAGGTTTCCCAGCATTCAGATGGAAAGCCAGAACATGCATGCTGTGACAGAATCATTTTGGAAGCATCCATGCAGGCCAGAGAAATAAATAACTACCTTGGACACTGAACAGTCCAGGCAACAGCTGTTTTATACTGGACAGTGACTAGAACTGATACCTTTATTCTGTGCAGAAAATCACCATACTGTCAGTGTTCACTTCTCTCTCTGTTACACACAAACACACACACACACACACACTTGCACACACCTGTGCCCACATAAATCATAACTCTTCTTAAGGTGTAACTCAGTACCCTGTAACCGACGCCTCCACTCGGTGGTACATGGAACAATTTGGCAAATCATGTGAATTGTTTAAATATGATTAGCAAACTGCACTCACATTTACACTCACACTCCCCTTCATTCCTTTATTTGGCCAGTATTCATTAAATATCTTTCAGGCTTTCAAGGAGCCCATCATTCTGTTTTTTAGGCAATGGGGATACAAATGCAAATAAGATAGATACTCTCCCTCCCCTCTAAAGCTTACATTCTAGCACAGGAATTAGTTTGGTACACAGGCAAACCAATCTGATGGAGATGTTCTTGGAGCAACAAATATGAGGAATATCTAATGCCCTTTCAAAATGCTAATAAGAACACTGTCGCACTTATTTTAGAAGACTGTTCATGTCTCATGATGCTACTGCCCAAGCAATCCTTTCAGAGCATCTGACTCAGTACCCCTGTAGGAGACATCCATGAAAGAAGGGTTTGTTTGTTTTTAACTTTATAATATTTGCTCTGTAAAATAACATACCCTAGTATGTTCTGATATAAACTAACTGCCTATGTCAGGGTATGAATAAGTGGCCTCATCAGGTGGAAATGGAAGTTGGCCAAGGCTTGCCAATAGTAATTCAGTAGTAAACTAGCAAAATAATTAACATTAACTAGTTGATAAGATGATCTTCTGCTGAACTTCTACTAAAACAAAAGATAAAATCATCAAGGTGAAAACTTATTTTCTTATAAATGCAGAAATATGTCTGCTTGATACAATAGGCTCTGCTTTTTCCTACCTGATTCCCTCTCTAAGGAAAGCAGGCAGCTGGTTGGGCCACCTGTCCCACACCACCCTCTTCCTGGGAACCACACCCATGATTAGAGTCTGCAGCAAGGGTGGGCTAAATGGCCACACTGGGACTTTACCATCACCTCCACTCTGTCCTGCCCATGGCTAGGGGATCACCTAATCCAACTTGGGCCTATCATGTTTCTCTCCTAGAAATAGGAATACTAAGAAAATGAGTCAGTTAGATGTGGGAAGTGAAGACAAAATGTTATGTCGACTTGGAACCTGAGGTGACCACGGTGTTTTATAAAGATAAAAAGGAGTAAGATAAAAAGGAGTGGGAAAACAGGGAAATGAATCCCACAGAGAGAAGCAAAAATGAGAGACCAGTCAGTCCTCAGAAGACTGAAAAAGCAGCTTCAGTTCTAGTGGATTTTCCATTCTTCTGCAGTCCAACTATATTTTATGCCCCCATTTTGCATACAGTGAGGTCTGTAACTTAAAATAACTTCCCTTTACTTGAGCTAGCTTAAGTGCCTCTCTGTTCTGCATACCCTCAAAATTTAAAAGGACAAATACAGTTGGTAGTTCCAAAATGTACTCACAGTGATCTGCTCTCACCATCATCCCTCCATCCTGACAGTCAACTTTTCCCCTGCATTCATTCAGAAGCACTTACTGAATTCCCATCAGACTTAGGTACAGGTTAAAAATAGATGACTCATACTATTATCTGTCTTCAAGGAACCATTTACTTCTATGTTCATACTACACTGCTCATCACTACCAATCATTGCTGCTTCATAATCTAAATTGGAAGCATGCTGCTCTCTAATCACCACTTTCTACTTTTCCAGTTCAACAAACTCTCAGGAGAGGCTGGCTAAGCAACCACAGGAATGTAAGAATACAAGAACTGTAGGAGGCCACAAGCTGGCAGCTCCAATGAAGGTCCTCAACCAACTCTCAGGAGAGGCTGGCTGGCTGAAGCAGAAAGAGTGATTGTCTCTTCTGAATCCTCCTTAATTTAAAAGACTTCCAGTGATTAGATTAAGCATCACTCATTGCAGGAGACACCTTAGCTGACTGCAAATGCAATCAGCTATGGATGCAATAAACGTCATGATTTAAATCCATGAAATGTCCTCACAGCAACAGACAGACTAGCGCTTGCCCGACCAGACAACCGGGCACCACCACCTGGCCAAACTGACACATGAACCTGACCATGTGTCAGTTTCATTTCCTTCTCAGAGGAAACACACATTCTGGTTTCTCTGTCATACAGGAAGGTGCATGGCAATGTCTGCTGGCCCTTTGCTCTCAGGCCTCATTGATTTCAGCTCCTGGTTCCAGTGGCCTCCTCTCTCTAAGCATTTATGGGTCCTTTCTTATCTTCTCAGAGGAAAATTCTGGATTTTGTTCCTTATATCCAAATGTCTGCATCTGTGTCTGCTCTCCAAGCATCTATACTCTCTGTTCTCTGTGTTGGCTCTTTTAAGGACTCCACCTTGAATAGGCAGAGTCACATCTACATCTAATCAAAAGGTCACACTCACAATTTGGTGGGTCACATATCCATGGAAATAACCTAATCAAAAGATCCCACCCAAAATTAAGTCTGCCCCCACAAAATTGGATTAGAAGTGTAACAACATGGCTTTTCTGGGGTACATAGCAGTTTCAAACTAGCAGAGTAAAGCTACCTGATTTATTAATTTAGAATAATGATCACATTTGAAATGCAAATGATAGTGGGTAGAGTTGACCAAGGTCCACTAAGAAGGGAAGAAATATTTATCAGTCCCTTGGCTGCACATAAACCACTGAGAAGTGGGAAGTGTTTCCTGGCTTACTTTTTTTTTTAATGTCTCAAAGTTCCTAACATTGCTAGGAGGAAATTAGGAAATCACTAAAGGATTTAATTACCTTAACACTCAGTTTATGACTGCTTCTTTACCATTCCCTCCAAAAGGCATATAAAGTTCACAATATAGGTGAATCCTCAGTGCCTCAGCGAGAAGGTTATGACATAGTGACCTCTGGCAACTGGAATTTACTTCACTGGGGAGCACTCGTGTATGTACTTTCTCTTAGTTCAGAGATATGGGAGAGAAGTGGTTATGGCTCAGAGGAAAGGTTTATGGCTTTGGTGAGAGCAAAAGAACTAGCTTCACCCTAATCCCAATCCTCACTCTGATTAAGCAAAGAGTTAGACTGGGTTTAGTTCTTTGAAGTTTCCAACTTAGTCAAAGCATGTCAGCATGCAACAAGCAAATCCACTGTCTTCTCCACTACAAGGTTTAGATACAGGATAGGTTGCTGCTTTGCACAGGGGAGGTTGGGGGAGTTGGGGGGTGGAGGGGAGGGCGGGTGCTGGGAGATGCAGGGAGCTGTTGTCAAGTTCTGCCCATGACTAGAAAGATAAATTTAATTCTGGGAGAGGACTGACCAACCATTGGGCCATTCATCCAGAAATATTTATTCTCTCTCCTGCTTTCTCAATAACAAAATGAACATTTTCATCTTTATTTTTTGCCTGGTCCTTTGTCTTATTTCTCAATTCAATTCATCCTAAATTCGGGAGGGAAAATGTGAGATTTACTTATTAAATCTGTGAACCCCTTCACAAAACCCGTGCAATATTTATCTTTTAAGAGAGAGAGAAAGCAATTTCTGCTCAACTGGAAAGTTTCATGAGGGCAGGGTCCATGGTCCTCAGTGTTCGGCCTAAGTAGGAGCTCAGTACAACTGCTGAAGGAGGAAGACATGCAAACATGGAAACGAAAATGGAAACAATTTATCTACAGGGTGAACTTCTGTACTCATTATGAAGAGAAAAGGTATTGTCAAAAAAATGACAACTAACATTGAAACTTGTTGGAAGCACACTGTAAGTAAAAATGTTCCTACTGGCTGGATAAGGAAAGTGTGGCAGTTGGAACCTCAGCTGCCACCAACAGGAAACCAAATTAGCTCAGCCAAAGAGAAGAAGCTAACAACTGATAAAGCTGGGATTACAACCTAGAGAGTTGAACTGTGTGGCTTTCTCAAAAAGACAAATTCATAAGTTCACAAGAACTGAAAACTCCAGGGGAGGTTTGACTTCAATAAAGCTTGGTTCAGAGGTTCAAACAGTGTTATCAGGTGTTGATTTCTCTCTCCATGCAGCTCTTCTCTCCACATGTCAGTTTTATCCTAAGATTCCATGCTGTGTCCTCTGGTACCTTCAAACTCACATCATCCTTGTTGGTTTCAGCTCAATCATTCAGTCCATCACTCTGACCAGAAGAATCAGCTATTCTCATTGGAATTTTGCCTGAATCACTGCCCAACTCTGGGACTTGGGACTGGAGTAACAGCCCAACCCAAAGTGCCAAGTTTCAAAGTGAAAGGAGTGTTTCTCCAAAGTCAGATCAGAATACTGCTATGTAGCCATGGGTAAAGGATGCTGAGAAGCCAAAAACCACAAATGTTCTCTAGGGTTTTCATTATAGAAAAGAAACCATTTCTAGGAAGCTACTACTCTCATTTTACTTCCTTAGGGGACCTGGTATTATTTACTATTACATGATGCTTATGAAATGCCCTGCCTCACTGTAAAACATTTGACTAGCCTCTTAACTTTACTCTGGCTGTATTCCTTTTCAAATGCAAAACATGGAAACAAGTGAACTTAATCAGAAACTCTCTGATTCTCCTTTTAATCCCTAGATTCTCCTCTGGCTAATAATATTAGAGTTAATCGAAGGCAGAGTAAAAGATTCTTGCAAGTGTCTCCAAATATTTTGCAGCATTTTAATAATTTTTCCTATTTAAAATACTATTAGTTTATTACAAGTTAATGAACTTTACAGCTACTTTAATGAAATACACCATATTACTACAGGTACAGTCAATCTCCTGTCTTACTCTGGGCTGCGCTGAAGAAAACTGTCACTCAGATATATGTCTATTCATTTGCTAATTGTGATTATTCTGTTTAGGCTCATTTAGCAGGAGCATGGGCAAACAAAAGAAAATTCCTGGCAAAAAATGGGAAGAAACATAGCAATCTAAACCAGGAAAAACCTAGGAAAAGCAAAGAAGTAGTTAAAAAAAGTATCAAAGTGTGATTATCTCTAAAGATATTATCCCAAAGTTATTCCCTGATTTAAATATTCCTCAACAAGGCTCTGACTCTGTACATGAAGGGAGACTAGCATATTTCAAGTTCTGAAACTTTACAAAACAGATTCTTTCGTAACACCAAATTCCATATAATTTTCTACCTCACTGAAAAGATCTTTACTTTCTGATAAATTATCATACATCTTAGCCTTAAATTCCTCCAAATAATTTTGTGGGAGCAAGCAAGTTTTAATACATTTATTACTATCACATGTATACTTAAAATCATTAAAATGTGGTGTAAAAGAATTTATAAACAGTTTTGATCAAATACTATTTGCTAAGCTGTCATCACCGTGGGCAAAGAAATAAGCATAGCACAAAATCATTTTTCATAATAGGTTTCTCCAGCACATTCTAGTCATGCAGTAATTTTAAAGAATTATTCAACTCCAACACTCCATTTTATATTTAAAGGAAGAGAGTTGTGGTTCAAAGTTGAAAAGAAAACACACAATGGCTCAGGAACAATCCAAATCAACCCTAAATATATGTGCTTAATACGGATATCAGGAAGTTTGATGAAAGATTGTTTTCAAATATAAGAGAATCAAAATTAGATCAAATATTATTCCCAAGGGAATGTATAAGCAGATGCCATATAATACTTTTCTTGATTTTGCTCTGTTAAAAAAACTGTGGGCATGAATAAAAAGGTATTTGCAAAGTCCCCTTCAGGGAATGGTGAGAAAGGGGGAAAATTCAACTTCTCCAAGTTGAATTCTTGATATTATCACAAGCAGTGTGGACAACCAAAGTAATAGGCTGAGCCCCCAATCTTGGGGTTTGTTCATACGAAACTTAACCACACAAAGGATAGGTCAAGCTTACTTAATATTAGGCCTAAGGGTCACCCACAAGAGAACCTCTTTTGTTGCTCAGATGTGGCCTCTCTCTCCAGCCAACACAACAAGCAAACTCACCACCCTCCCCCTGTCTACGTGGAACATGACTCCCAGGGGTGTGGACCTTCCTGGCAACGTGGGACAGAAATCCTAGAATGAGCTGAGACTCAGCATCAAGGGATTGAGAAAGTCTTCTAGACAAAAAAGGGGGAAGAGCAAAATGAGACAAAATAAAGTGTCAATGGCTGAGAGATTCCAAACAGACTTGAGAGGTTATCCTGGAAGTTATTCTTACACATTAAATAGATATCGCCTTGTTAGTCAAGATGTAATGGAGAGGCTGGAGGGAACTGCCTGAAAATGTAGAGCTGTGTTCCAGTAGCCATGTTTCTTAAAGATGATTGTATAATCATATAGCATTCACAATGTGACTGTGATTGTGACAACCTTGTGTCTGATGCTCCTTTTATCTACCTTATCAACAGATGAGTAAAACACATGGAATAAAAATAAATAATAGGGGGAACAAATGTTATAACAAACTTAGATTGAAATGCTAGTGATCAATGAAAGGGAGGGGTAAGGGGTATGATATATATATGAATTTTTTTCTGTTGTCTTTTTCTGATTTGATGTAAATGTTCTAAGAAATGATCATAATGATGAATATGCAACTATGCGATGATATTGTGATGTGAATTACTGTTTATATATGTAGAACGGAATGATCATATGTTAAGAATGTGTTTCTTTCTTATCATAGTTTTAAAAAAATTTTTTTAATTAATTAAAAAATTTTCTTAAAAACTGTGGGCATGCATTATATGCCAGCACCAAGAACATATTTACTAAAGGTATTTGTTGTTAAAATTGTCATAATGTTTTTAAAGTTGATATCTTTGGATAAAATTCAAACAACATTTGGCCTCTTTGCACATATGATATTCAGCTTAAGGAAAATAGTGCAACACAATTTCTCAGTGCAGCATGAGCACAGAGTACATATGCGACAGACACAGGACCTGCTTTCCTTTCTAATCTCACAAACTTTAATCAAGTTCTAAGATTAATGTCACTGATATCTTAGATCATGTTTCCATTCATATTGAAGTGAATATTGGGAATACATTTTAAAAATAGATCCAAGGTACAGGCTTAATATATACTTTCCTGAGATAAGAACTTTGAGAAGTGAATTGTAATTTTAACACCAGTATAAACTCCAAGATCAGCACCTCATGGCTGTCAGGAAGGGCACATGCAAAGGCTCCTGGTAGAGTGACTCTGCCCTCAACAGCTCCAAGGAGAGCCATAGTCCTCCTTGTGCTCTTGAGAAAACCTTCACTCCCCTTTCACAACTCCCCTGCCCCCCACATCCTTGGCCTCATAACTACAAACTGCTAAAGAATTATCCCCCAAAGGATGCAATAATTAGAACAGATTACCCACCTTCCCTAAAAAGTCTCAGAATGAATATCTCACTTTTTACTGTTTACTTCTGCCTTCGACCCACAATCTCCCATTCTTTCTTGAAATATTTCTCCAAACCCTTCAGTGTGCTTAAGAAACCCAGGATCTTTTCATCAATGCAACTGATGTCCCCAACATCTTCCTTTTATGCTCCCGCCCCCGACCCACCCATCTTCTGATCTAACTGTAACCTCATTTTCCTAGGGACACAGCTTCTTCAGCAGCCCTCTGCAGGGGTGGCTAATGTTCTCCTTCCCTTCACACATTCCAGGCCAAGAAGTAAAGTTACTTTCTTCCTTGATCATTACTGTTACTTTCCAACCATTTCTCTTTCTCGCCTCAAAAAAAAAAAAAAGAAAAAAAAAAGTGGGGGGAGGGATATCATCTCTTCTGGGCAAAGTGAGTACATATTCATAGTTCATGCACTTTCACTGTCTCCCATATTATGATTATTTCACCCTTCTGCTCACTCTACACAACTCCAATACTCCCAAGTCCCATGCCACCTGCAAGAGAGGACTTCTAATTTCATTGAATAAAATAGAAGCAATCCCCCTTATCTACCAATCCCTCTGCATCTGTGCCCATGCCCCTACCTTTCTCCTGTGGATTTTCCTAAGGCAATCCCCCCACTTGTTGGAAGTATGAGGAACATATTTCACACTCTCCTGATTTTCCTCAGAGCTGCTCATCTTTAACTTCTTTTTTTACCTCCTCTATTCTTGCCCTCAAAATGTTGAAAATCCTCAGGGCTCAGTCCTTGGATCTTTTCTCTCCACCTACATTTACTCTCTAGGTGATCTTACCTAAGTCTATGAGTGCAAATAATATCTATACTTGTGCTGTCCAGAAGCCACCTGTGGCTACTGAGCTCTTGAAACATGGATAGTTCAATTTGAGAGGTGCTGCAAGTATAACATATGCTCTGGATTTTAAAGACTTAATATGATAAAAATATACAACATCTCATGAATTTCGCCCTTCAGCTGCCTTGGGTTTTTCATAGTCTCCCAAATATGCCAAGAGAATTCTGTTCCAAGGCTGTTTGCTCACTGTATCTGTGTACCTCAAATGATACCCCCTCAGACAGCCTTTATCTGAAACAGTCATGAGTGCCCCAACTCCTGCTGCCTAGTCTCTTTCTAAAGACTTACCTACTATATTTTCACTTAAAATTAAAATCCTTCTATGTATTCCCCCTTTCTTCTATGATAAAGGCCCAAAGACACGGTCATTTCAGCCTGGGTTCCCCCCAACAAAATCAGAGAAATAAAGTAGAGAAGTATTTTAAAATACTATAAAAGATACTATTATAAAGTAGTATTTTAGAGAACAGGAATGATGGATGAAGAAATAGAATAAGCAAAGAGGAAGGGCTTATGTAAGAATCCCTTTTGAGGTGACCATCACTACAAGCATCTGGTTGCTTAATCCTTTTGGACCTTATGAGAATCTTTAGAGAATGTTCCTGTGACCTTTGTCCTCGGGGAAAGAAAAGAAGAAACATTTATCTATCAAATTTCATTCCCTTTCTGGGTTGCTCATGCGTCCAGGCTAAGCCATGTCTTGGATACATCCCAATTTGGAAAGGTGAAGCTGGAAGAAGTTACACAGCAGTTGCTAAAACAAGAGATGAGGCCAAGAGAATTTCAAGAGGTGATTTAAAATGGGTTTGATACAATAACCTACTGTAGGTCAGAAAAGTAAACATCTCTTCCCCATTCCACAATCAATGATGTTAAGTTGGTGACTTGACATTGGCCAACTTAGAGAACTTGCATCATGGAAATGAGCAAACATAGCAAACCAGGATTTCCTTCAACCTCCATCCTCCACCCCCACCCCACACAGCCAGTTGTTAAACTGTTATTAACATGCCACTGCCACCATGGTCATTTTTCAGGAAACTTAGACTTAATCCTCTCCAGCTCATTCTCAGAACTGTAGCCCGTTATACCTTTTCTTACTTCTTTGAAAACAATTCTATGCTTCTGTCACCTTGGGCCACTGCAGATGGTTTTCCCATTGCCTAAAATTCCCTACTCTCTTTTTTTATGAATAACTCCTATTCATCTTTCATCTCTCAGTTTAAGAGACAATTCCCTCCAGGAAACCTTTCCTGATCCCCAGTCCATCTCCAATTTCATTGTTATATACTCTCAAGGAACCTCATTCTTTTCTTTTCCTCAAACTGTAGTTAAGTGATTATTGAATTAATATTTTTTTCTGAGTGTTCTAGTTTGCTAGCTGCCAGAATGTAATATACCAGAAACGGAATGGCTTTTAAAAGGGGGGATTTAATGAGTTGCTGGTTTACAGTTCTAAGGCTGAGAAAATGTCCCAATTAAAACAAGTCTATAGAAATGTCCAATCTAAGGCATCCAGAGAAAGACATCTTGGTTCAAGAAGGCCGATGAAGTTCAGGGTTTCTCTCTCAAGTGGAAGGGCACATGGTGAACACAGTCAGAGTTTCTCTCTCATCTGGAAAGGCACATGGTGAACATGGAATCATCTGCTAGCTTCTTCTCCTGGCTTCCTGTTTCATGAAGCTTCTGAGGAGACATTTTCCTTCTTCATCTCCAAACGCTGCTGGCTGGTAGACTCTGCTTCTCGTGGCTATGTTGTTCTTCTCTGCTCTCTCTGAAGTGTTCTCATTCTCCAAAATGTTTCCTCTTTTATAGGACTCCAGAAACTTATCAAGACCCACCCAAATGGGTGGAGACATGTCATCACCTAATCCAGCTTAACGACCACTCTTGATTAAATCACATCATCCAGGGAGATGATCTGATTACAGTTTCAAACATACAGTATTGAATAGGGATTATTCTGCCTTTATGAAATGGGATTGATTAAAACTTGGCTTTTCTAGGGGACATACATCCTTTCAAACCAGCACCCTGAGGTAGACTACAAGCTTCATGAGGCCACAAGTCATATTCATTTTTCCTCACTTTTATATTCTCTGTGCCAAGTTTAGTATACTTATACAAGGAATCAGCAAAGTTTTACAATCATCAGATACTCAAAGCAGTATTACTAAGTTCTCATAAGTGAAATTGTAATTGTTTTTAAAATATTGAAAAGAAGTCTTCATACTTGAAAATGTGGGGAACCACACTGGGAAGAGAGCACAAGACATTTATGGGCCAGGCCTGGAAGTGATATTAGTTTCAACCATAATCTATTCCATAAACTGGAGTGCCAGGGGCACTGGAAGCCTCTGCTTTTCAGATCACTGCCTGAAGGAAAACAGCGCCCCTCTGAGACAGGGGGATCTGTCATCTGAAAGACATCCGTGTGCTTCTTCCATTATTTCCAGTGATTATTTCTGGTAATGATTTTTCCAACAATAAAGAGGGCTTACTGTTCTAAATTTTACTTTTCAAATTCTGGGGACACAATTTTAAAAACACAAAGCAAACAAAATAATAACCCCCTGACTTTTTCAGCTTCCCAGGCATTTTTATATAGAAATCCTAAGAGATTTGAAAGCTGAAATCCTGTGACTTGGGAAAATAGGAGCTATTTTCTTGATTTTACAAAAGAGAAAACGGGCTCAAAGACATTAAGAGACTTACTTAAGTTGCATTTGCTTATAAATTGAAGAACTTGAAAATCAGTGTGCTGGTTGGAAACTGTCATATACCCCAGAAAAGCCATGTTCTTTTAGTCCTCATTCAGTATTGATGAGTGGGATCTTTTTGATTATGTTGTTTCCATGGAGATGTGACCCACCCAATTGTGGGTGGGACCTTTTAATTAGGTGGTTTCCATAGAGATGTATCTCCATCCATTCAAGGTGGGGTCATTTACTGGAGTCCTTTAAGAGGGAGCCATTTTGGAAACAGCAAAGACAACAGAGCCAGCAGGAGACCCAGATGTTTGCTGATACAGAAAGAAAATGTCCTCGAGGAAGCTGTTTGAATCGAAAAGCCAAAGGACCAGCAGACCCCACTCACAAGCCTTCCCAGCTGACAGAGGTGTTCCATCTGCCTTTCTTGAGTCAAGATATCTTTTTCTGGATGTCTTAGTTTGGACATTTTCATAGCCTTAGAACTATAAATTTGCAACTTAATAAATTTCCTTTTTAAAAGCTGTTTCATTTCTGGTAGATTGCACTCCAGCTGCTTTGACAAACCAAAATAATAAGTGCTTTTGTTTTAGGAACTCTGTGTTCACGATATGGCTTATCACAAAAATATATATATTTGAGTTATTTTCTCCCATGTTCATATTTCTCCTAGCATTATTATATACAGTTCTATCAAGGTAATTATTAGGCAGGATATGTACAGCTGTGACCAATAAACTACAAGTCTTAGTGACTCAATTTATTCTTGTACACAGTCCAAAACAAGCATAGGGATGAAGAAGGTGGGTCTCTGCTATAAAAGGCTCCTTCAATGTAGTGGCTCCACCATATTCTAGATTTCAGACCCCTCCTCTGGATCCTCCATATCCACTGGATATGAGACACAGCAGGCAGAGTAGCATAGGAGATTTTTATGGGCCATGCCATTAAGTACTGTGCATCACTTGCAGCTATAATCCATTAAGACGCATAGCCCCACCTAACTGCAAGGGGCATGAGAAATACATTTTATCCAAGGGCCTAGGAAGAAACGGAGATACATTTGGTGAGCATCTAGCCAGTATCTGCAACAGTTTGTACTTTTGGACCACAGAAATATCTATTCATTCTCGATCCCTGACAGAACATATTCTTCCACTTCCCAAAAGAAATAACCCAAAACTCCCCCCATGCACTGCATGCAGCTCAGAGTCCAGGTGATATGTGGTCTTCCCCATCAGGTCCAGATGTAACATCACATGGTCCAGTAATACATGAACCAAATATTCAAGTTCTCTCCACCTCCACCAAAAAGCACACAACATAAACTAGTGGAACAGGTTTAGGATGACTTCAATAAAAACCTACCATAGAAGTGGGGAAGTACCTTGTTTAGACAATGACTCTGCTCTGGGACGCAGCAGCCCCTTGTTCATTGTTCTTTGTGGCCCCTGAATGCACTCTATGGGAAACTTTTTACTGCTCTTTGGCCACATCTTGCTATTATCCTCCTTGGGGGCTTTTGCAGCCCACTTCCTGATGAAGCCAAGCCAGCTTATTTTACTTTTGAATATTCAAAGCCTTTTTTTTTTTAAACCAAAGTTCCTGGTCTCTTTGGCAATGAAATTCTCTTTAAAAATTGGTTGTTGTTGTTGTTTTAAAATCTATTTGCTTCTAACTAATTGCATGCCAATAACCACACTCAAAGTTCTTCATTGTAAGAATTGTTATTGGCATGCAAATAGTTATAAAATCTGCTTTATTTCTTTGTTTACTTACCCCTTTCTTGCTTTTCTCTCTCAATTTAATGGTGGTTTCTTTGAGGTTACCTGAGATAATGAGCTGGGTGGAGAAACCATACCCTTAATCTGACCTTTACTACAAAACTAAGCCTTAGTGGGCATTTGCTCAAAATCAGTGGTCCAAATATACTGGTCACTCTCTATGCCTTTTCATTTCTGCTTGCAAACCATCAAAACTTAGTTCATCTCTTTCTTATAATAAGTTTCCACAGGTAGTCAAAACCACCAGAACAGTTTAATAAGGCTCTATTTCCCAACTTCTTCACCCAGAGCTACAAAGCTCAAGAGGTACATGGTCTAAATTCCAACTTATTGCTGGTGGCAGTTTTGCCATTGCATGGGATGCATTCTAACATTCTATTTGTTCTATCTGTTTCTATGGAACCATAAAAGCCAAGGTCTCTGCTCTCCTTTGTGCAGTATGTTCTACTGGATTGTTGACCAAGTTTAGGTAACTTTACCTCCAAATGCCTCTAAAGACTCTCCCCTCAGACACTGTCCTCATTGCCACTGCCTTAATTCAACTCACCCTTTCTCATGTGAATTACTGTTTCCTCACTGGCCTTCATGCCCCCAAAATTCATCACAACCCAATCTCTGCTGCCAGAGTAAACTTTTCAAAATGGAAATCTGGCCAGTTACTGCCCTTCTAAAAGGCATTTGGGTAGTTGCTGTGGGCCATATAACTAAATAGGGTTTTCCTTCTTTCTTTAGTTAGCACTTATTCATCTTTCAAAAATTACCAAAGACTTTAGTCTCCTGGAAATCTATTCCTGGCTCCCCAGTCTGGAATACATGTCCTTCTTATCGATTTTAAAGCAGTAGAACTTGTTTCTGTTGCAAAATCAATTTTCCCATAGTATTATGATCTGTTTAATTCTCTTCCTCTATTTATGGTCCCACCACAAACAATTTGTACTTAACAAGTTTGAACTTTTTGAGGGCAAGTAGCATGTCTTTTGTCTCTATATGCTTCACATGACAAATAAATAAATTTTGGTTGGATATATACATGCACCCCCACAAATTCAGTATGGCAGTGACCTTTAAACATCTGTCTCCAGCTTTAACCTATTTATCTCTTAGGGCTAAAGCTCTATTTCTAACTTCTCCATATATGTCTAGATAATGGCCATGCATGTATCTACATAACAGATCTAAAACTGAATTATCTTTCCCATCTCTTTCCCTACCTGCCCCAAATCTGCTTCTACTCCTGATATCCTATCTGAACTTAATGATGTCTGCCCAGTTTCCCAGTCTGGAAACCTTAATATCTTTCTCAGGAACTTCATTTTCATTATTCTATATAACCAATTATTTTACCAAAAAACTGTTGATTCTTCCTAAAAAAAATTTCCTAATCTGGATTTATCAGAACATGTTAAAAGAAGAACTAGTCTCAAGACATTATTGCAATAATGAGAAAATGGGAGTTCTTTGGTCAAATGTTAAATATTACAACAGTAAACATATTTCTGCAGTATGCAGTATTTCTCATAACATTCAATACGCTATCGCACACTATAAATCTCCAAGATGAGAATATTATATACACTTTATTTCAAACTTTTCTGACCAAAGAACCCTTTTGTCAGGGTGAATCACTCAGGGATAGTGTTCTGGAGACTACACTTTGAGGAATGCTACTTTATTCCTCCTTCACTTCTGCCCTATAGGCCTGTGCCATCTCTTAATTGGACTGTCTCTGTTCTGGACAACCTCTCCACTTATCTCTCTGCCTCCAGGGGCTCTGCTGCCAGACACATTTTCCTAACAAAAAGATCTATTTATGTCTCACACCTCTTTAAAATTGCCATTGACTTGGCATTACGCATAGGTGCAAAACCCAGACCTGCTATAATATTCGCTTCAATATCTAGCCCCGACCTCCAGGAAGATGGCTGACTAGAGCGGCTCGAGATTAGCCCTGCTCCATGGGAAGGCTGGAAGGGGACAGGAGGGCAGCTGGGGCGGCGAATTGGGAGTGCGGCTGACCTGGGAGAGCCCTCTGCACCACATGCAGGGCCCGTGGGAGTGCACAGATGGGAGCACAGGACTAGGAAGTAAGCCAGGCCATGTTCCTTGGGGGCACTACCCTCTCCAGCGTAGTCCTGTGACTGTTGACTTACCCCACACCCTTACACCTGAACCCCATCACTCGCTCCCACCCCTTGCGCTCCAAGCACCCCACCGCACCAGCCCCCAGTGTACTTACCTGCCCCACCCCCCACCCCATGTGCCACCCAGCCCACCTCTCCTGCACCCTCCCAAGCAGTACCTCACCCCTGTTCCCTGCATGCTGTTGCCAGCGCATAAAGGTTGCAGGCCCTATACTCCATACCTAGGCTACCCCGTCCCCCGCCTATAGTGCTGCACAGCCTCACCCCACCCTCCCTGAGCTCTGCATCTGTTTACAGCACTCCCAGGCCCACACATGCACAGGGGTCCCCAATCACTTCACTCAGCTCTGGGAACCGCACTTTACAGCAGACCTAGAACTGCTCATGCACACAGCCCTCAGCCTCACTTCCCAGCTCTGAGAAAGCGTCACCTGTGCAGTGGGTCACATCTGCCCCCAATCCATGAAGGCATAATGCCAACCTGCTCCCACAGCTCTATACACAAAGGGGTCTGTGGCTTAGAGCAGCACACACCAGGGATACACCCCGCAGACCGGTGCACCCGCACAGCCATATTCTCCCTGGCCGCTGGGCACCCACATTCACAAGTATCAGTGTAACATCCCCAACCTGTGCCCATACCTGCCCTGAAGCAAATCACCACACTGAGTGCCCTACCCCATGCCCTGCTCCCTGCTGTACAACCATCTCGCAGACACAAGGCCTTAGACTACTGAAAGAAAACAACTCCCAAAGTAAATCAATCAAGATATTTACATACCACAGAGACAGTAGATCACTAAGCATATCACAATGCAAACAGATACAGCCCTGCCTAATGACCAAATTAAAACACCAGAGGAGACACAGACGTTGGAACAACTAATCAAAGATGTTCATACAACTCTATTTAATAAAATAAATGGGATAGCAAAAGACATAAAGGAGCTCAAGAAGGGAGAGATTAAAGTTTTCACAGACAAAGAAGTCCTGAAAGAATATGTCAACAAGAGACTGCACCTACAAAAAATACTAAAGGGAGTTCTGCCAGCTGAAAAAAAAAGACAGGAGAGGGACGTCTGGAGGAGGGCACAGAATTGAAGAGTACCACTAAGGGTAATTTTAAGAATACAAAAAGAAAGAGGGAAAAGAATATATAGATCTGACAAATAAAATAAAAAGGATAAGATGGTGGAATCAAGAAACGCCTTTTCAGTAATAACTTTGAATGTTAATGGACTGAATTTACCAATTAAAAGACACAGATTGGCAGAATGGGTTAAGAAACATAATCTAACTCTATGGTGCTTACAAGAGACTTGTCTTAGACACAAGGATACAAATAGATTGAAAGTGAAAGGATGGAAAAAGATTTTCCATGCAAGTTGTAACCAAAGAAAGCAGGAGTAACTATACTAATATCAGACAAAATAGACTTTAAATGTAAAGACATCATAAGAGACAAAGAAGGACACCGTATACTAATTAAAGCATCAATTCACCAAGAAGATATAACAATCATAAATGTTTTTGCTCCCAATTGAGGAGCTCCAAAGTACATGAGACAGACATTGGCAAAACTGAAGGCAGCAATAGATGTTTCAACAATAACAGTAGGAGATTTTAATATCTCTCTCACTCTCCTCTATAGACAGAACAACCAGACAGAAGATCAACAAGGAAATAGAGAAATTAAACAACTTGGTAAATAAATTACATAATACTGAATGAAGATAGCCTGACACAAAAGAATAGATACTGTATGAGTCCACTTTTATGACCAGCATAAAGGTATAATCAGAGGCCTATAATACAGAAGATTGGGGACTTAGAGATACATAGAAGCTAGAGATGGGGGAACTATTAGCTAAAGAGGTTGAACTCCAATGTAAGGGAATAGACAGGACAAAGTTGATTCTCTAGTGGGTCTAGAAGTAATATTACCATATTGAAGATGAACAAGATTGAAAGGGGTTGTATAGACCTACATGTCCCACTAATTACTGTTATAGAAATAGAAATAATAATAGAAATATTAATTAGTTCCTGCAAGAATTACTTCAAAAATATGATTCTTCTGTAAAGAATGTTTAAGTCCAGGGTACAGGGGAAAAACTGCTATTGCATGCTATGAGTTATGTTCAAAAGGAAACCATCAGCATGACCATGGTAAAAGCAGAAGTAAATAATAGGGTGAGGGACAAGAGTTAAGAGGAGGTTTAGATTTCCTATTTGGCAAGGTCGTGTTTATTGGTTTTCTGTCTAAAATTCTTATCTAAAATTGAGAATGCTGATGGACTGTGAACTTTGGGCCCTCTATATGATGGTCAAAGGATGCAGGTGGCTGAAGGATGCACTGATTGGCGAACGATGGTGTATACTTATGAACGAAGGTTGTGCCGCCACAAAAAGGAACAATACTGTGAGATGCAATGACAGGAATGGACATGTGGGACATTTGGTGAGACAAAATAAGCCAGAAACAAAAAACAACAATGCTTTTAAGAAAACAGGGGCCTAGATTGTAGGCATTTAGAGCAGACACGGTAAGTCCGGGGTGGTGATTATTATTTCTGGATTTCGAGAGGCTGTTATATATATACATAACCTGATTTTTAGAGATAAGAACACAGCCAAACAGGTTGGGGTTAAAGTAATTCAGAACATAGGGGTAAGAAGACAGTGTCTATATTTTAGAACCACACATATTCTTTGAGACCAATGGAAGAAAGGTTTATTTGATCTGGAACTAAAATTTTCTGTGGGGCATAATCTAAATCAACCTATCTGCTTATAGCTCATTTGAACAACTGAAACACAGGAAGCACAGAGTGGAAGGGAGGTTCTTTAATTCCATATAGATTATTGTAGTGCCTGGAAACATCCTAGAGCATATTGAGCACATAATCAAAAAGTGTTGGTGAGTTCCCCTGAGGGAGGGGAGAAAGAATATGGACCTATTAAACCTTGCCATCAGGAACTTCCTGTTACTGTGTCAAACTTTAGGGACACCCAAATCAATAGGCCATGCCCTTGATCATGAGGCTTCCTCTTGGGAGGCTTAGGTAGGTAGTGGAAGGGCTTGAACTACCCATAGGCATGCCTGGAAGTTACTTCTGAGGACCTCTGTTGTTGCTTAGATGTGGCCTCAGTCTCTCTGGGCGTGGCTCTGCAGATGAGATCATTGCCCTCCCCCCTGTGTGGGACGTAGCGTCCAGGTTGAAGGCTCCCTGGTGACATGGGAGATGACTCCCAGGAATGATTCCAGACCTGGCACCATGGGATCAACAGTTGGCCAAGATGGGGAGGAAAAGTGAAATTAATAGAGTGTTTGTGGTGGGGAGAATTCAGGTGGAGTTGAGGGGCTACTCTGGAGGTTGCTCTTACATAAGCTTCTGGTAGAACCTGATGCCTATCATGACCTGCTCACCCCCAACCAGGACCATTCCAGCCAGTCCTGAAGAACATCTAGGGCAATAAATGGGATTCTGTAGGGATTCTAGGCTCTAGGGTGACTTTCCAGAGGCGTGCAGCCTCCAGATGGGTCCCTGGTCCAGATAACTTCTGAAACCTAGCCCAGCCTCTCCAGAACATCAGATAGTTCCATCTCCCTACCCCATATTAGTGACAGACCCTCCAATATCAAAAATTTAGAATTGCCATAGCCAAAAAAAACCCCAATGAGATGTATGGAAAGATCAAAGGTGATGGTGGAATTATACATAGAAGATAGGATTGAACAAATAAATATGAATGCTGAATCATTAAATTGATATCTCCTTTAGTCTCCAGTATTTTAGAGCAGCTAGAAGTAAAAATCTAAAACTGTGAAATTGTAACCCACGTCAAACACTGAAATATGTACAACAACTAATTGTGGTGCTGTGCTTTGAAATTTATAGCTTTTTTGTATATATGTTATTGTTCACCAAAAAAGGAAAAAAAAAGTTGATTATGATGATAAAAAATATTTAAGCCCTCTAGCCTCCTTTATTCTGGAGCAGCTAGAAGGAAAAATATGAGAGGATCGTATGGTAGCCCATGACAAACCATGGGATCTGTCCTTTAACCACTTATGTAAGAGTGCTTTGAAAACCATTGCTTTTTTCTTTCTTTGTTTTGTATATATGTTAAATTATACAATTAAAAAGTCAAAAAAATAAATAATAGGAGGGGTAAGGGGTAAAATAAATTAGGTAGATTGAAATATTAGTGGTCAATGAGAGGAAGGA
Organism: Tamandua tetradactyla; assembly: GCF_023851605.1. Lineage (NCBI taxonomy): Eukaryota > Metazoa > Chordata > Mammalia > Pilosa > Myrmecophagidae > Tamandua > Tamandua tetradactyla. Next base: position 18,201,673 of record NC_135348.1, on the reverse strand, counting down.
ATAAGAGGTATGGGATATATGAGGGTTTTTCCTTTTTTCTTTTTCTGGAGTGATACAAATGTTCTCTTAATGATCATGGTGATGAATACACAACCATGTGATGATATTGTAAGCTGTTGATTATATACCATGAATGGACTGTATATGTGTGAAAATTTGTCAATAAAAATATATATTTTAAAAATCTAGCCCCACCCATCCTCTCTACTGCATCTCTCCTTTCCTTTCCTAAAATATAAAACATTCTTTTGTCCTTAAGAGCTTTAACTCATTTTGCCCCCAACTGCTCAAAATGGTTCCCATCCTATTTCTAACAAATTTCTCCATAAAATCCAGGTATAATGAGCTCTCTTCTGAGAGGTATTCATTCTGGCACTTGGGAACCAAGGTGGTTTGGAGCTATGTACTCCAGAAAAACGTGTTCTTAAACTCAATCTATTCCTGTAGGTGTGAACCCATTTTAAGTAGGACCTTTTGATGAGGCTACTTCAGTTAAGGTGCAGCCTTGCTGAATCAGGGTAGTTCTTTATCCTGTTACTGAAGGCCTTATCCAGAGGTCACAGAGAGGGAGAAAGCCAGAGGGAGCAGGCAGAAGCTGAATGTCAACAGAACCCAAAAGAAAAGGGAGAAGCCAGGAGAGGCTGTCATGTGCATTGATTGCCATTTAACAGAAAAGCCAAAGACCAAGAATGGTTGGCAGCCAGCTCCACAATTCTTCTGGGACAAAGAATTGCCTTAATGATGCTTTGATTTTGGACTTCCAGCCTCAAAACTGTGAGCCAATAAATTTCCACTGTTTAAGCTAACCCATCGTGTGATATTTGGTTTAACTACAAGGAAACTAAAACAGTTGGTTTCCATAATGCTTTGTACTTACCCCTATAACAGCAATCGTCATCACATAATAAGGAATTACCTGGGTGTTTATCCCTATAATAACTGTCCGAACCTTTTCATCTTTGTTTTACCAGCTTCTAACACAGTACCTGATATGGAACAGGCACTTATTATTGGATGAAAAAAATAAAAATGAAGGAATAAATGAGTAAAGTTCTTCAGAAACAACGTAAGAGGAAGAAAATAGGATGGGGCTGTAGAAAAAGCTATGAAGGCTATAACTAGAAATACATTTTAAGAGGCCATTTAATCCAGCCTTTAGTCTCAGAACAATAATATCGCTAGGCTTAAATAAGCCTCCTGTTTCTATCATATCAATTTCCTGACAGAAAATAAATATTAACTAAAATTTGTCTAAAGGGAAAACCTTATAGCTCTCAAAAATGTTTTTAGGGTTTTGTGGAAACACAAATGGTTTGCCCTATCCTCTTCAACAGAAGATTTCAGGGCTATAAAAACACAACTGCTTTGGTAACAAGGAAATAAACAATCTATGAAGAATTGTACCGTCAGGAATTATTTCGGTTTGCTAAAGCTGCCAGAATGCAATATACCAGAAATGGTTTGGCTTTTATAAAGGGGATTTATTAATTACAATTCTAAGGTCATGAAAACATCCAAATTAAGGTACCAACAAAAGATACGTTCTTGGAGGAAAGGCGGCTGGCATCCGGAACATCACTATTAGCTGGGAAGGCATGTGGCTGGCATGTGCTGGTCCTTGCTATCAGTTCGTTGCTTTCGGCTTCTGATTCCAGTGGCTTTCTCTCTGTAAGAACCTGTGGATCCTTTCTTAGTTTCTCTAGGGCGAACTCTTGATTTCATTTCTTAACTTAGCATCTCCCAGGCGCACTTCTGTCTGCATATCCAAACATGTGTCTCCTCTCCCAAATGTTCCTATCTTAAAGGGCTCCAGTAAGTGGATTAAGACCTACCTTGAATGGGTAGGGTCACATCTCCATGGGAACAACCTAATCAAAAGACCCCACATACAAGGGGACTAGAAGAACATGGTTTCTCTGGGGTACATAACAGTTTCAAACCAGCACAGGTATATCATTCTTTTGTAAGATTCAACCAATCAATTTTGTTTCCCTAAATTCCTTTTCCTGATCACATGTTTTCTTCTCAATTTCTGGTGGCCCAATAGGCTAAACGTCCTGTTAATCATGTTGCTCTACCTTCCATTGCTAAAACTTAAAAATTCAGGGTTTTATCTTAGGGAAATTCCATTATGAGAGCGTAGAAGAAACAGTTCTGCCTATTGGTTTGCTGAACTTCTTTACTCCATTCAGAACTTACCATTTGAAAGTAGATCTCTAGATTCCTTGTGTTTTTCTTTTATATTAAACAAGCAAGGCTCCTTGAATGAAACACATTTTGAAGACTCCTCAAAAGCTTCAGTTTTGTAAAGATCCTTGGGAAAATAAATATTTCTGCATGAGGACCACACTTCTTGGACCACATCAAGTATTTCCTTTTTTTTAATCTCCAAAGGCATGTGTATGCCAGATTTCCTTTTTTGTTGTTTATCTCTAAAGACACTAAAAGAAGTACCTTGAAATTTACTCTGTGAATGAAACAAAAATAAATTTTAATAAAATTGCATGTCTATTACATAAACAAAATAGTTTACTATATAACACATGACCATAAACAATATGACAGTAATCATGTAAGTCAGATATACATGTATGTGCAATTCCCCATAAGCATTCCACTTCAAAAAAAAAAAAAAAGTAAATTTTAAAAAACTAATTTACTCTGCAAATGTGAGGTTTCTAAATATAGCTTTAAACTCCATTTTTAGAAAGGGGTTTTCAATAAAAGATGTCAGAATTTAATTAGCAGCCACCTTTGTATAATTGTCAAATGTCTACAATGTATAATGTATAATGTATAATGAAAATGTACAATTTCTAGTTTGGCTAACTAGATGCTAACGCCCTAAACCTGTTTCTTTGTTGAAGTGGAAACAACTGAGTTTACTTGGAGTAGGCTCTCCAGCAGAGCATATTAATAAAAGGATTTGTATTTCAGATCTCTTCAATCACCTAATTGCCCCTTAATTTTGCCCACCTTGAGCAATAGAAAAATAAACCTCCATGTCTCTGATAAAGTTTTATCCAAAGAACTGTACTTTTGCATCTCATTTTATTGCCCATAAAGAGAGCTACAGACAAACTTAAAAAGGCTTAGACAAATTCAACTTGTTGCCTATTCAAATTGTTGTCAATTCAAGATGCCAACCCAGAAGGATTTGATATGCTAGTATTAGGTTTTGGTTTGCAAATGTAACCAAAGATGGAATATTATACTGTTATTATTAAACTTCTATAATAGGCCAAGGCACATCTGTCTAACTCTGAGACTGCCAAGTTTTCCGAGACTGTGAGACTATATACCTTCCAGTGAAATCAAAATAATTTAAAATTATTTTAAAACTGGATAATGGAAAGAAATTTAAAAAGTTAACATTGCTTTACAAGATTGAAACCACCTTAGGGCCAGTTTTGTCTAGAGGACCATTCAATTAAAAAGAAAAAAAACAGAAGAAAATATTACAATGCCCCATCCCCAATAAGATGTACTAAAAAAATCATTTAATCCCTATTTGAAAATTTGTAAATATATATATATGTATATGCATGTGTGTGCATGCATGCACATGAGTCTAAAAGGGGAATAGAATCGTGTGACACACAATAAACCACCCTGAGACCCCTTCCCTCCCCAGTCTTCCAAAGGCCCATTCATTACAATGGCTGCTCCTCTCCAAATATTCCCTATCACTTCTGCAAATACTCTCCTCCAAAACTTCCCCCATGCTGACTCTCCTTTCTTTTTGCCTTTCTCCTTCTCACTCACCCTTTTCACTCACTTCCCAAATCCATACCATTCAGCAAATATTTATTGAGCCAGACACAGTGCTCCTTGTTGGAGATGAAACATTCAAAAAAGATAGTCTCTGCCCTCAAGGAGCTATAAGACCGGTAAACGGTTCTAATGAAAAGTGATGTGCAAGGAGATACAGGTAAGCAGTGGCAGGCTGGGAACACAGAAGAAACACACCTCATAATAGATTTTCTAGTTTGGCTTTGTCTAAACAGTGTGTTAGGTATATTTACTTGAGATACTAAATCTAAATATTTTTGCTGCAAAATTCAACAAAAGAAAGCATAAAAGCTTGGATTAAATGTGCAAATTAAATATATGTATATAAAGATTATATATAGATAATTAAATAATTTCTATAGCTGAAAATTCTTCTTTTTAAATGAATTCTCAAATCAATTTTTATAGCCATTGAGGATTTCATTTTCTCTTCAATTCCATTCATAACTTCTCCCATATTAGGGTTTCATACAATCTTTTGTAATAATCATTGCAGTATACAACAATAGTTAGTTTCTTGAATAACATAATGTTAGACAAATGCAAAGTATTAACCTCATTTATTTTCTCATAATGTTGGGCAATGAGTGTTTTTGCTTCTTGGAAAAAATCTTTTCTGATGGTCTCTAACGTAGAACCTAAAATAAAAACAGAGAAAATTTCATATTTTCAATGTTATAATGTACTTTCTCAAAAATGTTGAAACCATAAAATTAAAATTGTTGGGCAATTATGAATCTTACAAGACTTTATAGATATCTCAGGGGATACAAAAAAGTTAATGTAATGATCCTTAAAGTAATATTCTGCTTTTTAAAAAAGAAAAATCAGGTTATGACGGTCTGAGTGATGACAGGTTATCCTAAATTGTATAAAGAAAAAATTATTGTCAAAGACAACAGGCAAAATTGAAATCCCCTCTACTTCTGAAAGTTCTTTGAATGTTACTACACAGAAAAAAACAACGTATTTTGGGCACGAAATTTACTAACTAGACTACCTACGTTCTTTAACGTACTCCTGGTGACTAATACAAATAGCTGTACATTTCTTTAAGAATATTTACCTTATAATTTTTGATAAAATTATAAAATAAAATAAATTCCCTCAATAGGTCTGCTAAGTAGGAATAGCACTAAAATAAAAAAATATAAACTGCTACAAATGGATAGCACTATAACTAGCTGATTTATATTTTCCTAAAATTCCTAGTTAAATTTTTTAACCAGTGCTATATATAGAATTCTATACCATGAACACAAATACTTTATCATCCTCATTTATCCTTGTCTAAGATATTTCCTTGCTGATTCTGACATATAAGTGTCTCTAAGCTTCTTCTTCATATTCAGTAAACAGTTAATATATTATCTTATTCAAATTAGCTTTTAAGTCTGGCCAGTGGTTTCCATTTCTATAACTTTAACTTCCTTTAGTACTCTTAGGATCAGTGCTTTACTTTTCTTCTTTTCCCCGACTCGAATTTTAAGCAGTTAAAAACTCTGTCTTCATGGATATCAAAACTGTAATGAGCCCCCAAAAAAGCCATGTACTTCTAATCCAGTCTTGTGGGAGTAGGCCTATCGTTGGGTGCGACATTTGATTAGGTTATCCCATGGAGATATGACCCACCCAGTTATGGGTGAGACCTTTGATTTCCTTGTTTCCAGGGAGACATGACCCCCCCCCCCCCATTCAAGATGAGTCTTAATCTGCTTACTGGAGTCCTTTAAGAGGAAGACATTTTGGAGAAAGCCTAGATGCTTGGAGAACCACCACAGAGAGTAGATGCTTGGAGACAGAAGGCCCCAGGACATGCTGTGGAAAGACTCATGGTAGCTGAGAAAGCCATTTTGAAACCAACTCAGGAGAGAAGGGCCAGCAAACATCACCATGTACCTTTCCATGTGACAGAGGAACCCAGACATGATTGGCATTTCTTTTTTTTTTGCTCTATATCCATCTGTTCCCATCTCCTCCGTGACCTTGCCTCAGCAGCTGTCCATTCCTCATCCATTCTTACACTTTACACTCATTCCCTGTCAATGGTTCCTTTCCCTCAATCACTCCTCTGACTACTGAAATGCTGAAATCTGATTTCTATGCTCATCAGAAGATTTTGGTGAAAACTTCTCTTGCCATGAGCAGCAGTGACCATCTAATCGACAAACCCAGTGACATATGATCACTCCTTAATGGACATTTTACTGCTGTAGATTTGAGCTTCTACTTGAAACCCGAAGCCCAAAATAAATGCTATTAATATTTTATCTTTGGTCCTTCCACACTATTTTATAGCTACTGGAATGGATGGGACCTCCCTGCTTCCAGTGATGTTATCCTCTTGCTGATATCTTAATTTAGACACTTCCACGGCCTTAGAATTGTAACTTATAACTTAATAAATCCCCTATATAAAAGCCAAAATAATAATATTAATAATGAAATATCACACATTTCCACCAGAATAACTAAAATTAAGAAGGCTGATAATGCCAAATGTTAGTGACAATGTGGCACTACTGGAAGGAACACTTACATGTTATTGATGGAAAGGTAAATTAGAAGAATCAATTGGAAAGGACATGGCAATGTTTCTTTAAAAAAACCATATATACACTTCTTCTACTACCCAGCAGGGCTATATTTACCAAAGAGAATGAAGACATTTGTTGCATAAAGGCGTGTACAAGACTGTTCACGGCAGCTTTATTCATAATAGCTCCAAATTAGAAACAGCCCAGAGGTGAATCAATGGATGCAATGGATAAACAAACTGTGGTATACGCATACAATGACATACTACTCAGCCATAAAAAAAGAACCAAACTACACACACACACACACAAAGTGGGTGAATATTGAAAGTATTATGCCAAATAAAAGGAGCTTTACCCAGAAGTACATACTGTATGATTCTACTTATATGACATTATAGAAGAGACAAAACTGATCTATGATATAAAGAAAGAAAAAAGCCAAACAGTGATTCTTTTTGGTGGGAAGTAGCATGGATTGACTAAGAAGAGACATGAATGAACTTTATGGGATGATGGTAATATTTTATATCTTGTTAGGGATTTGGGTTAACTATACATACACAATTATCCTAACTCGATAAATGTATACCTAAAAATTGTGCATCTCATTGAATGTATATTTTACATCAAAAGAAAAAAATTGTAAGTGAATATTGAATTCTAACTAATGATATGAATGGATGGAGAGAAGGATGAATAGATACGTGATAAAACAAATAATAAAATATTAATGATAAAAACTGGGTGCTCGGGCAGTCCATGGTGGCTCAGTGGCAGAATTCTCGCCTGCCATGCTGGAGACCCGGGTTTGATTCCCAGTGCCTGCCCATGCAAAAACAAAAAAAAAAAACAAAAAACTGGGCGCTCAGTATATGGGTATTCACTTAAAATTCTTTCAAACCTGAGGTATGTTTGAACATTTTACAGAAAAATATTGGGAGCAAACTTCTCTTCATTCCTTCAAAAAATTTCCCCTTGCTTTTCACCTTGCAGACTCAGGAGCCACAGGAGGCTGGTCCCTTGAAGCAGTGATGTCCCGCTGAGCCTGAGGAAGACGTCCAAAATAAAGGAGATTCTAGCCAACTACAGAACACTTGGGAGTTCGGGTTGGGAGAAGAAGCATCTACAAAAAGTCACCATCAAGATAAACACCACTGGAGCTGGCCCTTGTGCAGGTCTAGAAATAACAACACTGCCTCTTTCTCTTCACCTTCTTCCTTCTTTCCATATTTATCTATGGAAAATGCTTTAAATCATACCAAACTCAAATCGCCCTGCCCTTCCATATTTGCCACTACATCTCCCCACATTCAGGATGCCTACATTTCTTAAGACATTGCTTGATGGAAACTTATTTTTTTCTTTTAACTAAAAATAAATGTCAAGATACCGTGCATATGTTCCAAGACAAGTGTACATATTCCAGAGCATAAAGTCGCTTGCCATTAGTTCAGTTCTACCAAGTGATAAATAATTTTTGCAATTCAAACCCATAATATGCACTATCCTCACAGTGAAAGCATGGAATGTCAGGAATCAAACCGGCCTGTACTTCATCAAGTTTCAACTAAAATCTAAGTCTGTTTTTGTGGGGCCTCTTAACCAGAGCCCTAACTTCCTGAAGGAAAGACAAGCGTTTCCTCATTGCTTATTCCCATCTTCTCACAATAATCCTTTCCTCCTTTAGTCATCTTCTGACTAATCAAAGCTCCCTTATAACTCTTTTGTTTCTGTCACACACATAGTAAGGAATGTCATTTATTAATATTTGAAATAAATAAGTGAAGGGTTTTTGTTAAAAATGTAGCTCTATAAAAACCATGGCTTCTTTGTACCGGATGAGACTACAGAGATGAATGAGTCTTCGCTCTCAGGCAAAGCACCAAGACACAGAGGGGAATGTCTTCTAAAGTCACGTGGTGGTGCTGTGAGCCCCTGGTGGCTTTGTCCACTCATCTGTTGCTTTTCCTGGTGCCTTCCCTCCCTGTGAGTACTGGAGACTCCTCCAAGACTGGGCTGACCACCTTGGGTGAAATACTCGCATTTCACTGAAGACACAGGCACTTTCCTTCCAGCCGGCCATTCTGTGCTGTGCCTTGTCATTTAATGTGCTGATGCAGCTATTCTGATTCTCTCCCTTACCTGAAAATTAGCCTTTGGTAAAAGAGTTAAAATTGTGGCATTTTCTTCCCATCTGGGCTTTTCGTTGATCAACAGGTGTGTTTGATTTTCCCTGCCACCCCCACCCCCACCCCCCACCCAAAGCGTTATGAATCACCCGTGAACTGTGCAGGTCTACTGTACTCTGTGGCAATCTAATGGCCTCTTTGAGACCAGCAAAGAGGGTCCAACTCAACAGGCCCTGCCTTATGTCCATACAGTCAGGCCACAAAGTTCTTGAACAGAACAGGACCTGATGCCATTCATACAGGGGCAGAAAAAGGCAACACGGCCAGAATTCAGCAATTTCCTATGGACCCTGAAACGGCACCTCAGAAGGCTCAAGCACCCGCTAACTTCAAACCGGCCATCTACACCCTTGTCATTTAGGGTGCTAGGGCAGCTGTTCATATTTTCTCCCTAACTCAAAAGCAGCCTTTGAACAAAGGAGTTAAATTCTCAAGGCAGCACAGGATGGTAATTCAAATTGCAATGCCTCACACAAAAGGCAAGGCTAGAATTTGTTCTTTATTTTTGTAATTTCCAAGGATATGCATATATTCAATAAATGAGTCTAAAAATTACAACTAATTAAACAACTCTGACATTAAGGATCCATCCAGTTAATAATCTCTGAGGCTTCTGTTTCTTTGCTAACAATGGGATAAATAATAAGTATGCAGCTTTTATACTTTCAAGCACACAATATAACTTCAGTTATTAAGAGGGAGTTGCTAAAGTCTGCTCCTTCTCCATTTAAAAAAAAAACCTATTATTTAAGACTGTTTTACAATTACATATCCATAGCATATCGAACGACTTTAAATATTCCTGAGTCACACTATTTTGGGTTGAATTCTAAAACTTGCCTATGAATCTTAATTAATTTCCTTACCCTTAGTTTTCTCATTTGTAAAATGAGGATAATAATAATATTTCTCACACAGAGTTATTGTGAGGATTAACTTAGATATTGTTAAGAAGCACTTAGCACAGCCTAGCACATAATAAGTTTTTAATAAATGTGAGCAATTATTATTACTGCTATTATTGTATTGCTATAATTGGACTAAACTTTTCTCCCACAGTATTTATATAATTAATTTCATAAGTCTATCCTCATTTCTTCAATAACACAAAGATAAACTTCAACTTTCTGAATTAGTTTGAATGAATTATGTCTTGTTATAGTTCTTTTTCTCCAAAACTAATTAATTAATATGCTTACAGATAATAAAATCTCCTCACACTTTGGATTTTTCAAGTCACTAAAGCCCCAAAACACAATAATAAATCATTACAAGCAACAACAATTTTTCAGGAAGAACTTAATGAAGAGGTTGAAATAGTCATTTTAAACTTATCTAAAATATAATGGGTATAAATATTAACATTTCCATGGGGAGGAGAAGGGAATGTGAGTACCTCCTAATCCCAAAGGTTTTCACTTGCCTAAAATATTTTTTTTATCTATTTTATCGTCAAAATAAAAACCCATTCTTCATATATCATCAGTTTAATGCTATTGCAATTAATGGCTCATAAAGCTGCAAATTTCTCTTTCTGCTTTAGAGGGTTTATGGAGTGCTCTAGTAAATCATGGAAAACATTTGAAGAGGATCTAATTATAGAAACAATGACAAGGAATGAGCCGTTGACCATCTCTTGATTGTAATTGTAGGAGTCTTTTATTTCTTTGCATCCAAAAAGACCCAGGGGCTTACCCCATGAAACATGGGGTTTTTCATAAGCAAAACAAAAAATAACTGGCCTTACTCAGAGGGTTTGGTTTTCCAACTTTCCCACTAATAGGCAGCATTCTTCAAAGAGAGAATTCAAAAAATTTTACTTTGGAATATATCCTGAAAAGAGATGTATGGCCATATGACTAAGGTCATCCCTTTGCATACATGGTTAGAGTAAGTGCCTGACTGTGTTTGATTTCATAGGTCTCAGGAAAGCCCCACCTCAGGATCCATTCAGTTCAACATACATTCACTAAATACCTACTACCTACAAAGGGCCAGATATTGTTTTGGTTCTACATGTGCTGATGTAAATAGGAGCCTATCCTTCCTTCCAGGTACTTCAAGAGTGGTGCCGGAAAAAATTGTAAATAAATTCCATTCTATATGATATGACAGGTGCTACAATAAGCCACTAACACCCCCTACTGCCAGCTCATTAATGCATCAATTTCCTCACAAAAAAAAATAAAGCTTTCCATTGCATTATTAGAGATAAAGTTCAAAAGAGAAATATCCCAAGAGAAATAACAGTGAACCAAATCCAGCCTAAGAAAATGGTTTTAAAATTGTGTTTCATTAATTTCACATGCCTCGGGGGCTCTTCCTTCTTTCAATCAGAGAAGCTCAGATCTTATCTGCTTCGCATGTTTGAGCTTTTCTAAGATTTATTTTGGAAAAGAGAATTCCTTGGATAAAATAACAAACACCAAGAAATAAAAACAAGCAAACAAAAAAGGCTTGACTATCACAGCATATGCCAAAAGATCTGTTTCTCAAAAGCAGATTCGGGTGGAGGGAAGTTAGGAGACCCAAGGAAAAAAGGAGAAACTAGAGAGGGTAGAAGCTGGAGAGGAAGAAGCTGGAATTAAGGTCACTAATTCTTGGGTAAAGATTTGTGGAGGCAAATCTCTGGAGGAAAAATAGAAACTCTTTGAACAAAAACTTCAAGTAATTTACATTCGATTCCACTACATGTAAGTCAAGAGAACACATATAATTTCTCATTTCTTTTCAAAAAATAGTTAAAGGATCAAGTAAAATCCAAATTTTGAGGGGCGTGTGGTTATCTTCTCCTAAAGCACATATTCAACTTTTTTGTCTCCCAGCGTTTCTGCATTAGGACCCATCTCTTCAGTTCCCTATTAAAGACATGTTGTTGAGCTGTCTCGCACTGACACACTTTTACTCACTTCTCCCCTCCCACATTCCTTGGTCTTCTTTAAAAACATATCTTTTCCTCCCTGGAACAATAAATAATTAACAGTTCCCTATATGTCTCATAGGGATTTTACAAAGGATACCAAAAAGATCTCTCTATGTTAATATTTCTCAAACTGGGATTAAGTTACTAAAGAGATAAAGGGGAATTCCAAGCTCACAGCATCAAGACTTCAAATGTAATTTAATTATAAGTATGACCTGAAGGCAAAATTAAACTAGAGAACATTCCTCCTCCACTTCCTGGATCGTGGTATCCAAATAGAGGGTTAAAGGGATCCACAGAACACTTACTGATAGCTCTGGACAGGCCCCAGCTGGCCAGGATCATGTGCCTGGGGTCCAAAGAGCCAAAGGGAGGTAGAGCGGGAAAGCAAGAATCTCAGCTCTCCGGGCAGCACTAGGTGTTTCTCAGCTGGGCTAACTAAGCCTGGATTTAGAATTACTTGCAGTGTTGCAAAGTCTAGATCAGCTCTGTCTAACAGAAATAGTAATGGGAGCCAATAAGTAATTTAAAATTTTCTAGTAGCTACATTTAAAAAGTGGAAAAGGTGAAATGAATTGTAATAACATACGGTTTTATAGAATATTTCAATTAAACAAAATATATCTGAATATTTCAAACCAATCAATATTTTAGAACAGTTAATGAGATATTTTACTTTCTTTTTTGGTTGCTATTGTTTCTGCTTTTCAACCTCCAGTGCATATTTGGCCTTTACACACATCTCAATTCGGATGCTAATTTTTCAATGGAGATACTATATTGGTAATTAGAGTTCATAAAATGCTCCCTTGAGAAAATAGATTTACATGCAAGTTGTTCCAAACATTCTTAAAAACGTTTTCCAATAACTGAATTATCCATTTTTTAAGTTCAAATTAAAATGAACTTAAATATTCAGTTTCTAGTTCAAGAACTCAATAGTCACATGTGGCTAAAGGACAATAGTTTTCATTAAAAACTTGCTGTAGAGCTCTCAAAATATTATTATATGCCAATAAAAGGAATGGGCTGCCTCTTAAATGGTATGTAGGTAAGTTTAGTCTCCTGAGAGATAGTAATAGAAAAGACACATAGAAGAGTGGAGAGGCATGTGTTGTGCGTCAAGTAGCTAGGTGACGGAATACTTACGTTTTTCTTTCACAGGTACAGGCTCCTCAGTAACCATGATGGGAAGTTAGAGTGATCTTTTTCTTTTTCAAAGGCTGAGCTCCGGGTCCCTAAACACAGTAACAATAAGAAATTGATCGGTGATGGTATTTATTTTTAATTATTTCCTTTACTCACTGATGAAGAAATAAGATGAACAACAAACGTTTTTATAACATTATACCTCTTCTCTCAAACCTTCAATGTGTTCCCCTCCAAAAGATCTGATAGGGCTTGATGGCATCTCAAGCGTTTTTATACACATCACTTGTTCCCAACAACCTGAAAGGAACTTTTGTCCCACATTTAGCACAGATGGAAACTGTAGTTCAGAGAAGTAAAGTAAGTTGGCAACAGAAGTAGCTGCTCAGTGCCTTGTACTGAGCTCAAATCTAGATCTTTGGGCACAAGTCCCTGCTAGACACATCTAATTTCTCACTGCTCTCCGACTAATATCTGCTGCCTGGCACACACTGTGAACATTCCTACCTTTCAGCCGAGGTTTATGCCAGTCTTCTACCCAAAATGTCCCCTCTTCTCAGCTACATTTATTTATAGCCTATGCATTCTTAGAGCCAAGGTTCAAATCTCACCTCCCTCATGACTACCCTCGCTTCCAGTGACCTGCTTCTCCTGAACACAGCAGTTATGTTCTCCGTGCTCTCACTAGAAGCTTATATTCTGCAGGTTTAAGGAGATAAAAATAGAGAGTACAGTTACATATAGAAGACCTATATTCCCATTTGGACCCAATACGTCTTGAAAACCAAACTATACTTTAAACTTCTATTCTATGAGACCACTGGGTCACACTGAAGCAGGACAGAACAGGACAACTGCAGGTCCCTGGTTTCCTATCCGACTCTTAAAGAGTTTATGGGCAACTGCAGGTCCCTGGTTTCCTATCCAGCTCTTTAAAAAGTTAATGAACAACTGCAAATCCCTTCTTTCTTATCTCAACCCCAAAGGAATTAATTTAAACTGCAAACTCCATGGGACAAAAATTTCCCCTAAAGTCCCCCAAACCTCTCAAAACCATCAGAACCTCCCCAAACCATAGAAGCTTGTAAAATCCTGGGTCCAAAGCAAACTTTTAGTTAATAACAGAAAGCCTGGGGTTGTAAAGATTGTTAAACATTTGCCCAAAGACACAAAAGATAACTATTGATGCTTGCTGGCCAATTAATTGGCTGGTTAATTCAAACCATGTAAATCCCTGGTTAATCCAAACTGTGTAAATCCCTGGTTAATTCAAACCATGTAAACCCCTAGGGTCCAAAGGTTACTATGGAAACCTGCCACCAGCAAAAATCTTTTGCCTATAAAGCACGCCAACCCACTTTTACTCAGTGCATGTTTCTCCCTTGAACACATCCACATTATCTCTTTAATGAGTACTCTCTTTCTCTTTAATAAACTTTACTACTTATTCCTACTGGCCACCTAGTCTCTAAATTTTTTAGTGTCAAGACTAACTAACCTGGAACAGGGCTCAGCTGGCACCATTGCCAGCTGGGCACCAGTTACATCATGACATAAACACTGATTAAATGATGATGCAGATGAAAATAAAGATTAAAAATAATAATATGGGAGACCCAGGTTCAATTCCTGGTCCATGCACTTTCTAAAAACAAACAGACAAAAAAAAAAAATTCAACAAATGGTGCTGCAATAATAGGATACTCACATGGAAAAATAACAAAATGTGACCCTGTCATACAGCTCACAATAATAATAATAATAATAATAATAATAATAATGATAAAGATTGGTCTATGGAGGGTGGTATAAGAAAACTAAACCTGTATCTAGGATTATACAAGTGGTCCCCAGCTGTGGATGAATATTAGAATCTCCTGGGGAGTTTTAAAAATTAAATCAAAGTCTAGAGTGGGGCCCAGTCATCTGCATTTTAAAGGGTCTTCCCAGAAGATTTGAATGTCCAATGGGTAGAATGTTCCTCAACCTTCGTGGTACCCAGCTCAGTCCATCACATTCTGGGGGTGCTTCATTAGAGTGCTGACAAATGGTTTGATTGAGCTGAGCCCTTCCTCCTGGATTTGACGTTATCATTGCTTACAAAGCATTATCCAAAATGCATCAAATATTGCCTCTGTGGCCAAGGGGTCGGTTAATATTGATGCATACTACTGTGTGCTCACACAGCTTTACTGTAAGAAATACGAGTAGTAAATGCTTAACAGAGCCCACTAAGCCTCGTATTCTAAAACTCTAGGTGCCATTGTTTCTTCGGCTGACCTGACCAACAAATTGCGAGTGAAGTATTTAAGACATGTTAAATAACAATTTGGAGATTATCTGAGTAAATCTTTAAGCCAGCTTTGACCTATGGAAGTCAAGTCTCTGTAGTTGCATGCTCTTAAGACAGAAGGCTATTATATTTTTTCTCAGCTTCTACCCAGAGGGAAAAAAATATTGCAATTACAGCTTTAAAATAACAAATCTGGGACATCCAAAGATGATTAATTCTCAAATTGTCAGCATTACACCATGGGCAAGAACAAAGAACATGTATCTCATCTGCCTCGTTCTGTAAATGAATTGAGATAAATTAAAATAGTGCATATCCCTTAGCAATTAACAGTCAGGATGCATCTTGTGGTCTGGCTTAATTACTGTCTTCTTCTATTTAAAATAAGAAGGAAATAAAGGTGTCTTGTGCTCTGTCATTTTCTTGTTTTAATCTCCAAAGAAATGGATCCTTTTCCAGGGTTGTTGGCACCTACACCTTAATTCAGTGTGCCAGGAGTGTCAGCCTGCATTAAATTTGCTGGCAAGCAAGATATCCCACTGTCCTTTTAATGCAGCAAACTAGCCAAGCATCCTAAGGGGTGCTGGCACGGTAGTGCCCCCACAAACCAGAGGCAATGGGGGACGACTCTGAGACAGGAGATGGGAGTGCAGGAAAGCCCTGGAGGATGGAATTGCTTAGCGATGGGCAAACTGATGCAGAGTATCAGCCAAAAGAGCCATTCTCCACTTTAAGTCCCCAGGAGACAGCTATGAAATGCTGAGTCCCTCCTGATGCATTGATTGAAGGGGATTGTCCTCTATTTTGAAAGAAAAGGCATAAACACAAGTCCAATGCAAATCAAAATTTTAAATCAAAATGTAAAGCAACAAAATATGTCAGCTGTAGTAAGAAAGTCCGTGAGCTTTGTAAAAGAAGTGGTATATGTAAACCAGTGAGACGACCGAGGGCTGAGAAAGCAGCCTTCTGTGTGTGTGTTCAAGAGGAATTGAGCTACACCAAAACATGGAAACAGTGGTAATGTTTTTACTGAAAATTTTAAGAACCGGTGCAGCACAGACACCAATCAATCTGGCTAATTGAAGAGAGAAAGAGAAGACAGGCAGGTGAGAAAAATAGCTAAAGAACAACAACAAAAAACAAGCATGTTTTTTGGGAAACAGTGAGTATGAGTG
Source organism: Tamandua tetradactyla (assembly GCF_023851605.1). NCBI lineage: Eukaryota > Metazoa > Chordata > Mammalia > Pilosa > Myrmecophagidae > Tamandua > Tamandua tetradactyla. The sequence continues at coordinate 18,185,612 of NC_135348.1, read as the reverse complement.
TCTGATTTGAAAAAAGGGTTAGATTTTATGCTGCTGAAAGGGGCAAGTAACCACCAAAAGTGTTCTAAGAAGGCACTGACATAACCAGTATTCTGGAAGGTAACTGTCTTAAAGGCAAGGACTTGGGGTTTTTTTCTGCAATAGCCCCAGTGCCTTGAAAAGGACCTGGCATGAAGATCTCAAAAACACTTATGGAGTGTGTAAGTGTGTAGGGTTGCCCTACTTTCCCATGTCTCCTTTGGCACATTTGTGAAAAAAGCCCTTTCAACCTTCTTTTCTAGTAGGTACAGCTTAGTACTCACCTATATTGGGTTAAAGGAATGCCAAGGATTTCTTGTTCCATTTGTTCATGGATAAAAGGCAAAGAGAAGTGGAAACAGTATTTCCCTCCTTTATCACTTTAGCCTATCTTTCCTAAAATAGACGGTTGATAAAGACTTTATAATGGTATCGTGTATATATATTTTTTTTTTTAAGAATCCTGGTGGCAAAGAAGTTCCTTATGTTTTTCAGCAGGAAACAAAGCGGCTATGCTTCAGATCTGGACCAGTTTTGGCCATTCATATAAGGGCTCATAAAAGCAGATCTTTGTTTTCTACCCTCAAACTTTACCCCCCACCCCAAACTCCACCCCAACCCTCCCAACTTCAATGAGAATTTCATACCCTCCCCATTTCACCGTGTTGGTGAGAAACTACCTGTATCCCCCAAAATGCTCAAGTCATAATTTGATTTCACCTATATCTTTACTAACACATCCAACCCATCAAGTCAAAATGACATCTCCTCCCCATCTTCATTATACCAGCCACAAGTCCATTTCATTCCTGAACTTCCGAAATAGCCTCCTAGCTGCTCTCTATCCTGTTCCAATCCATCTCTACACAGCAAAAGGAGCCATCTTCTTAAATGTGGATCAGATCCTATCCTTTCCCTTGGTAGCTTCCAAATGTATTAGAATAAAATACATTTTTATTTTCTTCTTGGGAGGCCCTAACATAGAGATCCTTCATGATCTGTACTTACCTGCTGCTCTGACTTTGCTCTAAGTTTTCCCCTTGCTCGCAGCACGAAGCTCAACTCTGCCACCTCAGGACATTGACACACACTGTCCTCTCAGCCGCAGACATTCTTCTCCCTACTCTTCCATGGTCATCTCCTTCCCATCCCTTGGGCCTCAGCTTAAATGTGAATTCCTTAAAGACACCTACCCCCTGTGCTCCCCACTCCACCCCATGTTGTTACTCTGTAGTTTAGCAATGGGATAATTTTCTAGATACATGCATTAAAATCTTTAATTCTACTTTGTGTACCTAGTCTGGTGTGTGTTATTCCGCTAGAAGGTCAACTTCCGTTTGGACAGGAATCATGTCCATTTGACTGTTTTAATTAATAACTCACTGCATGGTTTATCTTGTCCCACGCTACTGTCACATGTTGTAGGGACGACGACAGCCTCGAGTCACTCACCAGCAGCTGCAGTTCATGGTTCCCCTGCCATGACACACAAAGGAAAATGCCTTCTCCCTCCCAACCTCCTGCTAAGTGCCAGGCAAGTGGGTGTGCAGGCTAAGCAGGATTTTTGAGGCACAAAAGAGTTTACAATGTTCTTCATAAACATTCTCACCCTTTTCCAAAGACTGACAACCCCTAGCCTACAAGACATTGACCCTCTGGAGGATTTTGTGTATTAGATTCCTTATTTTCTGGGATCTTTTCTCTAATGCTACAGAGAGAAAATTACAGAGTAAATATGGATGAAAGGGACAGAATTGGCACCCCACATCTGCAACAGAACTGAAACAAGGGACTTGCTTTGACTTCTCTTGGTCTTGGTCTCACTTGTAAAACAGAAGTGTTGAAAAAGAAAAACCTTGAAGCCCCATCTGTTTCTAAAACTCTCTCTTTTCTTTTCTTTTCTTTTTCTTTTGTATATTATGCTAAAAAAATAGCTGGCCCCAAATACCCAAAATTGACTGCATGGCCAAGAGTTGCTACCTCTCTCCAGTCCCCTTTCCACTTCTCTCTGTTCTCTACAGCTCCTGAGCAGAATTAGCCTTTGGATTTCTGGGGAGAATGGTATGGGCTGGCCTCCTTCAGTCATGTCTTTTGTAGAAACCCTCACCCTGTGCCTCTCTAGCCTTGGTCACTGAGGCCACCAGGTTTTACAGTGATATGTGTGAGTATCGTTCTCCTTCTTCTCTTCCAAATCAAAAAAGACCGTTAGGTCACTTTCCTGATTTGATTCCTGTGATTTCTCTATGCCAAGTCCCCTGGTCCCTCTAACCAGGCCAAGATCTGTTGGCACCAAACAGGGAATGAGAAAAAAAGAAAGGGGGACAGATACAGAAAACTAAACAGATCTAGTCCTAGTTAGGTCCAACATAATCAGACCAATATAAGTCCAATTTAGTAAGGCTATTATTAAATATCTGTATTGAGTAAAGGTACAGTAGATGACAGGAGAATAAAAGATTTATAAAAACATAATTAAAAATATGAACCAAATTAGTCAGAGGGTCATACAATGAGTTGGAAGGAAGACTCAAATTCAGGAGTGTGACCCTGGGATCCATAGGCAGCAATGACAAGCACTGAGTAACAGAAGCATCCCTCTGATTTTCTAATTAACTCAGAAGGTGAAGAGTATAATTGAATCATTCGATTATCACTTCAGCTAACACAAGGAGGCATCAGTCTGGGAGCACTGTGGTAAGAGTAAACTTGGGTTTCAGTTCTGATTCTTCCATTATCAGACTATGTGAGCTGAGCCAAACCATTAAACCTCCTTGTCTATAGCTGAAGGATTTAAAATAGATCCATATTTTTCAGAATGGCAGCTTCAACCAGTGTTTAAAGAAACTTTCTCCAAAGTCAATCCTCATTGATAAGAGATGAAAGACTGACTATTCTGACTGCAGAGGGTCTTGGAGCTGCGTCCCTCACTGCCCCATCTCTCCCACCCTCCCCTCCCCCAACCCCAATCCCAAATTCCAGGCTCTGAGAGGCACAGTCAATGATCACATAGATCCTTCCAGATAACAGGCTTGACTATTTCATAGCATTGATGTTATATTCCATTTGGGCATACACACTGACATAATTAAGAAACCTCAGTTATTCCTGGTTTTATAGAAAATGCTTAAACCTTTAAATCACAAAAGAACTATAACCATTTCAGTTCAGCTTCACATCATTACAAAGGAGATCCCAAACTAAGAATACTCACATTATACTATAAAATTATTTCAAATACTCCTTTTTTTTCACTAAAATATACACTTTTATTTCTTTATTTTTTTACCTTTTGCCTCTCCTAATGGGTAAAAGGGAAATTGATCTTTCCAAGCCACATTCAAAGCAATGGGGTTTTTCTGTGATCTTATTTTAGGGTTTCTATGTAGAGGCATGAGAAGGAAGACTTCACAATCCATGAATTTGCACATTGAAGGCCACTAAAAATCGAAGATTACCAAGGTGGTGAAATAAGCCTAACCACAATGGTTAAGCAGAGAAATTCGGGGGATAAAAGGAAACCACCAATGTCCGATGGAGCCAGACCTTGGAAAAGAGATTAACTACTAGAGGGAATTGAAATACTGAATTTTAGCCCCTGCATCTTCCAAAATACTAAGCATAAACATAGCATATATAATATAATTTTTACACATTAACAGAAAAAACACAACAGTGTAATATAAAAATAGTCTATAGATTCGAATAGAACTTTTTACAAAAAGGGATTTCCCAATGGAAAAGAAGCACATGAAAATATACTCAAAACTCTTTAGTCATTAAGGAAACACAAAGTAAAGGCTAACCACGTGACAACCAAAGGGCTTTAAAAAATATCAAGTGCTGGTGAAAATTTAGATCTACCAGTCATAAACCGCCTGTCAGAGGGTAAATTAGAGGTCTTTGGGAAACTATGTGGTAGTGTCTTCAAAAACTAAGCCCATGTCTACGCACTCCTACTTCCAAAAGAAATGCTTAATGTAAACCAAAAGATATGTACAAGAATATCACCACAGTGGCAGAGAGAGTTCAAATAGAGTCAAGAGGCTACTCTGGAGGTGACTCTTATACAACCTTCAGTTAGACATTGCTACCTATCATAAGTTGCCAAACTGCAACCAAAACTATTCCAGCCAATCCTAAAGAACCCGTAAGGCAATATATAAGATTTTACAAAGGTTCCATGTACTAGGTTAATTTTCCAGAAACCTACAACCTCCAGATGGGTCCCTGGACCAGATAAGTCCTGAAACCTAGAAGGTTTTCAGAATGTCAGCTAGTTTCATCTCCCTACCCTGTATTACTGACAGCCCCTTCCAACATGAAAAAGTTAGAATGGCCATAGCCCAAACATCCCTAAAAAATGGGATAGAAAGATTAAAGGTGATGGTCGAGTTATATAGAGATAGTACTGTTTAACAAACAAATACAATTGCTGAATCATTAAATTGATATTTAATGATTATTTAGTTAGTTTCCAATATCTTAGAGCAGTTAGAAGTAACAAGCAAAAATTGTGTAATTGTAACCCATACTAAACTCTGAAATCTGTTCTACAACTAGTTGTGGTGCTATGCTTTGAAATTTATTGCTTTTTTGTATATTTGTCATTTATCACAAAAAAAAACACAGTTGATTGTAATGATTAAAAAAAAAGAAAGAAATATTTCTTCTAGCCTCCTATACTCTGGAGCATCTAGAAGGAAAAATCGGAGAGGACGCTTTTGTAGTCCATGACAAATTCTGGGATCTGTCCTGTAACTACTTGTTGAAGAGTGCTCTGAAAATTATTGCTTCTTTCTTTCTTTGCTTTGTATATATGTTATATTATATAATTTAAAAAGCTAGAAGGTCAAAAAAAAAAAAAAACAAGACTATCACCATCAGGCACACAGAGGAAAAAGCATGTGAAGATGGAGGGAGAGACTGCAGTGATGTGGTCACAAGCCAAGGAATGCCTAGGAACGTGAGAAGCCACTGGAAGTTAGAGGCAGCAAGCATCAAATTCCTCTCCAGTGACTCTGGGGAGAAAGCGACCCTGCTAAGACCTTGATTTTCATTCATTGAAATTGATGTTGGACTTCTGGCCTTCAGAATTCTTTCTCAGAAGTTCCTTTTCTGTGTTTGATCTATGGCTTGGATCAGAAGAGGAATTTGTCTTCACGAAAATTTCTAATATTAATAATGCGATGAATACATTTGCAATCCTTTAAGTGAAGTTTTAAGTGGAGTTTAAGTGAGTTTTAAGTGAAGGGGCCTATGGAGTTGTATTAAAATGCAGGTTATGGAGTCCAGTTGTCTGAACTAGCAAGCGCTGTCCTGATCGCTGTCGTGTGGGTATTTCATACGTGGGATTCTTCTATAATCAGCTGATCGCATGTACAATCAACAAAAGAGATCGCCCTCAGCAATATGGGGAGTCACCACATCCAATCACTTGGAGGTTTGAAAAGCAAGAACTGAGAATTTCAGAAATCAGAAAAAGAATTTCTGCTCAACTTCAATCAGACAGCTATGCCTGGCGAATAAAGACTTGCCAGATTTCAGAATCATCTTTGTCAGATTTTTCAGCTTGCAACTGCCCCTACAAAATTTGGACTTGCCAGCCCCCATGAGCCTGTCATCCAACTCCTCACAATAAATCTCTTTATACATAGGTACGGGTCCTTAAAATTATGGTTCTCTAGAGAACCCTAGTAAAATATCCATTACATGTAAAATAGCCACACCCTTATATTTTGCATGCCTTTTACAATTTAGGGAAATGCTTATAGAAATGTATAAATCAAGATTCATAAGGTTTTTTTTTTTTAAAAAAAAAAAAAAAGGCTGGCTGCAAGAGTGTCTGTAATTAAATGATTCCTAGCGTATTGTACAGTAGTCAGGTAAATATGATAGAAAGTCACTATTTTAATTTATGCTCTGTTTTAAGAGTTTATGTGTCATGTCTGTAACAATTAGATCGTGTCTTTTTAAAATACAGTACAGTGTTGGGACAGTCCAGGCCAACGAGCTTATTTCTTAAATTACTGAAATAAATACTACTCATAAAAAAAAGAGCATGATCACAGCACCATTTTGTAATAGCTAAAAACTAAAAGCAACCCAAACACCCACTAACAGTAGAATACAACAGAATATTTCATAGCAGTGGGAATGAACTGCTATCAACAACAGCATGAATGATTTTCACAAACATAATCTTGAAAGAAAGCAGCCGGCATAAAGAGAACATACTGTTTGCCCCCGTTAATATAAAGTTCACAAGCAGGAAAGGGTTATTGATGGCAAGAGACGGCAGAGTGATGGTGACCTTTGGGGAAAGGGTGCAGCATCTGAGAACAAGGAGAGTCTCTGGGTGCTGGCGGTTCCATTTCTGCATCTGGATGGTGATTACACAGGTGTATTCGTTTTTTGAATATTCCTTGAGCTGTGCACTGAGAATTTCAGTACTTTCCTAGCTGGATGTTACATATCCACTAATTTACTTAACAAAAATAATATAAACTGTATTCTGTTTTCAAAGTAACCACTTAAAAACTCTTAAATTATGAGCCTAGTCATAATTTAATCACAGGGAGCATTATTTTTCTTCTTTTTTCCCCTCCCACAAAAGAAACAAACAAACAAATGATGTTTTTGCGCTTGGTTCCGAGTCACCAATACCTGTGCTAGATTGTAAGTCCCACCAGGAACTAGCTATTTAGATTTCTTTTATGAACTTTCATAAGACTAATCAAATGTCTATCCAAATAATAAGTATTCTATAAAAAGTTACTGGTTTGAGTTCCTGCAAAGAAGTCCTGAAGTATTGCAATCTTCTTAGTTTTCTCAAAATTCGTAATATTTATTTAGAAGTCTTAGGACTGTTGAATTTTCTGTGTAACCTGTCATGAATTTTTGCAATATGGCTAATGGGCTTTGCTTGTTTAGCTTTACTAATCTAGTTATCTGGATAGCAAGGCCGTAATTATCCAAATGGAAAAAGAAATTAAGTACTTTGATTCAAAATGAGTGGTAAAGACACACACACGTGCACACAAAAACTGGTCTCAGAAAAGCCCACATTATTCCAAGTTTCTCGTATTTCACATTTCCTTCAAGTTTCCATTCAATATTTGAACTCAGTCTTTAGATACTGATAGAAACAGGCAGAGGTGGGGGAAATAGAATGTGGGTTTTCTTGAGTAAAATGTTAAAATATTAGAAATCTTATATATATATTATTATTATTTTTTTTTTTTGCATGGGCAGGCATCAGGACTCGAACCCAGGTCTCTGGCATGGCAGGTAAGAACTCTGCCTGCTGAGCCACCATGGCCTGCCCTTATAAATTTTATTTTTAGGAAATTTGGATTAAGCTTTTAAAATATCTTATGAAGATTCCCATATCAATACCGGCAGTTATGCCTTCAATGATAATTGTGGAATGTTGTGACTCTGTTTTTCGCGTGATTTTCACAGATAAAACAGTACTGCTATAAAAGTGCATTCTCTCAGCTAGGAGTCACACATGCTTTAAATAGAAGCCATTAACATTTTATAAATAACAATAAAGAGTGAAAACTTGATTTATAATGCAATTCCTGCTGAGATGTTTGGGACACTATGCAAACAGTTAAAGACAACAATGAAAACACCACAAAGTTAATTATAACAGATAAAATAAATTAAAGAGCAAAGCTGTTAAACTGTTTCAATGGAATTTTGCTGGGCTCAGAAATGCAAACTGATATTAGAAGTAGACTTACAAATCTGCGTAAATCGTGAAATATAAATGTTTTCAGTTTTCTTTTTTTCTTCTGTTTTCAGTTTTCTTTTTTCTTGATGACCTTGTAAAAAGTAGCTAATATTAATGGGCTATGAAATGGTTTGGAGAGTTTCTATTTAAGCAACTGGTTCAAATCACACAATTTTTAAATTGGAATAAATCTTAGGAGTTATCTTCTGGTTAGCTCCTCATTTTACAAATGGGGAAACAGGGGCCTGGGAATCTAAAGGGATTTGTTCAACTCACCACTGTGTTTGTGAATGAACTAGAGCTAGAATTGGAGTCTCCTGACTCCTAATCATGCCTAATTCCCCCTGAAAACATTTCCTTCTAGGAGTGAGTATTTTCGGGCCATGAATGCGCTCATGCCTCTGCCTTCTACCTACTCTCTTTTCTCTGTTCGTCTTAATGGATAAAACATAAAGCCATGGTGAAGAGCAGAGACTAAAGATTCAGGTGGGCTTGTGCACAAGCCTTGGCTTGACCTTAGGACACTGGTGTCTGACTCATCCTGGTTTGCCACGTTCTTTCCTGGTTTTAAAACTCAAGGTCCCGGGTCCTGGGAACCCTCTCCATCCCAGGAAAACTGGGACAGCTCCATCCTTAACTCTCTAAGCCTGAGCTCTTCTACCTGTAAAATATGAATAATAATAGCCATATCTCATTGTGCTGCTGCAAGAACAAATGTTTGAAGATATTTAACACGGCACTGGGCTAACCACACTGAACACGCCATATTTGTCACTTCCTCTTGGACTGTTTTCCAAGTTGGAAATGCAGATTTGAGAGTCATTTAAACAGAGGTGACAAATTAAGTCAACAGAGAGAATGAGCTCCCTGAGAAACAGGACAAGCAGCATTCTGGGGATGATAGGAATAACACAGAAAGAACAGGGAGCCCAAAGAATGAAGGGGAAAGCTTTAAGGAGATATTAGTCACCATATCAAACAAGGAGTGAAGGCAACTCCAGGACCATGATAAGGAAAGGCTGAGTAATAAATTTCACTCTAGAGTCTATAATATATTTATGGAAAGAGATTCTATGAACTATTAAAAAGTAAGAAAGAGTAAGTGAGGGTGGGGGCTATTGAGTATAATAATCTGTTTGCTACATGGGATGACTTTAGAAACATGAGGACTTTCCAAAAGAGCTAAAACTGCCTGCAGCATAAGTGCATGTATACCACATCTATCAATCATATATTTTTAGGAAAAAAAAAAATCCCTGAGAGAAATAGCACATTGAACAGTAAATAACAAAATACTATCTTCATTGGAGAGAGGGGAAATTACTATGGGATGAGCTAGGACCCCCTTTATCTTTTGCTGAAGGGTTCCTTTCCTTATGCAACTTGGCCCTGCCCATTTGGACACTCCATCTCTCCCTACTGACCAGCCTACCAGACCCTTGAGCTCAAGGTGGGTGGGGTCTGTGCCAATTATTAAAAACTTTAACTCCCCTGGGTAAGGTGGTTTCTGTAATCACTCTTTGCCCCACAACTACCCAAACAGGACTTGCCTATTCCCAGCTCACCCAGCCTAATATACCAGGGATGGAATTAAGAGTTCCCAGTATTCCAGATTACCTAGAAAATACCAGAACCTGTAAACCTTCACCCCTCATCACAGAAGATGAGGTTGGCAGCTGATCAGACCTCAATAATTTTTATACTGTAAGAAGCTCTTTGAATGTATATATTCTTATTTTTACAATCTTCATTTTGTATTTAGCATCAATGGACTGAGTTAGATTCAGAAAATAATCATAAATGTTCATATTCAGTATCTTTTAGTGATACAGTTTTATATTTACATATAAATATACCCATGACAAAAAAAAAAAAAAAAAAAAAACAAAAGTCCCCATCTTTTCTTCACCTATCTTTTGTTCCCTTAGGAATGAGAAACACATAAATAAGATAGGGATGCACTGTCAGTCATCTTTAAGGCCAGAAATTGAAATAAATTCAACATGGTAATGGAATTGAACTGTGGACCACTGAGCCTCAGCTTCCAGAAGCAGGGAGGTACAACCTGGATTAAATTCCATTGAGATAATAGGAACTCAGCCTAATCTATTGGAATTATTGACTGAGAGAAGCAGAAAATACAACTTGCAAATGTCAGTTGCATGGTGGGTCAGTGGTTGAACGCTCAGCTACTAAGGAGACCAGAGTTCGATTCTTGACAAATGCACCAAAAGACAAGAAGAAGGGAAAACAACTTCCAAATGTTGCTCAGGGCTAAATCTCATCACAAGCTCCATACCTGCTGAGTCAGAGGATACATACAAACATGGTTTAATGCCAAGTCCTAACCATGCCAACCACTGGTTCAGGATTTTAAATATCAATATCACAGGAGCAGAAAGCCTAAGCAGCCAATATAAAACCTGTTTCTAAACTGTAAAACCTGGTGGCAACTACAATACTGTGACTTTGGAAATGGTGCCTGTAGAGGTAAAGAAAATATAAATATAATAAACAAAATATTATATTCAAATATGCCTGAAAATATTATAAAATGATTTTTAAATTATAAAATTTGTATCCAAAACCAGCACTAGGAAAGGCAGACAATAAAATCAGTAATCAAGATAGTAATTAACTCCATAGAAAATGAAAACTTAGCAAAAGAATGTGAAAAATAATTTTAAATAAGAAGTTTAAGAGTCCACAAAGGGACAGGGGGAGAACTAATATTTCTAAAAAGCAAATATGAAAACATAAAAGAAAGCAGACAGAAATAAGACAGGAATATGAAAGGGAGCCAATCAGAATCCTTAAAATAAAAATATATACTCTGAGAAAAATTTATAAGCTCAATATGCAGAATAGAATATGAACTGGACACATTACAGGAGAATCAGTGAATTAGAAAATAATACTAGGGAATTTCCCAGAACCTAGGCATAAAAAAAAGAAAAGATGTAATAATAATTAAAAGACATAAAGGGTAGATTGAAAGATTCCAATATGGGTGTAAAATCAGTTACGGTGGGGTAGGGCGCAGGGAAATAGAGGAGAAGCAATATTTGAAGTGTCAGTGTTGAAAAATGACATGAGTCTCAAGACTCAAGTCAAACCAACATTCAGACACTTCCTAGTGGACATCGAGAATAAGGGAAATAAAGGTCTATGCTCACTGTCTCTGGCCTCTGTCTTCCCATTCTCTGTTGACTCACAGCCAGCAGCCTTTTGCCTCTGTACTCCCTCTCAACCGCTTGCAGAGAACTCTGTGAGAACCCAGACCCCCTGAAGGTTTCATTCCCAGTTACTGGGAGTGCAATAGGAAGACAGCCTTCAGCTGTGAGCCCTCCTCAAAACTGCCTCCAGTGAAGAGTCACCTTGTACAAAATCATGCTCTCTTCCCAGAGCAACATATTTTCAGCAACTAGTAAACAAGAATGTTATGTAGACTTTGCTGTCATACCCCAACTCAGGAAAACTCTGAAGATCATCTCAACATTAGAGTTCCTGGTGGGCTCTATGGGATCTTCATTGAGATTGTTCACAGTTCAACTTCTCCCTCTGACAATTTTGCTTCCCTCCCTTCCCTTCTAAGGATGATGGTGATCCAAGAGCAATCCCTAACAAACCTCTTCTACATCTCCATCTCAGAGTCTGCTTCCTGGGGAGCACAACCTGCTATTGCTTTTATCAAGTTCGCCCATAACTTTAATAGTGTTAAATCCAGTGGTCTAGTCTTATTTTCCATCTTATATAGTTACTAGGTTAACTATTAGGACAATTTTACATATTTTATCTCTGCCTCCTCCTTGAAATACCTTTTTCATTTGGCTTTCTGGAACCACACTGGGAAGGTTTTCTTTTACGTTCTCTTATGTCCTTCTCCATCTCTTTTGCTGATTCCCCCTTATCTTACCAACCTCAAAATATTGGAATGCCCCAGGGCTCAGACCTTAAATCTCTTTTCTTTTCTACCACAAACATTTACTTGGTGATTTCATCCAGTTTCCTGGCTTTAAATACCATTTTCTATGTTGGTGAGTCGTGAATGTATGTTCTCAGCCTGGACCTGTCCCCTTTTGTTATTTCACATTTCCATTTGCTGTCCCAGAGACTTCTCAAATTTTATATGCATGAAACTTGAGTTCTTGACTTGCCTTCCATGATTTCCCCACTTCAGTAGGGAAAATAGAAGATGATCTTCATTCTTCCAGTTACTGAGAACAAGCAAGCATCCTAAGGTCTCACCTTAACTTAAAATAACATCTTCAAAAAGTCCTATATACACATGGAACACAGATTAATATTAAAAACAGGTCTTTCACTGGGGTACACAATTCAGTTTAACACAGGAGGCTACAGCAATAATCCAAGTGAGAGATAATGGTGGCTCAGACTATGTTAACAGTGAAGTGCGGGCTTTAATGCACATTACTGGCGTCCTTTATCAGCAGAAGAAATGTGGACACAGTCAGTCAGAGAAAGTCACAGAGAGAAGCCAGAAGTCCAGAATGAATAGCAGCCAGAAGAGCAGACAAAAAGAGAGAGGGTTCACTATGAGAAAGGAGGCAGAAGTACCAGCCAAGGAACCCCAAGCATTACGACAATCCCTCATCAGAAAGCCACAGACTTCTTGGAGAAAGAACAGCCTTGCTGATGCCTTGATTTGGGACTTCTGGCATCTGAAACTATGTGATACTAAATGCTGTTTTTTAAGCCAACCCACCGTGTGATACTTGTTATAGCAGTCTGGCAAACTAAGACCCTCCTAACAGGCTTGTCTGATTCTATCCCTCATCCTCATACCACATCTCTTCTCAATACAGCAACCAGAGTTATTCCATTAAAACTTAGGTCAGATCATGCCCTCTATTAAAACCCTTCGAGGACTTCTAGTTTCACTGAGATTAAATGTCTTTACAATGACCTACAGGGCCCTTCATTATCTGTTACCTTGCTGACCTCATTCTCCAGACCCTTGGTCAACTCCGCTCAAGTCACACTGCTTTTCTTGCTACTGTAGTCAGCTAGGCTTGCTCCCACTACACGACATTTGCATCTACTATTTGCCTTGCCTAAAATGCTCTTCCTTCGGATCTCCACATGGTACCACTCCATTCCTTTCAGTTGTGTCTTCAGTGAGGTCTTCTTCAGCCACCAAGCTACAATTGCAAGCCCATCCCCAACAACCCTCTCAAAGTGGAGAGTACTACATCTAGGCCTGGTCCATAAAAACTTCCTTTGCTAACTTTGGTGCTCTTTTCCTTTCTGGTTGCTGGAATGGAGGTGATCACTGGAATGGAGGTGATCCCTGGATGACAATGGGATCGAATGTTGAAGATGGCACAGCCACAAAGTAGAGTTTCTTATGAATGTTGCTGGTTTGACAGCTCTCTTCCATGCAGTGACTAAGAGATACAGGCATCTTCTACTTTGTGGCTCTGAAAGTACTATTCAACAAAGAGATGCTAGGGAAGAAATTATTAATAGGAATGGAGAAATATACTAAATTATGATTATGGGAACAATGCTGAAATAAGACAGGACACTCATGAACTTGTACGTAATGAACAAAATAGCTCAAAATTTTTAAGTGATAGAATAACAAGAAAAAAATGACAGAACAATTAGAGTAGGGGATTTAACACACAACTCTTGGGAGCATATAAATTAAGCACATACAAGTAAGGAAGGATACAGATGTAACACTGGATATATACTGTATTTAAAAGATATTTTTAGAATTCTGCAGCTAACAAAAAAGAAAACACTTCCTTTTCAAGCACATGTGGCACATTAAAAAATATATATATTTTTATACTAAGTCACATGAGATGTTTCAATAAATAACAAATATTTGCTATCACACAGATCATTTTCACTGGCCATAATTGAATTATGATATGAAATCAACAATTAAAAAGGTCATTTTTAAAGTGTACTCCTAGATAACTTATTGTTAGACAGTGATCATAATGGAAATTATGAAATATTTAGAAAAGAGAATAAATAAAAATATAATAAATCAAACCTTAAGGAATGTAGGAAAAGTTGTGCTGAGATGTAAAGTTATTGCCTTAAATGTATTCATTAAACAAAATAAGAAATATTTAAAATAGATGAACATTCAACTCTTAAAGAAACAAAGACAAAAATATATTAAATTCAAATAAAATAAAGATAAGAGCAGCAATAACGAAACAGAAAACAACTGCAAAAAATGAAACTGGAGACTGCCAACAAAATCAAAAGGACGTCATTCGTAATTATTAACAAAATGAACAAACCTCTAGATACCGTATAAAAAGGCACACATAAGTAATTTCAAGAACAGAAGTCATAGTTGAAGAGGATGGGGACGGAAGCCTAGATTTCTTGGGGGTGCCGGGTGGACTGAACAGACCCAGGTAAGGCAGGAGAGTAAGGAAAACCCAAACATCCAAGAGAATAGCATGAAGATACATTGTCCTTCATGGAAGGAAGGCACAATAGCGAATGAGAGAACAAGACCATAAAAAAGAGAAAGAAATATATTAAAGGCAGCGGCAAGGGAAGAGCAGCTTGAGGTAACCATATGCTAGCTCTTTAGGTATTTCCTTTCTGGGTAAAAACCTAGCATTACATAAAATATAATCAATTTAGAATAAAATGACTGTGTTAAGAACTATTTATACACGATTAAAATAATGTGGCAGAAGGCTGAGAGTAAACTTAATTGTTCTTTTATACATATGAATAGCTCATTAGCAGAAATCAAGGTATTCATTAAGAAAGTACAGCCAATCTTTCTCCAGAGAAGAATCCCTAATCCAACTATCAACTAAGGGTCTCATGGATGACTACATGAGCTGAAAACACTGGTTAGGTGTGAAACACTTATTATTTTATTTCATTTTTATTAATTAAAAATTATATGAAAACCAACAATGAACTCAGTATGCTATATTTATATATTTTATATACATGTACACATCTGTTTGATATATTTCTCAGAATATAACAAAACCGAGCAAGGTATTTTTCCTGAAATATCCTTTCCCTTGGAGATACCCATTTCCTGTCCAGGGCTCTCAGATTATGCTCAGAGGCATTTGTATTTTAACAGAGGAAAACGCATCAAGGCATTTCTCATTCGCCTCTAAGGAACATGTCTAAGGAAATATCAGGTATTTAGTGGATGGAGACTTTTGTTAATTCTTTGTAAAATAAAGCTTTCCTCTTATCCTTAAAATAGCAAAACATACAAGAACAACTACTGGTCTGTCAATTTGGGGTGGTGGGGGGTGGTGGTGTAATCATAGGTGGTACCTATGATACATAGGCCAAGAGAGGAAACTGAATAAGAGTGTTTAGGGCCAAATGAATGATAATAAACCAACTCTTCCCTCACAGGACCCTACCATTGTACATAAAAAAAAAAAAACTAACAATTTCCCTTACCATCAATTCATGTACCTCTTTTTATCAAATTCACAGTGTTTATAAAATGATACAATAATAAATAGCCCAATACCACACCACATGTCTCATTCCAAGTCCCAGGACTCTCATTTTTACATCAGACCTGAATTTTCCATTCCTTATTCTCACTACTCTCTGTCTTTGTCCTTCTTCAGCCTTGTTTATGCTCCTTTTGCCACCTGGATATCAAACCACTATTTCTTAATAAACAACCAATCCTGACTCTCCTTAGAGAAACCAAATGCCTCCCTGTCCACCAACTTTTCTCCTTATCCTTCACACAAAAAGTCTTCCTTGAATCCCACAGCAGTTATACTGTCTCTCACTTATGATATTTGTCCATTTATATCTTATATTACGGTTATTTGTGTGCAAATGTTATTTCCTGTTATACTGCAGGAGTCTGAAGGATAATAATCCCAACTGAAAATGTTCATAATATTTTTCACAGTTCCTTGGAAGAATCTCCAAACACAGGCATTCAAAAACTATTTGTCAGACCTACACAGTGGGAGAAAATATTTGGAAGCCATATAGCCATAAAGGTTTCATATCCAAAACTTATCAGGACATCCTTCAGCTTAACAACAAAAAGATAAATAACTCAATCAAAAAATGAGCCAAAGACTTGAATAAACATCTCTGCAGAGAAGATCTCCAAATGGCCGGAAGTCACAGGAAAAGATGCTCAACATCATTAGTCACCAGAAATACAAATCAAAATCACAATGAGATACCATTGCACACCCATTAGAATCACTACTATTTAAAAGAGGAAACAGAAAATAATAAGTGTTGGAGAAGATGTAGAGAATTAAGAGCACTCACTCATTGCCAGTGGGAATGTAGAAAAGACAATTTGCTGGTTTCTCAGAAAGTTAAGGTAGAATCACCATATGACCTGGTAATCCCACTATTAGTTATATACCCAAAAGAGGTGAAAGCAGGGATGTCAACAGATATTCGCACACTGATGTTCACAGTAGCATTATTCACAATCGCCAAAAGATGGAAGCAACCCCACTGTCTGTCAGCCGATGAATGGACAAAGAAAATGTGGTACATACGTATATTGCAATATTATTCAGCCATAAAAAGAGTGAAGGCCTGATACAAGCCAACAACATGGATGGACCTTGAAGACATCATATTCAGTGAAATAAGTCATACACAAAAGGACAAACAGTGTATGATGTCACTGATTTTAAATAAATTGAATAAAAGCAAACTCATAGAGTCAGAATCTAGAACATAGGTTACCAGGGGATAGGGACAGGGAATGGAAAGTTAAGGCTTAAAATGTACAAGATTCCTATTTGGAATGATGGAAATGTTTTGGTAATAGATGGTGGTGATGGCAGCATCACACCATGAACATAATTCACACACTGAAATATATATCCGATTGTGGCTAAAATGTAAATTTTAGATTGTAGTTCAGTCTGCTAAAGCTGCCAGAACGCATTACACCAGAAATGGGTTGGCTTTTACAATGGGAATTTATTAGCTTACAAATTACAATTCTTAGGCTATGAAAATGTCCAACTCAAGAGGATACCTGGACTCTGAAGACAGGTTGCCAGCCTCTGGGACTTCTGTCACGTGGGAAGGCCCATGGTTGGCATCTCATTACTTTCAGGTTCACTCCCAGGTTTCATTGCTTTTAGCTTCCAGTTCCAGTGGCTTCCTCTCTGAGCTCTGCAGTTCGTCTCTTAGCGTCTCTCTCTCACTCAGCTCTCTGGGTTTTTCTGTGGTTTTTTTTTTTATACATTGTTTTTGGTTTTTTTAGTCCTCATAAAGGACTCTAGCAACAAAATTAAGACACATATGGAGTGGGGGGGAGTCACATCTCAATTGAAATAACTTAGCCAAAAGTTCCCAGCCACAACAGGTCTGCACCCACAGGAATGGATTAAAAGAGCATGGTCTTTTCTGGGGTACATAACAGCTCCAAACTACCACAGACTGTAAATACGGTGACAGAATACAAATTTTGTTTTAAATCCATGGATCTACACAGTAAACCCTAAGTGAAACCCTGGACTACAGTTAATATAAAAGTGTCCTTTCATCAACTGTAGCAAATGTCCCACACCAATGGGTGGTATATGGGAATCCTGTATTTTATACACGTTAGTTCTATAAATCCACAATTTCTCTAATAAAGAAAAATTTTAAGAGCTATTTGCCAAATAATTAATTGTAGCAATAAATTAGAGTCATTTTATTAGTAATCCAAAAAAAGCCAGCTTTCCAGAAATATATGCATAACTAGGTTTACCTGTTGACTTCATTTATGTCATAACCCCTCTTCCAGGCCTTCAATTTCTCTAACAGAGAGCATTAACTAATAATAGAAAAAAAAATTTAACTTATAAAAATTGACTTAAAAATGATTATATGATATATAACATGAAAATTAAGACCCACGCAAATAAAAGTAGGGACAAGGAACTATGAAATTGATCTCCATTAACAAGGTTTAATTTTCAGTTGGGACAATATATACAGATAAGGATGCAACACTTTAAGAAAGTGAGAGACACTAGAGCAGTCACAGTTTTTAAAATAATGATAAAAAAGGTCTAAGTTTCCCAAAATAAGTTTCATGATTAAAGGATAAAATCTGGGCATAATCACTCAATGGGGAAAAAAAAAATGACTAGGGAGGCAGGATAATGGTTGTCAAATTGAGGCAATACAGACTTCAAGTAATCATTAACAGGTGTAGCTAAATAAGAAGAAATAAAGTTAGAATACAATAAGAAAATTTTAAGTAAAATATTAAGGAAAACTGTAGGTGGATTTTTCAAATGTATTTAACAGCTTAAGGAATGTGACAGGAGAAGTTCTACATTGAAGGGAAATTTGGAGGTAGACATCTGCTAATGGGGTACGTGGGCTAAAAAGTAATGAGACTAGGGTAGGCCATAGTGGCTCAGCAGCAGAGTTCTCACCTGCCATGCTGGAGACCCAGGTTTAATTTTCAGAGCTTGCCCATGCAAAAGAAAAAAGTCATGAGATCAAATTTGGAGAAAATTTCTACCAACTTAGCCTCAGCATGATTGCGTTCAATGGCAAGGTGGAAGAAACCTTCCTTGTTGGGAGGGTGGCTTAAAAGAGAACACCAGGATCCTGTGTGGGGAGAAAAGTTACCATCCAGGCTTCAGACCCAAGCCACCATACGATTATGGCATAATGCTTTACAGCAAACTGTGCTAAATATAAAAATGTTATCAAACATTTTATTTCATCTTCTGTGAGGTACCACTACAGCCCTAATTTGAAAATGACCTTCTTACTTATGTGGCCTCTTTATTAAGAGGATTCAAGCACTGGGGATGAAGGTTGCAGTATGTCTATATCATAAAGGCATCTTGTAAGGTATGCTTACCTCCTGGCTTTCTCTGTAAGGCACCCAACGACAGTAAGAGAACTGCTTTTAATTGCCTTGCCACTTACTAAATGTAAAGTAGAGTTTCATGAGGGTTGAGAAAAAATAATTTCTCATTTATATTAATTTATAAAAAGGCTATTCAGTGTGATTCAAGGATAGGGTTCTCTACAAAGACCTCTACAATGCTTAACAGACAAATCCAAATTACTTTTTTTACTTAAATCACCTTTTCAAATTACTCCTTTTAGTGGTTTCCAAGATTAACGTGACTGTCATGGTCAGGTTCATGTGTCAACTTGGCCAAGTTATGGTACCTGTTTGCCTTGTTGGGCAAATGCTGGCATGTCTGTTGCGATGAGGACATTTCACAGAATTAGATCATGATCACGTCCGCTGCATCCACAGCTGATTCCATTTGTAATCAGCCAAAGGGGAGTGTCTTCTGCAATGGGTGATGCTTAATCTAATCATGGGAAGCCTTTTAAGGAGGATTCAGAACAGACAGACAGGCTTTTTCTGTTTCAGCTGGCAAGCCTCTCCTGTGGAGTTCATCCAGACCCTCCATCGGAATCGTCGGCTTCACAGCCTGCCTGTGGATTTTGGACTCTGTGTTCCTGAGGTCACGTGAGACATTTTTATAAATTTTATATTTGTGAGTATTCTCTGTTGATTCTGTTTCTCCAGAGAACCCTAACTAATAACAGTGACAAAGCAATTTTCAAATAGCAATTTCAGTAAAAATACTAAATTTAAATGTATATATGCATGCATTTATGTGTGCATGCATGTATGCACATACATACACACACAAAACCAGGTCCAAACTATGGTGTCTCCAAGTTTAAATAAAGTCTACCAAGCACATTCAATGAGGGACATTTAAATCTAATCCAATATTTGGCCTTTATCCTAAAAACATTACAGCTATCTATTTATACAGAGTTCATCATCATCACTGTCATTGGAAAGCAACTGCATGCACAATACATTTCACTGACTGGTGTACAGTGTAGAGTGATTTATACAACATCAGAAAGAATAACCAAAAGAGCCCAGACAACATACTAAGCAGTTAGTGCGAAAAGATGGACAAGCGGATGCCAAATCCAGGTCTGGCAAATAAACATTTGCAATCTTCAGAGGGTTCAATATATTTTTTCATGTTGAGTTGAGAATGTATACATAATACATGACAGAGATGGGATTTTTTAAGAGGCTCCTAAGGGAGAAAGTGGTTTGGAGAAGCACAAAGATCCCAGATACAACTCTAGGAAACTGGAACATCAGAGTCTCACAACGGTTCCTAAAATAAGAATAATGTGTATGGAGAACCCAGGGTGTGGTCTTCACTCTGCTAAGCCCTTTAAAGCATTATCTTTTTTTTTTTTACATGGGCAGGCACTGGGAAACGAACCCAGGTCCTCTGGCATGGTAGGCAAGCATCCTTGCCTGCTGAGCCACCATGGCCCTAAAGCATTATCTTATTCAAGTCACACAACAACCCTCTGCAATTAGTACTAATTGTCTCAATGTCTCAGATAAGGAAAATAAGGCTTAGAGAGGACAATTAACTTGCTCAAGGCCAAAGAAAGAGCTCAGGTGACAGAGCCTGGACTGAACCTGGGTTCCTGTGATTCCAAATCTCCAGTCTTCATCACTGGCCACAGTACCTCTGAAAGGAACAAAGAGACACCCCGAGAAAGACGTAACGCCAGAAGAATCAGTAACATTTTTTTCTTAACCTGAAGGAGTCCCTGTAATAAGGAAAAGAGGTGAGAGTAAAAAGTACTTGAAGATCTCAGCGGTAAAGAAAGGTGAGCAAAGTGCTTCCATAGTTTCTTACCATAAAGCAATCCCTTGGTCATAAATCTGTGGCCATTAATATTTACATTATTTATCTAAATTAAATACCCGAGTTTTACTATTATAATCACAGCTCAAACAATAAAAGCATTGCTTTATTGGTAGTCTCATACTGAATGCTACAGAAATCAGGAAAGAACACAGTAAGAGGACTGTACAATGATATCTGGGTGTGCCACCAATCTGAAAAATGGAAAAGAGAAACGAAGTGGACAACTGCTAGACATAGGGAAAAAATTTTTTTTCTACCAAGCCATTTCAACATCACTTTAAACATATGAAAATACTAAAAATATATATTTCTCTATGAGCTATTCTTATAAAATTTAGAACGTGACTAATACCCTCATGAATCATATATGTTAGCAAATGCTGGGCTCAGGGGAGCCAGAAAGAGGTCAGAGTCTCTCTAGAAACACTCTACGTAGACAAGCAGCTTTCACCGAGCAATAAAGAATAGAGGTTGCACTGCTATAAAGCAGCAGACAGCAAATATTGACAAGATATGTGTGAGAATTACAAGACAGACCTCAAAGATGAAGACAAAGTAAAAAGTTAAAGAGCTCTGTGCTAAAGCTAAACTATCACTGGTTTTCCTTGATTTCCTAAAGAATCACAGAAGCCTTTAAAATTTTACAACCAGAAACTCCATAACTTGCAGCATTATTATGAAGGGATTTTAGCATAAGAAAGATAGTTGATGACAATAGGAAATTCGGTAGATCTCTAGGTAGGAGAGTTGCTTTTTTAAGTTTGCAAGCTAGGAAACTCATTACATAAAATTTTCTTACTTTTAAATTCAGTGTCATTACTGCTACTCTTTACTCATTAATGGAAAAATGTTGAAAAGAAAAGGATTCATGTGACCCCGATAATATTAATAACATATTTTTTAATTTACCTAGTGCTGTTTGAAATATGTTTACCTAGTGATATTAACAACAACAACAACAAATCAGGTTTCAAAATAATATGTAATTAATTGTATATTTTAAAAAGCAAATAAAAATTGTGATACAATTTCAGGACTTTATACTTTTTGCTTATTTTATTTTCTAATTTTCCTAAAAAGAGCATGCATTACTCAGATCATTTTTAGAAAAAAGGAATAGGAAGAAGTAAAAATCCACTGAAATGATTCATAACCAAAATCATCTACTAACACCAAAATGACAATTTATCCACTTTTTTAAAAAATTATTTTTTTTTATTTTTTGACTTCGGCAGCCTCTGGCAATTGAACCAGGGGCTCTGGCACGGTAGGCGAGAATTCTGTCACTGTGCCACTGCTGCACTGCCCATATGTTACCTTTGATTTATCCACTTTTTATAGGAACTATCAGAAAGGTCTTCATGGAGACAGACACTGCTCAGACACTACTAGCTAAAGGCATTAAAGAACGTACCATCTTGCCTGAGAAACACTGACACGCACATACTTTTTCATGGTTTTATTATAATTCCTGCCCTGGAACTTTCAAAGATCCTTTAGTCATTTCAACATACCGTTGTTATATACATATATATTTTTCTTTCATTATATTTAATTATATTTTACTGTAGCATATTCCTGGTGTCAGATTCAGATGTCACTTCAAAAACACATCACTAGATATCCCTTAGAAGAGAGAGGGCTGCAAACAGCACTACCCATCCATTCACTGAGCTAGCATCAACCTCAAGAGGGTAATATTTCCTAACTTGACCCTAATTTCTAGAGTACATCTTGAGAGCCTGTGGTTTTCTCTCCACTGATTACGTTGATTTGTGTGACAACACTAACACTCCGTGTTTTAGCTGTGAGCACTAATATGGTCTGTTGAGCTCTGTTATCATTGCTGATCATTAGCCTTTGTCATTAAGCAGACAAGTTAAATTGGCTTTTGAAGAAGTGTAATTTCTATGAGTAAATTTTATTTCGAAAAACATGAAGAGAATGATGGGAGTGTAGAAAGGACTATAGATGTATTTTGAAAAAGAAGGAACATAAAATGGCCTTTTTAAAGTTTATAGGTACAAGAGAAAAATGGTTAACAGTTTTAGGATGCTTACTGGTTTTTGCTTGTTTATTTCACTGTTTTTAATTTACACAGCTGGCCTCATTTTAGTGCTTTGAGCATAGAAGAAATCTATATGAAATGAGGGTGACACATGTTTCAAGGAAAGGGACTCACCAATTCTTCTATAAATAATTTTATCATCTTTCTAACTTAATAGAAAGATAACGTAACAGGAGATGAGGTTCTTTTTCATACATCCTGCATTTTGCTCCAAATTAAACTTTTATTTCATGAAAAGAAAATGTGAAGAGATGGGTAGATTAGACTGTTAGTAACCACGCTGCCTTCCACAGAGATGTAATTTCACAATCACCATAAAGTCTTCTGTAGTTTGGAGAGTGGATTGCTGCAACGCCAGCAGGCAGTTACCTTGCCCATTTCACAAACTCTGCTGATAACCAAACCGGGGTTAGAAATGGAAATGTTTACTCACTAGATAAATCATTTGAAATGAATCATCTGATTTTCTAGCCTGTCTTGGATTGTTACTGGCAAAATAAATTACGCAGATAACAACTGACAGCCAACCAAAAATATATATATGAGTATAGATATTGTTATAGATATCAATACTATAGTAACTCTTACAAAAGTTTTGGACAAGTGCATTTTAAAGAGAAAATAAAATCCTATTTAAGATCAATTCTCTGAACAGCCTACATACCCCTCAGAAACTTGAATACTGCTGCCAAAAGTTTCTAGCGTGCCGAGTCCAGCCTGTGACCTTGCTGTCTTCAGTGGGATCAGCCCAGTGTTTTCTCCAGCCTTCATCAGGGTAAAGCTGCTCAACAACAGCAGCACTTAAACAGAGACCAAGCGCCGTTAGGGAAAATACTCATGAGACTTGGCAATTGAATTACATTCTTCGTGAAGACATGAGATACATGAATCCTTTATGGTATTACTTGGCGGAGGGTGTTATAAACAAAACAGCTGACAATCTCAAGCCTTTGGAGCACGTTATATAATTTAGTCATCAGGACAACTGAAACCTTCGCAGCATTTGAGAACTAAGTTTAGCAAAATATTTACAGATAATTTAAGCTATCAAGGGTATTATATTTCGATCAGGTACGTTACAGGGAATATTAAAATCTTCACAGATCATAGAGTGCTATGTCCAAATAATTATCTATAATATAGGAATAACTGTCTATGGCTTTAAGAAACTTTAATTACCATGAGTATCTCCACTGCATTAGAATTTACCTAAACTACAGATACTTCCTCTTAAATATTCACCCCTGCCAGGTCTTCATCCTTGTTATTCTCTCATTCTGAAGGGTTTTGTAAAAGAAGCTCACCTACACCCATGAATTTATCTCCTATTGGCTGTTATCTCCTAAGTTCCTGAACATAAATTTAACTACTGACACATCCCCCAAGGTTATTCATCAGGAATCTTAACCTCAATTTGACCAGATAAAACCCATGATCTTTTATATCCAAAATGCACCCCTCTCCATATCTTGGCAAGTGAACCTACCACATATTCAGACCCAACATTTTAATGGGTCATACATGGGACAGAGATGGTCTAGTTCAGGTCCCTCAAAAGTGCAAAGTAAGATCACAGACTGTATTAGTTGGGTTCTCTAGAGAAACAGAATCAGCAGGGAACACTCGCAAATATAAAATTTATAAAAGTGTCTCACATGACCGCGGGGACACAGAGTCCAAAATCCGCAGGGCAGGCTGTGAAGCCAGCAATTCCATTGGAGGGTCTGGACCAACTAAACAGGAGGGGCTCACCAACTGAAGCAGGAAGAGAGTCTGTCTCTTCTAAATCCTCCTTAAAAGGCTTTCAGTGATTAGATTAAGCATCACTCATTGCAGAAGACACTCCCCTTGGCTGATTACAAATGGAATCAACTGTGGATGCAGCTGATGTGATCATGATTTAATTCTATGAAATGTCCTCAAAGCAACAGATAGACCAGCACTTGCCCAACCAGACAAACAGGTACCACCACTTGGCCAAGTTGACACATGAACCTGACCATGACACAGACCCACCCATATAAAACTAGAACTCAAAACTGTGAGGTGAAGCCGAGCCGCCCGACCTCCTCCTCCCCTCTCTTTCTCCGCCGGCCCGCCGCGCGGCGCCCACGCCCCGCAGCAGCCGAGCCGCCCGACCTCCTCCTCCCCTCTCTTTCTCCGCCGGCCCGCCGCGCGGCGCCCACGCCCCGCAGCAGCCGAGCCGCCCGACCTCCTCCTCCCCTCTCTTTCTCCGCCGGCCCGCCGCGCGGCGCCCACGCCCCGCAGCAGCCGAGCCGCCCGACCTCCTCCTCCCCTCTCTTTCTCCGCCGGCCCGCCGCGCGGCGCCCACGCCCCGCAGCAGCCGAGCCGCCCGACCTCCTTCTCCCCTCTCTTCCCCCTCCTGCTCCGGCTGCTCTCCAACCACCACGGTGCCTTCTTCCCCCGCCTTCACCGTGCTCCTCCGCCACCAGCCTCGACAGCCTTGCCGCCCTCACCTTTCCTCCTCCAGAGCAGCTACTGGGGGAGTGGAGATAATACAGAGCAGCTCCCGGAGCCACGACGGAGATCAAAGGGACAGCGGACCCCATCCTGGAACGGCTGACTATCTGGGAGAACCAGCTCCGGTGAGATCACCAAGGGGCACGGGCTTTCCTGGGTGGGACGACAAGCGACCGGAGTCCCTCCCTTCCACCTTCCTGGGCCAGCTGGTAGAATTGGACAGGCGGTCCCCTTAGGCCGCGGCGGCTGGTGCCCCTACCACACGAGGCCCTCCGGAACAACTGAGATAGTTGGGTCGGAAACCCCCAGACTGCGGAGAACAGTGACCGGGGGATCCCTTCCAAACACGTGACTCCCCCGTCGGCTGGGAACAGTGTACTCTCCCGGGCTGCGACAGCTGGCGCCCTCCCGCCACGCTTGGTGCCCCATGCCGACTGGCTAATTTGGCCGGACGCTCTCCTGTGCTGCGACGGCCGGCGACCCTCCCCACATTTGGAACCCCGGGCCGGCTGGCATTCTTCCAAGACGCTTAGGTTGCCGAACCTCCCCTACGGTGAGAGTTTTCCAGAGTTGAGGGACCCACAGCAACTTTCGCTGGTGGAACCCACAGACAGGCGTGTGCCACGAGCGCCACCTACTGGGCAGGATAGGAAGAACAGAACCCAGAGATTGCGCGGAAAAATCTTTCAAGCTGTGGGGTCGAACACCCGGGGAAATCTGACTAAATGCCCAGACGCCAGCAGAAGATAACGGATCATGCTCAGAAAATTGAACATATGGCCCAGTCAAACGAAGAAACCAATAGTTCAAATGAGATACAGGAGCTGAAACAACTAATGCTGAATATACGAACAGAAATGGAAAACCTCTTCAAAAATGAAATCGATAAATTGAGGGAGGACATGAAGAAGACATGGGCTGAACATAAAGAAGAAATAGAAAAACTGAAAAAACAAATCACAGAACTTATGGAAGTGAAAGATAAAGTAGAAAAGATGGAAAAAACAATGGATACCTACAATGACAGATTTAAAGAAACAGAAGATAGAATTAGTGATTTGGAGGATGAAACATCTGAATTCCAAAAAGAAACAGAAACTATCCGGAAAAGAATGGAAAAATTTGAACAAGGTATCAGGGAACTCAAGGACAATGTGAACCGTACAAATATACGTGTAGTGGGTATCCCAGAAGGAGAAGAGAAGGGAAAAGGAGGAGAAAAACTAATGGAAGAAATTATCACTGAAAATTTCCCAACTCTTATGAAAGACCTAAAATTACAGATCCAAGAAGTGCAGCGCACCCCAAAGAGATTAGACCCAAATAGGCGTTCCCCAAGACACTTACTAGTTAGAATGTCAGAGGTCAAAGAGAAAGAGAGGATCTTGAAGGCAGCGAGAGAAAAACAATCCGTCACATACAAGGGAAACCCAATAAGACTATGTGTAGATTTCTCAGCAGAAACCATGGAAGCTAGAAGACAGTGGGATGATATATTTAAGTTACTAAAAGAGAAAAACTGCCAGCCAAGACTCCTATATCCAGCAAAATTGTCCTTCAAAAATGAGGGAGAAATTAAAACATTCTCAGACAAAAAGTCACTAAGAGAATTTGTGACCAAGAGACCAGCTCTGCAAGAAATACTAAAGGAAGCACTAGAGTCAGATACAAAAAGACAGAAGAGAGAGACATGGAGAAAAGTGTAGAAAGAAGGAAAGTCAGATATGATATATATAATACAAAAGGCAAAATGGTAGAGGAAAATATTATCCAAACAGTAATAACTCTAAATGTCAATGGACTGAATTCCCCAATTAAAAGACATAGACTGGCAGAATGGATTAAAAAACAGGATCCTTCTATATGCTGTCTACAGGAAACACATCTTAGACCCAAAGATAAATATAGGTTGAAAGTGAAAGGTTGGGAAAAGATATTTCATGCAAACAACAACCAGAAAAGAGCAGGAGTGGCTATACTAATATCCAACAAATTAGACTTCAAATGTAAAACAGTTAAAAGAGACAAAGAAGGACACTATATACTATTAAAAGGAACAATTAAGCAAGAAGACATAACAATCATAAATATTTACGCACCGAACCAGAATGCCCCAAAATACGTGAGGAATACACTGCAAACACTGAAGAGGGAAATAGACACATATACCATAATAGTTGGAGACTTCAATTCACCACTCTCATCAATGGACAGAACATCTACACAGAGGATCAATAAAGAAATAGAGAACCTGAATATTACTATAAATGAACTTGACTTAACAGACATTTATAGGACATTACATCCCACAACAGCAGGATACACCTTTTTCTCAAGTGCTCATGGATCATTCTCAAAGATAGACCATATGCTGGGTCACAAAGCAAGTCTTAACAAATTTAAAAATATTGAAATCATACACAACACTTTCTCGGATCATAAAGGAATGAAGTTGGAAATCAATAATAGGCGGAGGGCCAGAAAATTCATAAATACATGGAGGCTCAACAACACACTCTTAAACAACAAGTGGGTCAAAGAAGAAATTGCAAGAGAAATTAGTAAATACCTAGAGGCAAATGAAAATGAAGATACAACATATCAAAACTTATGGGACGCAGCAAAGGCAGTGCTAAGAGGGAAATTTATTGCCCTAAATGCCTTTATCAGAAAAGAAGAAAAGGCAAAAATGCAGGAATTAACTGTCCACTTGGAAGAACTGGAGAAAGAACAGCAAACTAATCCCAAAGCAAGCAAAAGGAAAGAAATAGCAAAGATCAGAGCACAAATAAATGAAATTGAAAACATGAAAACAATAGAGAAAATCAATAAGACCAGAAGTTGGTTCTATGAGAAAATCAACAAGATTGATGGGCCCTTAGCAAGATTGACAAGAAGAAGAAGAGAGAGGATGCAAATAAATAAGATTAGAAATGAAAGAGGAGACATAACTACTGACCTCACAGAAATAAAGGAGGTAATAACAGGATACTATGAACAACTTTACGCTAATAAATACAACAATTTAGAAGAAATGGACAGGTTCCTGGAAAGACATGAACAACCAACTTTGACTCAAGAAGAAATAGACGACCTCAACAAACCAATCACAAGTAAAGAGATTGAATTAGTTATTCAAAAGCTCCCTAAAAAGAAAAGTCCAGGACCAGACGGCTTCACATGTGAATTCTATCAAACATTCCAGAAAGAATTAGTACCTACTCTCCTCAAACTCTTCAACATAATCGAAGTGGAGGGAAAACTACCTAATTCATTCTATGAAGCCAACATCACCCTCATACCAAAACCAGGCAAAGATATTACAAAAAAAGAAAACTACAGACCAATCTCTCTAATGAATACAGATGCAAAAATCCTCAATAAAATTCTAGCAAATCGTATCCAACAACACATTAAAAGAATTATACATCATGACCAAGTAGGATTCATCCCAGGTATGCAAGGATGGTTCAACATAAGAAAATCAATTAATGTAATACACCATATCAACAAATCAAAGCAGAAAAATCACATGATCATCTCAATTGATGCAGAGAAGGCATTTGACAAGATTCAACATCCTTTCCTGCTGAAAACACTTCAAAAGATAGGAATACAAGGGAACTTCCTTAAAATGATAGAGGGAATATATGAAAAACCCACAGCTAATATCATCCTCAATGGGGAAAAATTGAAAACTTTCCCCCTAAGATCAGGAACAAGACAAGGATGTCCACTATCACCACTATTATTCAACATTGTGTTGGAAGTTCTAGCCAGAGCAATTAGGCAAGAAAAAGAAATACAAGGCATCAAAATAGGAAAGGAAGAAGTAAAACTATCACTGTTTGCAGACGATATGATACTATATGTAGAAAACCCAGAAAAATCCACAACAAAATTACTAGAGCTAATAAATGAGTACAGCAAAGTAGCAGGCTACAAGATCAACATTCAAAAATCTGTAGCTTTTCTATACACTAGTAATGAGCAAGCTGAGGCGGAAATCAAGAAACGAATCCCATTTACAATCGCAACTAAAAGAATAAAATACCTAGGAATAAATTTAACCAAAGAGACAAAAAACCTATATAAAGAAAACTACAAAAAACTGTTAAAAGAAATCACAGAAGACCTAAATAGATGGAAGGGCATACCGTGTTCATGGATTGGAAGACTAAATACAGTTAAGATGTCAATCCTACCTAAATTGATTTACAGATTCAATGCAATACCAATCAAAATCCCAACAACTTATTTTTCAGAAATAGAAAAACCAATAAGCAAATTTATCTGGAAGGGCAGGGTGCCCCGAATTGCTAAAAACATCTTGAGGAAAAAAAACGAAGCTGGAGGTCTCGCGCTGCCTGACTTTAAGGCATACTATGAAGCCACAGTGGTCAAAACAGCATGGTATTGGCATAAAGATAGATATATCGACCAATGGAATCGAATAGAGTGCTCAGATATAGACCCTCTCATCTATGGACATTTGATCTTTGATAAGGCAGTCAAGCCAACTCACCTGGGACAGAGCAGTCTCTTCAATAAATGGTGCCTAGAGAACTGGATATCCATATGCAAAAGAATGAAAAAAGACCCATCTCTCACACCCTATACAAAAGTTAACTCAAAATGGATCAAAGATCTAAACATTAGGTCTAAGACCATAAAACAGTTAGAGGAAAATGTTGGGAGATATCTTATGGATCTTACAACTGGAGGTGGTTTTATGGACCTTAAACCTAAAGCAAGAACACTGAAGAAGGAAATAAATAAATGGGAGCTCCTCAAAATTAAACACTTTTGTGCATCAGAGAACTTCATCAAGAAAGTAGAAAGACAGCCTACACAATGGGAGACAATATTTGGAAACGACATATCAGATAAAGGTCTAGTATCCAGAATTTATAAAGAGATTATTCAACTCAACAACAAAAAGACAGCCAACCCAATTACAAAATGGGAAAAAGACTTAAACAGACACCTACCAGAAGAAGAAATACGGATGGCCAAGAGGCACATGAAGAGATGCTCAATGTCCCTGGCCATTAGAGAAATGCAAATCAAAACCACAATGAGATATCATCTCACACCCACCAGAATGGCTATTATCAACAAAACAGAAAATGACAAGTGCTGGAGAGGATGCGGAGAAAGAGGCACACTTATCCACTGTTGGTGGGAATGTCAAAGGGTGCAACCACTGTGGAAGGCAGTTTGGCGGTTCCTCAAAAAGCTGAATATAGAATTGCCATACGACCCAGCAATACCATTGCTAGGTATCTACTCAAAGGACTTAAGGGCAAAGACACAAACGGACATTTGCACACCAATGTTTATAGCAGCGTTATTTACAATTGCAAAGAGATGGAAACAGCCAAAATCTCCATCAACAGAAGAGTGGCTAAACAAACTGTGGTATATACATACGATGGAATATTATGCAGCTTTAAGACAAGATAAACTTATGAACCATGTAATAACATGGATGGACCTAGAGAATATTATGCTGAGTGAATCCAGCCAAAAACTAAAGGACAAATACTGTATGGTCCCACTGATGTGAACGGACATTCGAGAATAAACTTGAAATATGTCATTGGTAACAGAGTTCAGCAGGAGTTAGAAACAGGGTAAGACAATGGGTAATTGAAGCTGAAGGGATACAGACTGTGCAACAGGACTAGATACAAAAACTCAAAAATGGACAGCACAATAATACCTAATTGTAAAGTAATCATGTTAAAATACTGAATGAAGCTGCATCTGAGCTATAGGGTTTTTTTTGTTTTTGTTTGCTTGTTGGTTTGTTTGTTGTTGTTGTTTTTTACTATTACTACTACTTTTATTTCTTTTCTTTATATTAACATTTTATATCTTTTTCTGTTGTGTTGCTAGTTCCTCTAAACCGATGCAAATGTACTAAGAAACAATGATCATGCATCTATGTGATGATGTTAAGAATTACTGAGTGCATATGTAGAATGGTATGATTTCTAAATGTTGTGTTAATTTCTTTTTTTTTTTTCCGTTAATAAAAAATAAAAAAAAATAAAAAAAAAAAACTGTGAGGTGTTCAATAGCTAAAAGAGAATTTTCAAAAGTATATTTAACTGAACAATTTAACTGTAAAGCAGAGATTATCTGACTGGATAAAAAAAAAGTAAGACCCAATTCAGTGGTATCTACAATGAACTCATTTTAAATAAAAATATCAAAAAGGCTAAAAGTAAAGGATTGAAAAAGATATACCAGGCTAGCACTAACCATGAGAAGTTGGAGTAGCTACAGTCAACATCACATAAAATAGATTTCAAAACAGAGGATATAATAAGCAACAAAGAAAGTCATTTAATAATGATAAATGGGTCAATTCATCAGGAGGACACAATATCCTAAGGATTTATGTACCTAATAATAAAGCTTCAAAACACATGAAGGAAAAAAAAAGATACAAGGAAAAATAGGCACACCCACAAGTATAATTGGAGATTTCAATACCCTTATCTCAATAATTGATAGAATAAATATATAGAAAATCAATAAGCCTCTAGAAGACAACACTATCAAGCAACTTAATCTAAATTGATATTTATAGAACAAAATAATAGCAAAGAATAGAAAATTAACCCTAAAGGAAATAGTGTTTTTAAAAACAGCAGAAATGAACAAAACAGAAAAAAATCAGCAACTACAAAAGGTAGTTCTTTGAGGACATCGATAAAAATTTATAGACTTCTAGTCAAGTTGATGAGGAAAAAGGAGCAAAGAAACAAATTCCTAGTATCAATTATGAAAGAGGTGAAAATCACATCAGATTCTAGAAAACTTAAAAGAGCCATAATGGTATATTATCAACAACTTCATGTCAACCAATTCAACAACCTAAATCGAAATGGATTAATCTTTGAAAGACAGAAACTACCAAAGGTCACTAAAGAAGAAATAGAAAATTGAATAGCTCTTTATCTACTAAAACTTGAATATATAGTTAAAATCTTTATATGAAAAAAAATTCCAGGTCCAGATGGTTTCACTGGCAAATTCTACCAAATATTGAAGAAAGAAGTAAATATCAATTCTATACAAGCTTTTCCAGAAAATTGAAAAGAGCAACATAAACAGTTCTCTGAAAAGTAAGAAAGAGCATATTACATTGTCCTCAATAATGTGTTGTTATAACAACATACTTTGATTATTTTTATTAAAAATAGGTCATGCTAAGGGATTTTTTTAAATTCTAATTGGAAGTAGCATTGGAAGGATTTTAAGTTAAAAGGGAAATAATCATACCTTCTTTTAGTTGGTGACCTAAATTTGTTTGAATCTATGGTCCCAGTTCTCTCCAGTTTAACTTTTCTTCTTGTAAAACTGCCCTGGTTTGGAAGATCAACTCTATGGCCACCCTACCTTCTGGATATTTTGAGTCTTAGGAAGGGTTCATATCTTTTCTCCTATTCAGATTTGATAATCCTATCTCAAGAAATACAAAAAGGAAATAAATACAGATAAAGAGATGTACATTTGTAGAAAAATATGTACATTATGGGATTATTTAATAGTCACAAAAAAAACTAAACAGCTTAAAGGCCCACAATAGAAGAACTGTTAAATATGTAATGGTTCATAAATAAATGGAATATTATGTAACACTTAAATATAATGTTTGAAAAAAATGTCTAAGGACAGAGATGTTCAAAATATAAGTTGGGGAGAAAAATAAAGAACTACACTCCTTACTCTGTTACATATATAGTTCATACATGCACACACACACACACACACACATACCCTCGCTCACCATTCAGAAAGAGGGAAAGAAATATATAAAAATCATACAATGGTTATTTAATATTTTTTCTTCGAACATTTGTTTTTCTCTAATTTTACATAATAATGTGCTATTTTCATAAAAAGAAAAAAATAAACATTACTATGAGCGTGTAAGACAGAGAACGAGGAGAATAAAACACACCACTTTGGAGTTTTGGCAGTTGGAAGACAAATTTGAACAAGCAAATGAAGCATAAAACAAGAAGCCTCGTTAAAAATAACATGATAACTTGGGTTAGTAACATAGGTCATTTTCCATGCTGTGATCTTTTTTGGGTGTTAACTCATTCAAACAGAAAACGTGTCTAAAGCCGAGGCAGTGTATAATCGTGCTTAAACTTACTGTGGCCAGACGTTACCTTGAATATTCTATTTTGAGCACGATTCAAAGAAAAACTTTTTTTTAAGGAATATGTTTAAATGATAATGACTAAGAAAGAAAGAAAAGAAAAAATTTGAAAATATACTACATTAAAAAGACTTAAAGAGACTGGGAGTGCTCATCATAGGGAAGTGAAAATTTAAACAATCAGAGGTTTTGGGTCCTTCTGGAGAAGAACTCGCTCATGGTCATAACTAACTAAGGATGAAATGGGCCCACTCATCAGAGTAAGTTCTCTCTTCCTAAGCACTTGGGAACTGCTATCCACTAAATGCATGGACTGTAACTGTAAAAGAACCTCCTGCTATAACCATGGAATTTGTTGTTTAAAGATACACTTCTTAGTCTTGTTGTAAAGAAAGGAGCGAGGCATCAGATGGGTGTTTAGATTAACTTCTGGAATGACCCTCCAAATTTGGCATGAGATAATGTTAAAATCACTGAGATTTAATCCATGTTTCTTACATTTACATTCAGCCTATAAAATAAGGCTGAAGTTCCATCACCATTTAATAGCCAATTAGTGATTTTTCTCAGCCACTTCACTGTTCATTAGCACCCCACTAGAAGCAGAGAGGGTGGAGAAAAGTTCATTTACATCAATTGACTCCTGCATCTGTTAAAAGTTAAAATGAAAGACTTTATATAAAAGGTTAATAACATTAGCCAAAGTGATAAACTGATATTATGCCTGTGCTCCATTAACCACTTTATTTCCAATCTATTTCCCTTTGCATAAAGTATTTTTTGTAGGTCGGTTTATTAACATAATCAACAATTAATGATTTAGAATGTAGTTGTCCTCAACTTCCCTGAAATGCCAAGTCTATGACTCTATTAATATTATAATGCTGAGCTCATCTAGCCTAATCATATTTCTGATTTTATCATAATTGAATATACTTTTTATTAATGAATGATCCTTTGTCCTGCTCTATCATGACTTCCAAGGTAAATGCCATTCACTCTAAGAGAATCAACTGCTAATGTCTCTAGGCTTCATTACTCCAGATTTCTGGGTAAATTCCTCATCCAAAGAGTTTATTCGTAGGAAGTAGACTATATTACCCAGATAAGCATTCAAATATTATGTATATATTTTCTCCAAAACTTTTATATCCTAATTTGTTTGTGAAAAACAAGGAGAAAATATAGACTAATGTAACACACATCTGTTTTTTAAAAAACATCACAGCCATTATTCAAATATTAGATTTCTCTGAATGCTATGATACATGTTGTTCTAATGTCAGAGTAACTTGAAGAGTAAGTAGGCTTTTTTCCTTATACCTAGAAAGCGATTGTTAGAAAAATAAATGTAAAAGGCATTTAAGCAGCTTTTCTTCCAGTTTATTCAAATATAGCAATAGTATAATTAGCTGAAAAAGCTGGTTAATTCTGTAATAAATGTCACCTCAACTTGCAAACCTGCAACAGTGACAAGCTTTGCAGTAAAATTTTTAAATCCTACTTTCTTAAAAAAAAATACATTCAGAAAGATGAAGTAAAATATGTCTGATTTTTTTCTTTCCCAAGACGAAAGTATATAATAAAGAGGGGTTAAAAAAATGTTATTCATTTTTTTAAAATTAGCAAGATAAGATGCTACAAAAATGAGGAAACGTTCATTTTTCTCACCACTAACCAATCACTTCCACTTTACTGGACAGCTTCATGAGTTTCACTGCTTCATTGACACTCAAAGATCCTGGAAATGAGCCAACATTTTTCTGGGGTTCATTTGCTCAAAAAAAAAATTAAAAAGTCTATGAAGTTACTTTGGGCAACTCAAGAACTCAACTATTCCTGTGTCTGACATTCCTTTTATCTACAGTATGGACAGATGAGTAAATTATATGGATTAAAAAGAAAATAATAGGGGGAACAAATGTTAAAATTAAAAAAATACATATATTGGGTAGATGGAAATACCAGTGGTTAATGAGAGGGAGGGTTAAGGGGTATGGTATGTATGAGTTTTTTCCTTTTATTTGTTTTTCTGGAGTGATGCAAATGTTCTTAAAAATGATCATGGTGATGAATACACAACTATGGGATGATATTGTGAGCCACTGATTGCACACCATGTATGGAATGTTTTGGTAAAGAATGCATGTGCTTGTACATTGTTTTATCAATAAAAAATTTTAAAACGCAAGTATTTCAATTTAGATTATTCCTCCTTTTGTGAATGAATGTAAAAGATAAATTATTTTCTTTCACCCTTGTCCTAACTCCAAAGCTTCTAAGAGCTAGACTTCTTGATTTTCGTCCATGGACTTAAATATGGTTAAATGCAGAATCTTCTCTGAACAACATATCTGATTTAATGCTGCTTTTCCAAAAACAAATGCCTGAAGGTATAACTCCAGAATACAAATTTCTCAGCCCAATGGAAGAAGTAAAGCCCAAAGTTTTAAAATCTACAAAGGGGAAGCTAGTAATAACCCAGAAGAACTTTAAAGGTTCTAAAGCTCAGCAGAACCTTAAAAGTGTCAATCAAGGGACAAGAAAATGGATCCTCCAAACTACTAAAATCTATTAGATAATTTGAGATAAAACAATCACCTCTTAGTTACTGATCCCATAATGTTCTTTTCCAGAGTTTTATTTATCAACACAGGCAATAGACTCATATAAGTTATGTAGGATTTTTAACCAAGGCTTTAGCTAAATTAATGATTCCTAAAAGTAGATATTTTCCATATTATTGCAGTACATTTATTAAATTATACCCTGCTTGCACAAGTTGAAAAAGTAGCATATTATATAGCTGCAAGATCTTACCATTCAACCTATTTCAAGTTCTGATATGAGCCCAAGTAGTGATAGTCACGAGGAAACACTATCTATAACAGGTGTAAATACTTATGAAATATTGCTCATTAATTCAAGGATTATAGAGCACCCTAAGAGTAAGGCACTAGGTCAGATGGGGTTGGGGATGCAAAGATGGATAATTATATCTACCCTCAGTCAGTACTGAGTTTATCCAGTATTGAGCCATCCCACCCTGAACGCGCCCCATCTCGTCTGCTCTCAGAAGCTAAGCTGGGTCGAGCCTGGTTAGTACTCGGATGGGAGATCCAGGATGAGAAGTACGAAGACAATAACAACTATGGTATGGATAACGATAACGCTTCTCATTTAAGTAGGGACACTTTTGAGAATAACAGTGCTCTCAAACATTAAGTAAGGTTGGTCCAGACCTCTGCTTCCATGTTCTGCCCCTGAAGTCATTCTACCTTCAATTCATCTTTTCTTGGCCCCCTTCAGTCCAAGATGGCAGCCCAACCCTCTTGCTCATACAAATCTCACAGAACCCTTGTTGGCTTTGTGTGAAGATCAAGGAGGGGTCCCAAATATCAGGCCACAAGGATTTTCCATAGGTCCTGGCTGCATAACGGCATTTCCAGTGCTGACTTTCACTGAGGTGTCTGACTGGGCCCACATTCAGCCACACCCTCTTCAGCAACGGGTTGTTTGATTAAATCCTCATATGGAACCCTGTTCTCTGGGGATTCGTTAAAAAAACATAATAATAAGCCCGGAAATCAGGTATAAACTGGGACGGTCCCAGGAAAACTGGCACATATCATCACTTTAAAGTATACAGCGCTTTGCAGTTGACTGTGTCTTCAAACATTTTTTAAATTTTTCCATGAAATTGGCTATAAGATGAATAATAGATAACTGTGCTATTTTTAAATGGCAAAGTACAAGGCTATTAAATGGTGAGTTCAAGGCTTGAGTTGAGAGCCCTAATTCAAAATCTGTCTCTCCACTGTAACACATCACCTTATTGATAATTGAAACAATTGCAACATGGCTAAACTCCATAATCACAACTTGCGGGAAACGTGGCTTTTCTGATTGTCATACCCATATGGACATATACGGACAAAACAATTAGCAATTTGACATTATTGCCAGTTTCTTGGTAAATACTACTATGAGTAAATGTAGACTGACAAATAAAAGGAAATTATTTATTTTAGCTAAAGATTATTTTTAAAAATCTAATAGCCTAAAACAAATTTCAAGAAAAATCAGAATGTAAAAGGAATGCCTTCATAACCATCATTCTTCAAAGTTAACTAAAATTACATTTCAAAAGTTTTATAAATTCTAGAAAATAAAAAAATCTGGATAAGAAGAAAAAAAAATCTCTTTGCTATTGATGAGATTGCCTACTTAAGACAATCTTGTTGCCCAAGAGAAAACAGTAAAAAAATAATCACTAGAATTTTTTTAATTGGTAAAATGGCCAGATTCAAGATCAATACATAAAAAGAAGAAAATTTTCTGTCTTCTAAGCAATAATCTCCCATTTTTATCAGTCCCAGGCTCATCCAGACTGCCTCTCATTCTGTGAAGACTTCTGCCCTAATTGGGTAAGAATTTTAAAATCTTGAACAGACTACATAACATCTAGCTCTGAAGAATCTGTATTTGGACTCTGTGGGGGTTTGGAACTGTATGTACCCCAGACAATCATGTTCTAAGAGCTAATCCATTCCTGTGGGTGTAAATTTATTATACACAGGAACTTCTGATTCTTCAGAAGTTCCTTCAATTAAGGTGTAACCCAAGGTGGGCCTTAATCCTTTTACTGGAGTCCTTTATAAACAGGAAGAATATAGAGAGAGAGAGAAGAAGCCACTAAAGCAAGAAGCTGAAATGATTGAAGCCTGGAAGAGAAGTAAGAAACCAGCAGACACTGCCATGTGTCTTGCTATGTAAAAGAGAAACCCAGGATGGCAGGCAGCTGGTCTTCAAAGAGGAATCATCAACTTGATATTGCCTTGATTTGGGCTTTTTCTCAGCCTCAAAACTGTAAGCTAATAAATTCCCATTGTTTAAAACCAAAGCATTTCATGGTCTCTACTTTAAGCAGCCTAGGAATCTAAAACAGATGCTTTCTTCAAATTCCAAAGCTATCTGTAGGCAATGATTTAATATATCTCTGATTTATAAGTCTTATCAAAAATCTTTCTTCTTAGAACAAAGAGGCTGCCCCTAGACAAAATTTCACTCCAGCTCTTGGAAAAACTGGTAGCAAATTCCTGACCATTTTAAAATCTCCAATTTTCCATGCTTCCAGTCTTAAAGGATGCATAACAATGGACATCAAATCTTAGAAAGCCCAGCAATGCAGACAAGACCTGTGTGTGTGTGTGTGTGTGTGTTTGGGTCAACTGTCCAGTTTAATACTAGTTCCCTAACATGCTATAACATGTATTTTATCTCTCTCTTTCAGCATCTACAATCTCTTTATTTCTTAAAAATATAGCAGTTTTTCACAAAATTCTGGAGACAAGTTGATTTAGCCATGAGATTTGCACATGGTTTGTCACTGGTAAAATAAGAAGGCTTTTCATTTCAATGTATTTCATTGTGTTAATAATTATTCCCTTCTGTCATAGCAGTAATTGGTATAAAGAGGTAAAGCACAATATTACACAAGAATATAAAAATTAAGAAATAATGAGAATATAAAAATTAAGGAAATACATTTCTCCCAAGAAGACAGATTAGACATGCATTTTCCTATTCCTCCAGCTAAGTCCACCTAAAAACAATGGACATAATATGTAAATCAAATTTCAGAATCTCAAGGGAGGAATGAAGATGACAAAGCAGCTAGGGTCTTCAGGACCCAAGAAATGAAGGTGTGATGAATTCACCAGGTTTTCTTTTGCCTTATAAATCCCAGACTTTAGAGCAAAAGAAGCCAGCAACCTGGAAATGCCAACAGGTGGACACAAAAAAAAGAAAAAAAGCTTCAAGATGTAACTTCTTAAATATGAAACCAAAGCACAAACAACAAAAGAAAAAAAAAGATAAATTGGACTTAATCAAAATTAAAATTTTCATATAACAAAGGACATCATCAAGAAAGTGAAAAGACAGCTCACAGAATGGGAGAAAATAATGGCAAATCAAATATGATAAGGGTTTAATATCCAAAATATCTAAAGAACTGCTTACAACCCAACAACAAAAACTCAGACAACCCAAGTAAAACATGGACAAAGGACTTGCATGCACATTTCTGCAATGAAGATATAAAACTGGTAATAAGCACATGAAAAGATGCTCAATATCATTAAATAATCAGATAAATGTAAATCAAAACTACAAATGTTAAAATAAATTTAGTTTGAAATGCTAGTGGTAAATGAAAGTGAGGGGTAAGGGGTATGGTATGTATAACTTTTTTTCTCTATTATTATTTTATTTCTTTTTCTGCTGTCTTTTTATTTCTTTTTCTAAATCGATGCAAATGTTCTAAGAAATGATGAATATGCAACTATGTGATGATATTAAGAATTACCGATTATATATGTAGAATGGAATGATATCTTATTGTTTTGTTTGTTGTTAATTTTTTTTAATTAATAAAAAAACTACAATGAGACATCACTTGATACCACTAGGATGGCCATTTTTAAAAACTGGAAAATAAATAATGAAGTTTTGATACAACATGGCTGATGCTTGAAGATATCATGTTGAGTAAAATCAGCCAGACACAAAAGCACAAATACTATAGGATCCAATTCATATGAAATACCTAGAATATTCGTGGAGATGGAAAGTAAATTACAAATTACCAGAACCCCAGGAGTTGGGGGTGGAATTGTGAGTTATTGTTTGGGATGATGAAAAAGTTTTGATAATGCATGGTGGTGATGGATGGATTGATTGTGAATGTCATTAATACCACTGAATTATACACTTAAACGTAGCCAAAAGGGAAATTTTGAGTTGTATATATGTTGCCAAAATAAAAAGTTGAAAAAATATGCCCCAATAAAACCCTGCTCTCTCTAGTCAAAGAACCAGAAAGGGGCAGCCTAGCAATATGGAAAACTTCTTACATTAACTGCTTCAGAGAACAACTGACCATACCCCACGCATGCAGGAAAAAGTGGCATGGGGACTTAGACTTCAACCCTTGGCAGGCAGGATGAGGTAACTCAATCACTCTGAAAGGGCTTGACAAAGAAGTCTGAGTAAGGAGCTGGGACTCTCAACACAACTGGGATGTACTGAGCCCACTTCCACACCCATAGGAATAGAATGATTTTTAAACACATTTTTCTGGAGTGCAAAAAGCTTCAAAACACCACACTGCATCTCTGGAACCCCAAACACACGTTCTTTCTACACACAAAATAT
Source organism: Tamandua tetradactyla (assembly GCF_023851605.1). Lineage (NCBI taxonomy): Eukaryota > Metazoa > Chordata > Mammalia > Pilosa > Myrmecophagidae > Tamandua > Tamandua tetradactyla. The sequence goes on along the minus strand of NC_135348.1, from coordinate 18,145,191 downwards.
TCATTCCATCACAATATCCCCAAAGCCTCACATCATTGCAGTAACAATACTAAGTACAAAGTCTCATCAAAATTGGTGTTAGAGAAAAAAAATTGCTTATAGGTGTGGTCTGTCCTTGAGTACAATTCCCTTCCATCAATGAATCCATGAAACCTAGAGAACAAGTTATCTGCTTCTAATATACAATAGAGAAAAAGGCATGGGATAAATATTTTCATTCCCATAAGAAGAAATTGGAAGGAAACAGGTGTCATGGGTCCCAAGCAATTCCAAGATCCTCCAGAACATACTCTATTTAGATTTCAAGTTCTGAGTGTCACCTATGGAAGGATGTTTTATCCTTCAGGCCTGATGGAGCAGCAGTCCCACCCCTTCGAAGCACTTGCAAAGCAGCCACATTCTCCCTGAACACTGGGGGAAAGGCTCCACCCTCTGCCTGCATTGGAGGGATGGCCAGACTCTCCACAATTCCTGAGGCACCAACTCAGCATTCTGGATTGCCAGTCTCCAGGGGAGAGGCTCCACCCTCTGAGAACACAATGGTGGTAGCACTCTTCCTGAAGAACAGGGTGGAAGGTTCACTCTCTCCGAGCCCTGGGACAGACTCACCCTTTCTACACACATGGTTGGGACCAGTCTCTTGGGACAAGAGGCTGTCACTGGACTAAACCTTAGCTTCCATGGTTCTGCCCTGAGGTTATTTTTCCTTCAGTCTGTTCCTTTTCTGTTCCTTTATCTCTCCAGACTGACAGTGGTTCTGTTCATATGGATCTCACAAAATCTTCAGTTTTGCTTTGTCAGGAGTCCACACCATCAGACAGTAGGACTTTTCACAGAACCTTTCTAGATAATTGTATCTCCAATCCTGACTTACACTGAAATGACTGACTGGGTCAATGTTCAGTTAAACCCTCAAATGAAGCACTATTTTCTGTAGACCTGTTTTCTAGAAACTGAGAATTTTCCAAGCTATTTACGGTTTCTTTGTGCCCAAGAGTTCAGTTCTCAGCTTATTCATTTTCTCTTGCATTTTACTATAAGCTGCAAGGAGAAACCAGGCTGTACTTTGCACACTTAGTTTGGAAATCTCAGCTAAATCTCCAAGTTCATTACTATCAAATTCTGCCTTCTGTCTGACATCTAAACTCACTTTTGCCAAGTTCTCTGCTACTTTAAAACAAGGATAGCCTTTCCTCCAATTTCCAATATACATATTCAACATTTTCTTCTAAGGCCTCATCAGAAGTACCTTTAGCGTCCATATTTCTACGAATAGTGCCTTCAAAGCAATCTAGGCCTTTACTATCTAGCACCTCCCAATTCTCCCAGCTTCTATCCCTTACCCAATTCCAAAGCCAATTCCACATTTTTGGTATTTGCAATAGCTGGACCACACTCATGGTACCAGAATCTATCCTCGGCTGCTTAAAACAATTATCATGAAATGGGTTGGCTTAAACAATGGGAAGTTTTCAGCTTAAACTTCAGAGGCTGAGAAAAATGTCCAAATCAAGACTTCTTCAAGGTAATGCTTACTTCCCAAAGACCATCTGCTAGCTCTCCTTGACTCCTCTGTCACAAGGAAGGGCACATGGTGACTTGTTGGTCTCTTCCCGACTTGGTTGATTTCAGTTTCTTGCATCCATGGCTTTTTTCTCTCTCTGTGTATTCATTTTGTTTATAATGGGCTCCAGTAATAGGATTAAATCCCATCCTGAATGAGGTGGGTCACCCCTTAGCTGAAGTTGGACCTTATCAAAAGGTCCTACTTACAATCAATGGTTCCACACCACAAGAATGGATTAAATTTAAGAACCTGCTTTTTTCTGGAGTACATACAGCTTTCAAACCACTACACATACCATGCTGAAGGATTGAAAGACTCAATATAGTAAAGATGGCAATTCTCCTCAAATTTATATAGAGGTTTAACTTAATTCATATCAAAATTCTAGCAAGCTTTGTTTTCTGCATGGATATAAGCAAGTTATTCTAAAATTTACAAGTAATGGAAAGGAACTGAAACAACTAAAAAATGTTTGTGAGAAAAAAGGATAAAGTGGTAAGAATCCGTCTACCTAACTTCAAGAATTATGATATAGAAATAGTGGTCAATATTGTGCGGTATTAATTGTGTGGTCAATATTGTGTGGGTTAGACACATAGGTCAAAGGAACAAAACAGAGAACCCAGCAATAGATGTCACAAATACAACCAACTGATTTTTGACAAAGGCTGAAAGCAATTCTTTGGAAAAAGGAGACCCTTTTTAAACAAATGGTACTGAAGCAATTGAACATCATAGACATAAACACGAACTTCCACCTAAATGTTACACCTCATACAAAAATTAACTAAAGATGGATTGAGGACTGAACTGCAAACCTCAAAACTACAAAACTTTTATGAAAATAACAGAAAAAGTCCTCAGGGTCTAAGGCAAAGAGTTCTTAGAATTGACACCAAAAACATCATACATATAAAAAAAAAATACAACTTGATGTCATCAAATGTAAAATATTTTTTTCTGAAAAAGACCCAGTTAGTAGGATAATAGACAAGTTACAGTTGGGGAGAAAATATATGCACACTACATATTCAACAAATGGCTCATACCTAGAATATATAGATATTTATATGTGAACTGATATCTGGAATATCCAAAGAACTCAAAATTCAGGTTAAAAAAAACCTAACTGAAAAAGAAATGCATGGGTTGAAATCAGGAGTGTGGTGAAGGGTACAGTAGTCCTGGTGAATCATTCTAGGGCGTTGTTTGCTGAGTCTTTGTGGGAGACTAAGCCAAGAGCCTGCTCCTCAGGACTTCCAAGAGTTTATTAAGTACCTAATTCTCTGCTTGTGCAAAATAGAAGTCATGTGTCTTGCAACTGAGCCCTAATGGACACAAGTGAACACAAAGATTAGCTGCATTTAAAAATATTTTCTTAATAACTCTCAACAATCAAGATCTTTTATGTGTCCTAGTACATATATGTAAAGATATTTTTTAAAAAACTGCTTTCACCCATAATTATGTAGGCATACATCCAGATAATGACTCAAGGAACATCTTCTTATATAAGAAAATGCTTGTATTTTGGAGGTGGCTTGAGATAGAAGAGCTAATATCATTGCTTCTTAATAAAGTCTACTTAAAAGGCAAAATATTAGTTTTTGTTCAGGGCTAGAAGGTATAAGGTAGAGAGAGGAGCAGATGATCAATTATGAAAATAAAGAACAGCGTTAATACTCAAAGCATATTTGATGCCTCAGGGACAGCAGTTTAGATGCACTTCACCAGTATAGAGAGTTTGGTGGGGATTAATAAGATATAATACTGAAAAGTCAGTGCAGATCAGAACAAAGAGGTATCAATTAGCAGGTAATTTTATTCCTTAGACAACCAAAAACTATAAGGATTTTGAATCAATTGAATGACAAATAAATCTGACAGGAGAGTGCAGAAATTGGAAAATGGAAAGGTAAGGTGAGGGAAAGTAGTTAAAAACACTATTACATAGAGTACATGGGTAGTTCGGTGGTAAAATGCTTGCCTTCCATGCGGGAGGCCCAGGTTTGATTCTAGGATCATGCAGTTCCCCTCACCCCCTAAAAAAAGAAAAAAAAACACTACTGGAATAAATAATCTAGGAAAAGAGACAACAGCAGATTTAAATTTAAAGAGGCAAGCCAGCGCCGCGTGGGCTGAAAGAAATCTAAAACAGTGAGAAATACATAGATATCAAAAAACCCAGACAAGAACCTTGGACTCTTGGCCATAAGAGTAGTGAAGACATCAAGCCTAAATTAGATGAGTACAGGTTTGGAGAGCCAAAACTAGGAAATGGACCAGATAATTCAGGTATCAAATGCAACCCATCATTCATTCAGAACAGTCAATGTATCAAAAGTTCTAGTAGAAAAGGTCCTCAAATGTCATGCATTTTATGTTTAAACAAACTTGAGTAAGTATCAACAACTTTACACTAACTTTCAAACACTGAATTGGCATTTCCTACAAAATAATAGATCCACAGCATATTGAGAATAGTTCCTCTTCCGGCCAGGCATACTGGAACAATTTTTTTATTCTTAATATCTGATAGAACTTTGCAAGGGTTTTGCCTCAGTATTGGGGAAAAATTAGCTTGACTAAACGCTGCTCTGATTCCAATTCACAAAATTTAAAAGCAAGACCTGAATGGATTAAACAATTTCTACATAACATCACAACATCCCAGAAAGAGCTCAAGAATATTTACATGAATTTTAAAACATCTAGCATCCAACAGGTATAATTCAAAATGTTTGGCATCTAATATAAAAATCATTTTTTATGCAAGGAACTGAGGACAATATGACCCATGATGAGGAAATGAAACTAAATCAACCATAACCCACCCAGAAATAGCACAGATGATAAAATTTGTGGAAAAGAACATTAAAATAGTTATTACAACTGTATCCCATATGTTCAAATAGCTAGAGAAAAGATTGTGCATGTTAAGCAATAAAGTGGAAAATATTTAAAGACACAAATCTAAGTTTTAGAAATGACAACTATAATGCCTAAGATGGAAAATACAACATATGGGATTAACAGAGGTTAGAAAATGCAAGAGGAAAATCTAGTGTGCCTAAATGCTAATGATAGCATTTATCCAAAATGAAATACAGAAAAAAATGAACAAAACATCAGTGATCCATGGGACAATTTTAAAGTGGCTTAAAATATAAAACTGCCCCATGATTCACTGATGCTCTGTTAATCATCAATGTAACTGGAACAGGTGATGGAGAAGCATAAAAATATTTGAAGATATAATATCCAAAAGTTTTCCAAATTTAATAAAAACTATATACTCACAGACTCAAGAATCTCAATACTCCAAGAAAAAGAAAAATGAATAAAACTACACCAAGATACAGCCAATTGCTTAAAGCTAGTAGTTAAAAGAAAATATTAAGGACTTCAGGGGAAGATGGCGGAGTTGGGAGCTCCACAACTCAGTCCTTCCACCAAAACAATCATTATACAAGCAGGAACTGTCTGAAACAAGTATTTTGAAACTCCAGAGGCCAAAAGAACACTGCAGAGTATCCAGGGAAGAGTAGGAGGAAGGCACTGATTAACTATGGTAAGAAACAGTAAATTCCTCTCTCCACACAGCAGCTACTTGGCTCCCACCCCCAGCTCTCATGGGAGGCTGCCACAGGGCCCAGTCCCTGGCTAGCTTGCTGGTGACAGGATGAGACATAAAACTCCACTACCCAAGAACAGGGGTGGGCATGGCAGATCTGATAACAGCTTTTGATTGACAAATTCAAGAATTTAGATGGCTGGGACCTTAGTCCTAGGGCATCTATTGTTTAAAACTGTTCCAGAAAGGAGCACAGGTGGTGGTCATCTAAAGATGCAACACGTCCTTGGGGCTGTGGAGGACGGTTAATTGAAGGCCTGCATTTCAATTAGGCCAGGAAAGCTCAGCTTTGGGGAGCCACAGGAGAAACATTTGGCATTCTACCTGATAACCTCCCAAGACACCTTGGAGCCTATCTGTGTCCCTCTCATGGTCCCTTGACCTGTTTGGCTAGGAAAAGCTGACATGGGAAAGTCCTCTCTGGGTGAACCTCCTCCCAGAATTTATCATCCAGGCAAGAGCAGACAGAGAAAATGAAAGGACCATAAAACCTAAAGAGATGGACAGTCTGGGACAAAAGCCTGCTGGCTTCAAATATCTGGGAGACGGAAGTCAAACTCCTGGGAAACATAGGGTAAAACTAAGCTACTGTAAATAGCGGACTCCAAAACAACTTACAAGCAAAAGCCCAGGACAAGACAGAGGCTCTGTAAGACAGGGAAATTCTTGCTTACTACATTCACTCTGAGCAGACCTTTCTGAAAGGAGCACAGAAGCTCAAAAAAATCTGTTTTATTACCAGCTGGTTACAAAACCAAGAAATAGATACCTCATGGTATATTACAATGTTCAGCATGCAAGAAAAGAGTACAAGACAAAGAAACAGAAACAGGAAATGATAGCTCATCTAAACGTAGAGGGAAAAAAACATGGAAATCTCCAATGAAGAAAAGAATGTGGACATAATAAACAAAACCTTTAAAAGAAGATCTTGAAATGCTCATGGAGATGAAGGAAAATACAGAGAAAGAACTAAAGCATATCAGGAAAATAACGAATGAACAATATGAGAGTAAGAGAAAGAGATTTTAAAAAGAAACGAAATGGAACTACTGAAGACCACAATAACTAAAATGAAAAATTCTCAGGAGGTTTTAAAGAGCAGGATTGGAGGTAGCCAAAGAAAAGAATCAGTGAACTTGAAGACAAAACTCTTGAAATGAGTCAGGCTGAGAAGCAAAGAAGAAAAAAGAAATGTTAAAAGCAAAAATTATCTAAGACATCTCTGCAACATCATGAAGCACGTGGGAAGAGAGAGACCATAGGCATAATCAAAGAAACAATGAAAGAGAAATTTCCAAACTTGGCAAAAGATATGAATATGTACATTGAAAAGTTCAGAAAACACCAAATAGGCTGAACATGAAGAAAAATACACCCATCATATATTGGATTATACTCAGAAGTACAAAGAAGAAGTTCTGAAAGCTGTAAGAGAAAAGCAATGTGTTTCATACAAGGAAATGCCAATTATATTTAGTACTAATTTCTCATCAGAAACCACGGAAGCAAGAAGACTGTAAGTTGAAATACTTAAAGCGCTGAAAGAAAACAACTGCCAGATAAGAATTTTATATCCAGCAAGACCCTCTTTCAAAAATGAGGGAGAGATTAACACATTTTCAGATAAAAGCTGAGGGAGTTCGTAACCACTAGACCGACACTTTAGCAATGCTAAAGGGAGTTCTTCAGACTGAAACAAAAGGACACTAGACAGTGGTTCAAAGCAGCATGAAGGAACAAAGACCTGAGATAAAGGTAGCCATTTGGGTAATTATAAATGCCAGTATCATTGTTTTTAGTAAGTAACTGTACTTCTTACTGCCTACAGATGCTAAGATGCAAAGGCCTAAAAAAGTAATCACAAATCTATGTTTTAGGAAACATAATGTACAGAGACATAAGTGGTAACAAGTACAAAAATATAATGGTGGAGGCAGAGGCTTATAGGAAAAGTATATATATGCATACTATTAAGGTTAGGGTGGTAGCAAACTAAATATGATTATTAAATATTTAGCTTGTAAAATTTTAATCCCATGGTAACCACTAGGAAAATAGATGGCAAATACATCCAGATAGAAATAAATAATAGGGACAAAGATGCTTACTATATGCTGATAAAAGCAATAGTTCAACAGGAAGTTGCAACAAATATAAATAAAAATGCATCTAATAGCAGAGACCCAAAATATTTGTGGCATCTAATAGATTAGAAGGGAGAAATTAAGGGTTCTACATTAATTGTAGGAGGCTTTAACACACCACTCTGAGTAGCAGGACATTTAGTCATATGATCATGACTTGAATGATACACAAAACCAATTAATGGAAAACTGCATCCAACAAAAACTGAATACACATTTTTCTCAAGTGCACATGTTTTGATCTCCTGGATAGACCACATGTTGGGTCACAAAACAAGTCTCAATAAATTCAAACAAACTGAAATCATACAATGTATATACTCCAATCATAATGTAATGAAGCGAGAAATCAATAAAAGTGTGAAAATGGATAATTCACAAATATGTGGAAACTAAACAACATACTCAGTGGGTTAAAGAGGAAATCAGAAGCAAAATTAGGAAATATCATGAGATGAATGAAAATGAAAACCCCACACACTAAAACACAGAATGCAGAGAAGACAGGGCTGAGAGGGAATTCATAACTCTAAATGTTTGCATTTTAAAAGAAGAGTCAAATCAGGGACCTGACCTAAAAATGGAGAACCTAGAAAAAGAACAGCAAACTAAACTCAAAGACAGCAGAAGGGAGGAAATAACAAAGATTAGATTGGTGACATATGAAATGGGAAAAAATAAAATGGAAAGAATCAAAGAAACCAAAAAGTGGCTCTTTGAAAGGAAAAATAAAATTGACAACCTTTAGCTAGACTCACAAAGTAAAAAGGAGAAAGGATACAAGTAACAAAAATCAGAAATGAAGAGGGGGACCATTACTACTAATCCCACTGAAATAAAAAGGATTAGAAAAGTATATTGTGAACAATCATATGGTAATAAATTAGATAACCTAGATGAAATGGACCAATTCTTAGAAAAACACAGACTACAAACTACCTACAGTGATTCAAGAAGAAATAGAAGCTCTCAACAAACTTATTACTAGTAAAGAGATTTAATCAGCAATCAAAATCCTCCCAATAAGAAAATCCCAGGAATCAGATGGCTTCACAGGGGAATTCTACCAAACATTTCAAGAAGACTCAACTCCAATTCTGCTCAAACTCTCCCAAAAAATTGAAGAGAAGCAAACACTTCCTAAATCATTCCATAAGTTCAACCAACTTCTACCCTCATACCAAAGCCAGATAAAGATGCCACAAGAAATCAAAACTACAGACCCATATCTCTTATGCAAAAACACTCAACAAAATACTAGTAAACTGAATACAATAGCATATCAACAGAATTACACACCAAGAACATGTGGGATTTATCCCTGATATGCAAGGTTGGTTCAACATAAGAAAATCAATTAATATAGTCCACCACATTAACAAAATGAAGGGGAAAATCCCACCTGATCTACTCAATTGTTTCAGAAAAGGCATCTGAAAAAATACAGCACCCTTTCTCAACAAAAACATTGAGAAAACTAGGAATAGAAGGAAGTTTATCAGCATGATTAAGGGCATATATGAAAAGCCCACAGCTAACATCCTACTTAATGGTGAAAAACTTTCCGTCTAAGACCAGGTACAAGACAAGGATGCCCACTGTCACCAATGCTATTCAACATTCTACTGGAATTTCTTGCCAGAGCAATAAGCACCAAAAGTAAATAAATAGACAAACAAACAAACAAATAAATAAATGGCATTCAAATTGGAAAGGAAGAAGTAAAACGTTCTCTTTTGCAGATGATGAGCCTATATACAGAAAATCCTGAAAAATCCACAGCAAATCTCCCACAGCTAATAAATGAATCCAGGAAAGTAAAAGGGAATAAGATCAACACCCATAAAATCAGCAGTGTTTCTATATACAAGCAATGAAAAATTGGGAGAAGAAATAAAGAAAAGAATTCCATTCATAATAGCAACTCAAAGAGTGAAATTTCTAGAAATAAATCTAACTAAAGATATAAAGGTCTTGTACATAGAAAACTGTAAAAAAATTACTAAAAGAAATCAAAGAGACCTAAATAAATGGAATGGCATCCCATATTCATGGTTTGGAAGACTAAATATCATTAAGATGTCAATACTACCCAAAATAATTTATAGATTCAATACAATATCAATCAAAATTCTAAGAGCCTTATTTGCATAAATTGAAAAGCCAGTCATCAAATTAATGCAGAAGTGTAAGGGACCCCAAATAGCTTAAACCATGTTGAAAAAGAAGAATGAAATTGGAGGACTCATACTTCCTGACCTTAAAACTTATTACAAAGCCCTAGCAATCAAAACAGCACAGTTCTGGCATAAGAACAGACATATAGACAATGGAATCCAATTAAGAGCTTCTAAGGCAACCCTCACACTTACAGTCCAACTGATTTCTGACAAGGTGGCAAATACAGCTCAACTGATAAAGAATAGTTTCTTCAACAAATGGTGTTGGGAAAATTGGATCTCCATTTGCAAAAAAAAGGAGGACCCCCTATCTAACACCATATACAAAAATCTACTCAAAATGAATAAAAACATCATTGTAAAAGCTAGAACTAGCAAACTTCTAGAAGATAATGTAGGGAAGCATCATCGAGACCTTGTGTCAGGCAATGATTTCTTAGACTTCACACCCAGAACACAAACAACAAAAGAAAAAAATAGGTAAACAGAACCTCATCAAAATTAAAAGCTTTCATTCCTCAAAGTTCTTTATCACAAAGGTAAAACAACAACCTATGCAATTAGAGAAAATACTTGGCAACCACATATCTGGTAAAGGATTACTATCCAGAATATATTAAAATAAGTATTTCAAGTTAACAACAAAAAGACAAACAGTACAATTTAAAACTGGGCAAAAGACTTTAACAGACATCTCTCCAAAGAAAGTACACAAATAGCCAGACAGCACATGAAAAGATGCTCAACATCATGAGCCATGAGGGAAATGTAAATCAAAACCACAAGATAACATTTCACACCCATTAGAATGACTGCTATTAAACAATGAAAAATAACAAGTGTTAGGATTCTAGAAATATAAGCATCCATTCGTTGCTGGTGGGAATATAAAATGGTGCAGCCTCTGTAGAAAAGACAATTTAGTGGTTCCTCAGAAAGCTAAGCATAGAACTACCATTTGACCCAGCAATGCCACTATAGGTATATTCTCAAAGCAATTGAAAGCAGGGATTCCAACAGATATTTACACACCAATGTTTATAGCAATGCTACTCACAATTGCCAAATGACAGAAGAACCCAAGTGTTGATCACGCAATGAATGGCTAAATAAACTGTATTATATACACACAGTGGAATATTATTCAGCCATAAATAAGAATGCAGTCCTGATACACACAACATAGATGAACCCTGAAGACATCACATTGAGTGAAACAAGTCCTAACAAAAGGGTAAATATGGTATGGTCTCACTGATATGAAACAAAATAAGTAAATTCATCGCATTGAGTTTAGCATATAGGCTACCAAGAGATATGCTGGGGATAGGGAATGGAAAGTTAAGTCTTAAAATGTACAGGCTTCCTATTTAGTATGAGATATACATTTGGCAATGGATGGTGGTGACACTAGTACCACACTGTGAACATAATTAAAAGCACTTAAATATATATATGAATATGATTAAAAGGGGAAATATTCTATTGCATATACAGTAATATAATAAAAAAGTTTTTTAAATCCATGGACCTACACTACACAAACTGTGGACTCCAAGTTAAACCATGGACATTAATTAATACTAATACTATAAAAATGTACTATCATAAATTATAACAAATATTCCTTACCAATAGAAGTGGTAGTGACGGGGTGGTGTATGGAAATCCTATACTTTATGCATTATTGTTCTGTAAACCTACAATTTCTCTGATAAAGAAAAGAAAATCTTAATAGCATCTAAAGAAATAAGAAATATTACATACTGGGAAACAAAGATACAAGTTGAAGCAATGAAAATCTAAAATGCAGTGTAGTCACATCTTAAAGTACTGAAAGACAAGAACTGTCAAGTTAGAATTCTATAGTCAGGGAAAATATCTTTCAATAGCAAAGGTATAATCTAATAGAGATTATATTAAATGCAAAATATAGATGCTAAACATATTGAGACGTTAGGGAAATGCAAATCAAAACCATTATGAGATACCATTTCACACTCACGAGAATGGCTTCAATGAAAAAAGAAAGATAACAATAAGTGTTGGAGAGAATGTGAAGGTTAGGAAATAAAACACATTGCTGGTGGAAATGCAAAATGGTTCAGCCATTCGAAAAACAGTTTCATAGTTTCTCTAAATATTTAACATAAAATTACCATATGAACAAGCAATCTAACACCTAAGTTTCTACCCAGGAGAAAACAAAATATGCATTTACTCAAAGACACAAATTTTTGTAGCAGTATTATTCATTATAGTCAAAAAGTGGAAACAACTCAAATGTCCATCAACTATAAATGGATAAACCAGACATGAATACATATTATAGAATTCTAACTATATGAAATGTCCAGAAAAAGCAAATCCATAAAAAAAGATAGGAGTTTATCGATGGCCTAAGGCAAGAAGTGAGAACATGGAGTGGCTGTAAATGAGCATGAGATTTCTTCTTAGCATGACAGAAATGTTCTAAAATTTGATTGTAGTGATGGTTTCTCAACTCTGTAAATATGCTAAAAATCACTGAATTGTATACTTGGGTTAATTTATAGTATGCTAATTTTACTTTACCAAAAGGGTTTAAAAAATACAAAGGTGTAAGGACAGTCCAGACATAAAAACACTGAAAGGATTCATCACTGACCAACTTATACTACGATAATGTTAGAAGTCCTTCAGACAGATGGAAATTGATACCAGAGGGAGATCTGGAACCACCCAAAAGAATGAAAAGAATAGGAAATAATCACTACATGGATAAATATAAAAGATTTTTTCATCACTAGCTAAATCTCCGTGAAAGATAATTAACTTTTTAAAATGAAAATAATAATTTATTGTGTCATATATAACACATGTAGAAGTAAAATATACAATAGCAAAAAGACCAGGAGAGCAGAAATGGAAACAGACTGTTGTAAGTTACCTATACTTATCTGTGAAGTGATATAATATTACTTAAAGATAGGATGTGATAAGTTACAAGATATACTATAAACCTGAATCAATCACAAAAAGAATGCAACAGGACAAATACTTTATGGTCTCACTAATATGAACTAACATAAATGAGTGAACTTGGAGAATTGAAGTTAAAAACACAGATTATCCAGAGACAGAAGTAGGGTAGAGATTGGGCAATTGGTGCTGAAGGAATACAGATTGCACAACAGGACTGATTATAAAAATTCAGAAATGGATAGTACAATACTACCTGATGGTATCATAATAATATAAGTGCACTGAATGAAACTGAATGTGAGTATGATTGAGGGAGAAGGGCTAGGGGCATGAATGAAACCAGAAGGAAGAACAGAGGATAAAGTCTAAGAAAGTTTAATTTTGGAATGTCTAGAGTGGACAATGGTGGTGATTAAATGTACAAATAAAAAAGTATTTTTGCATGTAAAAAATGCAACAAATAGTTACAACTAATAACCAATAAAGGAGACAAATGGAATAAAAATACATAATCCAAGTTACAGTAGACGCAAAGGAAAAAGAATTTTAAAATGATAGAAAAATAGAAAACAAGTAGCAGTATGGTGGCTTTAAACCCAAATGTATCATTATAATATTAAATGTAAATGGTATAACACCCCAATTAAAACGCAAATATTGTCTGATTGGGTAGAAAAAGTAAGAACCAACTAATTGCAACCTACAAGAAAACCATTTTAATTATAAAAACAAACAGGTTAAAAGGATGGAAAATTATATACCATGCTAACTTTCATCAAAATAATGCTGAAGTAGCTATATTAAAATCAGACAAATTAGACTTTATAGCAAAGGATATTACCAGGGATAAAAAAGTCATTTCAAGGGCGGGCTGTGGTGGGTCAGCAGGCAGATTCCTCACCTGCCATGCCAGAGACCCGGGTTCGATTCCCCGTGCCTGCCCATGAAAAAGAAAGAAAAAAAAGTCATTTCATAGTGATAGTTCAAAAGAACATTACAATCCTAAACATTTATGTATTTGGTAGCAGAATTTCAAAATATATTAAGCAAAAATTGATAGAACTAGGAGAAATAAATAAGACCAAGATTGTAGCCAGAGATTTCAAAACACATTTCTCAATGATTAAGAGACCAAGTTGGCAGGAAACATTAAGGATATAGTATAGAACATTTGAATAATGCCATCAACCAACTTAATCTAATTGACACTTAATAAACACTCCACCCAACAGTAGTTGAATACACATTATATTCAAGTGTGCTCAGAACATTTATAGAGGGAGACCACATTTTCGGGAATCAAAGAAGTCTCAGTAAATTTAAAAGAATTCATATCTTTTAAAATAAAGTATGCTCTACGACAGCAACAGGATTAAATTAGAAAACAATAACAGTACATAGCTGGAGAATCCCCAAATATTGTAATACTGTGAAGCACTCTTAAATAACTCAAAGGTCTAAAAAGAAGGGAAATTAGATGTCAATCCTACCTAAACTGATCTACAGATTCAATGCAATACCAATCAAAATCCCAACAACTTATTTTTCAGAATTAGAAAAACCAATAAGCAAATTTATCTGGAAGGGCAGGTTGCCCCGAATTGCTAAAAACATCTTGAGGAAAAAAAACGAAGCTGGAGGTCTAGCGATGCCGGACTTTAAGGCATATTATGAAGCCACCGTGGTTAGAAACTATTTTTAACTGAATGAAAATGACAATTCAACATATTACAATTTATGGTATTCATTTAAAGTAGCAGTTACAGAGAAACTTATAGCACTAAATGTCTAACCTAGAAAAGAAGAAAGATCTGAAAACAATGACCACCATCTCCCAACTTAGGACACCTGCAGAAAGAAGACTGAGTTAAATCCAAAGCAAAAGCATAATATAAGGATCAAAGGAAAAATCTATGAAATAGAAAAATAGAGACACATCAATGAAATAAAAAACTGGCTCTTTGAGATCAATAAAACTGATCTCTAACCAAAGAGATCAGGAAAAAAAGATATATGATACAATTTACAATCTCAAGATTGAGGGAGGTAATATCATCAAAGATTTAACAGAAATTAAAATAATAATAAGGGAATATTATCAACAACTTACGCAAATAAATTGAATAATTTAGACGAAATGGACAAATTCCTTGAAAGACACAAACTACTAAAGCTCACCCAAGAAGAAAAAGATAATTTTATATATATATAGATACACGCATATATTAAAGAAGTTAATTTCATAGTTAAAATTCCCACCAAGAAAATTCCTGGCCCAGATGGTTTAACTAGTAAATAACAGGAGTCAGGGATAATTGAGACCATCTCAGAGACTGTCACAAATGGTATTTAGCATGACTCCATTTTAATAAAATTGATTCTATAAATATATTTATCATTCACTTGATCTGGCTATAGCCAGCCATCTATAACATAGAGAATGTTCATTTAATATTAATGGATGCCCTTTCTGACCTGGGTGATTTGGGATAATGTTCAACTTTCTTCTTTGTAACTTTATATATTGCTGGAATAAATATGTATCCTTTTTATGAAACGTTTTATTAATAAAATAATGATAAAATCATTATCTCTTAGAAAAATAATAAAGATTGGAGATCCAAGTTAGTATAATATCATGGAGGTCAATGAATAAGAAAATGTTAAAAAGGAATATGTGATTAACAGTGATAAATTGAGCAGAAAGTTCAATAAGCAAAAGAGTTGAGAAAAGGCCATTTAGTTTAGTAATCGGGAGATCAGTACAGCTTTTATCAAGTGCAGATGCAGAAGCCAGATTATAGGGTGTTAGGTAGTAAGTAATTGGTGAGGCAGTAGAGAAAATGGCTTAAACTGCTTATTTGAGAAATTAGGCTCTAAAAGAATGGTGATCTATTCCCCAGTGTATCTATGGCAGGAATTGGAAAATTGTTACAAATTTACTCCTGAGCCAAAAATAACTGGGACACCTAAGGAAAGTCATCTAATCAGTTCTTGCAATTGTTAGAAAATAACAATGGGGAGAAAATAGGATGAGGTCAACATCCACAAAAGGAAGAAATGGGTTTATGTTCTTATGTAGGGGACTGGAAACTATATGAGATAAAAGACAATTCTAGCTGCAAAAAGAAAAGCAAGTGGGATCATACTTGTCCCGAAAGGGAGTGAAGTTTTTTTTTCCCTACAAAACAAAGTTGCTACAAAAGAAAAGAAAAATGCATCTTAAAAGCAGTCAATTAAATGCAGAGAGTAATGTGATCAAATTAGCCTTATTGTTTCATTAAGAGTATGTATTCTTTAAAAGAGTGCTTTGCATACATTACCCAAATAACTTAAATCTGCTTTCCAAAATCTATCTATAGAATTTTAAATTGTTCTTAAATATGTTATTGTAGATGCAGTTGAAATAATATGTTCAGCACATCCATCAGAGCCATTATCCTCTGGCTTCCCTTTTTAAACAAGGAATCGGTAAGCTGATTTCAGGAAGTGTGAAAAATTCTCAGGTGTATCATTAAAATTCATATCCTATAGATATTTTTAATACGACCTTCCTCTTACATTGCTAAACCATGTTTAGACTCCTTTTTAAAGGAAACTGCTAAATAACTAGTAAATTAATATTAATTACCCAATGAAAACACCCACGGTCATATTATCATTCATGTATTTGAGTAAATCAGAATTTACCAATTGCATTTTCTCCAAGGAAATTTTTCAATGTGATCAAAATTGGAGCTGATTCAAAAGAAGGAAGATGATTCCAATCATTCCATATTTTGTTCCTACTTTGTTTTTCTGTTAGAAAGTGAATGGAGAGAACAAAATAAATCCTTTGGGTCTTTGTTTTATACTCGAAATTTCTCACTGAGAAATATCCTAAGCAAGTAGTTGGCTTTTGTCAGCTCCAACCTGGAATATGTTCAGCATAGTTAGCTTAGTACATTTAATTGTAAAATATAGGTAAGGCATTGCATCGCTCTCCATATTTCACCTTCTTTGTAGAGTTATCTGTGGAGATCAGAATCTTGTCAGTTTGTAGTGACACTTGGCTTTCTGGTGACTGGGTATCTCTTAGGCAAATATTTGCTCAAATCATTTATCAATCATCATAAATTAGGGCAAGAATTCAGATCAAGAGATCCACATCTTAATTGGATATGCATGTAAAAAGAGACACTTTCCAACCAAAAAGCAAAATAGGCTAGTGTGAAAAAAAAGACATTGATTTAAAAAAATACCTCATCAAATAAATAAGGTCCTTTGGACTAATTCTACATCACTTTGCTGCCTTAGACCAAGTATAACTACAGAGTGTCATTTTAATCCTTCAAAAGTTATATATTTTGGCATTTGATTACATTTAATTTTACTTCATGCTCTATTACTGTTTAATATTCAAAATTTACTAATTTTATATAGCCTGTCTTTCATAAACAGAAAACTGTATTAAATGAGATCTCTTTCTCTAGGAAGTAGCAGAGGGTAAACTAAAACTGAAACCACAAAAGGGTATAGGCTCATGCAATTGGACAATCTAATGTAAAACTAATTTCAGACATGGGTGGATCTCGAAACTTGAAGATTTCATCAGGACTCAGTTTTTCTTTATTTCTGTCCTTATCTCCTCTGCGTTGACTTCATCCCCAGCAAGAACCCCATATACAGTGGAAAGATGACTTCCAGCAATTGTCAGAATTCATTATATTCTGAGAGCTCTAATTTTAGCAAAGGTCCATGTATTGATTATTATTGGCCCAGAAGTTCTTGGCTTATGTCACATGTCCATACCTGAACCAATCACTTTGGTCAACAAAATTAGGTAACACTCACCTCTGGAAATATACTCAAATTACATGGACTGTAAATGGATGGCATATAGTTCTCCAAGGAACCTCACTAAAAGAAGATGGAACATGTGCTGGTCAGGCAAAACCAACAAATGTCCTTTACAATGATGAAATAGGCCTACTGTCAGTAAGGGATGAGTCTTAGATTTCTATTCCAGAAGATCCATAAAAAAAATCTATACAGCCAAGTCTTTTCTATGATCAAAGCTACACATTATAATGAAGTTGAGTGGACAACTTCATTATAGAATGAACATTATAGAGTAGACATTATTCTAAAGAGTTTGAATTTGAATCTCAGGTAACTCCTTTATGGCCATTAGCAAGTTTCTCGACTTTTCTAAACTTCATTTTCCTCAAATATCAAATGCAAATGATATTACCTACTTCACATGTGTCTCATAAGGATAAATGAGTTAGCAAATGGAAAAATACCTTGTGAACTCTAAAGCATTTAACAAAGATTAATATTAGATGCAAGATGATATACTGAGGCTAGAGATAACATTTGGTACAAGAAACTTGGATTTTTGCTTTCTATGGATAAAATCTACATCCATACAGATCAAACCATGACTTCAACAAAAACCCTGGATACTAATATATTTTAATTGTAGGCTGTCCTGGTTATAAGTATTAAAATACACGTATATGTTTTATTAAAATACACATATGCTCCTATTAGAAACTACCATGTTTCCATCTGATAAAACCCATCAGAAGAAAGAAACCTAATTCCTAATAAAAACATTCTATATTAAAGACTATTAACCCAAAGGAAGTAAAAACAAAAAATAGAAAAATTCATTCAGACTCATACCTATTTGCCATGATTAGAGCTCATGGGAGATACAGAAGTATCTAATGCAGGTCAAAAGTAAAAGAAAGCAATAAGAACACAAAAATAAGCAAGCTCAAAATACTTTTGCTGATACAACTGGAAAATCAATTTAGAAAGAGAGATCAGCTACCATACTGACTCACTCTCTCATCCTCCTAATCTTTATCTGCCAACTCTAAACTCAGTCTGACATGAATCTCTAAATCTAATCCTACTTTAAATCCTGAAGAATTTAACAACCCCTGTTCAGCCATTCTATATCAGCTCAGCCCTGTTGTTGGCTGGATTCTTACTACATTCTTTAAAATAAAACTCCTACATGTGTTCCAACTGCAAAGCTTCCTTGTTGAGCTCCTTTTCTTGATATTTTGTGCATAAACCCAGCACCTGAATTGCCTGCACTTCAACCGTTCACTTTTTCAATAAAAGTTTATTGAATATGTTAGTTTTTAGATGCTGTGCTAGGTCTATGGCTATATTACATCATTACTGGCCTCATAATATAACTATTGCCTAGTCCCAGACTCTGCTGATTCCATGCTTTCACACACACACACAAGAGTTCAAGTAGAATACCATGGCTGTCCTAACACTTTCACCTGGATTTCTGCCTTCTCAAGTGGCCTAGGGAGCATAAATGGCAGCCAAGGGTAATATGCTGTGTTTGTGCCCTCTCTTACCCTGTGCTATAATATAATCTGCCTAGAAATTAGTAAATAATGGTGTGTTCATGCTTTTTATGTCTAACACCTCAGGGAAAAACTAGGAACAAAAAATATCTAAATGTAAACCCAGTTTTCCTCTTAAACTAATGCTAGCAGATCTAAGACTCCTTCTGTATTCCCTTCAGTATGTTTCTGATATTTTCCATTCATTTCAACCTTCTACATACTCATACATACTATCAAGGATGCCTGTTTAGTACTTAGATGATGGTCCTGACTTTTCAGGTCAATTCTACCACCAACTAAATCTTCTCTTTATTGAAAGGGAATGTGAGATGTCAAAAAAGAAGAAAGCTACCTCTTGTCTGTCAAACTGGATGAGAAGAAACTAATTTCAATGGATTGACTGATACCGATTATCAAGAAATGAGCCACAGCTTATAATGATGACATATTTATACAACACTTTACAGTACTACAAAGGACATCCACATGTATTATGTCAGCTGGAACTCTCAGAGAAATTTATTATAATGTTAGCAAGTGGCAAACAAAGGCAGAAGAGAAACCCAACTAGAGGTTCTTTACAAGCATACTCAATGAAATTTGATAATGAAAATGTTTACTATATTCTTGGAAGTCACTAAAAAGCTTGGCTGCATGATATTCTGACAGATTCTCACCCCTTGTATTAATTTGCCATGTCTGCTTTAGCAAATATTGCAAGTGGTTGGCTTAAACAACAGTTTTGGAAGCTAGAAGTCCCAACTCAGGAAATCAGCAGGCTCTTGATTTCTCTGAAGTTTTTAGCATTCTGATGGTGGTTTGCTGGCAATCCATGACCAAATTTCTGCCTCAGTCACAGGCTATCTGTCTCTTTCTGATTCCTACTGACTGTGTCCAAAGTTCCTCTGCTTATACAGACTGCAGTCATATTGGATAAGGCCCACCCTAATTTGGTTTGGTCTAATCTTAACTAATAACATCTTCAAAGATCTGATTTACAAATGGGTTCACTTTGGTCTATAGGACAAAGAGTTAGGACTTGAGCATGTCTTTGTGAGGGACATAATTTAATCCATAACATCTTTATTTGTAACAAGTCTAATCATGCCATACTCTTATTTAAACACTTCATTACTTCCCGTTGTTTTTGGTATAATGTAAAAAAAACACCTTAAAAGGCCTACAAGTCTTACTTGACTTGGCCAATACACACCCTTTCCAGCCCAATCTCACACCTCTCCCCACAACTCCCAAAACTGCACCTTCGTCTGTTTTCTTCTTCACCTATGCTATCCTCACTTGTACCTCTATTGCCTCATACTTCCTGGATATTTTCACTTATTCTTCCCTCTGGAATACTCCTCCATCACTCTTTTCCCAATAAATTATTACTCTTCTTTCTTATCTCAGCTCAATCTTCAGTTAACTTCCTCATGCCCATACAGTTGTGTTCTTTTCCTTCAGAGCATTTAGTGCCATTGTAGCTGTACATTCAGTAGTATGAATAATTTAAAACTATCAGTCTTCCCCTCTACACGTCTGTAAACTTAATGAGAACAGGAATTCTGTCTTTTTACTCACTACTGATTCTACAGCTTACGTGTTTTACATATATAATACCTCCCAGGAATTCTTTGGTTTTTCAGAAAATTGGCATATGTTAGTGGTTAGCAGCATGGACTTTGGTGTCAGAAAGATCTATCTTCAAATTCTTTGTCCAAATTTTATTACCCATATGTATTAGTTTGAAAACTGCCAGAGTGCAGTATACCAGAATGGAACAGCTTTTATAAAGGTAATTTAATAAGTTACAAGTTTACAGTTCTAACGCTATAAAAATGTCCAAACTAAGGCATCCAGGGAAAGATACCTTAATTCAAGGAAGGCTGATGGGTAGGAACACCTCTGTTAACGGGGTAGTCATGTGGCTGGCATCTGCTAGTCCCTTACTCCTGGGCTCTGTTGCTTTCAGCCTCTGTTCCTGTGTGTGTGGGGGGGGGGGGGGTTCTTCACTTTGTTTTTCCAGGGATGGTTTTCATCTCTTTACTTCCCTTGGCTCTCTCCAGGTTCTGGCGTGCTTAGAATCTCATGGTGACATCTGCTGGACTCCAAGCATCTCCAAACATCCATGTCTCTGTTTTCCAAGTATCAGCATCTGTGTCAGCTCTGGGCTCTGAAGTTTCTGTCAGCTCTGCTCTGAAGTTTCTGTTGGCTCTGTTGTTTCTGTCATTTCTGACTCTCTCCAAAATGTTTTGTCTTTTAAAGGATTCCACTAGACTAATCAAGGCCTACCTAGAACGGGTGGAGTCATATCTCCATCTAATTAAAAAGTCACACCTGCAATTGGGCATGCCACATCTCTGTAGATATAATCTAAGCAAAAGTTTCCAACTTATAGTTTTGAATCAGAATTAAAGCATGGCTTTTCTGGGGTAGAGAATAGATTCACACTGGTACACCAATTCTCTTAAATCTTAGCCTCTTCAGTTTTATGGAAGGAATAATAACACTTATCTATAGCATAGATTAGTTATAGAAATTAAAAAAGCCAACTTAGACCATAATAGAGGAAAATAAACGCATATTCCTTCCTTCTAACCACCACCATCTCGATCATACAATATGTATTGGGGAAGGAGATGGATGATGTGTTGAATTTAACTAAAGATTCCTGTCAATAAAATCACTTAAGCATAATCTCTACTACGGATCAGGTATCATGAAAGGATAAATGAAAATAAAAGATGTTTTCGGACTTCCTGGAAGATGGCGGCTTAGTAAGACGCGCGGATCTTAGTTTCTTCTCCAGGACACCTACTAGGGGAGTAGAAACGATACAGAAAGCGCCCAAAGCCACAACAGAGATAAAAAAGACAGCATACCCCATCCTGGAACGGCTGGCTGGCTGAGAGAAGCAGCTCGGGTGAGATCGCCGAGGCGCGCGGGCCTTACCGGGCGGGGTGGCAAGCGGCCGGAGTTACTCCCTTCCCCCTTCCCGGGCCGGCTGGGAGAATTGGAGAGGCGGTCCCCTGAAACAAAGGCGGCTGGCGCCCACACCACGCGCAGCCCCCGGACCAACTGAGAGAATTGGATCGGAAACCCCCAGGCCGCGGAGAACGGTGACCCCGTGACTCCCGGGGAACGTGCACTCTCTCGGACGGGCCGCTGCCACTGGCGCCCTCCCGCCACGCTTGTTGCCCAGGGCCGACTAGGAAATTCGGACGGGCTCTTTCCCTGGCTGCGGCGACCAGCAACCCTCCCTGCGTTCGGACCACGGGCCGGCTCAAGCCGCTTCGGCTAGCGAACCCCCAGGACGGCGAGAGTTTTCCAAAGTTTAAGGTCCCACAGTACCTTTTACTGGTGGGACCCGCAGACAAACGTGTGCCACGAGCGCCACCTACTGGGCAGGATAAGAAAAACAGAACCCAGAGATTTCACAGAAAAATATTACAACCTTGCTGGGTCCAACACCAAGAAAAATCTGAATAAATGCCCAGACGCCAGCAGCAGAAGATAACTGTCCACGCTCAAAAGATTGAGAATATGGCTCAGTCAAAGGAACAAACCAATAGCTCAAATGAGACACAAGAGCTGAGACAACTAATCCTGAATATACGAACAGAAATGGAAAACCTCTTCAAAAATGAAATCGATAAATTGAGGGAGGACATGAAGAGGACATGGGCTGAACATAAAGAAGAAATAGAAAAACTGAAAAAACAAATCACAGAACTTATGGAAGTGAAGGATAAAGTAGCAAACATAGAAAAAATAATGGATAGTTACAATGATAGATTTAAAGAGACAGAAGATAGAATTAGTGATTTGGAGGATGGAACATCTGAATTCCAAAAAGAAACAGAAACTATAGGGAAAAGAATGGAAAAATTTGAACAGGGTATCAGGGAACTCAAGGACAATATGAACCGCACAAATATACGTGTTGTGGGTGTCCCAGAAGGAGAAGAGAAGGGAAAAGGAGGAGAAAAAGTAATGGAAGAAATTTTCACTGAAAATTTCCCAACTCTTATGAAAGACCTAAAATTACAGATCCAAGAAGTGCAGCGCACCCCAAAGAGATTAGACCCAAATAGGCGTTCTCCAAGACACTTACTAGTTAGAATGTCAGAGGTCAAAGAGAAAGAGAAGATCTTGAAAGCAGCAAGAGAAAAACAATCCATTACATACAAGGGAAACCCAATAAGACTTTGTGTAGATTTCTCAGCAGAAACCATGGAAGCTAGAAGACAGTGGGATGATATATTTAAAATACTAAAAGAGAAAAACTGCCAACCAAGACTCCTATATCCAGCAAAATTATCCTTCAAAAATGAGGGAGAAATTAAAACATTCTCAGACAAAAAGTCACTGAAAGAATTTGTGACCAAGAGACCAGCTCTGCAAGAAATACTAAAGGGAGCACTAGAGTCAGATACAAAAAGACAGAAGAGAGAGATATGGAAAAGAGTGTAGAAAGAAGGAAAATCAGATATGATATATATAATACAAAAGGCAGAATGTTAGAGGAAAATATTATCCAAACAGTAATAACACTAAATGTCAATGGACTGAATTCCCCAATCAAAAGACATAGATTGGCAGAATGGATTAAAAAACAGGATCCTTCGATATGCTGTCTACAGGAAACACATCTTAGACCCAAAGATAAACATAGGTTGAAAGTGAAAGGTTGGGAAAAGATATTTCATGCAAATAACAACCAGAAAAGAGCAGGAGTGGCTATACTAATATCCAACAAATTAGACTTCAAATGTAAAACAGTTAAAAGAGACAAAGAAGGACACTATCTACTAATAAAAGGAACAATTAAACAAGAAGACATAACAATCATAAATATTTACGCACCGAATCAGAATGCCCCAAAATACGTGAGGAATATACTGCAAACACTGAAAAGGGAAATAGACCCATATACCATAATAGTTGGAGACTTCAACTCACCACTCTCATCAAGGGACAGAACATCTAGACAGAGGATCAACAAAGAAATAGAGAATCTGAATATTACTATAAATGAACTAGACTTAATAGACATTTATAGGACATTACATCCCACAACAGCAGGATACACCTTTTTCTCAAGTGCTCATGGATCATTCTCAAAGATAGACCATATGCTGGGTCACAAAGCAAGTCTTAACAAATTTAAAAAGATTGAAATCTTACACAACACTTTCTCGGACCATAAAGGAATGATGTTGGAAATCAATAATAGGCAGAGTGCCAGAAAATTCACAAATACGTGGAGGCTCAACAACACACTCCTAAACAACGACTGGGTCAAAGAAGAAATTGCAAGAGAAATTAGCAAATACCTCGAGGCGAATGAAAATGAAAACACAACATATCAAAACTTATGGGACGCAGCAAAGGCAGTGCTAAGAGGGAAATTTATTGCTCTAAATGCCTATATCAGAAAAGAAGAAAAGGCAAAAATTCAGGAATTAACTATCCATTTGGAAGAACTGGAGAAAGAACAGCAAGCTAACCCCAAAGCAAGCAAAAGGAAAGAAATAACAAAGATTAGAGCACAAATAAATGAAATTGAAAACATGAAAACAATAGAGAAAATCAATAAGGCCAGAAGTTGGTTCTATGAGAAAATCAATAAGATTGATGGGCCCCTATCAAGATTGACAAAAAGAAGAAGAGAGAGGATGCAAATAAATAAGATCAGAAATGGAAGAGGAGACATAACTACTGACCTCACAGAAATAAAGGAGGTAATAACAGGATACTATGAACAACTTTACGCTAATAAATACAACAATTTAGAGGAAATGGACGGGTTCCTGGAAAGACATGAACAACCAACTTTGACTCAAGAAGACATAGATGACCTCAACAAACCAATCACAAGTAAAGAAATTGAATTAGTCATTCAAAAGCTTCCTAAAAAGAAAAGTCCAGGACCAGATGGCTTCACATGTGAATTCTACCAAACGTTCCAGAAAGAATTAGTACCAATTCTCTTCAAACTCTTCAAAAAAATCGAAGTGGAGGGAAAACTACCTAATTCATTCTATGAAGCCAACATCACCCTCATACCAAAACCAGGCAAAGATATTACAAAAAAAGAAAACTACAGACCAATCTCTCTAATGAATACAGATGCAAAAATCCTCAATAAAATTCTAGCAAATCGTATCCAACAACACATTAAAAGAATTATACATCATGACCAAGTAGGATTCATCCCAGGTATGCAAGGATGGTTCAACATAAGAAAATCAATTAATGTAATACACCATATCAACAAATCAAAGCAGAAAAATCACATGATCATCTCAATTGATGCAGAGAAGGCATTCGACAAGATTCAACATCCTTTCCTGTTGAAAACACTTCAAAAGATAGGAATACAAGGGAACTTCCTTAAAATGATAGAGGGAATATATGAAAAACCCACAGCTAATATCATCCTCAATGGGGAAAAATTGAAAACTTTCCCCCTAAGATCAGGAACAAGACAAGGATGTCCACTATCACCACTATTATTCAACATTGTGTTGGAGGTTCTAGCCAGAGCAATTAGACAAGAAAAAGAAATACAAGGCATCAAAATTGGAAAGGAAGAAGTAAAACTATCACTGTTTGCAGACGATATGATACTATACGTCGAAAACCCGTAAAAATCCACAACAAAACTACTAGAGCTAATAAATGAGTACAGCAAAGTAGCAGGTTACAAGATCAACATTCAAAAATCTGTAGCATTTCTATACACTAGTAATGAACAAGCTGAGGGGGAAATCAAGAAACGAATCCCATTTACAATTGCAACTAAAAGAATAAAATACCTAGGAATAAATTTAACTAAAGAGACAAAAAACCTATATAAAGAAAACTACAAAAAACTGCTAAAAGAAATCACAGAAGACCTAAATAGATGGAAGGGCATACCGTGTTCATGGATTGGAAGACTAAATATAGTTAAGATGTCAATCCTACCTAAATTGATTTACAGATTCAATGCAATACCAATCAAAATCCCAACAACTTATTTTTCAGAAATAGAAAAACCAATAAGCAAATTTATCTGGAAGGGCAGGGTGCCCCGAATTGCTAAAAACATCTTGAGGAAAAAAAACGAAGCTGGAGGTCTCGCGCTGCCTGACTTTAAGGCATATTATGAAGCCACAGTGGTCAAAACAGCATGGTATTGGCATAAAGATAGATATATCGACCAATGGAATTGAATAGAGTGCTCAGATATAGACCCTCTCATCTATGGACATTTGATCTTTGATAAGGCAGTCAAGCCAACTCACCTGGGACAGAGCAGTCTCTTCAATAAATGGTGCCTAGAGAACTGGATATCCATATGCAAAAGAATGAAAGAAGACCCATCTCTCACACCCTATACAAAAGTTAACTCAAAATGGATCAAAGATCTAAACATTAGGTCTAAGACCATAAAACAGTTAGAGGAAAATGTTGGGAGATATCTTATGGATCTTACAACTGGAGGCGGTTTTATGGACCTTAAACCTAAAGCAAGAGCACTGAAGAAGGAAATAAATAAATGGGAACTCCTCAAAATTAAACACTTTTGTGCATCAAAGAACTTCATCAAGAAAGTAGAAAGACAGCCTTCACAATGGGAGACAATATTTGGAAATGATATATCAGATAAAGGTCTAGTATCCAGAATTTATAAAGAGATTGTTCATCTCAACAACAAAAAGACAGCCAACCCAATTACAAAATGGGAAAAAGACTTGAACAGACACCTCTCAGAAGAGGAAATACGGATGGCCAAGAGGCACATGAAGAGATGCTCAATGTCCCTGGCCATTAGAGAAATGCAAATCAAAACCACAATGAGATATCATCTCACACCCACCAGAATGGCCATTATCAACAAAACAGAAAATGACAAGTGCTGGAGAGGATGCGGAGAAAGAGGCACACTTATCCACTGTTGGTGGGAATGTCAAAGGGTGCAACCACTGTGGAAGGCAGTTTGGCGGTTCCTCAAAAAGCTGAATATAGAATTGCCATACGACCCAGCAATACCATTGCTAGGTATCTACTCAAAGGACTTAAGGGCAAAGACACAAACGGACATTTGCACACCAATGTTTATAGCAGCATTATTTACAATTGCAAAGAGATGGAAACAGCCAAAATCTCCATCAACAGAAGAGTGGCTAAACAAACTGTGGTATATACATACGATGGAATATTATGCAGCTTTAAGACAAGATAAACTTATGAACCATGTAATAACATGGATGGACCTAGAGAATATTATGCTGAGTGAATCCAGCCAAAAACTAAAGGACAAATACTGTATGGTCCCACTGATGTGAACGGACATTCGAGAATAAACTTGAAATATGTCACTGGTAACAGAGTTCAGCAGGAGTTAGAAACAGGGTAAGACAATGGGTAATTGAAGCTGAAGGGATACAGACTGTGCAACAGGACTAGATACAAAAACTCAAAAATGGACAGCACAATAATACCTAATTGTAAAGTAATCATGTTAAAACACTGAATGAAGCTGCATCTGAGCTATAGGTTTTTGTTTTGTTTTGTGTTGTTTTGTTTTGATTTTACTATTATTACTTTTATTTTTTTCTCTATATTAACATTCTATATCTTTTTTGGTTATGTTGCTAGTTCTTCTAAACCAATGCAAATGTACTAAGAAATGATGATCATGCATCTATGTGATGATGTTAAGAATTAATGATTGCATGTGTAGAATGGTATGATCTCTAAATGTTGGGTTAATTTCTTTTTTTCCGTTAATTAAAAAAAAAAAAAAAAAGAGAAGGGATAATTGGAGATGAAGGGATACAGACTGTACAACGGGACTGGATATAAAAACTCAGAAATGGACAGCACAATACTACCCAATTGTAATGCAATTATGTTAAAACACTGAATGAAGCTGCATGTGAGGTATAGGTTTTTTGTTTTTGTTTTTTTTGTTTTTTTTTCTTTCTATTATTGTTTTAATTCTTATTCTGTTGTCTTTTTATTTCTTTTTCTAAATCGATGCAAATGTACTAAGAAATGATGAATATGCAACTATGTGATGTTATTAAGAATTACTGATTGTACATGTAGATTGGAATGATTTCTAATTGTTTTGTTAATTCTTTTTTTAATTAATAAAAAAAATAAATAAATAAATAAATAAATAAAAAAAAAGATGTTCTCTGATGTAAGAAACCCTCAAGTGTTGGGTGGGATATAATAATTCATATAAGATAACTTGAAGGAAGTAATTAGACAATGATGATCCTCACATAGTTAAGGATGAAATTCTCGCTAGAATGGACTGAAATCTTAATATAATATCAAAAGTGGCAGTGATACAACACAGTTCAATAACTATAAAGTTTACCATGAGGTAACCCGGGGACCAAACCACATACCAAGGAATAATATGCACTCATGTACATACCCACTTCCTTCCAGTATCAACTAGGTAGACACGATATCTAGCTTTTACGCATTTATAATCTAGTGGCTTAAGGTATGTAACACAGTCATCCAATTTGAATGGTCTTAACCTTTTAAATTTACCACCTCAATATTTTGAAAATAAATATTATGAACTTGCACTGCTTAATATTCTTTTATATGTTAGGTCATTGACTTCATTGTAGAAACAGCCATGGTAAATTCAGGTAATCAAACCTTCAGTAAATAGAAAGTGATATAAAGTACACATAATCTTATTCAGAAGCCAAAAATTCCAATAAGATTAATAATGAGATTTATGCTTAATATTTCATTATACATAAACAATTTTGCAGATAACACTGTTCACAGTCTAAATTTTGTAATAGTCTCTTGTTGCTTTTCTCCATCTTCTTTTTATTGACTCTAATTAGCCTCTTTTTTACCTAGAACTTTTTTTAATGTGCCTTTTGCAGCTATGCTATTGAATGGCTGAGAATTTGAAAAGGCTCATTAAACATCAAAAACATAATCATACTTCATATGATGTCCTTACTTTATACCATTGGGATATTAAGATGAGCCTATAGTAGTATAAGAAGAAAAACGTGAGAATCCCATACAATCACTTAGAAAGAATCATTATAGCAAACAGTACACATTTAAACTATCACACTGGAATCCTATATCTCAAACTCAACATAGATCTTAAATACCAGTAGAAAATACAGACAGGTTGAGAACCAAAGTATTTTCTTCCACAACATGAGGAGAGTGCAGACGCAACTAACAATAAGAATGGGCTAACCAGAGACTAAGTTGATGCAAACAGAATGCCAAGCAAAACTAAGTTTGCTGCCAAAGGTTTCCCCCCAAGAGGTAAGTAACATTTCCCATAAGTTTATGGAAATTGCAAAATTAGTCTGGTAATGAAATACCATAGCCACTTTTTAAAAATGTATGATTCAACATTTCTGTTCTCTACTGAATAGTATAGGTTACATTAATTACATCAGAAGGAAGTTCACATTTATTATTCAATGAAAATATTTTAATTCACTTGAGAAAATTTTACCATGTTGTAAAAGTGAAATGCGAATCTCTAAACCTGCCTTTGATAGAGCAATACTATTCCTACAATTACAATGGAATTCTGCAAGGTTAAGGTATGAAATTTTCAACCAGGAACATTCTGTATTATGTGATACTAATTATGGAGATTTATAATTAAGGAAGCCATAATGTAATGTTCATAAGTTATATACATGAGCCAAGTCATTGAGAAAGTAGATGAATGAAAATTTTCAACCCATGGTTCCCCAAATGCACCATAGGTGTTTTCAAACAATAAAAATATTGACATGTCAATAATCTTGACCTTCATCTTTGATCTATCTTCAGTTATCTCCCTTCCTTTCTACTGGCATTCAATGTGTTTTAAAACAGAAGTCATAAATGGGCTTCTGGGTTCACACTATTTCATTTTACTAGACTATTCCCAGGAATAAGAAAAGCAAACAATCATACCAGGTCATGGAAAATATAAGTGATGCTGAAAACTGACAGTTGAGTCAAGTAATAATGGATCTGACTGGTTTCTGAAGGGTTCAGAGCACAAAAGTTTTCAGAAGTTTTCAACCATAATACAAAAGCAGAATACACATTGGGTACCATACCTGTGAGCACTACAGCAATGTTCACACGAAGTAGATTATTATGAAAAGATATACACATTTCTGTTTCTTTGCACAGCTGAGACCTTGGAAAATTAAATTTCACATTTGTTATTTATGAGGGTCAACCCAAATTAGTTTGACAGAATTTCAAACTAATTAAGGACTGTTAAGAGAGACTGACCTCTCGTTGAGTTCACACAAAGAGTTTACTGGTATTAAAAGTAGATAGCTTACCTTCTGACTGAGAAAAATTCTAATAAATCCACACATTTAAACACAAGATCCTCTAAGAAACTCAGATTTGTTTTTCTGTTGTAGTCTCAAGTTCTAAGTGTTCAATGTCAGAACTTTCCCTCAAAATTCCTTCCATGCCAAAGGAAGCAGGATATAAGAGACCAGATATTCCTTACCTATAGGCACCTCTTTCTCTACAGTTTATCTGTCCTTTTACTTTACTTCTCCTAGCACCTCTTTTGACTTTAAATTTACCAGCTTTTGACCTAATTCTCCTATTGCTTCCTGCTTCACAACTCTAAAACCAGGCAAACCTAAAGATTTTTTCAGTAAACTTAATTTAAAGTACATATTTTAAAAAGATGGATGTTATGAATTGGATTTTGGTTTATCTACTTTTGCCACAACACAAATTTTCCACAACAGAGTTTTCATACACTCTGTTGAAATAGTTTCAGGTATGGTTTCATGTTAGCAGGTTTTAAGAATTAGTCCTTCAGCAAATATTTACTGCCCATAATAGAATTCAGTATTCAGTCCATGATAGAATCTATGCCGGATACTGAGGGAATTTTTTTTTAAACATGCAAACACGAACATTCTTACCATGTGATCATTCCATTCTTGGTATATAATCAATAACTCACAATATCATCACATAGTTGTATAGTCATCACCACAATCACCTCTTAGAACATTTGCATCAATCCAGAAAAAGAATAAAAAGAAAACAGAAAAAAATTCATACATACCATACCCCCTACCCCCTCTCTCTCACCAGTCACCAACATTTCAATCCATTCAATTTATTTTAACATTTGTCCCCCCATTATTTATTTTTAATCCCTATGTTTTACTCATCTGTCCATAAGGTAGATGAAAGGAGCATCCGACACAAGGTTTTCACAATCACACAGTCACATTGTGAAAGCTATATCATTATGCAATCTTCTTCAAGAAACACAGTTACTGGAACACAGCTCTACATTTTCGAGGGAATTTTTTTATCTAGAAAGTACTAAACTGCTTTCAATACTGCTAAATTTTTTTAAAAACAATAAAGGCAAATGCATAAAAATTTAACAACATTCAAAATGCACAGTATTGCTGAGACAAGATGGTAGACTCAGCACAAACACTTACCTTTCTTCTTCCCGTCACACAAAAATGAATTTTAAATTGTAGAAAGGGGAATAGGATAGCCAAAAGTGAAGGTGGTGGGAAAGCTGAGTGGCCAGGAAATCATTTATGTTCTATAATGCTTAATGGATCTCTAGTGGGATTATTGTAGTGCTGAAGACACCTAAGGGGAAAAGACAAAGCCTGGAACTAGCAGATGTGGGCTTCAGAGAAGGTGAAACCTTCTCTTACCCAGGAGAGAACCCAGAGAGGCCCTAAAAACACAAGCTGAAGGTGTGGGAGGCAGGAGTAATTAGTTGTAAGGCAGTACTGGGGTGATTCATTAAAGGATGGACTACTGAGCAGATGGCTAAGTCCCTCACACACTTTCACTTTCAGACAACTGGCAGAAATGCCATTTAACAGGGGATGGAAACAGCATATCTCTACAGAATTTGTACACTTTTTCTTAGAAGGGATAACTCCAAAGTAAAGTACCAGCCTGTGTCTCTATT
The DNA here is from genome assembly GCF_023851605.1 of Tamandua tetradactyla. Lineage (NCBI taxonomy): Eukaryota > Metazoa > Chordata > Mammalia > Pilosa > Myrmecophagidae > Tamandua > Tamandua tetradactyla. Next base: position 18,113,352 of record NC_135348.1, on the reverse strand, counting down.
ACACAGTGTGTACCTTAAAGTCAAGCCCATCTATTAGTTAGCAGGTCCATCCAAATGCATTTAGTTAAATTCAACTCCCTCGTTCGTGGGAAATAGAAACATACAATGGTGAAGGAAAACTTCACCAATGAGCTATATTGGTCAAACATGCAATTTAACAAATAAGGGTGATGAACCATGGGTCACCAGATACTTGACGAATGTCAACAGCACAAGAGAAAGACCAAGAAATAATGTATCCATATAATAACAGGAGGGAAGAGAGCAATAATCAGAGACAAGAGTTTAAGGAAATTAAAAACTTAATTACTAAAATTACAATTCAGTGAAAAAGCTATAAGGTTAAGTCAAGAAAAAGGTTAGGTCAACAAATACCACACAGCCAGTTGGCTTAAACAATAGAAATTTATAGACTCATGGTTTTGGAGGCTAGACATCTGACATTCAGATATTAGCAGATACTGTTTTCTCCCACAGTCTGGAAGCTTCTGACAAACAAATCAACCCTTTAAACAAGATATAGGAGTTGAAACAACTAATTAAAGATGTCAAACAGACATGCTAAATCAAATCAACGAGTTAAGGAAAGATATGGCAAAAGGGTATAAAGTAAACATCGAGCAACCATAAAGAACTCGAAAATTTGAAAAAACAAATGGCAGAACTCATGGGAATGAAAGACAGAATAAAAGAGATGAAAAGCAGTATGGCAAAGTAGGAGAGCCTGAGTTCACCCCAGCTCCATGCAACAGTGAGAGACATGATAGAAAACTGACGGGCAGAGCAGTTCCAGGGTGTGAGTGATCACAGAAGGTCTTTCACTCTGAATAAGGAGGCCCTGGGCAAAAAAGCACAGAAGAATTGGGATGGAAAGAGCAGGGTAAATGTGCTTGGTCATGACTCTGCCTACCCCTGAAGCTGGCTTGGGAAGATTTTCCCTTCTGCTTCATAATGGGAGTGCCTGTGGTGAACTTGGAAGATAACCGACATGCTTTTCCTGTGCATAGACTCCACGTCGTCAAGGTAAAGTGCCTGCAGGTGTGTGTAGACGGAGCTGTAAGGCCGGGAAAGCCAGCTGAACTGAGCACTGTGATTGGCCTACAGATGTTTCCAGACTGGTTTTGGGCAGGTGAAGCTGAAATACCCAGTCCCGCAGTTGGGCATCACCCTAGGGTGGGAGTTAGGGGGTCACTAGATCTATCACTCATACAGTAGAAGAAGTTGCCCAGTCCCAGTGTTGGCAGATTTCAGCATGGGCCAGAGTCAGCGACCCTGGTTTGAGTCCCATCAGGTTTTCGCTTGATTCAGCCAGCACCTGTGGTCTGAATCAAGTGAGCCTAAGGGGACAAGTGGGCTCAAGGGCACCATTTACTGGAGAAGAGAAAACTCCAGTCTGACAAACTGCCTATCTACCTAGCTCTCAAACAAAGCCTTAACTAGAAATTTGGTCTCATGGGGAAAGACTGACAACCAAATCTAAAAGGGGACTTCAAAGCTAATACAAGTAGATGCAAAATCCTAGACGAGAAGGAAATGAATCTTCAAAATAACCTTATTAAGAAATTAAAATGTTCCATCCACAACAGAAGATTGTAAAACACGTGAAGGCTCAGGCAGCTATGGCTCAGCCATATAGCCAACTTTGATCATGTGATGGGACACAGAATTTGGAATGGCTGATTAAGCTGATTCAGAATGACTCCCGGAGATGAGGCTTGGACCCAGCATCGTGGGATTGAGAAAGCCTTCTTGACTAAAAGAGGGAAGAGAAATGAAACAAAATAAAATTTCGGTGGCTGAGAGATTTCAGATAGACTCAAGAAGTCATTCTGGTGGTTATTTTTATACATTGTATAGATCTCCCTTTTTAGGTTTTAGTATTTTAAAATAGCTAGAAGGAAATACCTGAAATTGTTGAACTATAATACAGTAGCCTTGATTCTTGAAGATGACTGCATAATTATATAGCTTTTAAGGTATGACCATGTGATTTTGATAACCCTGTGACTGACAATGCCTTTATCCACGGTATGGACAAATGATTAAAAAATAAAGACAAAAATGGGCAGGCCATGGTGGCGCAACAGGCAGAGTTCTCACCTGCCATGCCAGAGACCCGGGTTCGATTCCTGGTGCCTGCCCATGCAAAAAAAAAAAAAAAAAAAAGAACCTCCAGAATATCCCATACTCCTTATCCTTTCCTTTTACTTATTTCTTTTTTGTCTTCATTTATTTATTTTATTTATTATAAAATAAAATTTTTATATATTATATATAATATGCATATATAATATATGTTTATATTTTAAAATAATATATATGTATAAAATATAGACTTTTATATATATGTATAGCTGTCAGTTTCCCACTATTGTGATTAACCAAGAATATGCTAGCTTGCTTCTCTACTCACATGTGCTGTTCTGTGAGAAGACCAAGTCTAACAATTCCTAGAAGAAAGCATTATGGTTCAAAAGTGTTAGTATTTAGATCAAGCTTTTAAAAAATAGAAACACCTGCTTAAGCTAAAATGTTTTTCAAACCTACACAACTACATTGCTGTCATGTATCAAAAACACAAAGAAAAAAATCTTTAAAAGAAATCTAGTGGTTTCTTCCAATTAACAGTTTCAGAATTGTTTTATTGAGTAATTCTAAGATCTCCTAGTTTTTGAAAATTAGTCTTATAGCCCTGATTATGTACTTATTTACTGAATAAAATATAATAGTACCATATGGATTTTATGACACATTATAATACAACTTGTCTATTTTCTAAAATATTTTCACTGAGAGATACCCACACACATACATCCAACCATATAATATAACCAATGGCTCACAGTATCATCACATAGTTGTGCATTCTTCACCATGACCATTTGTAGAACATTTGCATCACTCCAGAAAAAAGAAACAAAAAGAAGAAAAAAAGAGCACATGCATCCCATACTCTTTACTCCTCCCTTTCATTGACCCACATTATTTCATTTGATCCAATCTTTACCCTTTCTCTCCCCCTATTATTTATTTATTTATTATCCTTTTTTTTATTCATATGTCCATACCCTAGATAAAAGGAGCATCAGAAACAAAGTTTTCATAATCGTGTGGTGACATTGTAAAAGCTATATAGTTATATAATCATCTTCAAGAATCAAGGCTAATGGAACACAGTTCCCAACAGTTTCAGGTACTTCCATGTAGCTGCTCCAACACGCCATAAACTAAAAAGGGGATATCTATATAACGCATAAGAATAATGCCTAGGATAACCTCTCGACTCTGAAATCTCTCAGCCACTGAGACTTTACTTTGTCTCATTTCTCTCTTCCCCCTTTTGGCTAAGAAAGTTTTCTCATTTTGATGATGCCTGGTCATGGCTCATCCCCAGGCATCAGGTTCCATGTTGCCAGGGAGTTTTACACCCCTGGGAGTCATGTCCCACATAGAGCAGAGGGCAGTGAGTTAACCTGCCAAATTGGCTTAGAGAGAGAGGTCACATCTGAGCCACAGAAGTGGCTGTCTGGGAGTGACTTTTAGGCATAATTATAAGTAGGCTTAGCTTTTCCTTTGAAGGCATAAATTTCATAGTGGTGAACCCCAAGATCAAGGGCTCAGCCTATTGCTTTGGTTGTCCCCACTGCTTGTGAGAATATCAGGAATTCCCCAGATGGAGAAGTTTAATATTTCCTCCTATCTACCCAGTTCCCCCAAGGGGTTCTCCCCAGTCCCCCAAGGGGCAAGTTGCCTATTTTTAAGGGTCTATATTATGTTTATTTTTTTCTTTATAAGGTAAGTTGTGAGTTTATCGAACAATCATGCATAAAATACAGGATTCTCATAAACCATCCCAGCAACAAAACCTTGAATTGGTGTGGAACATTTGTTACAATTGATAATTAGCACACTTTTGTAATATTACTATTAATTAAAATCCATGGTTTAACTTTTTAAAGTCCATGGTTAGAGTTCGCTGTGAAGTGTAGGCCCACGGATTTTTAAAAAATGTTTATTCTGTTACATATATACAATCTAACATCCCCCCTTTGAACCATATGGAGATATATACTTCAGTGCTGTACCCACAATGTTGTTCTACCATCACCACCATCCGTTACCAACATATCTCCATCCTTCCAAATAGAAACCTGCAGATTTTAAACCTTAACCTTGCATTCCCTAGCCCCATTCTGTCTTCTGGTAGCCCATATTCTAGATTCTGATTCTATGAGTTTGCGTATTCTAATTGTTTCAAATAAGTGAGATCATACAATACGTGCCCTTTTCTCTGGTTACTTTCACTCAACACAATGTCCTCAAGCTTCATCTGTGTTGTCATGTGTATCAGGACTTTATTCCTTTCTATGGCTGAATAATATTCCATTATATGTATGTACCACAATTTTATTTATTCATTCATTGGGGTGATAGACACTTGGGTCACCTGGGAGAAAACTTTCCCACATTAGTATTTCCCAGCCAAAACAGGGCTAAGGACCTATGTCTGGGGAACAGACTGATTCCAAAAGGCCCTGGGATGTGGGTCAGGAAGGATGCTAAGAGTTCCTCTGATGATTCCTGAAAGCTGACCTGCCAGTGGCTGCCATGTAAATGAATGAATGGCATCCAACGAATACTTTACTCTTCTTTAGTGTAATTTATCAGCCCCCACTCCTGCTCTTCACTGGATGCTGTACAGTGTTGTTCTGGCCTCCAGATTTACAAAATAGTTATTTCAGACCATTCCTGCCTGTTTTAATCGTATTTTTGGTGGAAGGACTAACTTCTGGAACTACCTCCTCTGTCATCTTCCCTGGAAATCCCTCTATATTCTCTTTTTATTTTAATTTTAAGATGCATATTAAATAAAATATAACACAATCTCCAAACAAAATGCAACATTATTTCTACACAATACCCAACAATATTAATTTAAAAGTCCTTTTGGTAGATAAAAGACTGGCCTATAATATGTCAAAGCTGAAAGTTTGTCTTTAACATTTTTTCCCAGTTTTCTCTTCAGTCCTCTCCCACTTCCTGTTTCTTCTCTTCCCTAGTCCTGGATATCCAGTATACTCCTGTTGCCATTTGGATGTCAAAAGTGAGCCCACTTTAGTGCCCTCTGCTCAGGCTTGCCTTCCACTGTAGAACTCCGGAGACTAAATTACTTCTCTCGTCTCTCTTTCTGAACCCCATCAAAACTTCCATGAACTAGAGGAGAGCAATTTAATTAAACTAAGTCACACTGGACTGTGAATGATTGATTAATAAACTACTTAACCCTGCCTGGAATATTCTCAATTTAAAAGAGGACACTGAAATCTAAGTGATTATGTAATAGGAAGAATTTCAAACAGTTCAAAAAAGTAAAAGAAGCATACACAGGCTTCATTCGGGGAGTTATGTTTTGATAGAAGGGCCTTCTTAGGGTCCCTTAAATTATCCCCATTGGTGGCCACCTATGCAGCCTCCAGTTCTAAGTTGGAGAATAAAGCACTGACTGAAATGCCCTTTTCTGGTTTTATATGTGTGCAGCAAAGTACTCTCAAAGGAAGGTATTTGACTTTGAAGCAGACTTCAGAAGTCAAAATATAGTTTATTAGTCCTATGGGTGAACTGAGAAATACAAATGCTTCTTTTAACTTGGAGTGAAATTCCCAGGAGCCGTCCTGAAACACCAAATATCACTGTGACAAAGGGCAAAGCCTTTGCCATGTGGGAATGAACCTACTGATACCCTTTTAAGATTAGTTACATTATGCTTTATAACTTTTTAACCACAGGATTAAAATCAGTACCAGGAATATATGCTAATAACCCATGCTGGAAAGATCCAAAAGAGAAAATAATGGGAAGGGAGCCTCAACAAGCTCCATATTAAAGTTCAACCCCTCATCTCATTTACCTCTACATTCTAGATCATCCATTTATAAACACACACACACACACACACACACACACACACACAGACTTGCATGCAAATCCTCAGGTGTTAGTAAAAAACCCTGTTTCACAAACATTATTTACAGAATATCCTCTTAAAACTTAGCTACATAGCATCTCAGTATTTTGAAATGGCATTGAAAATTAAAATGTTGACCTATCTTTATTGTTAATGAAATGAGAAATAATTACAAATACTTTTTTGCTTTGATTGACAGTGTGTTTTTTTTCTGCCTTATCCCAGGTATAAAATGCAGAGAGAAGGAATTGTTTACTCTTTGCCTTCAGTTTGATTGACATAAATTGAATACGATCCCCTGTTCTTGCCAATTTATACATTTTGCCCTCCCCTACAATCAGATGCCAATGCAGCCCTCTCTGGCCATGAGAAATGCCTCAAGCCTTTCACTCTGTTTTAATAACTATAAAACTCAACAAGTAAACTCTGGCTATATAAGAGTTTACTTATATGATTTGAGTAAACTTATATGAGTTTACTTATATGATATCATATACAAATATGATTTGACTAATATCTCAAAGTTCTGAACATCTTTCCTACAGAAATGTCAGACTATACTTAGCCCTTGGGGAATTTTTCTACTCCATTAAAATATTATACTTTATCTAAATTTTCAAAATCTATATGGGCAGAGAGCTGGGATAGAAATCTACCACATATGAGGAGCATCCTAGTCCCAACAGTCTATATGATAAACAAGGAAACTTTAGTTGGCAATGTTCCTTTTAGCTCAGAAAGAAAACCTTCTTCAGAGCTAAGTAAATTTACCATACCAACCCTTAGTGCATGATTTAGCTTAATAATCTGTCCTCCGAAAGAGGCTGGCATCTTCCCATTCATAGGTACCCCTGGAATAGTATGCTCTGAGTTAAGATGGCATAATGAATAATACCAGTAATTTGGACTGTTTTATCAAGGACACGAATCCACAAAAAATAGGGAGTACTAGAAAAGAAGAGAAAATGTCAACAAAATTTTGGAAGCTGGGAAGCATAATGACAAGAAGTAACTGAATTCCCAAACCTAAGAAATTTCAACCTTAAGTACACAGTAGGAAAAGTAAAAAATACTAGCTACACAAGACACTCTTTGAAATGATGAACAGCTAGCAGCACCAATTTCTCTGGGACTGGGGATGAAGTGTGACAACAGGTGGGAACCTAAAAGGCAGAAGAATGAATAAAAGCTAATAGAGAAATGGCTTGATACCTGTCTTCCTCTATTCCACTTCGCTAAGTGACTGTATATCACCCACACCCACACACACACAGTGAAGTTTGGATGTTTATTCTATGGAAAAGGTAAAATAGAGGACCTCTGTGTTGGAAGGATTCCATGGAACTGAAGACATGGGAAACCTACTGAAAACAGGAGAATTAAGTAACCATCTGCACCCAAGATGAGGGTGCTCAGACTCCAGCTCCCAAGCCTCCACCCCCTGTCCAACACTTTTCCTGGTGCCAGAAGACTGGTGGCAAGAACTCCCCTTCTCCATCCCAGAAAGAAGATCAGAACCCTTTCCTCCAGAAAGTTTCATCGACCCAATTAGTGGCCCATCCAGATCACCCATAACAAAGTTCAAATTAGACATTGACAAGATGTTTAGAGCTTCCAACCAGCTTTCCAGTCCTCTACTATTAATCATTAGCAGACAATGTAAGATTACCAGGAAAATGTTCAACATGGGAGATAGCCCAAAACAAACTATGCAGGGAGAATAAAATTTTTTAAAAGTCAGGACAGTTTGGTCTTGAGACTTACTCTTGTGAGGCTTATATAGGTAGAAGAGAAGCTTAGCCTACCTGTAGGTACACCTAAGAGTTACTTCTGGAGGATCTCTTTTGTTGCTCAGATGTGGTCTCACTCTCTCTAAGCCCAATTCTTCAAGTGAATTCACTGCTTTCCCCACTATGTGGTACATAACATCCAGGCATGGGAGATGACTCCCAGAGAAGAGTCTCACCCTGGCACCATGGGATCAACAATTCCGTCCTGATGAAATGGAGGAAAAGAAGTGTAACTGATAAAGAATCAGTGGCTGAGAGAGTTCAAATAGAGTTGAGAGGATACTCTGGAGGTCACTCTTATGCAAACTTCAGTTAGACATTGCTACTTATGATAACTTGCCAAACCCTAACCAAAACCATTCCAGCTAATCCTAAACAACAATATATAAGATTCTACAAAAGTTCCATGCACTAGGAACCAAAAGATTCCAGAAATCTACAATCTCCAGATGGGTCCCTGGACCAGATAAGTCCTGAAATCCAGCAGGCCCAGCCTCTCCAGAACATCAGCTAGTTCAGTCTCCCTACCCCATGTTATTGACAGCCCCTTTCAACATGAAAAATTTAGAACAGACATAGCCCAAATACCCCTTAAGAGTGGGATAGAAAGATCAAAGGTGATGGTGGAGTTATACAGAGAAGGGAGGGATTAACAAATGAATATGAATGCTGAATCATTGAATTGATATCTGTTTTAGTCTCCAGTATTTTAGAGCAGATAGAAGTAAAAACTTAAAATTGTGGAATTGTAACCCATACTAAACTCTGAACTCTGTTTCAGAGTTCTGCTGTGAACTGTTTCTGTTTCTGCTGTGCTTTGAAATTTATTGCTTTTTATTGTATATATGTAATTTTTCACAAAAAAGGAGAAAAAGTCAATTGTGATGATAAAAAAAAACATTTATTCCTTCTAACCTTCTTTATTCTGAAGCAGCAAAAAGGAAAAATCTGAGAGGATTTGTTAGTCCATGACAAACTCTGGAATCTCTCCTGCAACTACTTGTTGAAGAGTGCTTTGACCACTATCGCTTTTTTCCTTTCTTTGCTTCATATGTATGTTATATTATACAATAAAAAGCTCAACGTAATTCAACATAAGAATTAGAATATAAAGTTGATAAAACCTCCCAGAAGTAGATCAAAAGGACAAATAAAGGGAAAAAATGGTGTGTGTGTGGGGGGGGGTGGTTAATAAGAAAGATAAGGGACTAGTCCAGGAGGTCTAACAAATGTAAAGGAGGATTTTTCAGGTACAGAACAAGTAAAAACAGAGAAGAGATCATCAATAAAATAATTTGAAAATATTTCTTTGTCCCTCCAACCAGACCAATTCAAAACTGAGAATGAACTGAGCTGGGTGCCCTTCAGTATAGTTTATCCATGTTTAATTTTAAGTAAAGGACGAATCTAGATAGTGCTAAATCTCTAAAACAAATACAAGGTTTTAATTAAATTACTAAGATTTTGTCTGAATCCAAGCATCTTTAGATTGAGCTGGAGCAAACTGATCCATCTTCCAATAAAGAATATCTTAAAAGAGCTGTTTAATCCTCAGTGAGGTCCTTCTCCCCCCTGAAAAGCAAGGAAACTAGCAAACACCAAAATATTTATTCCAGAGTCTTTGGCACAAGACTGCCTCTTTAATTTTCTCACAATCTAATAAGTTCAAAACCCACTCCGAACTATTTAGAAGCCCAAAGCTTCATTACAAACCTTCCATGAAAAGGAAATTGACGATTCTTTAGGAACATGCTGGAATGCAGGGCTTCATGAAGGAGTTTTGTAGGAATGGTAAGAGCCAATTAACAGAATCTTTTTGAGTACCTTTATATTTTTAAAAATAAATAGGAAACTTCTGATAAATTAAGATACAGAAAATAAACAGACCCTTAGTCCTGGATTCTATAATACTCATTAGAATAAATCCTTGCGTGCACCACCCAAATTTCTCAAATACAGGAAATTATGTTTAAAATTTACAAGACGTTCTTAGGAGCAATTATTGAAATGAAATTTCCATCAGATACCGATCAAGTAATTTCACTTCAAGATGATATTTTATGTTGATATTTCCATATTAAAAATCATGTTGGAAGCCTGTAACTTCTTCTCATTGAAAGGATATAAATAGTCATGCTATGTTGGAAACAACTCTAGAAAAATGACCTTACCAGCAGACTTGTTTTCACAAACTGTTCTGAAAGAACCCAGTCTTTATCAAGCAAATCATATTACGTCTATAGAGTAATTATTTCAAAGATACACAAAAATTTTTACTTAATCACACCAAAAGAATATACTGCTAATATTTTCAGTATGTTTCCAGAATTCCATGACAGTTTTTTTCATGAGTATCATAGGTATCAGCCAAGTGTCCAGAATGGTAATTCTAACAATCAGTATCAACTCTGTCTCAATTCATTTATAAACAGTTAAGAGTAATTTCTTTGAATAATTTCTTTGATCTGTCATTAGCTTTTGACCCAGTGGCCAGAAACCACAATAGTAAAAATGTATAATGCTGACAAAGATGCTATATATTACCACTTTGGAATCAAGATCATATTATCATAGTTAAAATCTAGAAATTGTCTCATGCCACATTCAACCCTAGTCTTTCAAGAGATTAAATATGTTTGTGTCCAAACATAGTCTAATCTTATCTAAACATGATTTAGCTATGAAACTGATTAAAAATAAAGAAAAACAACAATAGAGGATGCTACTCTTTGATAATGGCATGATTTTATTTTCTTTTTGTAAGAAGACTCTCAAAGAAATAATTGGGCTTTGTTGACAGCAGGCAGTTCTACATAAATTTAATTTGGCAAAATCCTTCATCTTTAAGGCAAAAAATTTTAAATACCCCAAATAAGTAAACAAACTCATAGAGCTACATGTGGGTACAGTTTATAATTACAGGTTCATAAAGATTCAATTCTACCTAAAATCAGATACCGACCAGGGGCCTTTACTTGTTTTTATAGACAAGGGAGTCTATTAATAACCTCTACCTTAAAATGTTTGATTCTGAAGTCATTTGCTTTCCTTCCTATAAAGCACAGAACCCTGGAAGCTATTTGACAGTGTTGCCTTATCTTGGAAAGCAGAAAACAAGTCGACTAAACAGTCCAACATCTCTAAGCAAAAACACTATAAAAATACTTTTGTCAAAACCTAAGAAATTTTATTTCCTTGGGCAAATTCCAAGAGAAGAAAATATGTATCTCGAAAAAAATTTTAAAGCTCTTTTTGAAACAGATATGACTACTACTTAGCCCAATGAGCACTATTTAGCTACGTACCTTTTGTCTTAGCTCCAGCGACACTTTTAGAAACAAATTTACTGCTCCAAAGCAGCAATTCTCTATCTCAGTTGCTTGATGGCATATGATATCTTTGACTTTTCTTCTTATCTTTTATTAACCAGTTTCACATTGTTTTAAATATTTAAAACCAATTCCAATAAATAATGAATTCAAATAATGTTCTAACTCTTACCAACCCCGTGATTACTTCCTGCTTCTCATATATGCCTGCCTTAATTGGGCACCAAATAATTCTAGAATGAGAATATGTTGCTGTGATGTAATAGATGATAACTAGTTGTTATCACCCTGCCTATATCAAGATGAACTCTTCTATTCAAGATAGAATATAGGTATGGGCTTAGCTCCTTTGTAAAGAACATCAAATGTAACCACAGAAAACAATAAAATGCATCATAGAAAAATACTCTACTTTTAACCTCTATGTTTTAAAGGAACCAATGGAAGTCGAATGAAAAGTGGACATTTTCCAGTTTTTCATTATTTTAAAAATAATACAATAATGTGGAATTATAGTTGTCCGTGGATGATTCAAACTGCAGTACTTACAAATGACAAATAGTAAATTACATCAAAAGACTTGATCCATTTTCAAGGCTGTATTCAAATGCAGCACCAAATGCAAACTGTCAAGTGTTGAACACTGCCAGATCCAGAAAAATTGAAATACTGCATCCATCTCTGACTGATTCAAACGTATAAGAATTAGCTCAGGTTAACTGGACTTAGTAACGAATGAACTAAATACTGTGGTTTGTGCTTTATTCTCATGCACACATCGTGATGTCTTGAAAATGGAAACCTTTTTCCTAGTCATTCTTCTCTCTTTCCTGCATCATCACTGCAAGACAGTTGTCTTGAACTGGGGGCAGTTTTTCCTCTCAGAGGACATTTGAAATGTCTGGAGAAGTTTATGGTTGTCACCACCGGAGAAAGTGCTATTGATATCTAGGGATTAGAGGCCAGGGATGCTGTCAAATATCCTACAGTGTACAGGAGCGATCCCCTCCCCAACCCCCACAATGAAGAATTATCTCGCAAAATGGCAATAGTGTGGAAGTTGAGAATCCTACTTTGACTACATCCCAAAAGTCCCTACTAATATGCTATGCTTCACATTGCAATATGGAAGGAGAAAGAACTCAAGCTGATGCCAGAATGCTTCTATTGTTGATTTAACCCTTGAACTTATTCTACCTTTTGGCATTTGAAGCCCAGATTCATTGAGCGCTCATTGTAACACCATCCTTTCATTCGTTTAAGAATGTTTATACCATTTCCAACCAAAGCTGGAAGATTTTTCGGTATAATTAAATAAATTACAATTTTTAATAAAAAATTGTCAAGGTCATTATGTCTACTTTGAACAAAAAACTGAAAGGGAAGCTAAATAGAATATATTTTATCAATCATTAGTTCTTCAGTTATCCTCCCTTTAAACCATTTAATTTGTTCTCCCCTAATGAAGTTGATTTTTCACTAGTAATTTCATGTTTTTACTATATTTCTGACAGTTTAAAGTTTCATGAAAAGAAATGCCCCAAAATGTAAATCATTTACCCTTACCATGCTAAAAATTATATAGTGTCACAATAGAAATATCAGAAGAAGTTTTCTCATCAGATGCTTTCTATGAAATATGAAAAAGCTAAAACAACTTTAAGCTATGCCTCAAATTTATATGCTTCCAAGCTATTCAAAAATAAAACAAGCACTAACAAATGGGCAACCTTGTCTATTGCAATGCTAATAAATCAAATTCACCAAGGTAAGTTAACTGCATTCTCAGTGGGTACAGATTTATCATCAGAGGCCTGATAATCATGCAATCACTAGAAAAGGCAATGTATTTTCGATGACCTTGGTCATAATTCACCAATTAGACTGACTTGTAACTTTTTACTACTATATCATTCTGGGCATACTCTAAAAATGCTTTTAGGATTTTTGGACTTTTAAATAGACATGGATGTGTTAATCTGGTGATTTTTTTTACACTAGAACTTACTATAAAAACTGTAAACACCTAATACCTGAAGAATAAGACAGTATGTAAGAAAACTAAAAAATGCAGTACTTAAAAGTCTTGGAAATTTTCTGAAAATGCAAAATTGGTTAGAAACCTGATGTAGTCCAAATGAAGAAACCTCCAAACTTTCACCTTTTCAGCAATCACTCTATTTCTTGCATCTGTCCATTTCTTTCAGTTGAATTCTCCTCACCAAATTGGCAATAAGGTAAGCAGGAAAGCATTGAGGTTGAAAGTCAGAGAGACTTTCAAGCACTCAATTCTGTAAGTAGTTTTATTTTGATGTCCACAAGTGGAGAATAACCTGGCTGCCAAAAAAATTTCCAAGACAGGAAAAGTGGTTAAGAGATGTTGATATCTTTCCAGGCTTTGCAAAGATTAAAGTATAACAAATCCCAGTAAAAACAGCAGATGGAAGAAATAAGGGAAATAAAACCATTACAATGAAGAGTAAGAAGTCATGATATATTTACCAAACTTGCACTTTATCTGCCAATTATAGAATGAGGGAGAACAGAACTGATGAGATATTTTTAAAATAGTGGGAAAGAGGGTCTTTTGGTCAAAAGGAAAAAGGAAAAAAGTCAACTATGCAGAGGGTAAAATGTTGAAAAAGTGCAGGATTTTTAGAATTGCTTAAAATTGAAATCCTGAATTGGAATCCTGTTTGTAATCTCTCCTGGTTATGTAGTCACTCAGAGTCCCTGTTTGGTTTTTTTGATTGTTCATTGGTTTTCATTGTTTTTGGTTATGGTTTTGGTTGTTTTTGTCTGTTTGTTTTTGGCATGGGCAGACTCCGGGAATCAAACCCAGGTCTCCAACATGGTAGGCAAGAATTCTAACATAGAGCCACCATGGCACCGCCGCCCTGGTTTTCGTTTTAAGATATAAAATAGAGATTATAAAATCTGTCTTCTGGAAGGATTACATGAACTAATATATGAAAAGAGCCGGAAACATGTGTAAGAATGTTTATAGCATTGATATTAAGTTTCTGATAAAGGAAGTTACGGGGTCTCTATGTCAGAAGACAAGGAGTAAAGGCAGAGGATGGGCAAAAGCCAGCATCCTGGACCACACACCTTACTGACATTGAGTTCTGAAGACACTCTAGATAGTGATATCTGTGAGACTATTCTGATTATTGGGTAGGAAATGAGCCCTTTGGACAACTCAATATTCTACAGTAATAGTAGCTAATATGTCAGATACAGTAATCCAGTTGAGGTGGTTCTAACATTATCTGGCACTATTATCATTCTAGAGCTGCAGGACTCAAAGTTCAAAGAAGTTAAGTAACTTGCCAAGGCATAGGAAGCAAAAGGGAAACATGGAGTCTGGAGATGTGCTAGTAGAAACCAAGAGCAATGAGCGGGCAGCAACGGGCATGCAGTGGGTTCTGTCAAAAAAAAGAGTCCTAGACGGGCCCTGGGTGCCTGCCAGGTTGCCTTTTTGTGCTTGCAAGCCAGGGTTAATCGTTCTGTAAGACACAGCTTTCCTTTATTACCCCTCCTGCCCCCACCAGGTCAATTCTGATCCCCCAAGCAGGGGACTGAGAAAAGATCAAAGTTTTAGTAAAGAAGCAAAGATGAACCGCAGGATTGGGTTCCAGGAGAGCCGAGCTTGAAAGAGTTGGACAGCCAGAAGCAAGTGCATGACACCACGTGCAAGAGAGCGCAAGGAGTTAAAACCAGAGAAGTCAACATTGGCACCAGCAGGAAGTACAAATATAAGGCTTGGAAACAGGAGCAAAGCCAAGAAAACAAAAGCTAAATACACAGGAATGAATTTAAAAACCGGGAGCAAAGGCCAAAAGATAGTGAAAGAATCCAGACATTTCACCTTGAGCTGGATGCTCCAGACACCCTGAATGCTCCCTTTTGATTATTACTCCCATGATGAACTCTTAAGTTTGGCAGGAGCGTGGACTAAAGCTAATATCAGACCCAGATTTCTCACATTTTTTCCAGAAGTCTGCCACACATGAGTGGAAATTTCAAGGCACACTGTGAGCTCAGGCATTTTGCACGTAAGTGTTTATCTTGCAGTATCCTAACAGAAATCCAGCATATTTAGTAAGCTATATTCCAGCTCCTCATCCCAATAAATCGGATAGGCTGAGACATGTCCACAGAATAAACTTCAGGGTCGATGTTATGGGTCTCCCTTACATATGGGTCTCAGACCTCCTGATATCATCATCAATAATTTTTCCATTTCATAGAAAGCAGAGGGGATATGGCTTCTGTACGGCAGATATCTGTCCATCCTAATCATATCCTTTAGTCTACCTTTCATTTCAGTCCCAGCTGCTGTGGACAATTCCCACTGACAGAGTCCCCCTTCAAGTACAACTCTAAGTCTCCTTTCTTGTACACACTGTAACTCTTTCTGCTTTCTTCCCATAAGTTCACTCCATGGCCCTGGGAGCTTGCTGCAGCAGGTGTATACACTGAGGGTCTGAAGCTAGGAAAGGGAGTCAACACTCCTGGGATAAGCCTCAACCAGTGCGGGAAAGAGGGATTTGTGATCCAGACAAATCCCTGGATTTTTAGGGCAGGCAATTCTGGGACACACTTTGCACACTTCTTAGTAATCCAGATTGAACAGTACTTGCATTGCCAAAGGCAGCAATCTAATAACATGCCCTTAAATAGGTTTCCTTCTTTATCTGCTTAATTCCTCCTACTCCCTCACTCTACAGTGTCCCAAATAGATAAAGTCGTATCTGGATGTCAGCACGTATCCATACTTTCTTCTTGTAAGGAAAGCTATAAAGGAGGTGATAGCTTTGCCAGACAACCCCCACCTCTTGGAATGGCAGTGCTGTAAGATCTACAGAAACTCTACTACAAAGCAAAGAAAACATCACCATCATCCATCTGTCCCCAAGGAAGCCACACTACTCTGAGTGACTCGAGATCACTGCAAATTCCATTTTTAACGAGGTCAGGCCCAATCTGTACACTGTTTAGCATTGCCTTGGTGAGGGAATAAAACAGAGGAAATCATATTGGTTTGTCCTCCTTCTTTTGTTATCTTGCAATTTCTGGATCATTGAAATAAAACAGAATCCCAAGTACACTCGTGCCCAGTGAGGCAGGTTCTCTCCAATACTAGCAAGCCCTTGGATAGGCAAATCTGTTGTGATAACCATAAAGGAAACTGATACAACACAGATTATGCGTGAAAAGAAGCTGCAGAATAGATGCAGAAATTTATGGGTGGTGATCAACAATTGTCCTCCAATTTGCAGAAAGTCTAGGTGGAAAGAATGTACAGGATAAGGGTCATATCTGAGTGCTACTCAGAGGCTTCCTCTGGTTCTACCTCAATCTGGTCCCCTGCTGGGAAGCCTGTAGAGCCTGTCCACTAAGCAGGAGGGGGGCGGGGGGCACCGAGTTGCTCTTCAACAGCAGGGATTGCCGAGGCACCAACAGGAAATACATAAACCTCATCAGGTCCAGCTCTGATTATATCTCCATGAAACTCTCCAGGCAGAGGATTTCCTGATGTGTTTGAACTCTTCTTTTTTGTAATTCTAGAAGAGAACATTGGCATGGCAATAACAACCTCTTAATTATACATTTTTATATATTTATACCTTTCCTTATAAAGCATTTGAGGAAATTTATAAAGATACTGTACATATATAGATACACATGCATATCGTAAAAGGACAAAAATGGCAGGAAATAGGGGCAGAGGGTAAATTGGGAGACAATAATAAGATAAATCCAACAAAACAGATAAATTCGCCAGCTAATCTATTTTTTTTTAAGGAAAATGGATATATACACAAAATTAGAGACAAGAAATAACAATAGCAAATGCTTACAAAATGTTTTCTATGTGCCAGTCAGTGTTCTAAGTGCTTTTCACATATATTGTCTCATTTGGTCATCATAAAAACCCTATGAGGTAGGGACCATTATTTTCTCCAATTTATGGATGGGAAATAGAGGCAGGAGAGAGTAAGTAACTTGCCCAGTGTCACAGCTTATAAGTGGTGGAGCTAAGTTTCAGATAGAGATACCTGACACCCAGGTCCATGTTCTCATTTACTAAATTAGATTGTCTGCTATCCCAAAAGGGGAAAAAACCAAGAAAGTCTGCTTTGAGCAAACCCATGCAAAAAAAAAAACGTGAATACCTAGATAAGTATATACATCCAGGAAAATACATAATACTAAAGCCAACTGACCAATGAGAGAAAAACTAAACTAAAACCAGGGAGGTAAATGAAGAAGCTGTCACAGATTTACCTCTCAAAAACTGCCAGACCCAGTGATTTCTTAATTCTCTCAAATTCTGTTGGAGTATTTAATTAAAATATTATTTCAAAGCATGGCGGGGGGGGGGGGAGAAAAGTTGCTTAAAATTTACTTTCTGAGCCCAGCATAAACTTGATATCAAGACTTGAGAAAAAAGTGACAGAGGAAGAAAATTTCACTTGGAAGTAAGAGTGCAGATCTACTATGTAAACTGTTTAAACAATTCACATCCAGCAGTTCATTCAAAATTAACAGGTCAAAAATGCATAGTCGGAGACTTCCGGAGAAGATGGCGGCTTAGTAAGACGCGCGGGTCTTAGTTCCTCCTCCAGAAAAGCAACTAAAGAAACAGAAACAATACGAAACAGCTCCCGGAGTCACGACAGAGACCAAAAAGACAGCGTACCCCATTCTGGAACAGCTGAACGGGCAGGGAGAATCTGCTGCGGTGAGCTACCCGAGGGGCGCGCGTTTTCCCGGCCGGGTCGGCTGGCGACTGGGGTCCCCTCCACGCACGTGGCTCCCTGGTCTGACTGGGAACGTTGGATAGCGGGGCCCTCCCGTCACGCTTGGCGTTTTGGGCCAGCTGGGCAATTAGGACCGGCACTCTCCCAAGCCGCGGCGGCCAGCGACCCCCACCTCCACGCGCGGTTTCCTGGGCCGACTGCCGTGCAGACAGACGAGCGCCACGAGCGCCACCTACTGGGCAGGAAAAGAAAAACAGAGCCCAGAGATTTCACAGAAAAAGCTTTCAACCAGCTGGGTCCCACACCCAGGGAAATCTGATCAAATGCCCAGACACCAGCAGAAAATAATGGATGACGCTTGGAAAATTGAAGATATGGCCCAGTCAAAGGAACAAACCAATAGTTCAAATGAGATACAGGAGCTGAGACAACTAATGCTGAATATACGAACAGAAATGGAAAAACTCTTCAAAAACCAAATCAATAAATTGAGGGAGGACATGAAGAAGACATGGGCTGAACAAAAAGAAGAAATAGAAAATCTGAAAAAACAAATCACAAAACTTATGGGAGTGAAGGACAAAGAAGAAAAAATGGAAAAAACAATGGATACCTACAATGGTAGATCTAAAGAGACAGAAGCTACAATTAGTGAACTGGAGGATGGAACATCTGAATTCCAAAAAGAAACAGAAACTATAGGGAAAAGAATGGAAAAACTTGAGCAGGGGATCAGGGAACTGAATGACAATATGAAGTGCACAAATATACGTGTTGTGGGTGTCCCAGAAGGAGAAGAGAAGGGAAAAGGAGGAGAAAAACTAATGGAAGAAATTATCACTGAAAATTTCCCAACTCTTATGAAAGACCTAAATTTACAGATACAAGAAGTGAAGCGCACCCCAAAGAGAATAGACCCAAATAGGCGTTCTCCAAGACACTTACTAGTTAGAATGTCAGAGGTCAAAGAGAAAGAGAGGATCTTGAAAGCAGCAAGAGAAAAACAATCTGTCACATACAAGGGAAACCCAATAAGACTATGTGTAGATTTCTCAGCAGAAACCATGGAAGCTAGAAGACAGTGGGATGATATATTTAAATTACTAAAAGAGAAAAACTGCCAACCAAGACTCCTATATCCAGCAAAATTGTCCTTCAAAAATGAAGGAGAAATTAAAACATTTATAGACAAAAAGTCACTGAGAGAATTTGTGACCAAGAGACCAGCTCTGCAAGAAATACTAAAGGGAGCACTAGAGTCAGATATGAAAAGACAGAAGAGAGAGGTATGGAGTAAAGTGTAGAAAGAAGGAAAATCAGATATGATATATATAATACAAAAGCCAAAATGGTAGAGGAAAATATTATCCAAACAGTAATAATACTAAAAGTTAATGGACTGAATTTCCCAATCAAAAGACATAGAATGGCAGAATGGATTACGACCCAGCAATACCACTGCTAGGTATCTACTCAAGGGACTTAAGGGCAAAGACACAGACGGACATTTGCACACCAGTGTTTATAGCAGCATTATCTACAATTGCAAAGAGATGGAAACAGCCAAAATGTTCATCAACAGACGAGTGGCTAAACAAACTGTGGCGTATACCTACGATGGAATATTATGCAGCTTTAAGACAGACTAAACTTATGAAGCATGTAATAACATGGATGGACCTAGAGAACATTATGCTGAGTGAGTCTAGCCCAAAACTAAAGGACAAATACTGTAAGGTCCCACTGATGTGAACCGACATTTGAGAATCAGCTTGGAATATATCATTGGTAACAGAGACCAGCAGGAGTTAGAAACAGGGTAAGATAATGGGTAATTGGAGCTGAAGGGATACAGACTGTGCAACAGGACTAGATACAAAAACTCAAAAATGGACAGCACAATAATACCTAAGTGTAATGTAACTATGTTGGAACACTGAATGAAGCTGCACCTGAAATATGGTTTTTTGTTTGTTTGTGTGTTTGTATCTTTTGTTTTTGTTTTTTTTCTTTTTCCTTTATATATATATATATATATATATATATATATATATATTAGTATTATTATTTTAATTCTCTTCTCTATATTAACATTCTATATTTTTTTCTGCTGTTTTGCTAGTTCTTTTCCTAAATCGATGCAAATGTACTAAGAAATGATGATCATACATCTATGTGATGATACTAAGAATTACTGAGTGCATTTGTAGAATGGAATGATTTCTAAATGTTGTGTTAATTTCTTTTCTTTTTTTTGATTAATAAAAAAATTAAAAAAAAAAAAAAATAGCACACAATAAGTTGGCTTAAACTATGGGAATCTATCAGCTCACTTTTTGTATTTTTTAGAGAAGTTGTAAGTTTGCAGAAAAATCATGCATAAAATACAGAGTTCCTATATGCCATCCTATTATTAACAGCTTGTAATAGCGTGGTCCATGTTCTGTAATAAAAATATGGAATGCCTCATGAAAAAAAAAAAAAAAAAAAGATACTATTTAGTTGAACTCATCTGTTCCCTTACGGTGCTGTACCTAGGAATGTGACTGTCTCTTTATCTAGCTGGTGTATTGCTTTTTTGGGGCGGGGTCAAAACGATATGCGATATGATAAAAATGTGAAAAGTCATCCATAATTACATCATATCATCATAGTTATTGTCATTTTTATATTTTTCTCTTTAGTCTTTTCCTTATAGAACTTTTTACACAGTTATCATTCACAGGAAATAAACGGTTTGATACTCTACCGGTTTTCTCCCAATATTATACTGTAAATATTTTCCATGTTGCTACATAAATCTTCTAATCCTCATTTTCAATGACTATATTTAATACCCTAAAACTTAACTAATGATTATTTTATTTCTTAACCACTATTTATGCTGTTTCTACTTTTCCTCTATTACAAATAATGCTGCAATAAACATCTTTATGAATGAAAAAAAAAAATGCGTAGTCTTTGTATACTAAGTATGCAAAAAAGGTTCAGTATTAGGTTATCTATCAGCAGAAGTCATTATATTAATGCAAAAAAGGTTCAGTATTAGGTTATCTATCAGCAGAAGTCATTATATTAAGAAACTAATTAAGTGAAACAATCTGATCATTTCAAAAGATCCTGAAAAATATATTTGAGAAAATTATATATCCATACTTTTATATTTTTAAGTTATACTGACGACAGAAGGATATCCCCTTGATGTGATCAAAATATTTTTCAAATAATTGCAACAGCAAATATCATTCTTAATGATGAACCACTAGAATAATTTTTATAAGAGGCTGAAATTGTCAGACCTTCCCTTGTTCAGCTGCAAAATGCATATCAATTGAGTAAAATAGAAAATCCAGAAACATCTGCAGGTATTAGGGAACTAACTAGAAGATAAAAGGATATTTTCAAATAAAGAATGAATTAAAAAATAAATATAATTGGAAAAATTACCCTCCATTTAGAAAAGAAGAAAGCTACCTCATAACACAGCATACAAAAAATAAATTTCAGAGGAAATAAAGCCTTATAAAATTCAATAGCATATTACGAAACAGAATGTTTTAAATCATCTAGAGACTGTTATTTCTAGGCATAACCCCAAATCCAAAAATCACAATGAAATATATTAAAAGATTTGGCATGTAAACATTGCAAGTTTTGTTCAATAAAATACACCATAAAGTTAAACGACAAACAAAAATATTGAGAAAAATATTTACAGTATACATAATAAAAATTTGCAAGTCAATTTAAAAGGATGAACATCACAGTTTTTTAAATCAAAACATAAAGAGATAATTCATAAAAGAAATGCAAATGACCAGTAACCATAAGAAAGATGTCCAATCTCACTAATGAGCTAAAGATAATAGTTAAAATAACAATCAGATATATTTCACTACCTGTTCAAAAAATTAAAATAATTGTTAGTGTAACATGTTTGGGGGGTGGAGGTATTAGGTAATCTCTCTATTGCTTATGGGCATGTAAACTGGTACAAACTTTCTGGAAAGGAATCTGGCAACATTTATCAAATTCAATACATTCATACCTTCAGACAGCAATTCTACAGCAAGGAATGTTTCCAAAGAACTGATAAAAACTAACAAGAGCACTCAATGAATTATGTACAAAGAAATTCATGGAAGAATTACTTTAAACAATGACAAAGTTAAAACAACATGAAGTCTCTCAATTACAGATTGGTCAAAGTATGATGTTGTCATACTACAAAATACTATGTATTTGTTTAAAAAATAAACAATCAATATTTAGAAAGTTGCTAGTGGCATATTGCTGCATGATTAAAGCAGGTTAAGGAATAACTATTTATGGCATACTACAATTTATGTAACCAAATGAAATTTCTTTTAATGTCTGGAAAGCTGTAACCAAAAATAAATAAATAAACACAAACAGAAAGGAAAGATGGAAGAAGTTAAACCAATGTTAACATGGTTATCTATGAATGAGTTAGATTATGAATATTTTTCTATTTTCTTCTTTTTGTTTATCATTCTTCCTGGTTCTTCTATAATTAACAAGATTTACTCTTATAATAATTTTAAATTTTCTTACAGCCAAATCTAGATTAAAATATCCATCTTTTATGCCAGAGGACCCGGGTTCGATTCCCGGTGCCTGCCCATGTAAAAAAAAAAAAAAAAAAAAGATCCATCTTTTAAAATAGATCTACGAAAATATAAATTATAGAAAACCAATTTACTGTTATAGCAAAATGTATCAACCTTCCTAGAATTGTTTTTTTTCTTATTTAGGACAAATTAATTAGTTGATTCTAAAAATCTGAAATCAAGGGCAAAGCTAATATAAAATACTTGACCTAGCTCTTATAATTTTAGCATAATATAAAAATATAAGCCTCTTCACAGGTTCATTTATTTTTAAAGCAAACATGGGTAGCAATGCTGATATCCAACATGTATTATGAATTGGCTGATATAATTTTCTACCAATGTAGAAAAATGTCCTGGTGCCTACTGACACACTAAAATATGATAGATTAATTATTTACTGGATGAATCATCATTACAGAAAAGGGAAATAAACGGGAAATAAAGGATCCTAAAATGAACCACGTCAACAATTTTTGTGTAAACATAGAAGACAATAGGGTTTTTGGTGGTAGATTATAGTTGGATGCTTCTGCAATTAATTCTTAAAGTCTGGAAGCACTCATTCCGAAAACAAGTTTATTTTAGTTTTCACACTTATTGAATCTTTCTCCAGAGAAGCTGCCAAACCCAGCACCAGCTGGCCCCTTAGGAACAAGGCTAAGCTAATAGCAGATATTTCTTTTCGAACTGTTAACAGATATTAAAAATATATAGAATTAGATTAATCTAAACCATTAAGCCAGAATAAAGGGTTACCACCAAGAGCTTGAATTGTATAGCCAACATATACAACATTCCCATTTTCTTCTCCATAGCTGCTTATTTCTTTCAAATATTCTAGGTTTTCCTAAACATTAATTGTGGCTAATGAGCTCAGCAATTCTCCTGTTTCCTTTGGCCTGGCTGTTTCCCATGTCATCAGAGTGGTCCTTGGAAACATTAGTAGAACCTCAGTAAAAATAGGCAGAACAGCCTAGCTTGGGTTCCACAAACCCCACTTCCTTACCTGCCTCTCTGGACCCCATCCACATATCAATGAAATTTACAGAGATTTAAGTTAACAGGGAAAATAAAATAAAAGCATCTGATTGCTGATTGAAAATACTGCTCAGACAGTGGTGATACACAGCAACGTCTCTGCTCTTTGATCCAGTAATTTCCACAGAACTATTTATATTCAACTTGGTTCAATGCAACATATTTGAGCCACAATGGAGGTTTTCTCTAGTCAGATCCTTTCTAACTTCAATCACCCAGAAACAATGTCTGAGCTACAGGATCCATGGGCAATACTTTAGCCCAGGCATCCTAACCAAGGTCCCAATGGTTTTTTGGAAATGTGAGAAAATGTTTGACAGTCCTAGTGGATGAGGGCAAGGAATGCTACAAGCCTGTAATCCCTGGATTATTTCTACATAATAAAGAATTGCCCTGCCCAAAATCTGACATAGCATTACCAAAGATATGTTTGAAGAAGCACTGCCTGCCTTGGCTGATGATGACTTCTTGACGGTGACCAGAAAAACTGTTTGCTCACTCTAAAGGTGCTGTGAATAGGGCTGAGTGTTCTACTTTTCTGCATTGAGAAACTTCGCTTGCTTGCACCTGTATGCAGGATAGGGGCTCATTAGCTAATTCTGCTGCTATCAGTGGGAACCGATTCTTAAGTCAGTTTTTAACTACATAGAAATTTTTCTTTCCAGGGTATCTGTTCTCTTAGTGAAGTATTTTCATATTTTAACATTTTAAGTAAAAATACTGTGCCAATTTACAAAAAGACAAACAGTAGAGACCACTTTCTTGAAGTGCAGATTTTTAGTACCAGGGCTTTTAATCTGTGTTCATACACACCCATAGCAAATCACCAGTGTTTTTTGAAGAGGACAGTTCGGGGTCATGATTTTTTGTACTAGACTTTCTAATAGCAGCCATCCACATGCCTGAGGTTTTTGTAATATGAGATAATGGACTCAACCAGAGCATGCAATTCAGTGAGTTCACTGAAAGACTGGAGCCATGGTCCCTTTACAGCACTCAAGTGTAATTCTTTCAGAGCCCATCATCCATTGTTCTCATGGATAACATGAGATCCAAAAGTTAGTCTATAAAGAGGGTGATTGGAAATGCTTAGATGCTGGATTTATTCCTGTCACTGATGTTATTTTATTATGTAAAAAGTTTTTAAATAAATGATTCAGAATTAAAAAAAAATTGTCCTTCCCAAAGTACCAGGAAGAGAACCTGATGCTCTTCCCAGATCCCCTCTTATGGGTCAATGTGCCCCTTCACAGTTCCTGGGAATATTATTTGCTTATGACTTATACCTATGTCCCGAACTGGACACTGCCCTCAGCTGCAGAGAAATGCCTTGCCCACGATTATTCTCTCTCCCAGTAGGAACTCCATGGGTGATGACCTAGAGATAAAAAGGCTGACTCCTTTGCTTCAATTTGGGACAATTCCAAAGGGTCTTTCTATCCCATACCTCCCGACAGGACTGGTTGAGTCCTTAGTAGCCGCGTTATTACAGGCAAGCTTCTCCCTCCGCTCAGCCCCGCCCTCGTAACTTCATTACAGGAGCACCGCCCACGAACGCGCCTCGTAATACTTCTGCACGAACTCCTCCCCTCAAAGTCTGTTTCCATGTAACCAATTTTTGACAATCCCCATTGGTACATACTGCCTCAGTCCATCCCCTCACTTTCCAGATGAATAAAGCAGACCCTAGGGGAGGAAAGTATCATATCCAAGGGACAGAGGTCGCTAGCTCAGCATTCTCTTACGTATATTACACATTAAAAACACAGGAAGCTTGAGAAATGGGGAGAGAAAGAAAAAAAAAAGTTAAGGTATTTATTGTGAGAGCTTATAAGTACCCAAGGAGAAAGCAGAATGAAAATAATAAAAAGCACTTAGATTTGGCTACATTGGGAAATACGAAATAATGATAGAGCCTGATGACCAATATTACTACATCACAGCAGTAATTGAAACCAAAAGAAGATTGCCAAAATATTTCAGTTTGGGGAAATTTACTGGATTCCCTAGCTACTATTAGTCTGTTAAAACTATGTATATTTAGTGTTCATTATAGTGATGAAGCCAAGTAATAATAATTAGAAACATTTTTCTTGAAAGCAGACAACTGATAGAATATGGAGAATATTCATTGAGATTAAACTGCATGAGAATGCACAGGAAATGAAATTCTTACTCTTTTCTTCTTTCCTAAGAAAAAGCTGGCTAGTTCTAGACACGTACTGTCCACCAAAAGTTTTTCTTATCCAGGATTCTCCTTCTAGTCATTTGTCAACCTTGGAGGACACATGTTTATCATTGCCAATTCCACCAGTCTTAGTTTAATATTAAGTGCAGTACTATAATATTTTTACACATGCAACTTTTACAGTTAAAACATCTTTGTTTTGTTCTAAGAGTGGAAAGTACCCCTATTATTTTCAAGAATAGTATAGAACTAGATTTTGCTGAAAAGTTCCAATTGTGTCTTAACAACCACTGATTATCCAACCCCCTTCCAAAAGGAAAAGAAAATATGCAGACTCTGAAAGTTTTTTTAGTGTAACCCCACATGCGAAATGTAAAACTAAGTTGAAAAATGTAGACTTCTTGGTTTTTGCATAAAAGGAAACTTGCCTTTCCAGAGTTGGCTTTCTTAATTTTCTCAAAATCAAAACGTTATTAAAATAAAACATGGAAAAAAACACACTGGATCAATGGAATTATTACTAAAGCCAATATGAACAATATAATTTTCCTCAATGACTCATTTGAAAAGAATTTGATATTTTAATGTGAAAATTAACAGACCTTCTCTGAATTTAACTAAGCATCTCAAAATATTGTGTCAAATGCTTAACACTCATTTTAGAAAACATTTTGAGTTGTACTTTTACCCTGAACATATTCAAACACAAAAATTTAAAAAAAAAAAAGGTTTTTCTATATGTCCAATAAAGAACTGTCTGCTTTTCAAAACCTGAAGGAACACGGGTGAAATCCTAGGCTCTTGTCAATCAGCTCATGATATAAAGAGAATTTGTCCAATAATTTCAGAGGAAAGTATTAATAGAATTAATTATTAATAATTTTCTCATTGTCTTGGTCATCTATCTAAAATACAGCAGGAAGGAGACAAGACTAGGATTTAGACTTTAAAATTTAACAAAGGCAGGAGTTTGTATTACCAGAGCCTCTCTGCTAGGAAAACACTATGGTTTTGCATAACGGGGTACCTGGTATTAGTCACCCTCTGATTCACTGGGCTCCATTTCTTCTTACTGCATAGGACAATCATAGGTTTAATCAAAACTAGAAAGACAGAACAGTAGGCATTCCACATTTTGAGGGTAGCAATACGGACCTCCTTCTGTGTAAAACATGTCTCAGTTTATGGTTAAATTGGCAATTCAAAGGCTAAACTAGAAAAGTCAGGACAGCTTGACTTTGCGGGTTTCCCAACGGTAGAGCTTGCAATCTCTCCATCTTCACCAAGATAGCAGAGTTCCATAATAGGAACAGATTGTTCAGGCAGCAGAACAGAAACTGAACCAGCAGTTTTAACCAAAACTGAGCATGTTTTTCAAATGTGCATGCTCTAGGGCTAAGATTATTCATTCAAACGTTAATAGATGTTATCGTGGTTACTGGCTTTCTAAGTTAAATGCAGAAATCATCTCTTTTATCTCAGGTCTAAAAGACCTGGTCACATACCCAAGATCTTTTGCCTGGCTCTTAGACTCTGAACTAAATATCCTTTTGTATCTGTTTGGAATTGTGATCACTCTGTTTAACTTGGCATCATTTCACCAATATTCCTATATTAAGAAAATAACATTACCCCTATATCCTTACAATTATGCTTTTGATATTCTCTACCAGAACACTTTAAAAACCATTTCTACGATCAAGATAATAAAAAGACTGCAAACCCTTGGATCATGGAAATTGCTTTCTGGTAGATTTTCTCTATTCTTTTCATTTTACATCCCTAGCTTTCCATTCTCTTGTAAGAAAATCCAAACTCCTTAACTTGGCTTAGAAGCTCTCTACCATCTGCCTTTAGCTTACTCTTTCAAAGCCTCATTTCCCTCTTGAACACTAGCCTCAAATTTAATAAACTTCTTTCCATTTCTAAAAGGCACCGCTCTCCCTCTCCTGCCTTAGAGTCTGCACACAGTTCTTTCTGCCTGAAGCACTTTTCCTGGAAGTACTCCACCTTTCCACCTCATTCCGCTTCCACACTTCCTCCCTCCTTCCCTCCCTCTCCTTCCTCTCTTCCTCCTCCTCCGTCTTCCTCCTTCTCTCTCTAGCTCTGAATCAGAGACATGATTTCATATATATGGAATTTTTGACTGTGTGATGTATAGAATCAGAGATGCCATCAGAAGAAATACCTGCCTCAAAATTCTCCCTTACCTGGACATTCTTGTAAAAATGCAATTATAAATTTTAAGAGCACTGACATCAAATTATTTGCATGCAATGAATTTAGAGAAGCCAAGAAAATGATTTGATTTGTGTATATACCAGGCATAAAAAAGAGCCCCAAGGTAATAAACATCAGAGCAGAGAAATTGGCATGGACGCAGTTCAGGATGGGGAGCCCCCTTAGAAGCCTTTGGGGTCCTCTATAGTAGTACTACCAAAGAAGAGACCGCAGATTATTGCTCATCTGTAAATTCTTTTTTTCACGGATATATATATTCACATACCATGTAATCATCCACAGTGCACAACCAGAGGTTCACAATATCATCATATAGCTGAGCACTTACCATCACAATGGACTTTTTTCTTTCTTGTGCAAAATAATATCTATACAAAAAAGCAATAATATTCAAAGCACATCACAACAATTAGTTGTAGAACAAGTTTCAGAGTTTGGTATCGGTTACAATTCCACAATCTTAGGTTTTTACTACCAGCTGCTCTAAGATACTGGAGATGAAAAGAAATATCAATATAATGATTCAGGATTCATACTCATTTGTTAAACCCAACCTTCTCTGTATAACTCCACTATCATTTTTGATCTTTCTTTCATTTTTTAGGGATATTTGGGCTATGCCCATTCTAACTTTTCATGTTGGAAGGGGCTATTGATAATACGGAATGGGGGATGGAACCAGTTGATGTTCTGGAGAGGCTGGCCCCTCTGCATTTCAGGACTTATCTGGTCCAAGGACGTATCTGGAGGTTGTAGGTTTCTGGAAAGTTACCCTAGTGCATGGAAATTTTGTAGAATCTTAAATAAGGCCTTTGGGGTTCTTTACAACTGGCAGGAATGGTATTGGTTGGGGTTTGGTAAGCCATGATAGGTAGCAATGTCTAACTAAAGCTTGTGTTTAAGAGTGACCTCAACAGTAGCCTCTCAACTCTATCTGAACTCTCTCTGCCACTGATACCTTATTTGTTACACATCTTTTCCTCTTTTTGGTAAGGATGGCATTGTTGATGCCACAGTGCCAGGGCCAGGCTCATCCCCATCTCCCATGCTGACAGGGAGACTTTCATCCCTGGATGTCATGTCCCACATAGAGGGGAAGGTAATGATTTCACTTGCAGGGTTGGGCTTAGAGAATGTGAGACCACATCTGATTAACAAAAGAGTTCCTCTAGAAATAACTCTTCCATAAACTTCACAAGAGCAGGCCTCAAGATTAAGGGCTTGGCCTGTTGATTTGTTGGTGTCCCTAATGTTTGATACAGTATCAGGGGTTTCCCCGGTGGTAAAATTTAATGGTTCCATAATTTTTCTCCCATCCCTCAAGGTATTTTGCCAATACTTTTTGATTATCTGCTTAATATACTCTGGGATATATCCAGGCATTATATTAAGCTATACAGGATTAAAGGTCTTTGTTCTTATTCTTGGTTCCCTGTGTTTGGATTGTTTAAATGATCTACCCAGACAGGTTGAGTTGGAGTATGTGCTACAGAACATTTACAGAATAAACCTTTCTTCCTTTGGTCTAAAAGAGTAGATGAAGTTTTAAAATATAATATCTTTCCTACCTCTGTATTATGAATTACCTTAATCCCAACCTGATCAGCTTCATTCTTATCTCTATATACCAGGATATAAAACAACTTATCAAAATCCAAAACTAACAATTACCACTCAGACTGAATATGTCTGCTATAAGAGCTTACAATCTAGGCTCCTGTTTTCCTATAAATATTTTCAAAATGAGACGTTACAATATTTGCTCTTTTGTTTCTGGCTTATTTTGCCTTACCAAGTGTCCCACAGGTTCATTCATAATGTTGCATGCCTCCCAACTTCATTTCTTTTTGTAGCAGCAAAATATTCAATCATATGTATGAACCAGCATTCACCAATTTAATTCTCACTCAGTGCATTCTTCAGCCACCTCCATGCATTGGGCATCATGTATAATGTCCAAAGTCAACAGTCCATCAACATTCTCAATTTTAGATAATTTCACCGTTCCCAAGAGAAAGATAACCAATAAACACACCCTCACCAAAGAGAAAACCCTAACCTACCCTTAACCTTGTCCCTCCCTCCATTATTTTCACCCCTAGTGTTGCTGTGATATTGTTGATGTTTTCATGTTAAACATAATCCATAGCATGCAATAGCAGTTTTCCCCCATACCATAAATTATACACTCTTTGTACGAGAGTCATAACTTTGCTGTAGTTGATGCAAGAACTTATTTATATTTGTAGTGTTAATCGTTGGGACACGTGGGTCTCTACAACCCCTTCCAATCACATTCACCTTCAACATGGTAATATTACTTATAGACCCACTAGTAAACTGCCTTCACTTCTATCTATTCCCTTCCATTTAAATTCAACCTCATTAGCTAACCATTCACGCATCTCTAGCTTCGTATATCTCTAGGTCCCCTATATTCTGTATTAGAAGCCTCTGATTTTACCTTTACCATGGTCATAAAAGTGAAATCATACAGAATTTATCCTTTTGTGTCTGGCTTATTTCACTCAGCATTATGTCCTCAAGGCTCATCCATTCTGTTATGCACTTCAGGACACCATTTCATCATACTACTGCATAATATTCCATCATACATATACACCACACTTTCAATCCACTCGTCTACTGATGGGCACTTGGATTGTTTCCATCTTTTGGTGATTGTGAATAATGCTGCTATCAACACCAATGTGCAAATGTCTGTTTGTGTCACTGCTTTCAGCTTTCCTGGTTATATACCCAGTAGTGCTATTGCCAGGTCATATGGCAATTCAATATTTACTTTTCTAAGGAACCGCCAGACTATCTTCTGTAGCAGCTGTACCATTATACAGTCCCACCAGCAGTGCATAGTGTCCCAGTTTCTCCACATCCTCTCCAACATTTGTAGTTTCCTGTTTGTTTAACAGCAGCTGTTCTTATAGGTGTGAGGTGGTATCTCATTGCAGTCTTGATCTGCATTTCCCTTATGGCTAATGAAAATGAGCATCTCTCCATGTGCTTTTTTAGCCATCTGTATTTGCTCTTCAGAAAAATGCCTATTTATATCTTCAGCCTATTTTATCATTGGGTTGTTTTTTCATTGGGTTAAGTTGTATGATTTCTTTATGTATACAGGATATCAAACCTTTATCTGATATGTGATTTCCAAATATTTTCTCCCATTGAGTTGGCTGCCTCTTCACCTTTTTGACAAAGTCTTCTGAGGTACAAAAGCATTTGATTTTGAGTAGTTTCCATTTATCTGTTTTTCTTTTGTTGCTTGTGCTTGATGTGTTAAGTTTAGGAAGCTATCTTCTATTACTAAGTCTTGAAGATGTTTCCATACATTTTGTTCTAGGGACTTTATGGTACTGGTTCTTATATTTAGGTGTCTGATCTAATTTGAGTTAATTTTTCTATAGGGTGTAAGGTAAGGATACTCTTTTATTCTTTTGGCAATTGATATTCAGTTCTCACATGCCCATTTATTGAAAAAATGATTTTGTCCCAGTTCAGTGGATTTGGGGGGCTTGTTGATCAGTTTAACCATAGATTTGGTGGTCTATTTCTGTACTCTCAAATAGATTCCATTGGTCAATACTTCTATCTGTGTGTCAGTACCATGCTGTTTGGACCACAGGGGCTTTATAATAGGTTTTAAAGTCAGGGAGTGTTAATCCTCTGACTTCGTTCTTCCTTTTTAGGATACTTTTAGCTCTTTGGGGTCTCTTTCCCTTCCAGATGAATTTGTTACCTAGGTTTTCTAGGTGACTAGGTTGTCAGAATTTTACTGGTACTGAGTTGAATCTGTAGATTAATTTGGGTAGAATTAACCTCTTAACTATATTTAATCTTCCTATCTGGGGGGGGGGCGGTGAGGGAGGGTGGGGAATATCTTTCCAGCTATTTAGATCTTCTTTGATTTCTTTTAGCAATGTAATGTAGTTTTCTGTGTACAAGTCCTTTACATCCCTAGTTAAGTTCATTCCTAGATACCTAATTATTTTAGTTGCTATTTTGAATGGAATTTTTTCCTTAGTTGACTCCTCAGTTAGGTCATTGCTGGTGTATAGAAACCTTACTGATTTTTGCATGTTAATTTTATATTCCAACACCTTGCTCAAATAACTTCGCTGCAGTTTTCTCAGGATTTTCCAATATAGTATCATGTCATCTGCAAATAATGAAAGTTTTACTTCTTCCTTTTCAATTTCGATGCCTTTTATTTCTTTTTTCCTGCCTGATTGCTCTAGTACTTCTAGTACAACGTTAAATAGTAGTAGTGACAGAGGGCATCCTTGTCTATGAGGAAAACATTCAGTCTCTCACCATTAATATGATACTGGCTATGGATTTTTCATATATGACCTTTATTATACTGAGGAAGTTACCTTTGATTCCTATCTTCTGAAGTGTTTTTCTCAGAAAAGGATGTTGAATTTTGTTGAATGCTTTTTCAGCATCAATCAAGGTGATCATGCAATTTTTCCCCTTTTGATTTATTAATATACTGTATTACATTAATTGATTTTCTTATGTTGAATCATCCTTGCGTTCCTATTATAAAACCCATTTCGTCATGGTGTATAATTCTTTTAATGTGTTGTTGGATTCGATTTGCTAGTACTTTGTTAAGAATTTTTATATCTATGTTCTTCAGGGAAAGTGGCCTGTAGTTTTCCTTTCTTATAGCATCTTTACCTCGTTTTGGTACTAAAGTGACATTAGCTTCATAAAATTAGTTAGGTAGCATTCCTTTTACTTAAATTTTTTGGAAAATTTTGAGCAGCATTTGTGTTAGTTCTTTTTGGAATGTTTGATAAAATTCCCCTGTGAAGCCATTTGGCCCTGACATTTTTTTTTGTAGGAAGATTTTTGGTGACTGATTGAATCTCTTTACTTGTGATTAGTTTGTTGAGATTTTCTATTTCTTCTTGAGTCAGTATAGCTAGTTTGTATATTTCCAGGAATTTGTTCTTTCACCTAAGTTGTCTAGTTTATGGGCATATAATTGTTCTATACTCTCATGATTTTTTTTTTATTTCTTCAGGGTCTGTGGTAATGACTCTCTTCTCATAAATTGTCTAGTTTATGGGCATATAATTGTTCTATACTCTCATGATTTTTTTTTTTATATCTTCAGGGTTTGTGGTAATGACTCTCTTCTCATTTCTGATTTTGTTTATTTGCATCCCCCTCTTTTTCTTCTTTGTCAACCTTGCTAGTGCCATGGATTTTATTGATTTTTCTAAAACAACCAACTTTTGCTTTTATCGATTCTTTTTATTGTTCTTTTGTTCTCCCATTGATTTAACTCTGCTTTAATCTTTGTTATTTCTCTTCTTCTTTTTGCTTTGGGATTAGTATGCTTTTCTTTCTCATGCTCCTCCAGGTAAGCAGTTGTCATTGATTTTTGCTCTTTCTTCTTTTTTTAATATAGACATTTAGAGCAATAAATTTCCCTCTCAGCACAGCCTTTGCTGTATCCCATAAGTTCTGATATGTTGTATTCTCATTTTCTTTCATCTCCAGATACCTACTAATTTATCTAGAAATTTTTTCTTTGACCCACTGGTTGTTTAAGAGTGTGTTATTTAATCTCCATATATTTGTGAAAATTCTCGTTCTTTGATGTTTACTGATTCCCAGCTTCATTCCATTGTGATCAGAGAAAGTGCTTTGAATAATTTCAATGCTTTTTTAAAATTAATAAAGACATATTTTGCACCCCAGAATATGATCTATCTTGGAGAATGTTCCATGAGCACTAGAGAAGAATATATAACCTGAGGTTTTGGAGCATAACAACCTATATATGTTTGTTAGGTCTAATTCATTTATCAAATTGCTTAAGTTCTCTGTTTCCTTTTTTGATCATCTATCTGGTTGTTCTATCTACAGAAAGTGGTGTATTGAAGTCTCCTGCTATTATTCTTAAAATGTCTTTCATTCTTTTCAGTTTTGCCAGTGTTTGTCTCACGTACTTTGGAGCTCCTTAATTGGGAGCATAAACATTTATGGTTATTTCCTGTTAGTTAATTGTCCCTTTTATTAATATATACTGTCCTTCTTTGTCTCTTATGATGTCTGTATATTTAAAGTCTATTTTGTCCAACATTAGTATAGCTACTCCTGCTTTCTTTTGCTTATAGCTTATGTTGAACATCTTTTTCCATCCCTCCACTTTCAGTCTATTTGTATCCTTGTGTCTAAGATGAGTCTCTTGTAAGCAGCATATAACTGGATTGTATTTCTTAATCCATTCTGACAATCTGTGCCTTTTAATTGGAAAGATTATTCAAAGTTATTACTGAAAAGGTGTCTACTGAATCCACCATCTTAGCCTTTGGATTTTGTCACATTTATGTATACTTTTTGCTCCTTCTCTTTTTATCCTTTCACTTACCCTTACTGGTACTCTTCAATTCTGGGCCCTCCTCTAGACCTAATCTCCTGTTTTTTGTTTTTTGTTTTTTGTTTTTCCTCAACTTGCAGAACTCTCTTTAGTATTTCTTGTAGGGCTGGACTCTTGTTAAATTCTTTCAACATTTGTTTGTCTCTGAAAATGTTCATTTCTCCCTCACTTTTGAAGAACAATTTGGCTAGATACAGAATTCCTGGCTGGACATCTTTCTCTTTCAGGATCTTAAATATATCATACCCCTGACTTCTTGCCTCCATAATACCATATGAGTAGTCCAACCTCAGTCTTATGTGGTTTCCCTTGAATGTAATAGATTTATCTACCCTTATCACTTTATGGATTTTTCTGCTTATTTTCAACATTTGACAATGTTAAGTATGTGTCTTGGGATAGGCCTATGTGGATTAACTCTACTTTGAGTTCATTGGGCTTCTTTGATTTGCATATTTGTGTCTTTTATAAGGGTTGGGAAGTTTTCCCCCAATCTATCCTCAACTAATCTTCCTAGTCCTTTACTCTTCTCTCCTCCTTCTGGGACACTGATGATTCTTATATTTGTGTGTTTTGTTTTGTCTATCATTTCCCTGAGATCCAATTCAAATTTTTCCATCTTTTTTGGCATTTGCCCTCCTGCATGTTGAAAATCAGTTGTCCTGTCCTCTAGAACACTTATTCTTTCTTCTGCCTCTTCAAATCTGCCATTGTGTGCCTAGTATATTTTTTATTTGGTCTACAGCATCTTTAATCTCTGTGATATCTACTATTTTTCTATTCATTCTTTCAAATTCTTCTTTGTGCTCTTCTAGTGTCTTCTTGATCTCCTTTAAGTCATTAGCCATCCCATTGTTATTTAGTAGAGTTATATGAACATCTTTGTTTAGTTGTTCCAAAGTCTGTGTCTTCTGCGCTCCAAGGTCTGAGCTGCACCCCGCACCCCAGGCCCCTGCACTGCACTTCCACCACGCAGAGCCCCTCACCCCACGCTCACAGGCACTGTGTCTCAGTGTTTTAGTTTGGCCATTAGGCTGGGTTATATCTGTTTGCAGCGTCATATGCTTAGAGATCTCCTGTTACCTTTGAAGCATGTAAAATATCCTGATGGTGTTACTTTGGAAGTTGATTTCCTTCAGTAATCTAAAGCTTTGTATTTGTGGCACAGGTGTGGCGGAGGATGCGCAGCTTGGGGTTGGGCACAACAGTGCAGTGATGTGTTATGGCACAGGTATATGCACAATTCGAGGATGTCACACTGGTGCCTGCGAGCATGGGGTGAGGGGTGCTGGGTGCTGGAGGTGAGGTACAGGGGCCTTGGGTGAGGGGTGCAGCTCAGGCAAGCCTTGGAGAACAGTAACAGGTTGCAGCATGGGGGACACAGAGGTAGGGTGCAGCGGGAGGTGGATCAAGGGGGCTGTGCAGATGCATGGGGGTTGATACACAGGCAGGATATGGGTGGGTGCTTGGAGTATGGGGGTTGTGGGTATCAGAGTATGTGAAACAAGGCACAGAGGTCCAGGCATAGGGAGGGCAGGCACAGGTGTGTCCTTACACAAGGAGTGGGGTCGAAGGGGACTGGGATGTGGATGTGCGAGTGTTCATGGGTGCAGCACAGGTCATGGTGTGGGGGCGGTTGTGGGACATGGGTCAGGGCTGGTTGATGTCGGGTGGATAGAACCCTCACATAGATGTGCAAGTAAGGGGAGTGGGGGCAGGCATGCA
Source organism: Tamandua tetradactyla (assembly GCF_023851605.1). Taxonomy (NCBI): domain Eukaryota; kingdom Metazoa; phylum Chordata; class Mammalia; order Pilosa; family Myrmecophagidae; genus Tamandua; species Tamandua tetradactyla. Next base: position 18,077,254 of record NC_135348.1, on the reverse strand, counting down.
CGCATGTGCAGTGTGGGGTTATGTCGCACAGATGCACACGTGAGAACCTACCAGGTGTGGGAACAGGGTGCTTCTGCCAGGGGATGGGGCAAGGGTGTGCACATGTGAGGGGCAAGGGGTGGTAGGTGCAGAGATCAGTGCATGGATGTGTGGGTTCCCAGCCAGGAAGATGTGGCTGTGCATGGGTCTGGAGGGGTGGGGCCCTTTTGTGTGCCTGCAAGGAGCTCAGGGGCAGCAGGGCTGGGCTGTGCCTGCCTGGGCTAGGAGTAGGTATGGCCCAGGCATGAAGGAAAACATTTGTAACCTGGATGCACAGGTGACTGCCTGCAGGAGGCAGGGAGGTGGGGGTCGAGAAGGTGAAGGTTAAGGGGGTAGGATCGAGGAGGTAGTGTTGAGGGGCTGGGCATGGGGACATGGGTCTTGGGAGAGGCAGGGTGAGATTGTATGCTTGCGTGGGAGAGGTGCATCTGGCTGAGGCATGTGTGCACATGTATGCATGTGGCAGGGGTACGGGGCAGAGATGTGAGGACAGGGCGGGGCTGCTTGGAGCACTGTGGGGGGAGTCAGGTGATGGGGTACAGGCGTATGGAGAGTGGGAGGAGTCACAAGTGGCGGGGCCGGCATGCTTGGGTGTAGGTTGTTCAAGGAACCTGGCTTGGCTTACTTCCTTGTCCCCGTCTCCCTGTCCTGATGGCTCGGGACCTCTGTTTGGAAAGGGTGCCTTAGGCTCTTTGTACTAACTGGATGGCTTCTAGTTCTCTGTGTTTCAGTTCTTCAGCTTTTGCAGCCAGGGCCTCCCTGTGTGGTGTAGAAGACCCTCCCAGGTCACTTACACTCTCGGGTGGCCATCCCAGTCATTTTTCTGTCATTTCTTTAGCTGTTCCTTGGAACAGGGGTGAACTTGACCTATCCTATCCCACCATCTTCCCAGAACTCTGGTCTATAAACTCTTTATTACTGGTCAGCAAAAAGATGAGGTGCTTGTACTACAATGTAAATCACTGCACTGCTTCCTTCATTGAGAAAGTATTGCTGCGAAAAACAAAACTTACCTGAATTAAACATCTTAGTGTTCAGTCACTGGGTAGCACTATGTATACACAATCTGAAGACTCCAGTAAAAGAGACTAAAAATAACAGAGGGGATCAAAAAAGCAAGAGAAAAGTCACTAAATAAAAATTCTGTGTATGTCAATACTATTTAAAGTCAGACCAATAAAGGGGCCATTATATCCATAATTCCAGCCTTTGTTTTATTTATCTCCAGTGTACTAAACCTAGCGGTGGCAGATAATTGGGAGAAAGACTTTTAATTCAGGAAATACTGACAGGACACTAACATCATTTTATAATGAAGGGGTTTGCGACATTAACCAAGGGTGATTTTGCCCCCCAAGGGCATTTGGCAATGTCTAGAGAAAGTTTTCAATGTTACAACTGGAAAAGGGGGGCTGGTGTGCTACTGGCATCTAGTGCATAGAGGGCAGGGATGGATGCTGCCAAACCTCCTGTGATGCACAGAGTAGCCCCACAACAAAGAATTTTCCACTTCAAAATGCCAGTAGTGCTGAGGTTAAGAAATCCTGAACTATATGATCTCTAAAGCCCTGTTCATCTCTTATTCTCTATTTTGATTTTCATAAGAATTGCATTCATTTTAGTGATCTAATGACAAGCACACAAAAATTACTTCTTTGCCATTATTTTCAATTTCTCTAATGAAATATATTTAGTTATAAAGAGAATAAAGTAATATCATTTCAGCATAAATTCAAAAATTGGAACGGTTATAATGCCCAGCAAACTTCCATAATATGTTCTAATTGAATAAAAAATTAATTAGGGGAAAATGCCAGAAGCTTCTGCCTAAAATGACATATTTTTCTACCAGCTATTTGTTTATTCCAGTTACATAAGATGAAAAATATCAGAGAAAGCTAGACCCAGTCAGCACCTGTGCCCTGATCTATTACAGAGTCTTAAGCAGGGGTTCTGAATTCTGGGTGTTGAGTTTTACTGGTTTGTTTGTTTTTGTTTTTGTTTGCTTGTTGGTTTGATTTCTTGGAAAACAGATATTCCCTGAAGGCTTCAACCAAGAATGTTTGGCACACACAAAAAAAGGATGGTTTATTGTATTCCTGGAGGCCTCTGACTAAAGGTTTCTACAGTTTTAAATGAAAATTATTATTATAAAATCAATTAATTCTGACATTCTATACGCACACTGTGCAAATTCTATGGCAATTTTTTAATTAATACACTAATTTGAAAGAAGATAAATTGTACTGCATATGAAATTTTGATGATTTTTATAGCATCAATAAATTGATTGCTAATACTTGCTTGTTTAATGACATTGTATTTGTAAGACACAGGAAGTTAGATTTAGGACTCCTGTGCTTGGGGAAAAGAAAAGACTAAAGATTCTTATGAAGAATGTCAGCACTGCCTCTGGAATTACACTCTTCTATTTGATCTGTCCCAGATTTCTCAGCTGGCACGTGCCTACTCAAAAAAACAAAAACAAAACCTCCTCGAGTTCCTAGGGCGGTCTTTGTCTTCAGTACTTTTATGTGAAGAGAAGTGATCTTGTCTCTGTATTGTCTGTTAGATTTGTCAAGTGGATCACAAGGCACTTGTCTCTGCATCTTGTGCTATAGTTTGCCAGGTGGTATCCAAATCCCCAATAGTTCAATATTGTTCTCAAAATGTTCTTCGGTCATTAGGCCCTCTATGTTCATATCAATAGACAGATATGATATTGAAAGCCATGGGTCTGCATATTTAAAAATGACTACATTTTTAACACATGATGTGGAACAGACAAATCAGATTTATTTTTTTAATTTAAAGATGGAGGATAGAAATTTCAAGTCCATAGGTAGAAACTGTAAACTAGATCTCAAAAAACAATGTGGATAAATAGAATGGTAACAGATAAGTTTCCAACTGTACCAGAATGAGTAATGATATCTGTGATTGTTGGAAGCTGTATGTACCCCAGAAAAACATGTTCTTAACTTAACCCATTCCTGTGGGTGTGAACCCATTATAAATTGGACCTCTTGGTAAGGTAACTTCCGTTAAGGTGTCTGCCTCAATTGGCATGGGTCTTAATCCTATTACTGGAGTCCTTTATAAGAACAATGAAATTCAGACATGAGGAAAGAGTTTTAAAAGTTGAGAATTTCCAATAAGTAAAAAAAAAGTTGAGAATTTCACACAATGGAATATTATTTGACCATAAAAAGGAGTGCAGTACTGATACATGCCACAACTTGAATGAACTTTGAAAACATCATGCCAAGTGAAAAGAGCCATTCAAAAATACCACATATTGTATGATCTATTTATATGAAATGTGTAGACTAGGCAAATATATGTAGTCACAGTAAGTTAGTCGTTGCTTAGGGCTGGGAAAATAGAAGGGTGATACCTAAATGGTACAAGGCTTCTTTTTGAGGTGATGAAATGTTCTAAAATTGACTATGGTAATGGTAGTATTTATCTGCAAATATACAAAACCTTTAAACAGGTGAACTGTATGGGATGTGATTTATATCTCAATAAAGTTGTTTTTTCTTTAAATTGGTACAGAATCCAATTTGTAGAGGAGGACTGTGAGAAGAAGATAGAACAGAAAGTCCCAGGAATCAGTCCCTCCACCAGAACAACTTTTTTTTATTATTAATTAAAAAAATTAACTAACAACATTTAGAAATCATTCCATTCTACATATACAATCAGTAATTCTTAATATCATCACATAGATGTATATTCATCGTTTCTTAGTACATTTGCATCGATTTAGAAAAAGAAATAGAGAGACAACAGAAAAAGAGATAAAACGATAGGAGAGAAAAAATAAAAAATAATAAAAAAATAAAATTAAAAAAACTACACCTCAGATGCAGCTTCATTCAGTGTTTTAACATAATTACATTACAATTAGGTAGTATTGTGCTGTCCATTTCTGAGCTTTTGTATCCAGTCTTGATGCACAGTCTGTATCCCTTCAGCTCCAATTACCCGTTATCTTACCCTATTTCTATCTCCTGATGGTCTCTGTTACCAATGACATATTCCAAGTTTATTCTCTAATGTCGGTTCACATCAGTGGGACCATACAGTATTTGTCCTTTAGTTTTTGGCTAGTCTCACTCAGCATAATGTTCTCTAGGTCCATCCATGTTATTACATGCTTCATAAGTTTATTCTGTCTTAAAGCTGCATAATATTCCGTCGTATGTATATACCACAGTTTGTTTAGCCACTCTTCTGTTGATGGAGATTTCGGCTGTTTCCATCTCTTTGCAATTGTAAATAACGCTGCTATAAACATTGGTGGGCAAATGTCCATTTGTGTCTTTGCCCTTAAGTCCTTTGAGTAGATACCTAGCAATGGTATTGCTGGGTCATATGGCAGTTCTATATTCAGCTTTTTGAGGAACCGCCAAACTGCCTTCCACAGTGGTTGCACCATTTGACATTCTCACCAACAGTGGATAAGTGTGCCTCTTTCTCCACATCCTCTCCAGCACTTGTCATTTTCTGTTTTGTTGATAATGGCCATTCTGGTGGGTGTGAGATGATATCTCATTGTGGTTTTGATTTGCATTTCTCTAATGGCCAGGGACATTGAGCATCTCTTCATGTGCCTTTCGGCCATTTGTATTTCCTCTTCTGATAGGTATCTGTTCAAGTCTTTTTCCCATTTTGTAATTGGATTGGCTGTCTTTTTGTTGTTGAGTTGAAGAATCTCTTTATAAATTCTGGATACTAGACCTTTATCTGATATGTCATTTCCAAATATTGTCTCCCATTGTGAAGGCTGTCTTTCTACTTTCTTGATGAAGTTCTTTGATGCACAAAAGTGTTAAATTTTGAGGAGCTCCCATTTATTTCTTTCTTTCTTCAGTGCTCTTGCTTTAGGTTGAAGGTCCATAAAACCACCTCCAATTGTAAGACTCATAGATATATCCCTACATTTTCCTCTAACTGTTTTATGGTCTTAGACCTAATGTTTAGATCTTTGATCCATTTTGAGTTAACTTTTGTATAGGGTGTGAGATACGCGTCCTCTTTCATTCTTTTGCATATGGATATCCAGTTCTCTAGGCACCATTTATTGAAGAGGCTGTTCTGTCCCAGGTGAGTTGGCTTGACTGCCTTATCAAAGATCAAATGTCCATGGATGAGAGGGTCTATATCTGAGCACTCTATTCGATTCCATTGGTCGATATATCTATCTTTATGCCAGTACCATGCTGTTTTGACCACTGTGGCTTCATAATATGCCTCAAAGTCAGGCAGCGTGAGACCTCCAACTTCGTTTCTTTTCCTCAAGATACTTTTAGCAATTCGGGGCACCCTGCCCTTCCAGATAAATTTGCTTATTGGTTTTTCTATTTCTGAAAAATAAGTTGTTGGGATTTTGATTGGTATTGCATTGAATCTGTAAATCAATTTAGGTAGAATTGACATCTTAACTATATTTAGTCTTCCAATCCATGAATACGGTATGCCCTTCCATCTATTTAGGTCTTCTGTGATTTCTTTTAACAGTTTTTTGTAGTTTTCTTTGTATAGGTCTTTTGTCTCTTCAGTTAAATTTATTCCTAAGTATTTTATTCTTTTAGTTGCAATTGTAAATGGAATTCGTTTCTTGATTTCCCCCTCAGCTTATTCATTGCTAGTGTATAGAAACACTACAGATTTTTGAATGTTGATCTTGTAACCTGCTACTTTGCTGTACTCGTTTATTAGCTGTAGTAGTTTTGTTGTGGATTTTTCCGGGTTTTCGACGTATAGTATCATATCATCTGCAAACAATGATAATTTTACTTCTTCCTTTCCAATTCTGATGCCTTGTATTTCTTTTTCTTGTCTAATTGCTCTGGCTAGAACCTCCAACACGATGTTGAATAACAGTGGTGATAATGGACATCCTTGTCTTGTTCCTGATCTTAGGGGGAACATTTTCAATTTTTCCCCATTGAGGATGATATTAGCTGTGGGTTTTTCATATATTCCCTCTATCATTTTAAGGAGGTTCCCTTGTATTCCTATCCTTTGAAGTGTTTTCAACAGGAAAGGATGTTGAATCTTGTCAAATGCCTTCTCTGCATCAATTGAGATGATCATGTGATTTTTCTGCTTTGATTTGTTGATATGGTGTGTTACATTAATTGATTTTCTTATGTTGAACCATCCTTGCATACCTAGGATGAATCCTACTTGGTCATGATGTATAATTCTTTTAATGTGTTGTTGGATTCGATTTGCTAGAATTTTGTTGAGGATCTTTGCATATATATTCATTAGAGAGATTGGTCTGTAGTTTTCTTTTTTTGTAATATCTTTGCCTGGTTTTGGTATGAGGGTATTTTGGCTTCATAGAATGAATTAGGTAGCTTTCCCTCCACTTAAATTTTTTTGAAGAGTTTGAGCATGGTTGGTACTAATTCTTTCTGGAATGCTTGGTAGAATTCACATGTGAAGCCATCTGGTCCTGGACTTTTCTTTTTGGGAAGCTTTTGAATGACTGATTCAATTTCTTTACTTGTGATTGGTTTGTTGAGGTCATCTATTTCTTCTTGAGTCAAAGTTGGTTGTTCATGCCTTTCTAGGAACTTGTCCATTTCATCTACATTGTTGTATTTATTACCATAAAGTTGTTCATAGTATCCTGTCATTACCTCCTTTATTTCTGTGAGGTCAGTAGTTATGTCTCCTCTTCCATTTCTGATGTTATTTATTTGCACCCTCTCTCTTCTTCTTTTTGTCAGTCTTGCTAAGGGCCCATCAATCTTGTTGATTTTCTCATAGAACCAACTTCTGGTCTTATTGATTTTCTCTATTGTTTTCATGCTCTCAATTTCATTTATTTCTCCTCTAATCTTTGTTATTTCTTTCCTTTTCCTTGCTTTGCGGTTAGTTTGCTGTTCTTTCTCCAGTTCTTCCAAGTGGACAGTTAATTCCCGAATTTTTGCCCTTTCTTCTTTTCTGATATAGGCATTTAGGGCAATAAATTTCCCTCTTAGCACTGCCTTTGCTGTGTCCCATAGGTTTTGATATGTTGTGTTTTCATTTTCATTCGCCTCGAGATATTTACTAATTTCTCTTGTAATTTCTTCCTTGACCCACTGGTTGTTTAAGAGTGTGTTGTTGAGCCTCCACGTATTTGTGAATTTTCTGGCACTCCGCCTATTGTTGATTTCCAACTTCATTCCTTTATGATCCAAGAAAGTGTTGTGTATGATTTCAATCTTTTTAAATTTGTTGAGACTTGCTTTGTGACCCAGAATATGGTCTATCTTTGAGAATGATCCATGAGCACTTGAGAAAAAGGTGTATCCTGCTGTTGTGGGGTGTAATGTCCTATAAATGTCTGTTAAGTCTAGCTCATTTATTGTAATATTCAAATTCTCTGTTTCTTTATTGATCCTCTGTCTAGATGTTCTGTGCATTGATGAGAGTGGGGAATTGAAGTCTCCAACTATTATGGTAGATGTGTCTATTTCCCTTTTCAGTATTTGTAGTGTATTCCTCACGTATTTTGGGGCATTCTGAATCGGTGCGTAAATATTTATGATTGTTATGTTTTCTTGTTTAATTGTTCCTTTTATTAGTAGATAGTATTCTTCTTTGTCTCTTTCAACTGTTTTACATTTGAAGTCTCATTTGTTGGATATTAGTATAGTTACTCCTGCTCTTTTCTGGTTGTTATTTGCATGAAATATCTTTTCCAAACCTTTCACTTTCAACCCATGTTTATCTTTGGGTCTAAGATGTGTTTTCTGAAGACAGCATATAGAAGGATCCTGTTTTTTAATCCATTCTGCCAATCTATGTCTTTTGATTGGGGAATTCAGTCCATTAACATTTAGTGTTATTACTGTTTGAGTAATACTTTCCTCTACCATTTTGCCTTTTGTATTATATATATCATATCTTATTTTCCTTCTTTCTACACTCTTCTCCACACCTCTCTCTTCTGACTTTTCATATCTGACTCTAGTGCTCCCTTTAGTATTTCTTGCAGAGCTGGTCTTTGGTCACAAATTCTCTCAGTGACTTTTTGTCTGAAAATGTTTTAATTTCTCCCTCATTTTTGAAGGACAATTTTGCTGGATATAGAAGTCTTGGTTGGCAGTTTTTCTCTTTTAGTAATTTAAATATATCATCCCACTGTCTTCTTGCCTCCATGGTTTCTGCTGAGAAATCTACACATAGTCTCATTGGGTTTCTCTTGTATGTGATGGATTGTTTTTCTCTTGCTGCTTTCAAGATCCTCTCTTTCTCTTTGCCCTCTGACATTCTAACTAGTAAGTGTCTTGGAGAACGTCTATTTGGATCTATTCTCTTTGGGGTGCGCTGCACTTCTTGGATCTGTAATTTTAGGTTTTTCATAAGAGTTGGGAAATTTTTCAGTGATAATTTCTTCCATTAGTTTTTCTCTTCCTTTTCCCTTCTCTTCTCCTTCCAGGACACCCACAACATGTATATTTGTGCGCTTCATATTATCATTCAATTCCCTGAGCCCCTGTTCAAATTTTCCCATTCTTTTCCCTATAGTTTCTGTTTCTTTTTGGATTTCAGATGTTCCATCCTCCAGTTCACTAATTCTAACCTCTGTCTCTTGAAATCTACCATTCATTGTAGGTTTCCATTGTTTTTTCCATCTCTTCTACTGTATCTTTCATTTCCATAAGTTCTGTGATTTGTTTTTTCATACTTTCCATTTCTTCTTTTTTTCATCCCTTGCCTTCTTCATGTCCTCCCTCAATTTACTGATTTGGTTTTTGAAGAGGTTTTCCATTTCTGTTCGTATATTCTGAATTAGTTGTCTCAGCTCCTGTATCTCATTTGAACTACTGGTTTGTTCCTTTGACTGGGCCATATCTTCAATTTTCCTGGTGTGATTTGTTATTTTTTGCTGGCATCTGGACATTTAATCAGATTTCCCTGAGTGTGAGACCCAGCAGGTTGAAAGATTTTCCTGTGAAGTCTCTGGACTCTGTTTTTTTTATCCTGCCCAGTAGGTGGCGCTTGTCTGTCTGCAGGTCCCACCAGCAAAAGATGTTGTGGCTCCTTTATTAATGCCACTATTAGTGTTTGGTTGGATCCAGTCCCTGCCACTGTCGGAAACTCCCTCCTCTCCCTCCGGGCAGCCGCCTGTGGGGGAGGGGCACCGGTCACCGGCCACCGTGGCCTGGGGAGCTCGCCGATCCGAGACCCACCGCCGGACTGGGAAGCCACCCACGGAGGTGGGGCACCGGTTGCTGGCCGCCGCGGCTTGGGGAGCCCACTGATCCGAGACTTGTAGCCGGTCCGGGAAGCCGCCCGCGAAAGAGGGGCGCCGGCCGTCGCTGCTTGGGAAACTGTCTCTCTGAGACTCTCAGCCAGCCCGGGAAGGAGGGAGGGAGGAGCTCCGGTCACCAGCCACCGCAGCCCGGGGAAGCGCACGCCGCTCAGGGATCTCACCGCAGCAGAGTCTCACAGTCGATCTAGCCAGTCCAGACTGGGGTACGCTGTGTGTCCGTTCCCTGCCGTGGCCCCAGGAGCTGTTCTGCACTGTTTCTGGTCACCTAGTAGTTGCTCTGGAGGAGGAACTAAGACACGCATACCTTACTAAGCCGCCATCTTGGCCCCCTCACCTCCTAAAAGGAATCTTAAAGAAGCATCTTTAAGAACTTTTATTAAGCAGTGGTTTCATGTACTTTACACCCAGTTCATAAGTAACCAAAGAAATAATAGATAAATGGGATATCATGAAAATTAAAAACTTTTGTGCCTCAAAATACTTCATCATGAATGTAAAACAGTATAATGGGAGGAAATATCTAGAAACCACATAGACAATAACGGCTTGATATCTAGAATATATAAAGAAATCCTTCAACTCAACAACGAAAAGCCAGTTTTTTTAAATGGACAAAAGACTTTAATAGACATCTCTCCAAAGAAGATATACAAATGGCCCAGCGGCACATGAAAACATTTTAAACATCATTAGCCATCAGAGAAAGGCAAAGCAAAACCACAATAAGGTATTATTTTACATCACTAGAATGGCCACAATTTTAAAAAATAATAAAATTACAGGTACTAGAGAGGATTGAAAAAATAGAAACACTTTTTCATTCCTGATGGATAAAATGATGAATAAAAAATGGTACAGCTACAGTGATAGACAGTTTGGTAGTTCCTCAGAAAGCTAGGTACAGAATTACTATATGACCCAGGAATCCCATTTCTAGGTATATACCCCCAAAGAACTGAAATCAGCAACTCAACCAGATTTTGCACACCAAGGTTTATAGCAGCATTACTCACAATTGTCAAAAGTGTCCATAACCAATGAATGGATAAACAAAGTGTGATATATACACACAATGGAATATCAGTCAGCTAGAAAAAGTAATGAAGTTTTGATACATGTCAACACGGATGAACCTTGAAGACATTGTGTTGAGTGAAATAGGCAAATATTGTATGATCTCACTGATATGAGCTAATTAGAATAAGAAAACTCATAAAGTCAGAATCTAGAATACAGGCTACTAGGGAAGAGGGTGGAGATAGAGAATAGGGAGTTAGGCCTAAAATGTATAGTTTCTATTTGGGATGATGGAAAAGTTTTTCTAACAGATGATGGTGATGGTAGCATATTGTGAATGTAATTAACAACACTGAGTTATATATTTAAATGTCGTTAAAATGGGAACTTTTAGGATATATATGTATATATGTGTGTGTGTATATACACACACACACACACACACATATGTATATACTTTTTTTTCTACATTACTAGAATAAAATTTTTTTTTAAATCTAGGGAACAGTGCAACTCAAACAGTAAACCCAAAGTTAAACTATGGACTATAGTTAATAGTACAATTGTAAAAATGTGCTTTCATCAGTAGTAGCAAATATACTATACCAATGCAAGTTGTTAATAATATGGTTGTATATGGGAATCCTGTATTTTATGCATGACTGTTCTGTAAACCGACAACTTCTCTAATAATTAAAAAGGAACCAACAAAAAGATAAGGATGGATCAGCACCATCCCCAAAGCAAGGAGTATCTTCGATGGCAAGCAAAATAATTCCATTCCTCTGCCCCATAATATATTTGTTCCTCCTCAGCTTGATGCAGTCAGAGGGGTCATAATCCCAAATCCCTCAAGAAGAATGAACAAAAATAAGGGGGAATTATAATACTGACTACAACAGATTTATTGTTATTGCATTTATTATCTTGTGTTAACTGTGTAATTTGTAACACTGCTAATTGTGCTGGCTTGAAGCTGTTATATACCCAAGAAGAGCTATGTTCTTTTAATCCTAATCCAAATTTATGGGGGAAGACATTTAATAGGGTGGAACATATTTGATTAAATTATTTCCATGGAGGTATGGCCCCACCCATTTAAGCTGGGTCTTAATTAGTTTACTGGAATCCATAAAAGAGTTAATAAAGAGAGAAAGAGCTTAGAACCAATACAGAGAACAGGAACCTAGACACAGATTTTTGAAAATGCAGAAGGAAAACCCCCTGGCAGAAGCCAGAAGGACCCACAGGAGCTGAAAGAGTTATTTTGAAACCAACCCAATAGGGTTGTAGACATCACTATGTGGCTTCCTATGTGACAGAGAAACCCAGATGCTGCCTTTCCTCTGAGAAAGTATCCACTTGTTGGTGCTCTAACTGAACATTTTCAAAGCCTTAGAATTGAACTTGTAACTCAATAAACGCCTTTTATAAAAGCAAATCCATTTATGATATATTACATTCTGACAGCTTTAGCAAACTGAAACAGATTTTGGTACCAGAGAAGTGGGGTGTGGCTAGCTGGCAATTACCAAATGTTGGAACAGCTTTATACATAGATAAGGAGAGAATTCTGGAAGAGTTGTGAGGAGCATAAAAGGAAAGGGCTAGAAAACTTTGAAGGGACTGTTGGTGGAAATATGGACTCTAAAGATATCTCTAATGAAGTCTTAGACAGAAATGATGAAATTGTTATTGCAACCTGTAACAAAGTCAACTCTTGTTTTAAAGTGGCAGAGAATTTGCCAAAATTGAGTCCTGGTGTTAGATGGAAGGTAGAATTTGAACCCAGTGGGCTTGGATATCTAGCTGAAGAAATTTCCAAACTAAATGTGGAAAATTCAGCCTGACTTCTTGCAGCTTACAGTAAAATATGGCAGGCAAGGGATAAGCTGAGAACTGAACCCTTGGGTACAAAGAAACCAGAAACTGGAAAGTTCTGAGCTTTTGGAAAATGAGACTCCAGAGATACTGCCCCATGTGAGGATTTAACCAAACATGGAAACAGTCAGCCATTTCAGAAAAAGCCAGGATTGGATATAGAATTATATATAATTTCAGAAAGAATTTGTGGAAATTCCTATTCTCTCATGATTTTGGCCACTGTATGCTGCATGCGAAGTCAACACATTTTTGTTAAGTTCTGGATAAACTGAACCACTGCCAACATGGAATAAAAGGGAAAGAAAGGGGACAAAGTGAAAGAAAAAATGACTTCAAAGGCAGAACCATGGAAGCTAGGGTCTAGAGCCTGGAAATCTTGGGTAAGGGAAGTGAATCCATCCATGCACGTGGAGAGGGTGAGTTTCCCCCAGAAGCAGAGGGTGGGGCTTCTGCTTCATTACACAGGAAAAGTGTTGCCCCCTCAGACCTCTGAAAGAGTAGAGCACATTCCCCAGGGACTGGGGACAGCCTAGCCACAATCCCACTTTTTGGAAGGGGTTGATTGTGTGCCCTGGAGATGCTTGAAGGGGGTGGTGCCAAGAACAAGGTGGTCTCCCCAGTGCTGAATGCTCACCCCAGTGTTTGGAGAGACAGGGGTCACTGTGTGAGCTATTGGAAATGATAGGATTGCTGCTCTCTCAAGCTCTAAGGACAAATGACTCTCAGCCCTGCTGGTTTTTAAACTGTTTGGATCCAGTGACACCAGTTTTACTTTCAATTCCCTATGGAAATGGGAACGTTATATCCTATAACTATCCCTCCTTTAAATATTGGCAGCTGATAACTTATTCTAAGTTTCACAGGTCCACAGCCAGAGGAGTATTTTGCCTTAGGAAAAATTGCACCTATGACTGATTTTGATGAAATTTTTGTACCGTTTTTTACTTGGTTTTGTATTTGTATTGTTACCGAAATGTTTTAGGCTTTTGTGATATTGTGATGGAATTAATGTACCTTGTATTGGGAAAGACCATGTCTTTTGGGGGTCTAAAGTGTGAGGTGCACTGGTTTGAAGCTGTTATGTACCCCAGAAAAAAACACTTTCTTTTAATCCTAATCCAAATTTGTGAGAGCAGACCTATTGTTTGGGTAGGACCTTTGTTTATTGGATTATTTCCATGGAGGTGTGGCCTTACCAATTCAAGGTGGGTCTTAATTCATTTACTGGAATCCATAAAAGAGCTCATTTAGAGAAAAAAAGTTTAGAGTCCATAGAGAGCGCAGATCCCTAGACACAGACTTTTGGAGATGCAGATGGAAAGCTGCCCAATAGAAGCCAGAAGGACCCAAGGAGATGAAATAGCTATTTTGAGGCCAACCCAGAAGACCAGCAGATATCACCATGTCACTTTGTGACAGAGAAACCCGGATGCTGCCTTTCTTCCAAGAAGATAACCTCTTGTTGGTGCCTAAATCTGGACATTTTCACAGCCTTAGAATTGTAACTTGTAACTTAATAAATTCCCTTTTAAAAAGCCAATCCTTTTCTTGTATATTGCATTTCAACAACTTCTGCAAACTGAACCACTATTTAAAGAAGGAAAAAGAAAGTGCTACCATCAATTGTTACAAATATTCCACACCAAAGCAAACTGTAGCTGGTGGAATGGTATATGGGAATCCTGTTCTGTAAACCCACAACTTCTCTAATAAAGGGTAAAAAAGAATCAGATTTGTATATTTAAAGGATATGCATACACATATATATATGTTTATTTCGTATCGACCAGGAGGTGGTGGTAAAAACTCGAGTCAGACTTCTGCAGGCCACCATGAACTGTTAAATCTCTTCTTAGTCTAGGGCTAAATCAAAAGCAGAAGAAAAATAATGAAGTGAGACTTGGGGTGGAGGAGGGTACTGTCTGGGTTTGGTTGCATCAGGACCTTCAATAACAGAAAATACCAATGTTCAGGTTGCTGGGAAACTCTGGGCCATCAGCTCAGACCACTCTTACTTTAGTCTCTCATTTTGTGATACATTGAGCCTCAAGTCCATTTGGAGCAAATATCCCTTTCCTCACTGTTTGCCTACTCTCTCTGAGCCTCTGCTATTCCCTGCTACTCCCATATCAAGAAATTCAGACCCAGAACCTAATTAAATATTAGTCCTGTTGGACATAGGACCAGGATGAGTTAAGCCTCCCTAAATGCCACTTGGGGGAGGAGATAAAATAAGAAAGGCTAAGGATTATTTCAAATTCTCATTGCCATAGCTTTTGCCTTTTGTCCTATTTGAGAATATTTCAAAATAAGAAATGAAAAGTTACATGAAGCAAAGTTGTTTTCATTCACAAAGAACATCTTACATGACATACTTATGCTACCAAAAATTTCAATTTAGCACAAAATGACTTTAACTCTTACAATGAAAATAAATGCTTAATCCAAGGATTCCCAAACTTTCTTGGTTCAAGGACCCTTAGTATCCCAGTAATTTTTTCTCAGCACTTCTAAGCCAAAAGAAATACCTAAGAATTCCATTTATTAAGGAGTTAGACTCAAAAGACTCAATAGATATTTACTTACTGAAAACTTAGCAGCTTTCAAAAAACACACACATTGAAAGAAAACATTTCATTCTTAACCACAATTATTTACTAATGGGATATGTGAGTTTTAGGGACACACAAAATTCTCAAATCTTGAAACAAGATTGCACACCACCAAGCTCATTCACTATTCCACATTGATTTTCACATGGTACTTACTTTTCCTCAAAGCAACTACTCTGCAAAGATTTGATACGATTGAAAAGAATGCAATACCATCTAAATTTGAAATTTTCAACTACTTCAAGGAGCAGTCTACATGGTTTCTGACAAATGGCCAATATCACTGTATTTCCCCCAATACTCTAAATATCCTGCAGTTTCCCACTGTGAATTCATTTTTTGCTTCACGGTGTCTTGGCACAGTTTAAGAACTTTGCTGGTTTGAAAGTGCAGTGTCCTTTAATCATGACTCAATTATTGTAGGATGGAAAAGCCATGTCCTTTAATCATAACTCAATTATTGTAGGATGGAAACCTTTGATTAGATTGTTTCCATGGAGACTGACCCCCTCAATTGTGGGGGTAATCTTTTGACTAGATTACTCTGTGGAGAAGTGACCTGCCCAATTGTGGGTGTGGCCTTTTGATTAGATGAACCTGTAACTCCACCCATTCAAGGTGGATCTTGATTTGTTTACTGGAGTCCTTTAAAAAGGTAGACATTTTGGAGAAAACATAGTTGCTTCAGAGCCAACAGAGAAGCAGACATTTGGAGATGCCCAGAGTGCCGACAGAGAGCAGATGCCTAGATGCAGATGTTTGGAGATGCGGAGCCCAACAGATGTCACCATGTGCCTTTCCATGAGATCCTAAGCAAGTGAAAACCCAGAGTGAGAGTCAGAAGAGTAAGTGAAGGCCCACAGACACTCAAAGGGGAAACCACTGGCATCAGGAGCTAGAAACAATGGAACCGGGAACAGGCTCAGCAGACATCAGCCACATGCCTTCTCATGTGACAGACATCAGCCTTTCTTGAGTCAGGTATCTTTATCTGGTTGCCATAGTTTGGACATTTTTATAGCCTTAGAACTATAAACTGTAACGTAATAAATTTCCTTTTTAAAAAGACTTTCCATCTCTGGTATGTTATATTCCAGCAGCATTTAGTCAACCAAAACAAGAACCGTGGTGCTCTGGATTGAATTTTGCCCCCCAAGAAGACATGGTTTAAGTCCTAACCCCAAGTCCCATGAATGTGGCCCTATTTGGAAACAGGATCTTTGAAGATGAAACTAATTAAGAAGAACCCAAACTGGATTAGGGATAGCTGTGATCCAATATGACTGGTGTAGTTATAAAAAGAAAGTATTTGGTCACAGGCCAAGAAATCAGTCATACGACAGAGGCAGGGGTTGTTATGCCACGACAAAAGAATACATGGATTGCCAGCCACCCACCACCACAACCCTGCAGACTTCAGAGGAAGCATGACCGTGGGAACCCCTTGATTTCAGATCTCCTACTCTCCAGAACTGCAAAACAAAACATTCCTATTGTTTTACGCCACAGTTTGCAGTACTTTGTAAGGGCAGTCCTAGGAAAATAAGACACAAGGATTGAAACTATATATAAAGACACATACTAACATGACACTATAAATAAATTTATCAAACAAGAAAATATGTGTGCATGAGGGTAATTGTATTTACGTTTATGTTTATATCTTTTGAGGGTCAACTGATTATGTAAGTAATTCTCACACCTCACAGTAAACTGACTCTCAAAGAGTAAAATGTCCTTATGGCCCTATAATATATCCTGATCACAAAGTACTGTTTCTCCCTAGCTTTTTCAGATCTAAAATCTTTTTTCTCTTCCAGACAGGCTTTCTAAGTCCACGTTTTCATTATCTAACCCTCTTGATTTACGTCAAGAAAAGATTATAAAGGAAGGATATTATTAATTACTAGATGCTGATACATGCTTACTTCTCTCATATAACTAGAATGTGGGATTGTTTTGTCATTTGTGCCAATCAGTCTGAGTTATCAAATTAAAATAATGTTATAATGTCAAAAGCTGATTTTAGAATTCAGTTACAGCTTATTTTGTAGGGAACTATTAAAGTGGAAGACATACATAAATATATTTACTAATGCTGAATTATGTACGTACCTGATTCAAGTGCAATTGTGTGAATTCAAATGTCCTGTGTATAAAAAAATCACATTTATTTTAAACTAAAACTCATAGGGTATCATAGCAATAGCTCTTCATGCTGTGATCATTCACACATACTTCAAAAGAAAATATTATTCCTTTGCAGAGATACCACGCACATTTAAATTAAACAAGAGTATTTTATGATTAGATCATTTATAATAAATGCAAATCTAAGTCCTAAGTAATTCAAAATCCAAATTTCTTGCCTCTGAGTTGATCCAAATAATCACAACTGTACTTTAAACAATATGACTTTCCACAACTGTGCTAAAAGATTTATCTTTCTTCTCATTCCTCTGAATGATCTTTTGAAGCATTTGCAGCAAACATTTATATTTATAATTTCACTTTCAGGCTGGAACATGATTTTTCTGTTTACTCTCCAATATTACCCTAGTTCACTGGTACCAACAAATTCTTTGAACAAGTAAATTATCCAATTACGCAATTACCATTTTATCTTCTATGTGGTAGGGTTTAATTTGCCCTACTGTATGCAGTCATGAAATCTGACATCAGCAAAATCTCTATTTGTAAACTTTCTACAGAAGACAGGCCAAATCATTTTTATTAATATGGTCCTCCTCACCGAAACTTCCTTTAAGCCCTTTTAGGTTGTATTCGGGGCTCTTATGTTTGCCTCCAGAGCCACCTGCATTATGAGCTTGCCTGTCTCACACTGGTCTGGAACTATAGACCTCTTGGAAAATATGTGCTATAACAGAATGGAAACGTATTCAGCTCAATCCTACTTTAGTTCTAATATGTCAAATCATAAGTTCAAAATGAAATTGGAAGATTCTCCAAGAACAAGAAAAATTCCCCAAGAAAGAAGACTGTCTGTAAAATGTTTGCTAGGAAGACATTCTACAAGGCATATCTATATACGTAAAGCTCTTAGAAGTGTCTGGCATGCAGGCAGTAGGGCTATGTAAATGCTATTATTGTAGTTGGCTGAGTTCTGCCTCCCTTTTTGTTCACGCATGAAATGCTAAAATGACAAGAGTTAAGAAGAATAGAAAGTATCTCAGATGATATTTCAAACTAGTATCTCTACTATACAGATAATGGTGGAAGGAAGTGTGTTAGATTCATTTGTCAACTTGGCCAGGTGAGCATACCTAATCTTGTTGCTGCGGACATGAGCCAACGGTATGTGAACCTCATCTGTTGCCAATTACATCTGCAGTCGGCTAGGAGGCGTGTCTGCTGCAATGAGTGACGTTTGACGTAATTGGCTGGTGCTTAAATGAGAGAACCCAATGTAGCACAGCCTAAGCAGCTCGGCATTCCTCATCTCAGCACTAGCAGCTCAGCCCAGGCCTTTGGAGATGCAGAAAGAAGTCACCCCGGGGAAAGTTGTTGGAACCCAGGGGCCTGGAGAGAAGACCAGCAGAGACCATCCAGTGCCTTCCACGTAAGAAAGAAACTCAGTGGAAAGTTAGCTGCCTTTCCTCTGAAGAACCAACAAAATAAATCCCCTTTTATTAAAAGCCAATCCGTCTTTGGTGTGTTGCATTCCGGCAGCTAGCAAACTAGAACAATGGCTGTCCTCTGCAGAAACAGAGTTGGTACCGGAGAGTGGGGTGCTGCTGCGGTTTGCAAATACCAGACCTATTGGAACGGTGTTTTGGATGGCTAAGGGGAAGACTTTGGAGGAACTGTGAAGAGATTGATGGAGAAGTCCTGGAGGGCTTGAAGAGACTGTTGGTGTAAATGGAACCACTGCCAATCTTGACAAAGGAGGACAGAAAAGGGAAAAATTGGAGTTTGCAGAGTAAGAACCATGGAAGCTCAGGTCTGAAGCCAAGAAACCTCGGCCAGGAGAGTGGACCCACCCATATACATGGAGAGGGTGAGTTTACCCTGAAGGGTGAGGATGAGTCTCCCCTCTCATTGCAGTGGAAGAGTTGTGCAGCCTCAGACCTTGGAGAAGGCAGAGCACGCTCCTTGGGGGGACTGGGAGAGCCTGGCTGCCACCATGTGGAGGGATTGAGCGTGTGCCCCAGAAATGGCAGAGAGCCCAGGGGTGGCCCTGATGCCTGGAGAGAGTGGAGCCCAGAGGTGGTCTCCTCGATGTTCCCCGAGGTTGATTTGGAAAGAGGCCGGCCACTGCATAGGCCCTTGGAAGGGGTGGGACTGCCACTTTCTATAGCCAAGGATGAATGACTTTCAGACTTTGAAATCCCACAGTGCTTGCCCTGCAGGTTTTACATCTGTGTTTCTTCCAACTTCTCCCTATGGAGATGAAAATCTGTATCCTGTGAATATCCTCGTTTGCTTATTGGCACCGGACTTGTTTTGAGATTCACAGGTCCACAGCAAGAAGAGAAGTTTTTGCACCTGTTTAAAGTAATGCTTGAAGTTGCCAAGTTGACAAGGGGTGGACATGTGTTAGTTAGATTCATTTGTCAACTTGGCCAGGTGAGCATACCTAATCTTGTTGCTGTGGACATAAGCCAACAGTACGTGAACCTCATCTGTTGCCAATTACATCTGCAGTCAGCTAGGAGGCGTGTCTGCTGCAATGAGTGACGTTTGACTTAATTGGCTGGTGCTTAAATGAGAGAACGCAATGTAGCACAGCAAAAGCAGCTCGGCATCCCTCATCTCAGCACTAGCAGCTCAGCCCAGGCCTTTGGAGATGCAGAAAGAAGTCACCCCGGGGAAAGTTGTTGGAACCCAGGGGCCTGGGGAGAAGACCAGCAGAGACCATCCTGTGCCTTCCACGTAAGAAAGAACCTCAGTGGAAAGTTAGCTGCCTTTCCACTGAAGAACCAACAAAATAAATCCCCTTTTATTAAAAGCCAATCCCTCTCTGGTGTGTTGCATTCCGGCAGCTAGCAAACTAGAACAGGAAGGTAGACGAAGCCAGGGAAAATAGTTCCTCCCTATATAACCTCCATTTGAAAATAGGTTTATATTTGCTTATAAAGAGAAGTGTCTTCTAATTATCTTATAGATCTTAAAAGGGCACAATCTTCTAGTTATATACCTGCATACTTCTTCAAGGCTGGGAACCAAGAAACAGCCTCACCATAAGCTGTGGCTTCCGACCCTGGTACCCCAGGAATAACATGAAATAGAAATGGATCCATAGCTTGCCAACAAGCTCCTTCCAACAAGCCTCCAATAGCCACCCAATTAAGAACATATTGCTCATTTACCAAAATCCTCTTTTGAATGAGAAACCCCTGCATTGATGGTAGCTTTCCTTCCCTAAAGGTAAGAAGTCTTTCACATTCCTTTGAGACCAAAGCACCGGATTAGGACCTGAGGGAACATGCAGGCTGACCTTCTAGTGTGAGATGTTAGCGGCCCCATCTCCATCCCCCCTATCTCCATTCCCCAAATCCCTGCCTTATTGCCCTCCCTCTTTTCCCATGGAGTCAGTACTACTGTCCAGCAAGTCTACCCTGGGAAAGAGCCTTCACCAGCTCTGATTCCTATGGACCAGGATCAGGGGTAGAGTCAGCAGTTGGCAGTCAATTATCTCAGTAGCTCACCTGGAATTTCCTCTCCTGATTTTGGTAGTGTCTTTGTTGGTTGGCAGTGATTGAATAAGTCGCATTCTACTAGTTTAATGGGGAGTCCTAAAATCGTAATGCTGCTGGTTCCCTTCTTGCAGGTCTTGACACAACACTTGTGCATCTTAGCAGATTTGTCTTTCTGTATGACTGTGAGAAACAGTCCTGTCTAACCCAGTCCTTCTCAAACTTTTTTGTCTTAGGAGCCCTTCATATTCTTAAAAACAATTGTATGCTACATAAACTTCTCTTTATGTGGGTTATGTCTATTGATATTATATCATGTTGGAAAATGAAATGGAGAATTTTTTGAAGCACAATAAAACACAAGCATACATTCCATTAGGCATCACAGCAATAACTTCTTCACTGTACACTTATGAAGAAAGGCTACTGACAGCTCCATGGGGGCACTCATGCCCCAACATGCACAAAAAGGGTAGGTCTTTTTAGAAATTCACAGTGTTAAATATAAACATTAAAATCACTTTCCATATATCCCTCCCTCCTGGGGAACTAGAGGGAAATTACCATGTTGGGAAAATTCTAATAAGGTTGCAAACGTAATTATATTCACTAATAAATGGTTTCTTCTCAGGAGCTTGAAAGGCCACCTGCAAAATCTCTCCAAAGCCAGCTTCATCTAAATTAACTGGCATCTATAAAACCAGACTTGATCTCTGATGATCCTCATCCATATTCCATGCACCAATTCTCTAACAAAGATGCTGGTATTGTCCCAGGTTTAGGAATACCCCCAATATTTGCAGGACTTGGGGTAAGAGTATATCTGAGACCCTGGTTCCATGGCCCCTCCAGCTTCTTTTCCCACCCACAGTTTTTTCTTGAAATGTTTGGGGCATCAAAACATGCATGTGTACACTGAACCCAACCTTCATTGGCACCTCTGCAGACAATCATTGCATGGTCATCCCTTGGGCCTAGGGGAACACACACCAATAACAATCTGTTGAAACTGGAAGTAGCTCTCAGCTATTTCGACAAGACATTCTAGGATAACTCAACTGTGGCCTAGAATAGAAGTCACAGGCTCTACATAAGCAAACCCCACCTTGGTTTTGCAATCCTCACCCTATGGTGAGGACCAGAGAGGAGCCACCCAGAACTTGGGGCTCCAAGCAGGAGCCAGGTTCTCCAGCATAAGGAAGATCCTGTCAAAGAGCAATGGTTCTTGGTTTAAGGGTGGGAACAGTGGTTGTAGCTATATATTGCACAAGATTTGCAAAAATCCTGGTAGAGATCACAAAATTAACCAAAGCAACCTTAAAGTCTTGTTTACTTTTAAAGA
The DNA here is from genome assembly GCF_023851605.1 of Tamandua tetradactyla. Classification (NCBI taxonomy): domain Eukaryota; kingdom Metazoa; phylum Chordata; class Mammalia; order Pilosa; family Myrmecophagidae; genus Tamandua; species Tamandua tetradactyla. Next base: position 18,055,417 of record NC_135348.1, on the reverse strand, counting down.
CCATGTTTTAGTAATTTTATTTCCCAACAAACTAACTAGTAGAAATTAGCTTCTCTCAATATCTACTTCAGTTTTTCTGGGACTCCCCTAAAGGTTGCCTAGCATATGCCCACAAATCCAATTGTCACTGGAATCATTACCCTATCTACCAACAATTAAGCCACCAAGAGAGGCCCCACTCTTTACATTATACATCACTGGAACACCAAGGTTCAAGTCAACGGTGTTTGGCTACAGATATTTCTAACACTTCCAATCTTTGGGATATCAGATTTATTCTGGATTCCTTATGGAAGATAGAGAATGACATCCTGCCCAACTCTGCGTCATGTTTTGTCACATCTGCCCTCAAAGATCTGCTTTTGCTCCAAATTTCAAAAATTCTCTCTTGAATAAATTCTGAACCTCTCTTCTCTAATGATAAAAGCTCTAAACCAGCCCCACAGGTTGAAGTAAAGAAAAGACATTATACCATATGCCCCAGTCTATTCATTATACTTTAAACATCTCATCTCCTTTACATAATAAAATCCACCATGCATTTGAATGAATACAAATAGGCATAAGCCATGAGAGATGAGATAAAACATGTGCCCTGTTACAATGCAAGGAGTAAAATTTAAAGCCCAGTTTTGGATAAATAAAACCATTATGAGTTATAACAACAACAAAAGAAAAGCCACAGTATCCAAATATTTGTACTAGAGTTTTACCACTTCTATTAGAGCCCCTCTCACCATGTCAGCTACCAGGGATAAAAAAAATTTCCCTAAAAATTCTTTGGCCCAAAGTGGACAAAACCTTCTGTGTTAGTCTGGTCTTAAGAAGCAGACACAAAGATAAGATTAGATGTGGAAGAAATTTATTGGAGGAAACACTGATGAAGGAAAATGGGGAGAGAACTTAAGGAAGCTGAAGAACTTCAGACAATCACACAGGTCTGACTCCTGGGAAGGAAAAAAGGAAAAGAGGGAGTGAGGGAAGAAGGCAGAGGAGAGAGGGCAGAAGGAGAAAAGGAGAGATGGAAAAGACTGATTGCTAATGGCAGCACTCCCAAGATGCCGCTATCCATTGGAATTGACATACCAACTATTTACCATCATGATTTTAAGTTTCTCAGGAATCGCCTTACCACAGGCCACATCATCTGCTCCCCCCATGCATATACTATTACAGACAGAGCCTGACTATCTCTTATTCAATCTTGTCTCCCTAAGCAGATAGTCAGATGCATAACCTGACATTCGTCTTCTCCTTTGGCAATTTCATTCCTGTAATTCTTAATACTCTCACGAATATCCTAGCTAGGATTTGGAGAGACCCTACAGCTCTTCCTCTTGCAGCTGGGGGAAGACACACAGTAGATATTTCAAGACAGTTAAATCAAATGAGACAGATAAATTTGCTTCCAAACGTAAAATGACTTACAACTTACTTACATCAACTTAAATCACTTTTGGATGGGTCTCTGACTTGGATTATCTAGAATACCATCTCCTTCCCATATTTACATTAATAAAGTGCACTGTGTCTCTTTTATACAAGACTGAATACTCTACACAGGATGATCACGGCTGGTCAGTACATTGGAATCAATAGAGAGACACTGCTCATAATAAAAGCATGTCAGGACAAGAACAGTAGTCAGCAATGAATCACCAGTGCAAAGAAAAGTCATTAACACAGCTTAATTTGGAGTGCTTTGACAGGGGCCAAATATTCAACAGCATCATATATGGTAAAACAACAAATAGGTTACAGCCTTTTAACACGTTGGCAGCTTTCATTGTTGGAAAAGTCAAGTCATCTTATAGAGAAGTAGACAACTATAAATTCTTAATAAAAAAAAAAAGTCCTGGGCTTGCACATCTTGCTTCAACTTCTTTTATCTGAACATGCTGTGTCCTATAAAGGAAAACAGATTAAAATAAGGAATTTGGAAATTTCTGTTAAGCCACAGTATTTGTTACGCCTATTAATATAAGTGAACTTGCAAAAAAAACTACATCTCTCACCAGTGACTACAGAACAAAAAAAAAGAAAGGCAAATAAGCAACAAATTTTTAAAAATCAGAAAAAAAACTTTTTAAAGCTTCTTTTGAATGTAGTGAAACACTATTTTACAACACAAAAAATGGAAAGAAAAGCCAAAGAGAAAACTGGTGGCTCTATAAAGAACGTCGTGTGGAAAACAGGTGTTTAATGCAGTTGGCAACAGAAAAGAAAAGATTCTATTTATTCCTGTATTGAGGTACATATGTTTCATTGGTCTGGATATTGCCATTGTTATCTTAATATATTAAACTGAAAGATGAGAAATAGCACCTATATAATGTCTATCAAATAAATCTTTAGTGATTTAAAAAATAATTTAGCATTTTGTTTTAATGAAAATATTTTCATGAACCACTTTAAAATCATTAAAATATAATCAGTGTGTCAACTCAGTATGGAGAGTTCAGAAAATTTTTACAATTTTTTATACAACCAATTCCACAGGAATAAATGCTAAACTATTTTCTTTCATTTCACTATTTTACTAAGGTTTACTGTTTACCACTTAAAAACTTTTGCATATTAGATTTTCTTTTTTTCACAATTAATTTGGAAAAGGTTTTTGTTTCCTTTTAGCCCACGTACTTTATATTATTTGAGTAACCACTATTACTAATAATAAACTATGAATATATATATTATATATATATTATATAATATATATATATAAATGACTGTAGAATATTACAAATTTTGAACCTGTGTCAACCAAATAAATGTAGAGTCACAATGTTTTCTTAGAACTCCCTCATCAACCCTAAAGGAAGTTTCTTAAGATATGACTAGAATGAGTTGTTCATGAAAGACCCCAAATATCTGACCACATCCCAAAGTCACCTAATTAATCCATGGTTTATTTTCTTCTTACTGATAAGATGAAGAATCTCAAGGTCCACCTTGTGTGGATCTCACATAACCTAATGCTAAAATCACTGGGTAAAGGAAACAGACCAAGAGACAAACTTTCAAAATAGTTAAATTTATACATCCAATAAATCTCCTCTTTCCTTTGATAAGCCTCCAAAGGATTTTCATTAAAAATTAAAGAGTAATCATTAGCTAATGAGGTTGAACTCCAATGTAAGGGAATACATAGGAGCCAGGGTGATTCTCTAGTGGGTTTGGAAGAAATATCACCAAATTGAAAATGAATAAGATTGAAAGGGGTTATATGGACCTATGTGTCCCACTGACTAATACTAGAAATATGAATTAGTTTTCCAAGAATTACTTCAAAGATAAGATACTTGATAAAGAGTGTTTAAGTCCAGGGTACAGGGGGAAAACTGCTATTGCATGCTATGAGCTATGTTCAGAAGGAAACCATCAGCACTACCACGTAAAAAGCAGAGGTAAATGATGGGGTAAGGGACAAGAGTTAAGAGGAAATTTAGATTTCCTATTTGGCAAGGGTGTGTTTATTGGTTTTCTTTCTCTTGGGAACAATGAAATTATCTAAAATCAAGAATGTTGATGGACTGTGGACTTTGGACCCTCTACATGATGCCCTATGAATGCAGGTGGCTGAAGGATGCAATTCTGTAGATTGGCAAATGATGGTGTATACTTATGCATGAAGGTTGTGCTACTACAAAAAGGAACAAAGTCATGAGGCATGCGACAATGAGAATGAACGTGGGGCATTTGGTGAGACAAAATAAACTATAAACAAAAGAACAAGAATGGTTTGGTCACCTCTAGAAAATGCTCATAAGAAAACAGCGACCTAGATTGTAAGCTTTTAGAGCAGATGAATTAATTCTGGAGTGCTGATTATTATTTCTGGATTTTGAGAGGCTGTTTTTTATATATGTAACCTGATATTTAGAGATAAGAACAAAGCCAAACAGGTTGGGGTTAAAGTAATTCAGAACATGGGGTAAGAAGACAGTGTCTATATTTTAGAACCACACATACTCTTTGAGACCAATGGAAGAAAGGTTTATTTGGTCTGGAACTGAAATTTTCTGTAGCGCATAATCTAATTAAACCTATTTGTATAGCTCATTTGAACAACTGAAACACAGGGAGCACAGAATAAGAAAGAGGTCCTTTAATTCTGTATAGATTATTGTGATGCCTGGATACATTAATATTAATGTAATTAATATTAATGTATTAAGCAGATAATCAAAATGTATTGGCAAAGTCCCCTAAGAGATGGGAGAAAGAATTTGGAACTATTAAACTTTACCATCAAAGAATCACCTGATACTGTGTCAGACTTTAGGGACACCCAAATCAACAGGCCATGCCCTTAATCATGAGGCTCATTCTTGTGACGCTTATGTAGGTAGCAGAGATGCTTAAACTACCTATAGGCATACCTAAGAATTACTTCTGGAGGACGTCTATTGTTGCTCAGATGTGGCATCAGTCTCTCTAATCCCAACTCTGCAAGTGAAATCATTGCCCTCCCCTGCTATGTGGGACATGACATCCAGGAGTGAAAGTCTCCCTGGCTACATGGGAGATGACTCCCAGGGATGAATCCAGACCTCGTACCATGGGCTCAGTAACTCCATCCTGACCAAAAGGAGGAAAAGAAGTGTAATTAATAAAGTATCAATGGCAGAGAGAGTTCAAATAGAGTTGAGAGGCTACTCTGAGGGTTGCTTTTACACAAGCTTCAGGTAGACCTTGCTACCTATCATAACCTGCCAACCCCCAACCAGGACCATTCCAGCCAATCAAAGAACACCTAGGGCAATATACAAGATTCCACAAGGGTTCCAGATGCTAGAGTAACTTTCCAGAAACCTACAACCTCCAGATGGGTCCCTGGTCCAGATAAGTCCCAAAACCTAGCCCAGCCTCTCTAGACATAAGATAGTTCCATCTCCCCACCCCATATTAGTGACAGACCCTTCCAATATGAAACATTTAGAATTGCTAAAGCCCAAACAACCTTAAAGAGAGGTGTAGAAAGATCAAAGGCGATGGTGAAGTTACACATAGAAGATAGGATTTAACAAATGAATCTGAATGCTGAATCATTAAATCGATGTCTCTTTTAGTCTCCAGTATCTTAGAGCAGCTAGAAGTAAAAACCTAAAATTGTGAAACTGCAACCCATGTCAAACTCTGAAATACCTACAACCAATTGTGGTGCTGTACTTTGAAGTTTATAGCTTTTTTGTATGTATGTTATTTTTCACAGAAAAAGAAGGAAAAAAAGTCAACTGTGATGATAAAAAAAAAAAAAGTATTTAAGCCTTCTAGCCTCCTATATTCTGGAGCAGCTAGAAGGAAAAATCTGAGGGGATCATATGGTAGCCCATGACACACTCTGGGATCTGTTCTGTAACCACTTGTTGAAGAGTGCTTTGAAAACCACTGCTTTTTCATTTCTATGTTTTGTATATTCATTTCTATGTTTTGTATATATGTTATACTATACAGTAAAAAAAGTTAAAGAAAGAAAGAAAGGGACCAAGAAACTTGAAAGATCATCTAATTTGAGGGAGATTCTGACAAGAGACTGTAAATGTGAGTGACAAGAGCCATTCCCAACACACTGGCTGAGCAGCCACACGATGGAGAGGAAGAAGCAGCCACATGAAGAGAGCAAAAAGGCAGAGTGGAAAGAAGACAGACTTCCAAGCCAGCCAGGCTTAGTCTCTGCACTCAGGAAGGGCACATTCTTCACCCAGCCACTTCCCTCTCTAGCTAAGTGGGCTCATAACGCATCAGAGGATTACACATCTAAGGAGAAGGATAAAAAAAAAAAATTAAAGAGTAGTATGAAATTATCCACATTGCTTCCTCATTATATCCCCCCATCTTCACTAGCAGGGAGATAGTTGATATCCCTAGATCCTAAATATCTTTTATATCTATGGCCATATTTTTTTTATAATATGAAAATTCCCCCTACACCTTGGAAACAGGGGAACTGAATTTTGATTGTGGACTCTAAAAAGAAAAAATACAAACAAATAAAAAACATGACGAAGGACTTGGTAGAGATACCTTTTATATGACCAGATTTTTAAATTATTCATTAGTATTAGACCAAAAATGGGAGCTATCAAACTCTTTCTCCATAATTCTATAGCTATTCCAATACTTGCCCTGTAACGGTCATTCAGATCAGCCTGACTTCCTGAAAATATCCAACTAAGTCTTTAAATCTATAAAACTCTGGGGAACCAAAGCTAGATTTAAAATTTTAAAGTTACAGGACTCTCAGTTTTAAGGGAGCAGGGTAAAGATATCGATGACTCTATCTCCTCTCTGAAACCATCTTTAAAAAAAATGGAATGAGAAACAGAAAGAAATGGCACAAACCACAGTTTATTTGAAGAAGAGTTGTCAAGTGCAGTGAAGATTGGCCTAGTATGAAGAAGGATGTTGAGAAAAAGGATACATAAAATCCAAGGGAAAATACTGAAGAAAAATTAAGGAAAGACTCATGGACAACAGAAAGCAGACAAAGAATGCATACCAGAAAAAACTTCCCAAAGAAGATGAAAATCCTGCCAAACATTATTCATGAAATTTAAACTGTCAAAACGGCCCCTATGAAACAAGAGTTCAAAGTACAGTTAGAAGAAGTCAAAGAAGAAATAAGACGAAAAGATTTTTTTTTCTTAGTAAGCTGAAACAACTCAGGAAAGAACTGGAAAAGAAAAAGCATCATAGAATTTAAAGCCACACATGAAAACATATTATAAAACAATGCTAATTGGGTGGGCCACGGTGGCTCAGCAGGCAAGAACACTTGCCTGCTATGCCAGAGGACCCGGGTTCGATTCCCGGTGCCTGCCCATGTTAAAAAAAAAAAAAGCTAATTAAAATAGTTTGGTAATGGAACAATAAGAACAGAGTCCTTATTCTTACATATACATTGGCTATAAATTATGATATATAGAGTCCAGAAATAGGCCCATATACATCTGATATTTAATATGATAAAGTGCTATTTCAAATTAGCAGGAATGAATGGATTATTCAATTTACGAATAAATAAATTTATGAATAAATATAACCATAAATATGATTCTAGAAAAACTGGCTAATACCCAGGAAAAAATTGTATCCATACTTCACCTTTTACACTAAAAATATATTGTAAATAAATGAAATGTGCAAATATAAAAGTGAAATAAAAACCATAACTCGCTTAGAAGAAAATATATTTTAATAGGTTTTATGTTTTAGAGCAGTTTTAGGTTTACAGAAAAATTTTACATGAAGTTCAGAGTTCCCACACTTCCCCACTTTACCCCAGTAACTTCTTTTATTTTCCTGCATGGGCACGCTCCAGGAATCAAACCCAGGTCTCTGGCATGGCAGACGAGAACTCTGCCTGCTGAGCCACCGTAGCCTGCCAGTATCTATTTATTGCATGACATTTTTCTCCAACCAGTGGTCTCATTTGCCCTTGTTTACCAATTCAGTAGAGTCTCCCTGGCTTTTCTTCTACTCTGATGATCACTTCTTTTCTCCCTTCTGCCTGCCATTAAGTTTTGTAGTTCCTCAGGTCTCAGTCCTAAACTCTCTCCTTTCCTCATTCTCTCTTTCTAAGCTAAAACACACCACCACAATTTCCCTATATGCCCAGTTCAAACCTCTCCAGATTTATATATCCAGCTGCCTAAATTATTTGACCAGCAACTCTACTTGACCATCTCCTTTTGGAAGTCTTAAAGACACTTCAAACTCAGCATGTCCAAAATTAGCTCATGATCCACCCCCAAAATCTAATTTTAATTTCTAGTGTCCCCTTTGTCACTGAATGCACCACAGTCATTCAGTGGCAAAAGCCAGATACCTTTAAATCATCCTTGATAGGGTCCTCTTTGTCTGAACCCATCACAAAATCATATCCATTTAATCCCTTAAATATCTTTTAAATATGTCCACTCCTTTCCACCTCACCACGGCAATCCTGACAGGATACCACAGTCTCTCACATGAATAACCCCTAAATGCTCTATGCCCCGCCCCCATCTGTTCTCACCCTCTAACCCAATCTCACACAGAAGCCAATCCTATAACCTTCCTGCTTTTGAACATTCCTGGTGCTCTTAGAAACACAAAATATCTTATTATTGCTTATGTGTCCCCGGCCTCTTGTTGTCTAACAGTTCATATACTTTTGATGCTCTAGCTGTGCTTTCCTCCTTTAATTCCCTCATTTTGTCATATTCCCTCCTACCAAGTGTCTTTGCACTACTGTCTCTGTAGAGAACACCATTTCCTCCCTTTGTCTAATGCCTACTTATCATTTATTATATATATGTGTGTGTGTGAATATATATATATATTCATACACTCAAGAAACTCTTTTCTGACATCCCTGACAAAACCAGATTCCTGTTATAGCACATATAGCACTGTTTATCTCTGCTGCCTAGCACTTGTTACAATTGCAATCTTACATGGACTCATGTAATTATTTTATTAACATCTAGTTCCACCTCTAGAATATAAACTGAAGTCCATGTATAATATCATTCTTCATTGCAACTTCAGTACCGAGTATACTACCTAAAATATGGTAAACTGTGATAGGCTAAATAATAGCCCCAAAGATATCCACATCTACATCTCTGGAAACTATAAATATTACCTTATATGGCAAAGGGGACTCTGCTGATGTGATTAAGTTAAGGATCTTGAGATGGAGACATTGTCCTGGATTACCCAGGTAGGCCCTAAGTGTAATCACAAGTGAGAGGCAATCCTGATAAGGAATCCCAATCCTCATAAAAGAGAGCAGAGAAAGACCTTACTACAAGAAGCAGAAGGCAATGTAAGGACTAAACAAGATGCTAAGCTTCTGACTTTGAATATGGAAGAAGGGGTTACAAGCCAAGGAACGGGTGCTCTAGAAGCTGGAAAAGTCAATAAAACAGATTCTCCCCTAAAGATTCCAGATGGAATGTAATCTGCTGGCCACCTTGATTTGGGCCCCATAAAACTGACCTTCAGAACTGTAAGAGAATAAATGTGCATTGTTTTAAGTCACCAAGTTTGCAGTAATTTCTTTCAGTAGCTAGAGGAAAATCATACAAAAGTGTCCCACAAATATCTGTTCAACAAATGTTGCAAGCTATTGATAGACAAAGTGGCATATACTATAACCCAGTCTATTGAGTTGGAGAAAAGAAAAGAGCAGTAGACTAAAAAATACATGGAGATTTAGCTAGACTGACCGAAAAAAAAAAAAAAGGACACAACTAAAATCAGAAATAAAAGAGGGATATTACCACTGAATTTACAGAAATAAAAAGCATAATAAGAGGACACACTGAACAACTGTATGTCAATAAATTGTATAACCCAAATGAAATGGACAAATTCCTACAAACACACAAATTACTTAAACTGATTCAAGAAGAAATACAAGATTTCAGCAGACCAATAACAAGTAAAGAGATTGGCCCAGTAATCAGAAACTTCCCAACAAAGATACATTCAATATCAGATGGCTTCACTGGTGAATTTCACCAAAGAAGAATTTTTAACACCAATCCTTCTCAAACTCTTTCAAAAAGTTAAGGGAACACTTCTTAACTCATTCTATTATTATCCTAATACCAAAGGTAGATCCTCAAAAAATATATATTACCAAAACAAATAATCATATAGCACATTAAAAGGATTATACACCATAACTAAGTAGAATTTACTTCAGTTACACAAGGGTGGTTTAACATGAGAAAAATTGATCAATGTAATGCACCAGACTTACAGAATGATGGTAAGCACACACACACACACACACACACACACACACAGGATCATCTCAATTGAAGCAGAAAAATCATTTGACAAAGTACAGCACCTGTTCTTGATTAAAAGCACATAAAAATTAGGACTAGAAGGCTCTTCCTCAACATGTTAAAGGACATATATTAAAAACCCACAGTGAGCAGGCCACGGTGACTTGGCAGGTAGAGTTCTTGCCTGCCATGCTAGAGACCCGAGTTCGATTCCCAGTGCCTGCCAATGCAGAAAAAAAAAAACACACAGTTAACATCATACTCAATGGTGAAAGACTGAAAGCTTTCCCCCTAAAATCAGGAACAAGTCAAGAATGCCCATTTTTACCACTGCTGTTCAACACTGTACTAGAAGTTCTAGTCAGCACACTAGGACAAAACTAAATTTTAAAAAAGACAGCCAAATTGAAAAAGAAGAAGTAAAACTATCTCCATTTGAAGATGACATGGTCCTATATATTTAAAAACCCAAAGAATCTACAAGAAGGCTACTAAAGCTAATCAATGAGTTCAGCAAAATGACAAGGTATAAGATCAGCACAAAAAAAATCAGTTGTTCCTATATACCAGCAACAAACAATCCAAAAAGGAAACCAAGAAAACAAATCAATTTACAATAACAACTAAAAGGAATAAAGTCAACTAAGGATGTAAAAGACTTGTACATGGAAAATTGTAAAATATTGCTGAAAGAAATTAAAGACACAAATATATGGAAAGGAATACCATGTTTATGGATTGGAATATTTAATATTGTTAAGATGTCATGTCTATCCAAAGAGATTTAGAGAATCAACAAAATTCTGATCAAAATTCAAAGTTTTCTTTACAGAAATGGAAAATATAATCATCAAATTCATATGGAAAGGTAAGAAGCCACTAACAGCCAAAACCACCCTAAAAAAGAACAAAGTTAGAGGACTCACACTCAAACTCATTACAAAGCTACAGTAATCAAAAAAGTGTGGTACTAGCATAATAAGATGAATATAGACCAATGGGATAAAATTGAGAGTTCAGAGATAAATTTATACATCTATGGTCAACTGGTTTTCAACAAGGGTGCCAAGTCCAGTCAATGCAGAAAGAATAGTCTCCTCAACAAATGGTGTTGGGAAAATTGGATATCCACAGGCAAAATAATAAAAGTAGACCCCTATCTAACACCATATATAAAAACTAACTCAAAATAGGCCAATGGCCTAAATACAAAAGCTAAAACAAAGCAAAACAAAACAAAAAAACTCTTAATAGGAAATGTAGGGAGATACATTTCAGGACCTTGGATAAGGCAATGGATTATTAGATATTATACCAAAAGCACAAGCAACAACAAAAAATTTGATAAATAGGACTTCATAAAAATTAAAAACTTTAGTGCATTAAAGGATATTATCAAGAAAATAAAAACACAACTTTGAAAAATGGGAGAAAATATTTAGAAACCATATATCAGATAAAAGTTTAATGTTCAGAATAGTTAAAGAACTCCTACAACTCAACAACAAAAAGACAAAAGACCCAATTTAAAAATGAGTCAAGAACTTGAGTAGCTATTTCTCCAAAGAAGATATACAAATGGACTATTAGCACATGAAAAGATGCTCATCATCATTAGCCATTAGGGAAATGCAAATCAAAACGATATGAGATACCACTTCTCACCCACGAGAATGGCTATTGTTTAGAAAAAGAAAAACAGAAAATAAGAAGTGTTGACAAGGATGCAAAGAAATTGGAACTCTTGAACACTATTGGTAGGAATGTAATATTGTGTGACTTCTGTGGAAAAGTTTGGTGGTTTGTAAAAACAACCATATAACCAGATAACCCAGAAATTCCAATTTTTGGCACATACCCAAAAGAATTAAAATCAGGGACTTGACCAAATATTTGCACACCAATATTCATAGCAGCATTATTCACTATATCCTAAAGATGAAAGCAGCCCAAGTGTCCATCAATAAATGAATATATAAACAAAATATGGCATAAATATATATATACAATAGAATATTATTCAGCCATAAAAAAGAATGCAGTTCTGATTCATGCTACTATATGAATGAATCTCAAAAACATAATACTTTGTGAAATAAACCAGACACAAAAGGGCAAATACTGTATAATTTAACTTATAGGAAATATCTAAAATATGAAAATGCATAGAGCCAGAAAGTCGATTATAGGATACCAGGGATAGAAAAGTAGGGAAGAAATGAGGAGTCAGTGCTTACTGGGTACAAAGTTTGTGTTTGGTGTGAAGAAAAATTTTCATAATGGTCAGTGGTGGTGGTAGGACAACCTTGTGACTGTCATTAACAGGACTGCTTTATATATTTATGGATAAAAGAGGAAATTTTAGGCTGTACATATGTTACTACAGTAAGTTTTCCTTAAATATAAGACTGAATGACACATTGAACTATATTGTAAACAACAGACTATAGGTAAAGAGTACAATTATAAAAATGTTCTTTCATAAATTGCGACCAATACACCACACTAATGCAAGTGCTATAATAGGGCAGCATATGGGAACTCTATATTTTATGCATGATTATTCTGTAAATCTATAACTTAATAAAAAAGATAAGAGAATTTTCTTGATATATAGGGCAACATCTATTCAAACAACAGATTTCTCGAATATTTTAAGAATGAGTGGCCTATTAAGAATGGGGCCAGTCACTGATAAACAGATATTTGGGGGTATCAAGCTAATAGAAAAGCAAGTTCTGTTTTAGAAATGTTGAGTTAGAGGTGTGGTATAACATGTACCACAGCTGACACTTTCAGACACTCCTGGCTGCTTTGTAGAAATAGCTGAAATTTCAAGCCACAATCTCTAATTGCTCTGATTACAATGTATCTATCTCTCAGTACTAAATTGCAAGTCCTGACTAGTTCTTCCATAACTAGTTCAAAATACCTTCATTTCCTTTCTCCTCCATATTTATTCTAAATACCTTCATTTCCTTCCTCCTCCAAATTTATTCTAACAGGCTCCTGGGAATTTTCATGTTTAGCTTAAATTCTGCTCTGTCCTTAGGTTCCTAAGAGACTCTTGAAATCTCATTAAGAATATTCTGACTCCACCCCTCAGTCACCACCACCCAACCTATTCTCTACTCTCTCCCTAAAAAGCTACACGCACAGCATAAACAAGCATTCAAAATTACTTAGGAGTACAAAGGACAGGCAAGTGGAGAAAGCAAGCAGTCTGGTAAGGATTTGACATTCAACAGCAGAAAGGTCGTTTTGGTGACTGAAATTATAGAACATGTTGGATTTGCCAAAAATCTAAAACAAAAAGAAAGGTTAAAGAAAACATCGACTTTTAGGAAGCAAATAGAAGATAAGTAGCTATCCTCTGCAGAGACCATAAATAAGTGAGTTTCGAGAGAATAATTCAAGTCATCAAACATTTTTGAGCGCTATTACTTGACAAATGAGGATACCTCAAAGATACCAACATTGGAAGAATAATCATAGTCACCCAATGGAAAGTGCTTTAAGTTGGCTTCCTGGAAACAGACACTGAGATGGAGATTCATGTGTAGGAGGTTTATTGGGAAGTGCTTTTAAGAACAAACACTTGTAAGAGAGGAAAGTATAATATTGAACTAAAGGCAATTGCAAAGGTTTCACTAATCCCATGAGGAATTCTTTAGCCAAGATGGCCCTTCCAAGGTGACCCAAAGTGAAGCAATGGGATCAGACCTTTGTAGCCCACTTTTTATCCCTCGTTACTGTGAGCTGTAATTGGGATGGTGTTGGGGATTGAATCATGGTACCAACAAAAGGCACGTTCAATCCCCTCCCCTGGTCCTGTTAATGTGAAGCCATTTGTAAATAGGACCTCTAGAGATGTTATTCGTTAAAGTATGCCCAAACTGAGTAAGGGTGGGCCTTAATCCAATATCACTGAAGTCCTTACAAGCAAAGGAAATTGGACAAGAAAAAGAAAATCTACAGAGAGCAGCTAGAAATTGGAATTCAATGGAACCTGGAAGAAAAAGGAGAAGACACTGCCACGTGCATTGCCATGTTTTGGAAAAGCCAAGGAACCCCAAAGATCTCTGGCCAGCCAGCAGCAACCCCAAGAGGAAAGAAGCCTTGTAGCTCCTGAAACCTTGAGCCAATAAATTCCTGTTGTTAAGCCAACCCATTGTATGGCATTTGTTTTAGCAGCTGAGAAACTAAAAGAGATGGGGAGTAGCTTCGGTGAGGAGATTCATCAGGTGAAGGCAATTTCCAGGGACAGACTTGGCGGGAACCATAAAGGCCAATGTCCTCAGGAACCAGGAGAATAAATTCTTCAATCCTTAAGGGATGGGTCTGGGTAACACATCTCAGATCCTCTAAGGAGATACATTCAAAAGCATTTTTTCTAAAGAGAAAAAAGCTGTTACAGTCAGAGAATAAATAAAAAGTATAGGTAGTGGGTAAAATGCAGTTCTGGATGGAGAGAATCCAAAATTATGCTTAGGAAGTTTTACTTCAATTAAAATACATTTAAAGACTATTTTCATAAACTTGAGAGGTCATTAGAGAGTAATATATATATATATATACTCATTAAACAGTTTTAAAATGGATCTGTTTTAAAGGCTCAACTGTGAGAAGAGGTAAGGTAGAAGAGGCAATGATTTGGGGTTAAAAATTGATGAAGATTCATAAAACTGAAAACTGAGGTGGACCTTGTCAGATATGTAGACAGAAAAAAAGCCTTTCCATATTAAATAAATAGCAAGAAAAATGTCACAGAGAGAATGACCATATTAAGGGACAGTATACCATTAGCCAAGTTGGATTGGCAACACTAAAACAGGAGCTGGACGAAGAGAGATATTATAGGGACATTCCCCATGAAAAGATCCTACAACACAGAATCCAAGAGCAAAGCAAACTTAAGTCAGGCAGGCCTCAGACCAGAACCAATTCACAGGACACAGTATTATGACAAGAATCTCTTGGGAATTATATGTAAGTCAGTGGGAGTTGTGTGTGGTTCTGGGAGACCTGTCCATTTACAACAGGAAAATAAAACCTGTAGCTAAACTGAAGGGAAGCATAACACAGCATTCCAAAGTCACAGGAATGGAAAGAAACACGTGAATTGGGAACCAGAGCAGAATCTCAAACTCCGAAGGAAACAGTGGTATCATGCAAAATAACATGCTAGCATGTGGAGTCAGGGTGATGGTGTGAACCCAGTCCAAAGAGTTTATTGGGTTATTAAAGGAGTCCAGAGGGCTTATTCTCTGGGATGCCGTAGATCTTGGGATCCAGTTGACTATAGGAGTTTAATTCTAATCCCTATCTGATGATGGTGCTAAAGCTGCAGGGATACTGTTAGCCATGTCATATCTTTATAGCATTTAAAGCAGCCTTGGGGTAACACTTGGGGTCCATTGATGGATACACCTACAGGGCTGGAGAACAGAAAAGCAGGAGAAACAAAACACAGGTACTGAGACCACAAAGGGGGAAATATGGCTGGTTGAGACTATATCCTGAAGGGGTTTAAAAAGAAAGCCAAGAAATTGTGATGTGACTCAGGATTAAGAGGCCATTGTATGTTAGTAATCCTAAAGATATTGTGGTATCATAGTATTAAGATGAAAGCACTGTCCCAAGAATTAATTTCTGAGTTTCATAATACTATTTCAAATTATTATTTGCTCTTTAGTCTTCTTTAAAATAACAGTGTCCAGGGTTCATGGGTGGTTCAGTGGTAGAATGCTCGCCCACCATGCCAGAGACAAGGGTTCAATTTGCAGACCATGTGCCCAAAAAAATAAAATTAAATTAAAATAAAGTAACAGTGTCCATTCCCATAGCTACAGTGTCCTTTCGTATTCCTGACCATATTCATATTTGTTTGATGCTTCTCCAGAAACAAGTAGCCCACCGATTTCAGATAAAATCACAACGCTCCCAAACCCGGAGAATATGTCTTATTCTAAAAGCTTGTTGACACCAAAACTATAAAGATGTTAGAGAATTCAATTGCCTTGAAGTCTCCAGACTGTCAAAGCTAGAACTCTTTGCTGCAGCTGGCTGTGGCTCTGGATAGAGTGATATATTAGAGAGCTCAAAAATTTCAATAATTATGTTCATTAACCAGTCTCCTAAATATCTGCCACAACTGATCTGCTAAACAGTCAAAAGTCTTTATCACTGGTATTAGCAAAGGTGACATTTTTACCTACCTTAGTTTGACTGAATTGCTATCACATACCATATTATGGCTTGGCTTAGACACAACAGGAATTTATTGGCTCATGATTTTGAGGTTAGAAGAAGTCCAAAATCTAGATATCAGCAAGGACTGATTTCTCTCCAAAGACTATAGCATTCTGATACTGGTTGCTAGCAATCCTTGGAGTTCCTTGGCTTTCCTGCATGATGGTGATGCCTTCTCTTTTCTGCTTCTGTGATTTTATGGTTCTTTTTATTAAACCCCCAGTTGGATTAAGACCCACTCTCATTCCGTTGGGCCACACTTACACTAAAAATAACATCTTCAAGAGGACCTATCTACAATAGGTTCATGTCACTCAAGGAACATGAATTAAGAACATGTCTAAATTGGAATACGTAATTCAACCTACCACACTTCTTAAATTAGAGACAGTTTTAGATTTTTTTCTCCCAAATATAATCCATCCACAAGTCTTCACAATCTCAGTAAATGGTATTATTATTCAACCTCTTGAGCATGCCCAACAACTAGAAGTCATCCTTGACTACATACTTCACTGCCACCTCATGTCAAGCCCATCATCAAGGTCTCACTAGCTCCTTTTAGAAATACCCATCATCTCTTATCCTAAAATTCTTGCAAATGTGTGTCCCCTTGTTTCCAAACTTGCTTCCTGTGGTAGATAGCACAGTTCATCTTTTCAGTATCCATCGTCCCTTCATTCTTACTAGTAGAACCCTGATTTTCTTCAAGGAGCCAGGGTGAGAAGCTCAATAAATATCCTCTGAGATGCTCTTGTAACCAAAGGATGGCCATTTGACCCAGGATAATTCTGAGTAGAACTTCCTTGAATCTCACCTTGAATGCAAAGTACATTTACCTGACCCCTTAATTCCACTAAGAGATACATCATTTATTCAAGCTTTCAGCTTCTAATCTCACATCAAGGAATGCCTAAAAGGAACACAGCTTTCTAATGTCAGAAGTAATGTCCCCATCAGACTGCTAAGGCTACTTGTAAAATAAATGTCTCTAATTTAAGTTGATAGTTGGTTGAAATACCTTCAATAATCCTACGAGATTATCAAATAGTGGAAGCTTAGTTGAAATAAAGTTGAAAACTTTTATTATACTATTTGGTGAATCTTACAAACCTTAAGGAGTAACGTACAATTCTGATCAACGACCTTAAAATAAAATCATTCACTTCAAAATATAATTAAAGAATATAAATCCTAAAAACTAGTTTGTCTGAGATAAAACCCTCCAATGTCTTCCCAATAGTCATTTTGCATATATCATTTTTCAAATCCAACATAGCAGGTGTTTTTAATACCTAGTGGTCTTAGCATAGAGTGGCAAAAATTCCTCCTTTTTGTTACACTTCTTGTCAGAAAAACAGTGCCCTTACTGCCCAAAGACATAGAGTAACAACAAAAAGGAAAGGAATAAGCAAGCTCTCATCATCCCTCTATTGGGTGAAAAGCATTCTCACTAATCTAGCCAATAACTATAATAACTAACATAACTTAATGAATACAAAAAATAAACTAGCAAGCAAACAGAATATTAACAACAAGCTGGGTTTTATAGTATCCAGGGTTTTCTGCATACATTTTAATTACTTTCTAAAAATGTCTGCAGTTATTTTTAAAACCATAATCTAAGACACATGGGTATTTGACTGTATTAAATACATACTTTTAACAAATTGAAGACCCCTGATTAATTTCTGCTGCTTAATTTATTTTATTAAAACCTCAGATGATAGCCTTTCCCATCCTTTCTATGCATCAATAATAATTAATTTTAAATATAGAATTCATGTTCTTTTTCTGTTGACTTCATTAAGGAATTTTTTATATATAATTAAATTCACCATTTTAAGTAATAACTGATGCATTTTGATAAATGTATACAGTCGAGTTACTGCCACAACTAATTCTAATTAATTCTAATTATTCTAATCATGATGTAGAATATTTCCATCACCTTCAAAAAGTTTCCACATACCCATTTGCAAGTCAATCCTCTGCCTCTCTCCACTGGCCCTTACTGACCACTGATTTGCTTTTTTTTTTTTTTTTTATTAACGGAAAGAAAAAAAAGAAATTAACACAACATTTAGAAATCATACCATTCTACATATGTACTCAGTAATTCTTAACATCATCACATAGATGCATGATCATTGTTTCTTAGTACATTTGCATCAGTTTAGAGGAACTAGCAACACAACAGAAAAAGATATAAAATGTTAATATAAAGAAAAGAAATAAAAGTAGTAGTAATAGTAAAAAACAACAACAACAAACAAACCAACAAGCAAACAAAAACAAAAAAAAACCCTATAGCTCAGATGCAGCTTCATTCAGTATTTTAACATGATTACTTTACAATTAGGTATTATTGTGCTGTCCATTTTTGAGTTTTTGTATCTAGTCCTGTTGCACAATCTGTATCCCTTCAGCTTCAATTACCCATTGTCTTACCCTGTTTCTAACTCCTGCTGAACTCTGTTACCAATGACATATTTCAAGTTTATTCTCGAATGTCCGTTCACAACAGTGGGACCATACAGTATTTGTCCTTTAGTTTTTGGCTGGATTCACTCAGCATAATATTCTCTAGGTCCATCCATGTTATTACATGGTTCACAAGTTTATCTTGTCTTAAAGCTGCATAATATTCCATCGTATGTATATACCACAGTTTGTTTAGCCACTCTTCTGTTGATGGAGATTTTGGCTGTTTCCATCTCTTTGCAATTGTAAATAACGCTGCTATAAACATTGGTGTGCAAATGTCCGTTTGTGTCTTTGCCCTTAAGTCCTTTGAGTAGATACCTAGCAATGGTATTGCTGGGTCGTATGGCAATTCTATATTCAGCTTTTTGAGGAACCGCCAAACTGCCTTCCACAGTGGTTGCACCCTTTGACATTCCCACCAACAGTGAATAAGTGTGCCTCTTTCTCCGCATCCTCTCCAGCACTTGTCGTTTTCTGTTTTGTTGATAATGGCCATTCTGGTGGGTGTGAGATGATATCTCATTGTGGTTTTGATTTGCATTTCTCTAATGGCCAGGGACATTGAGCATCTCTTCATGTGCCTCTTGGCCATCCGTATTTCTTCTTCTGGTAGGTGTCTGTTTAAGTCTTTTTCCCATTTTGTAATTGGGTTGGCTGTCTTTTTGTTGTTGAGTTGAATAATCTCTTTATAAATTCTGGATACTAGACCCTTATCTGATATGTCATTTCCAAATATTGTCTCCCATTGTGTAGGCTGTCTTTCTACTTTCTTGATGAAGTTCTCTGATGCACAAAAGTGTTTAATTTTGAGAAGCTCCCATTTATTTATTTCCTTCTTCAGTGTTCTTGCTTTAGGTTTAAGGTCCATAAAACCACCTCCAGTTGTAAGATCCATAAGATATCTCCCAACATTTTCCTCTAACTGTTTTATGGTCTTAGACCTAATGTTTAGATCTTTGATCCATTTTGAGTTAACTTTTGTATAGGGTGTGAGAGATGGGTCTTCTTTCATTCTTTTGCATATGGATATCCAGTTCTCTAGGCACCATTTATTGAAGAGACTGTTCTGTCCCAGGTGAGTTGGCTTGACTGCCTTATCAAAGATCAAATGTCCATAGATGAGAGGGTCTATATCTGAGCACTCTATTCGATTCCATTGGTCGATATATCTATCTTTATGCCAATACCATGCTGTTTTGACCACTGTGGCTTCATAATATGCCTTAAAGTCAGGCAGCGCGAGACCTCCAGCTTCGTTTTTTTTCCTCAAGATGTTTTTAGCAATTCGGGGTACCCTGCCCTTCCAGATAAATTTGCTTATTGGTTTTTCTATTTCTGAAAAATATGTTGTTGGGATTTTGATTGGTATTGCATTGAATCTGTAAATCAATTTAGGTAGGATTGACATCTTAACTATATTTAGTCTTCCAATCCATGAACACGGTACGCCCTTCCATCTATTTAGGTCTTCTGTGATTTCTTTTAACAGTTTTTTGTAGTTTTCTTTGTATAGGTTTTTTGTCTCTTTGGTTAAATTTATTCCTAGGTATTTTATTCTTTTAGTTGCGATTGTAAATGGGATTCGTTTCTTGATTTCTACCTCAGCTTGTTCATTACTAGTGTATAGAAAAGCTACAGATTTTTGAATGTTGATCTTGTAGCCTGCTACTTTGCTGTACTCATTTATTAGCTCTAGTAATTTTGTTGTGGATTTTTCTGGGTTTTCTACATATAGTATCATATCGTCTGCAAACAGTGATAGTTTTACTTCTTCCTTTCCAATTTTGATGCCTTGTATTTCTTTTTCTTGCCTAATTGCTCTGGCTAGAACTTCCAACACAATGTTGAATAATAGTGGTGATAGTGGACATCCTTGTCTTGTTCCTGATCTTAGGGGGAAAGTTTTCAATTTTTCCCCATTGAGGATGATATTAGCTGTGGGTTTTTCATATATTCCCTCTATCATTTTAAGGAAGTTCCCTGGTATTCCTATCTTTTGAAGTGTTTTCAGCAGGAAAGGATGTTGAATCTTGTCAAATGCCTTCTCTGCATCAATTGAGATGATCATGTGATTTTTCTGCTTTGATTTGTTGATATGGTGTATTACATTAATTGATTTTCTTATGTTGAACCATCCTTGCATACCTGGGATGAATCCTACTTGGTCATGATGTATAATTCTTTTAATGTGTTGTTGGATACGATTTGCTAGAATTTTATTGAGGATTTTTGCATCTGTATTCATTAGAGAGATTGGTCTGTAGTTTTCTTTTTTTGTAATATCTTTGCCTGGTTTTGGTATGAGGGTGATGTTGGCTTCATAGAATGAATTAGGTAGTTTTCCCTCCACTTCGATTATGTTGAAGAGTTTGAGGAGAGTAGGTACTAATTCTTTCTGGAATGTTTGATAGAATTCACATGTGAAGCCATCTGGTCCTGGACTTTTCTTTTTAGGGAGGTTTTGAATAACTAATTCAATCTCTTTACTTGTGATTGGTTTGTTGAGGTCGTCTATTTCTTCTTGAGTCAAAGTTGGTTGTTCCTGTCTTTCCAGGAACCTGTCCATTTCTTCTAAATTGTTGTATTTATTAGCGTAAAGTTGTTCATAGTATCCTGTTATTACCTCCTTTATTTCTGTGAGGTCAGTAGTTATGTCTCCTCTTTCATTTCTAATCTTATTTATTTGCATCCTCTCTCTTCTTCTTTTTGTCAATCTTGCTAAGGGCCCATCAATCTTGTTGATTTTCTCATAGAACCAACTTCTGGTCTTATTGATTTTCTCTATTGTTTTCATGTTTTCAATTTCATTTATTTCTGCTCTAATCTTTGTTATTTCTTTCCTTTTGCTTGCTTTGGGATTAGTTTGCTGTTCTTTCTCCAGTTCTTCCAAGTGGACAGTTAATTCCTGCATTTTTGCCTTTTCTTCTTTTCTGATAAAGGCATTTAGGGCAATAAATTTCCCTCTTAGCACTGCCTTTGCTGCGTCCCATAAGTTTTGATATGTTGTGTCTTCATTTTCATTTGCCTCTAGGTATTTACTAATTTCTCTTGCAATTTCTTCTTTGACCCACTTGTTGTTTAAGAGTGTGTTGTTGAGCCTCCATGTATTTATGAATTTTCTGGCACTCCGCCTATTATTGATTTCCAACTTCATTCCTTTATGATCCGAGAAAGTGTTGTGTATGATTTCAATCTTTTTAAATTTGTTAAGACTTGCTTTGTGACCCAGCATATGGTCTATCTTTGAGAATGATCCATGAGCACTTGAAAAAAAGGTGTATCCTGCTGTTGTGGGATGTAATGTCCTATAAATGTCTGTTAAGTCAAGTTCATTTATAGTAATATTCAGGTTCTCTATTTCTTTTTTGATCCTCTGTGTAGATGTTCTGTCCATTGATGAGAGTGGTGAATTGAAGTCTCCAACTATTATGGTATATGTGTCTATTTCCCTTTTCAGTGTTTGCAGTGTATTCCTCACGTATTTTGGGGCATTCTGGTTCGGTGCGTAAATATTTATGATTGTTATGTCTTCTTGTTTAATTGTTCCTTTTATTAGTATATAGTGTCCTTCTTTGTCTCTTTTAACTGCTTTACATTTGAAGTCTAATTTGTTGGATATTAGTATAGCCACTCCTGCTCTTTTCTGGTTGTTGTTTGCATGAAATATCTTTTCCCAACCTTTCACTTTCAACCTATATTTATCTTTGGGTCTAAGATGTGTTTCCTGTAGACAG
The DNA here is from genome assembly GCF_023851605.1 of Tamandua tetradactyla. Taxonomy (NCBI): domain Eukaryota; kingdom Metazoa; phylum Chordata; class Mammalia; order Pilosa; family Myrmecophagidae; genus Tamandua; species Tamandua tetradactyla. Next base: position 18,033,156 of record NC_135348.1, on the reverse strand, counting down.
CATATAGAAGGATCCTGTTTTTTAATCCATTCTGCCAGTCTATGTCTTTTAATTGGGGAATTCAGTCCATTGACATTTAGAGTTATTACTGTTTGGATAATATTTTCCTCTACCATTTTGCCTTTTGTATTATATATATCATATCTGTCTTTCCTTCTTTCTACACTTTTCTCCATGTCTCTCTCTTCTGTCTTTTTGTATCTGACTCTAGTGCTTCCTTTAATATTTCTTGCAAAGCTGGTCTCTTGGTCACAAATTCTCTTAGTGACTTTTTGTCTGAGAATGTTTTAATTTCTCCCTCATTTTTGAAGGACAATTTTGCTGGATATAGGAGTCTTGGCTGGCAGTTTTTCTCTTTTAGTAACTTAAATATATCATCCCACTGTCTTCTAGCTTCCATGGTTTCTGCTGAGAAATCTACACATAGTCTTATTGGGTTTCCCTTGTATGTGACGGATTGTTTTTCTCTCGCTGCCTTCAAGATCCTCTCTTTCTCTTTGACCTCTGACATTCTAACTAGTAAGTGTCTTGGGGAACGCCTATTTGTGTCTAATCTCTTTGGGGTGCGCTGCACTTCTTGGATCTGTAATTTTAGGTCTTTCATAAGAGTTGGGAAATTTTCAGTGATAATTTCTTCCATTAGTTTTTCTCCTCCTTTTCCCTTCTCTTCTCCTTCTGGGATACCCACTACACGTATATTTGTACGGTTCACATTGTCCTTGAGTTCCCTGATACCTTGTTCAAATTTTTCCATTCTTTTCCGGATAGTTTCTGTTTCTTTTTGGAGTTCAGATGTTTCATCCTCCAAATCACTAATTCTATCTTCTGTTTCTTTAAATCTGTCATTGTAGGTATCCATTGTTTTTTCCATCTTTTCTACTTTATCTTTCACTTCCATAAGTTCTGTGATTTGTTTTTTCAGTTTTTCTATTTCTTCTTTATGTTCAGCCCATGTCTTCTTCATGTCCTCCCTCAATTTATCGATTTCGTTTTTGAAGAGGTTTTCCATTTCTGTTCGTATATTCAGCATTAGTTGTTTCAGCTCCTGTATCTCATTTGAACTATTGGTTTCTTCGTTTGACTGGGCCATATGTTCAATTTTCTGAGCGTGATCCGTTATCTTCTGCTGGCGTCTGGGCATTTAGTCAGATTTCCCCGGGTGTTCGACCCCACAGGTTGAAAGATTTTTCTGCGCAGTCTCTCGGTTCTGTTCTTTCTATCCTGCCCAGTAGGTGGCGCACGTGGCACACGCCTGTCTGTGGGTTCCACCAGCGAAAGTTGCTGTGGGTCCCTCAACTCTGGAAAACTCTCGCCGTAGGGGAGGTTCGGCAACCGAAGCGTCTTGGAAGAATGCCAGCCGGCCCGGGGTTCCAAACGCGGGGAGGGTCGCCGGCTGTCGCAGCACAGGAGAGCGTCCGGCCAAATTAGCTAGTCGGCCCGGGGCACCAAGCGTGGCGGGAGGGCTCCAGCTGTCGCAGCCCGGGAGAGTGCACTGTTCCCAGCCGACGGGGGAGTCACGTGTTTGGAAGGGATCCCCCGGTCACTGTTCTCCGCAGTCTGGGGATTTCCGACCCAACTATCTCAGTTGTTCCGGGGGGCCTCGTGTGGTGGGGGCACCAGCTGCCGCGGCCTAAGGGGACCGCCTGTCCAATTCTACCAGCTGGCCTGGGAAGGTGGAAGGGAGGGACTCCGGTCGCTTGCTGTCCCACCCAGGAAAGCCCGTGCCCCTTGGTGATCTCACCGGAGCTGGTTCTCCCAGATAGTCAGCCGTTCCAGGATGGGGTACGCTGTCCCTTTAATCTCCCTCGTGGCTCCGGGAGCTGCTCTGTATTATCTCCACTCCCCCAGTAGTTGTTCGTTTCATCCTCCGAACATTTTGAAGGCCAGCTAACATCTCCAGCAGTCTCCTGGGAGCGGCAATTTCGGTTAAGGTAGCTAGACCCAGACTTGGAGCCAGGGAGAATGAATTGGCTCACGTTCCTTCTGAAGCTACATTTTGGCTCTCTGATTTGCTTTTTATCTTTATAGTCTTGCCTTTTCTGGAACTTCAAATTCATAAAATTATACAGCACACACTGTTCTGTGTCTAACTTCTTTCGCTAAGCAAATGTTTTTGAAATTCACGTGTGCCACTGTGTGTATCAGTACTTCATTTATTTCATTGTTGAGTAGTATTCCATTGTGTAAACATAGTACTATTTGCTCATTCATTCACAAATTGGAGCCATTAAAAATATAGCATCTATGAACATTTGAGTATCAGTTTTTGAATGGGTGTATATTTTCATTTTCCTTGGGTAAATGCAATGATCTTTCCAAATAAAAAGCCCACACGGGGGGGTGCAAGGGTAGTTCAGTGGTACAATTCTCATCTGCCATGTGGGAGACAGGGTTCGATTCCCAGCTCTTGCACTTCCCAAACAAACAAACAAAAAATCAACAAATGGTGCTATAATGAGGGGATACTCACATGGAAAAAGAATGAAATGTGAGCCCCGCCCTATAGCGTACAAAGGGAAAAAAAACATGCATGCGAGTGTCATCATCAACATGGCCATGTAAACAACTACTGGAAATCTCTCCTCAGAGATTCAGCATTAAAAAACAGCAATTCTGAATTCTTCGGCTACTGGGAGAGGCTATAGACTGGAGAGGGACCCTACAAATCCCAAATTTGAAGATGTAGAAGACTATCAGATAGGAGATTTCTATCCTGGACCTGGCAGCCTTCTCCCCTTCACCTCACTCGTTCTCACAGAGAAACAGCAGCAGGATCTCTCCCAACGGGGACACAGAACACAAATTCTCTCATAGCAGTGGAACAAACCTCACCCTCGGGATATCTGAGGGATAGCGGAGAGCATTTCAAGACCCAGGGCAGAAAGGGACAGAGAGTCTGAGAAAACATGGACAGAAGTTCTGTTTCCAGCCATGGATTCACAAATTCTCCACTCACCACACTCCTGTGAGAAATGGCAGTGAGAGACCTGATTCCCTGCCTGGAGGAAGGGTAAAGAATGGAAAAACTGCCATAAATAAAGTGGGGACACAGACCAGTACTGAGCCACATTTTGTCCAGCAAAGAGATGGAGCAGGAGCCCTGCAGTCAGCCTGTCCTGGGGAAATGTAGCCTCATGCTCTGAAGAGGTCCGAGAACAATTAAGTTATTGAACAGTGCCATCTGCAGAACAGAAAGTGCAAGAGAATTGAAGGGCTTTTTCAGAGACTACCCAGAAAATTGTTCTAGGCCAACTGGAGTGGGTCTAGAGCTCCAGCACAGGAACCCACCCTTGTTTTGGCTGAGAAACAAGGATGGCCCAATGTTAAGGCAGTGCCCTAAAACAAACATAGGTCTTGCAGGATGGTGAAAAACAGAGTGCCACTGGGAGAGAGCAGATATGTTTTACCCACAAGCAGAGATAGTGTGGTACCCAGTACCTACTCCCATCCGTGAGGCAGACCACTGTAAGCATGTGGCTTTAGGGAGAGCCTGGGAAAATATGACAACTGGCCAGTGAGAGAGATTAACAGATATAGACAGCACATCCAACCAATAGGAAAACCCTAAGCAAAAGAGATAAAATGACTCTAAAAAAAACTAAGCAATAAAATCAGATGCTTTCATACCAGCAGAAGATCATGCCTCATACCAGAAATAAAGAAGATACGGCCCAACCAAAGAAGCAAACTAACACCTCAACTAAGATGCAGGAATTGAAACAACTAAATAATGATGTTAAAACAAATCTTCTAAATCAATTCAATGAGTTGAAGGAAAATATAGAAAAAGACATGAAGGATACAAAGAAGACGCAGGGCGTCCAAACAGAAGAACTAGAAAGCTTGGGGGGAAATGGCGGAACCTATGGGAATGAAAGGCACAGCAGAAGAGATGAAAAACAAAATGGAGACATACAAGAGCAGAAATGAAGAGGAAGAAGGGATTAGTGAACTAGGAATCAGGACATATAAAATTCTATACACAAAAGAACAGATAAGGAAAAAATGGAAATATTTGAGCAGGCTCTCAGGGAATTAAATGACAACATGAAGCCCATGAATATACATGTTATAAGTGTCCCAGAAGGAAAAGGGAAAAAGGGGCAGAAAGAATAATGGAGGAAATAATCAATGAAAATTTTTCAAGTCCTATGAAAGACATAAAACTAGAGATCCAAGAAGTACAGCATACCCAAAACAGAATAGATTGAAATGAGCCTATGCCAAGACACTAATCAGATTGTCAAATGTCAAAGACAAAGAGATACTTCTGAAAGCAACATAAAAAAAGCAATCCATCAAATACAAGAGAAGCTTGATAAGTGTGGATAATTCAGCAGAAACCATGGAGGAGAGAAGGCACTGGGATAATATACTTAAGATATGAAACAGAAAAACTGCCTACCAAGAATTCTATATCCAGCAAAACCGTTCTTCAGATATAAGTGAAAATTTTAAATATTTCTGTAAATAAACACTGAGAGAGCTTGTGAACCAGAAAACCTGTCCTACAAGAAATACTCAAGAGTGCCTACAGGCAGATAGGAAAATACAGGAGAGAGAGATTTGGAAAAGAGCATAGAAATAGGGATTAGCAGGAAGGGTAACTAACAGGGTTAAAAAAGAGAGAGAGAGAGAGAGAGAGAAAAGTAATAATGTACAACAGATAAAATCTAAAAGAAACAATGGTTGAAGAAAGTCCAGCCTTTATGGGTTAATAAATCCATTTGAAGGTTAATGGATTAAACTCACCAATTAAAAGACATAGACTGTCAAAATGGATTAAAAAAAAATAATAGAACGCATCTATATATACTGTCTACAAGAGACTCACTTAAGACCCAAGGACAAAAACAGGTTGAAAGTAAAAGGTTGAGAAAAAATATTCCATGCAAAGAGCAACCAGAAAAGAACAGGGGTAGCTATACTAATATACAAATTAGACTTCAAATGTAAAACAATTAAAAGAGACAAAGAAGGACACTATGTATTAATAAAAGGGGCAATCCATCAGGAAGAATTAAAAATCATAAATATCTATGTACAAGCCACAGTGCCCCATACGGCATGAGGCACATACTAACAACATTGAAGGAAGATAAAACGATAATTTTGGAGACTTAAAATATGTCACTGTTATCAGTGAATAGAACATCTAAATGGAAGATCAATAAGGAAACAGAGTTCTTGAATAACACGAGAAGTGAACTAGACTCAATAGACATTTACAGAACACTACACCCAACAACAGCCAGATATATTCATCTTGTGTGCACATGACTCATTCTCCAGGATAGACCACATGTTGGGGCACAAAGCAGGTCTCAGTAAACTTAAGAATATTGAAATTATACAAAACATTTTCTTGGATCCTAGTGGACTTAAGTTGGAAATCAATAAGAGGGGGAAATATGGAAAATTCACAAATTTATAGGTGCTAAACAACACGCTCTTAAGCAACCAGCAGGTCAAGGAAAAAATTACAAGAGAAATCTGTAAATATCTTGAGGCAAAAAAAATTAAAACATAACATACCAATATTTATGGGATGCAGCAAAAGCAGTGCTGAGAGGGAAATGTACTGCCCTAAATACCTATATTAAAAAACAAAGAATTAAATGTATACCTGGAAAAAGAACAAAAACCTTAATCCAAAGGAAATAGAGGGAAAGAAATAACAAAAATTAGAGCAGAAGTAAATGAAACTGAAAACGACACAGAGAATCAATAAAACCAAAGTTGTTTCTTTGAGAAAGTCAAAAAATAGATGGACCCTTAGCTAGGTTGACAAAGAAAAAAGAGAGAGGATGAAAATAAAATCATAACTGGGAGAGAAGACACAACTACTGACCACACAAAAATAAAAGAGCTAACAAGAGGATACTATGAGCAACTGTATACCAACAAACTAGATAACATAGATGAAATGAACAACTTCCTAAAAACACATGAAAAATCTACACTTACTCAAGAAGAAACTGAAGACCTCACCAAACTAGTCACAAGTAAAGAGATTGAATCAGTCACCAAGAAACTCCCCCAAAGTTTTCTGTTTGGGCCAGGTGACTTCAAATGTGAAACCTACCAAGAATTCTGGGAAGAATTAGTACCATTCCTGTTCAAACTCTTCAAAAAAATTGAACAGGAGGAAAAGCTACCTAACTCATTCTATGAAGTCAACATTACCGTAATATCAAAGCCAAAGATACTACAAGAAAAGAAAGTTAGAGACTAATCACTTTAATGACTATAGATGCAGAAATCCTCAACAAAATACTTGCAAATCAAATCCAGCAGCACATTAAAAGACCATGACCAAGTGGGTTTTATCCCAGATATGCAAGGGTGGTTCAACAAAAGAAAATCAATTAATGTAATATAAGGCCATTAATAAGTTAAAAAGGAAAAAAGAAAAAAAACATGATCATCTAAATTGATGCAGAAAAGGCATATGACAGAATTCAGCATCCTTTCTTAGTGAAAACACTTCAAAGGATAGGAATAAAAGAAAACTTCCTCAACATGCTACAGGGAATACATGTAAAACCCACAACTAATATCATCCTCAATGGGAAAAAATGAAAGCTTTCTCTCTCAGATCAGAAAAAAGAGAAGAATGCCCATGGTCACCACTGTTATTCAACACTGTGCTGGAAGTTCTAGCCACAGCCATTAGACAAGAAAAAGAAATAAAAGGCATACAAATTGGAAATGAAGAAGTGAAACTCTCACTGTTTGCAGATGACATGATACCATATGTATGACTAAATACAGGTAAGATGTCAATTCTGCTCAAATTGTTTTTATAGATTCAGTGTAATGCCAATTAAAATCCTAACAACTTACTTTGCAGAAATAGAAAAAGCAAGAATCAAATTTATTTGGAAAAGTAGAGTACCCCCGAAAAGCTAAAAATATCTTGAAAAAGAAAATTGAAGTTGTAGGGCTCACACTACCTAATTTTAAAGCATATTACAAAGCTACACTGGTCAAAAGAGCATGGTACTGACATAAAAATGGGTGAACTGATCAGTGGAATCGAATTTCAGAGTTCAGAGGTGGACTCTCACATCTACAGCCAAGTGATCTTTAATAAAGCAGTCACATCAACTCAACTGGGACAGAGCAGCCTCTTCAACAAACTGGAGACCCATATCCAAAAGAATGAAAGAGGACCCCTATTGCATACCTTATACAAAAATTAACTCAAAGTGAATGAAAGATATAAACCTTAGAACGAAGACCAAAAAACATTTAGAAGAAAACGTAGGAAAATATCATAAGGATCTTGTGATAGGCAGTAGTTTCCTAGACCTTACACCCAAAGTGCAAGCAATGGAAGAACTAGATAAATGGGATCTCTTCACAATTGAACACTTTTTTGCATCAAAAAAACATTGTCAGGAAAGTAAAAAGATAGCTTACATAATAGGAGATGATATCTGGAAACCACATATCAAATAAGGATTTAATATCCAGAATATATATAAAGAGATCCTACAACTCAACAACAAAAAAACAAACAATTTAAAAATTGGCAAAAGGCATGACAACACTTTTCTGAAGAAGTAATATGAATGGCTCAAGAACTTATGAAAAGATGTTCAATATCACTGGCTATTAGGGAAATACAAATCAAAACCCACAATAATAAGCTATCATCTCACACCTACTAGAATGGTCATTATCAAAAAGAAAAAGGAAACAAGTGCTGGAGAGGATGTGGAGAAAGAACCCAATTATTCACTGTTGGTGGGAATGTAGAATGGTAGAACTGCTCTGGAAGGTAATTCGGTGGTTCCTGAGGAATCTAAGTATAAAATTATCATATGATCCAGCAGTCCATTACTAGGTATACATTCAGAGGAATTGAAGGCAAGGACACAAATGGACATTTGCACACTGATGTTTATAGCGAGCAGCATTATTCCTGATTGCCAAGAGATGGAAACAGATCGAATGTCCACCAAAAGATAAGTAGCTAAACAAACTGTGGTATATACATACAATGGAATATTATGCAGCTATAAGACAGAATAAAGTCATGAAGCATGTAACAACATGGATGAACCTTGAGGACATCAGTCTGAGTGAAGTGAAATTAGCCAGAAATAAAAGGACAAATACTGTATAGTATCACTAATATGAGCTAACACTAAAGAGTGAAATTTGAGAGTTAAAGTTCAAAACACAGGTTATCAGGAGATAAGAAAGAGGGTAGAGATTGGGCATTTCTTGCTGAAGGAGTACAGAATATTCAACAGAACTGATTGTAATGATCCAGAAATTGATAGCACAATACTATCTGATGGTAGCACAATATTGTAAGTACACTGAATGAAGCTGAGTGTGATTATGGTTGAGGATGGAGAGATGCACATATGTATGACACCAGAAGGAAAGATAAAGGAGAAAAACTGGGATGATACAACAACGATGCCTAGAGTGAACAATGATGGTGATTAAATGCAAAAATATAAGAATGTTTTTTCATGAGGGAGACCAAATGAATATCAACAGTGCAAGGTGCTGACGATGGGATGGTAAATGGTAAAAATACAATTGAGGCAAACTAGGGTCTATAATTAACAGTGACATTGTGATATGCTTCTATTAAATATAACAAAGGCAATATGCCAAAGCTGTATGACAATAAGTGGGGGATATGGGGGAGGGGTATGGGATATTTTGCAGAAGAAATAGAAATGTCCTCATATCAATTGTGATGGTGAAAGCATGGCTATGTGTTTATACCAGGATTCAGTGATTTTTTACTTAAGTTGGATTGTACAATGTGTGAATAAAACCATTTAAAAATGAACAGAGAGATACAAGTGATGAAGAAAATGTGAAGAGAGAGATGTGCCTATACACTGCTGGTAGGGAAGTAAAGTAGTGCAGCCCCTATGGAGGGCTGTGTGGTGGCTCCATAGGAAGGTAGGGGTGGGGTTGCTGTAAGATCCCCCAGCAACTGAGGGAACTGAGGACAGGGACACAAATGGATATTTGCACACATATTTATGGTGACAGTATTCACAATTCACAATGAATGGAGGTGACCTAAGGGTACATCAACTGAAGAATGGAATGGGGGATACTGATGTATACGTGCAGTAGACTATCAAGCAGCTGCAAAAACAAATGAAGTTTTGAGGCATGCAACTAGGCAAATGAAACTTGAGGATAGTATACTGAATGAAATAAGCCAGAAACAAAAAGACAAATATTATGGCTCACTAATATCAACTGACTAGAATGTGCAAATTCTGAGAATTAAATTCAAGAGCATAGGTTATCAGGTGAAGGCCTATTGTGAAGTTTCTAGACTGTGAGGTCTTACAAAACTCACATCTATTCCAGAGTTTTAATGGTTATTTCTCAATTCAGAGATGCTGAGCTCTTTGTGTAGACTCTAAACGTTCCCTGGAACTTACAGTATCTGTGTGACACCTGAGACTTAAAGCTGGAATTCCACAGCTATGAAAGTCAGCATTACCCTATCTGGCAACCTGTGAAAATTCCTGGAACAGTGGTCAGACTTCAATCAGAGATATGAACGAAGCTAATTAATCCAGGTAGGACTGGATAAAAGTAACGCCAAGTAAAGGGTAAAGGATGATACTGACAGTATTTTAAAACTTCAACTTCTGTGTAAGTCCAAAGGATGACATGTTTATTTGGTGCAAAATGTATGTTTTCTGTAGCACACTATCTAATCTAACTTGCGCAGTCAGTTTATGCGCATGCTATAATTACATGGAACCTTGAATAGGGAGTGAAATCTTAGTTTGTACAGGTTGGTGAGATGCCCCAATATATTCCAGTGTAATCTGGGCAGAATATTAGAAAGTATTTTCAAAGTCCCGTTGACGGTGTGGGAAAAGGTGGAAATATTAAACTTCCTCACCTGGGGAAGACCTGATATTCTCACAATCACTGGGGACTGCAAATTTAATGGGCCAGGCTCTCAGTCTTGGGACCTGGCGTTATGAAACTTATTTCTGCAAAGAGAAGCTAAGCCTAATTAAGATTATGCCTAAGAGTCACCCTCAGAGAACCTCTTCTGTAGCTCAGATGTGGCTTCTCTCTCTAAGCCAACTTGTGAGCTCACTGCCTTCCCCGCTACATGGAACCTGACTCCCAGAGGTGCAAATTTCACTGGCAATGTGGGACATGATTCCAGGGAATAAGCCTGGCCCTGCATTGTGGGATTTGGAGAGACTTCTTGACCAAAAAGGGGAAGAGAAATGAAACCAATAAAATTTTAGCGGCTGAGAGATTTCAAATAGAGCCAAGAGGTCCTTCTGAAAGTTATTTTTATGTGGTATATAGAGATCCCCTTTCAGTTTTTGGTGTTTGGGAGTAGCTAGAGGGTAATACCTGAAACTATTGAACCCTAATCCAATAGCCTTGACTCTATAAGATGATTGAATAACTATAGAGTGTGGGGGGGGTCAGGAGCAATAAATCAGGCCCAAGCAAGGAGAAGGTATCCAGAGTCACAAGATCCAGGGCGGACAGTCCCCAAGAGTTAAAAATTGAACAATAATCATTGTTAAGAAACTAAAAGAATGAGATGTATTTTGCAAGAGCTAACGGCATTTTTCTGCTTCTGTAGATAAGCTTGCTTGCTTACAGCTGCAAACCAAGATGTGGCTCTAAAAAGATAACTCCCCTTTCCTGCTTCTGTGGATAAGCTTGCGGTTTTTGCCTTTATAAGACCCCCTTGAGAACCTCTCGGGGCTGTTCTCTGAATCTTCCTTCTTGGGGGTTTCTGAGGCAGTCACCGGCTGGCTACTAAAGACTCCAAATTGGCTTGCAATTTTTTTGAATTGTGTGGTCTCTCTTTTGGTGCACCCCACACCAAAAGAGAGCTTTTAAGGTATGACCATGTGATTGTGAAAACCTTATGACTGACACTGCCTTTGTCCAGTATGGACAGATAAATAAAAAAGAAAAGAAATAAATAATAGGAGGGAGAAGGGGATGGGATATTTTGGTTGTTCTTTTTCACTTTTATTCTTTTTTTTTTTGGAATAATGAAATAGATTGTGATGACGAGTGCACAGCTATATGATGATACTATGAACCACTGACTGCACATTTTGGATGATTGTATGGTATATGAATATATAAAATATCTCAATAAAAATTGCATTTAAAAAACAAAAAACCCATGCATGTCTACATTTGTAAAACCTCTTGTGCAAGTACTCTGATAAAATATATGTGCATCATCACTCTCATCAAAGCATGATATGCAATTTTGCAACAACAGGTGAATGCATTAAAATGTAGCACAGTAATAGAATTTTTAGTACTAGTTACAGATATCAGCAACCTCTCTGATATTTTTTATCTTGAAGAAAGGGAACGTTCGCTAGATATTGCTAGTGATTCAAGTTCAAAATAATTCTGAATTATTTCTTCCTCTCACAGCTTTGCATATAATTGCTATAAATAAAATGTGCATATTTAAAGTGTAAAATTTGATGCGTTAACATATGCAAATAAATACTCAGGAAACCATAACCACAAGAAACACAGTGAAGATATCCATCACTCTGAAAAAAAAGTTTTATACACCTTCTCTGCAGCACCCAGGCAAATACCAATTTGCTTTTTGACACTAGAGATTAGTTTGCATTTTCTCGAATTTATTTAAATGGAACCATAGAGTGTGTACTCTTTCCTATGGTTTCTTTTACACAGCATAATTATTTTGAAATTCATACCTGTTTTGTACATATCAATATTTCATTCAATACTGCGATAACAGGATATTTACATGGAAAAGAATGAAATGTGACCCCCACCACACAGCATACAAAAAAATAAAATATTTTACCCATTTTAATTGCTGAGTAATATTCCATTGTACATATATACCACAATTTGTTTATCCATTCACCTGTTAATACAATTTCCAATTGTTCTTTTCTGGTAAATAGAAGTAAAATTGTTTATCTTGCAAATTAAAACCTTGCTAAATTGATTAGTTCTAGTAAATCAGTAGCATCATTTGAAAAATGTTGAATAGAAATATGAGAACGGACACCCATACTTGGTTCCTCATCAGAGGGAAAATAAATGTTTGATTTCACCAATAAGTACCATAATAACTGTGGTTTGCATAGATGCCCTTTATCAGATTGAAAAAAATCCACTATATACCCAGTTTCTGAGAGTTTTTATTAGGAATGGGTGTTGGATTTTGTCAACTGCTTTTTCTTTTTCTATTGAGATTGTTTTTTTTCTTTTTGGTTCTATTTAATGTAATCAATAACAATGATTGGCTTTGTAATATTCTCTTTTTTCCTGATTAGACTTTCTACAAGTTTCTCAATTTTGTAGATCATATCAAAGAACCAATTGTTAGTTCCATTCCTTTTTCTCTGTTTTCTCTTGTTGATTTCTGCCATCATCTTTATTATTTTCTTTATTCTAGATTGACTTCTTGTTCCTTTTAATATTTTAAAGATGTTGCGCCACTGTCTTCTAGTTTGCATAGTCATTCTAATTTTTGTTCTTCTGACTGTTTTTGAGATTTTGTTCGTATCACACATCATTCAGAATTTGATCATTTCATACCTTGGTATCATTTTCTTCATATTTCTTGCTTAGGTGGGTATGGTTCATTGAGTCTCTTGGCTTCATGAGTTTACAGCTTTCAATTAAAATTGGGAAATTTGGGGGCATTATTTATTCATACATTTTTTCTGGCCCCTTCCTTATTCAGAGTCCAATTTCATTTATATCAAGCTGTTCTAAAGTTGTCTACAGCTCAGTGACATTCTATTTGTTTGTTGTTGTTTTCTTTTAGACAATTTTCTCTTTGTTTCATCTTGGATAGCTCCTATGTCTCATGTACACTAATTTTTTCTTCTATAAAATCTAATCTTCTGTTGAGCCCAACATTTCAGGCCAGACATTTAATTTCACCCCTAGAAATTCAACTTGAGTCTTTTTTATGTGTTTTATACCTGTACCTAATAAGCTTGATCTTTTAAGTAGCTTCTTGAACATATACAATATTGTTATAATAACTGTTTTAATGTTCTTGTCTGCTAATTCTGACAGCTGAGTTGCTTCTAAGCAAATTCTGATCAATTGATTTTTCTCCTCATTATGGGTTGTATTTTTTGCTTTTTTGTCTAACAATTTTTTATTTGTTAACAGACATTTGAATTTTACCTTAGTATGTGCTAGATTTTTTTTTATTATTCCTTTAAATATTCTTTAGCTTTGTTCTAAGGTGTAGTAAATTGCTTAGAATCTCTTTGGTTCCTCAAGATCTGCTTTTAAGCTTTATTAGATAGGAATGGTGACATTTTAATCAAGGGTAGGAGTTGTTAAACTATTATCTGTGGGTCAAATCCAACCCACAGTCTTTATTTATGTAGCACACAAGCTACGGATGGTTTTTAAATTTTTTAGGGATTTTAAAAGATGAAGAAGAACCAAAAGTCATATGACACCCACAAGGTTTAAAATATTTGCTTCTGGCCCTCTGTAAAAAAAGTTTGCCAACCTCAAGTCTAGAGTCACTTTACCCCATTCCTGAAAAAATACCATGCTGAATACTCTACTCAGCACTCCAAGAATTACAAGGTTTTCCATACTGATTTGAATATCCCTAAGATTTGTGAAGCTGTTTCCTCTACACCTTTTCGCTGGTTCTTCCCCTGGCCTTGACTAAGTTTCTCAAATGCATGTTCTGATACTACTCAGCTGAATACTCGAAGGCAATCCATTGCATAACTGCGGAGCTATTTCTCTATGTATCTCTTGGTGTTCTAGCATATCTGTTTTATGAATCTTACCCTTCTCAGCCTTCCCTAACTCTCAGCTATATCTCCTCAAGGAAACTGTTGGGCTCCACTTGAATTCCCTCTCCTTATGCTGCATCCTGTAATTTCTCTGCAGGCAGTAAAGGGAATTAATTGTAGAGCTCACCATGTTTGTTTCCTGTCTCTCAGAAAGCACTGCCCTGTGCTGCCTGATGTCCAATGTCTGAAACTGTTTCATATATTTTACCTAGATTTTTAGTTGTTCATTCTCTCTTATTTCCTTTTGGCTAGCAGTGAAAGTCTATTATTTACCTTTCAAATCTCTGGTTCTTCTAAGTTGAAGAATATCCAGAGTAGCTTTATGTTCTTACCTAATTCTAATGTAAGTAAAATATCATAAAATTTGTACTTGAAAAAAATAAATCCATTCCAATAAAATACATCTTTTATGTACAGATTTTCTGTGAAAATTTTTAAGTGAAAAGAAGATTCTGATGAAAAAAGTTTGATAACATTTTGCAGGCAGCAACACCCTTAGCTTTGTGTTGCCAATACCTAAAAAAATTTCCAAAAGGTACAAAGGAGAAAGCCAAGCTCAGAGCTCAAGAGTCACCATGTCAGTAAGAAACCCTAAATGAACTTATCATGTAGCATAATATCTTTCAAGAACAAATATTCCTGCTCTGGAATTACAGTTTGGATTAGAGAATCCATGATATTATCAGGACTGGCTACCTGATGTCTTAACATATTTAACTATGCAAAACACAGGGCATTCTTGGTCAGTGTTTGAAAATGCCTAAATATTCCTGATCCCTTGCAGGACTTCCAGCATTTGGCCTCCTATCCCACCCTTCACACATTTTTTTCAAGATAGGCTAAGCCACCAGGGATTTAAACTTTGGCAGAATTCATGTTTGCCACACGCTCTGCTTGGTCTCCGTATCCACCAACAGTGAAACGAACAGCACGGAATTGTACCCAGAGGTTGATTTACAGTGTCAATACATGTGCTATCTCCAGGGAACTCGTGACAACAAAATTATTATCTAATTAAATTAAAAGTGAAACCACAAAAGTCTTCCTAATTTGGGGTCACAATAAATCTAGCAATGAAGACAGCAACGGTAGTCTATTAAATACCTCACCAGAAAAAGAAAAAAAAAAGCCTTAGGTCTCTGGTGCTCTAGTTAGGTAGCTCTAAAGCCCTTAATGTACTGTTGTGGGCTAATTTTTTATGGAAGAGATTTCATTTCCAAAACAACACATCAAAAATGAATATTTAAATTTCCATACGATAGAGTCACTTGAAAATAGTTTGCTGCCTATCACAGAGAAAAGCATTTCCTCAGATATGGAAATGCTGAAAGTCATATTTTAAAATGTTAATTTAGAAACTTAAAATCTAAATCTTTAACTATGTATGTGTACATTAATTTATGTACATTATAGTCTCTGAGCATAATGTATATTTACAAGACAGCTTTGTTCATGACTTATTGTACATAAGATCCTGCAAGAATATAATATAGTGCTCTACTAAAATTATAAACATAATTTTCATAAGAAAATCCATAAAACTCTAATCATGCATTCACAATGGAAGTATAAAATGTAAAGTGATCTAATGCATTTAAAGGGAGGATTTAAAATTATAATTAACTTAGAACTAAACACTTGGAGTGACCTAATCCCCTGAGGAATTTCTATTTTAAAACTTTGCTACTACGATCTGGTGGTGCAAAGCAATGCAAAGCCAAGGAGATTACAGCATTACTATGAATATAATACATATTTTAAATAACACACACTCAAAGTAAGAAAAATCTTAAAATATATACCAGGATGATTAACAATTTACTTGTTGAAAGCTGCCAAATAAATTTCTCTATGGTGTTTAGTTCTCAAAATCTCTAGAGACATCAATAGAGAAAATTTTTGAAAATTAAGTACAACATACAGCTCAGAATCATTGTGATATGTCATTTATTAGCCCATAAAAATAAAAAGAAAATGAATAGAATGAATTTGCTACTTGTGCTAAAAGAACCTGGCAAAATAATCCCTCATGAGGATTATCATCAAAAATTGCCTAATAAATCTGTATTTTTAGGAAGGATTTTCTGAAAAGCATATATGAATAAAACTAAATTTATAGAGTTGTATAGTTTCTGCATAACAGGTTAAACATGTATATTTGTTTATATGTATATTTGTTCGTTTGACATTTACAAAGCACAGAGGCCAGTTCCAAGTGGAATGGAAGGTTTTTAATCCTTTTGAAAGAATTTACGTAATGATAAATTTTTAACATCTTAGAAAAGAGAAAGTACTGATTCTAGGTATCCTCACAGCATGATCAAAATAATATATCATTCACTGACATATACAATTTTATAAATGAGTTAAGAAGTACCTTGACCAGAGCTGAGCACTACAGAGATGCTCAATAAATATTATTTTCTTCTTCTTTTCTCCACCCACATCCCTTCCCTCCTATATGCTGTGCAGTGATTCCCCTAGAGGTGCCTCAGGAGCTCCAGCCAACGATGGGGTGAACTGAGGGGAGATCAAGCAGACTGAGCTTCTGCTAGGGCATTTCTGTTTTTACCTGCCATACATATGGACATGCAGGTAAGAATTTGTTTAAATAAAGGGTCTAAGAGCACTAGAGGAAGAAGAAAAATGGTCCTTTGAAAGCTAAATTTGCCGTCATTCATCTCTTCCTGTACACCTTCCAGGGCGATCTCATGTCCTATTTTGTTTCAACCATCTCCCCATGATGGGGGGAGGTAATGATGCCCAGATCTGTACCTCAAGTCCACCATCTCCCTTTTCCCTAGTACCAATCAATGGCAAAGTTCTATGAATCCTAAATATCTCATATCTCTCCACTACCACCTACTACCACCGCTTTAGTTTTGATCCAGCTTATCTTGTGTCTGGACAAACATAATAGAATCCTCTTAGTCTCCTGCCTCCTGCTTTACCAACCTCCTTTCATTCTCCACCCTGGACCCAGAGTAATATTTCCAAAAGACAAATGAGATTGTTTCTTTTCCTACCTAAGTACTTCCATGCTTTCCCTTCAGCTACAGGATGAGAAAATACAGGAAGTTTTATCATCTGCCTTTCTGCCTACCTTTTCTCTCTCATCTCCTTTCTCCTCATTTAGGTCCAGCTTTTTTGATATATAGCAATTTCCAAAGTTTACTATGATTTCTCATACCTCCATGATGTTTCTTCTAACTGAAATGATCTTTCTGCTTATTGGCCTGGAAACTTTTTATTTCGACATTCAGCTTTAAGGTCATATTTTTGGTAAAACCCTTCCTGGCAGCACCAGCCAGTGTTGGTTGCTAGCACTGTTGTACTCCAAAAGCCCTTTAAGCAGAGCTCTATCATGTCACTTAACATATTAACACAGTTTCTACATGTCGGTCCCACTTATTAGTCTGCAAGAACCTGGAGAGGTTTTTACCGACTTGTTTTTATAAATGCAGTATGAACACAGTGCCTTTCGCATGATAGCCTAATTTAGGGTACTAGGATAAATCAATGTGTGAGAAAGAAGAAAAAGAAGGAGAAGAGGTGGGTAGGGAAAAGAAGAAAATAAAATCAAAACTTACAGAACTTTTATACCACTCATATACTAGGGCAATAGGAAGGAAATAATGAGACATAGACTAAGTTTTAAATTTTGCCCATTGCAAAAAATGGCTTTTGTCAAGGAAGATGATATATGCAAACAGTGATGCTAGGGACTTCATTTTGGCAGTGATATGTAGGCTGCACCAGGAGGAGGAGCATTCGGGCACAAGGCTGAGCTTAGGATACAACGAGAAGGAAATGGTGAGTATGAAAGAGACTACACAGGAAGACCTGAAAGATCTGCAGACTGACTAATCATCACAGGAAAGAGAGCGAGCAAGTTTCAGATGACTACAATCTCCAGGCGAGGGACATTAGAAAATGCCTACGTATACCAGATTGAATAAAGTGGAATGGTTAAAGAATATAAAGGAAATTGCTCTGAAAATAGAAGGAAAATGGGAACTTGGCAACACTAAGAATTAAATAGCAATAATAATATAAATTATATTTTTACAATCATATTTATCATTAATTATTATTCCTACTAATAAATACAAAGGGCCATTGTGGGTAGGGGACTGATTAACGACCTGAAATCTTGTAGACATTAAAAAGACATGAATACAGAGAAAGAGTCACTGGATATGGCAATGAAGAGATCATTGCTGATCTCATGGAGGGGAAAGGAATAGGAGCCAGTCTGCAAGGAACTGACAACATGAATGGGTGATGAGAAAGCAGGCAATAATAGATTTTAAGAAATAGAGCAGACAAAGGAAGGGATGGGAAGAGAAAATATTAGGATAAGAACGATCCTTAAAGGGATTATGACCAAGTAGAGTTTGCAACTTTTTAATAGAGAACAAAGATGAAAGAATCATCCACTTCATGCAAACAGCATTGGCCTCCACTCTTTCTCTCACAAGTAGGTCACAATAGGAGACTTCGCAGGCTCCCATACTGGAGGAGATATATAGACATATTTGCCCGACTTAGCATAGACCATATCCCAGCCACTTTCGGAAGATTTTTGGTTTCTGAGCCTGTTTCTGAGCCACAGGCCACGAGTACAAGGTCAGGGATATTGCAATGCCTTCATAAACAACATGAATCCGAGCATAAATTTATCACTTTTCAAAACAATATTTTCCTTTGTACTTTCCATTTAACATTTTAACATGTTTAAAAAAAAACAGATTTGATAATGGAATTGTCAGAAGACACAAAATATTCAGGATATAATATCCATCAAATTGCCTATATTAAATCAAATATCAGCAAAAACTTTATTAACCAAACTAGCTAGGCAATTAACAGCATTGATTAATAGATGAGACTATTTATGAATTTATTTTGTGAAAAAATTCAGTGTTTCAAGTTTAGCAGAGGTCATAATGAAATTAGAATACAGGGTAATGATCCCAAATACATTCTGTCTCTCACCATTTCATAAATAGAGGGTGCTTGAAACCTGCCCTTCAGTTCATAATAATAGCCTGCCAAGGGCTTCTGAAGCCAGCAGGAATGCATGGGGGAGTAAACTTGTGATCTGAGTAGGAGATACTGTATATCTGGAAAATTCCATTTAAATAACCCAGTTGTAACAAATCCCCTTCCTGGATCCCATTCTAGAGCCTGAAAGGCAGTAATTAGAATGGGTGGGCTAAGTCAACTAAACACAGATTGACAGATAGACCTATCAGAAGAGGCATCCCCTGAATTTCATTATTCCAGCAGTAATGTCTATATTTACATAGCAGAGTAGGTATATTTGTGAACAACAAATCCTTTCAATCAGCAGCAACATGCTGCTAAAAGAATGGCCCACCATCACAAAGAATTTCTCATTTAAAGATACAAAAAAGCAGTGTGACAATTATTTCTGTAATCCCCACAGAAAACAGGGAAATAGCTTTCTTCATGAGCCTTGGAAATCACAACCATAGCAACTTAATACATGCAGTCCCACATGGGTCCACAGCTTCTCAGGATGGGGCCAGGAACTTGCGTATTCAAGCTCTTATGTAGTAACTAGAGAAAAAAAATGCACATGGAATAGCTTTATATCAAAGTTAAATTTCAGGAATTCTAAAAAGAAATCTCCAGTATTAATCAGATATCTCCCTGCATCTTGCTACTCCTAATATGGACATTCTTAGAATTTGTTTTAGCCTGTTTCGTATTTCCAGTAAGGATCAAAGGGACTCACTGCTTAAGAAAGGTAGTCAGCATGTGTGTGTGTGTGCACGTGTGTGTCACTGGGCTTTATAATTTTATTTTTCTAATTTTGAACTGAAAAGAATCCTCAAAAGACAAATGTTCTTTCTATGAAAATCCACTGAGTAAGGCTGACACTGGGTATGGAAAATTAGTGGTCTGCCAGAAATATGTAACATATACACTTAATTCAGAAGTGCTCATGAACTAGCTGAAGCCCAAAGTGTGAGAGCCGTACCCCTGAGGCTGAGCATGTGCCCCTGATGAGTCTTAGTTTTCTCATACGTCAAGTGAACAGAGTGGTAGAGGGCTCTACCACTTAATAACTAATCTTGCGCAAATTACTTCATCTCTTTTAGACTCAGTGTCCTCATCTGTAAAATGGGGGCTAATGCTACCTCCCTTATGAAATGGTTCATCACATGCAAGGCAGCTAAAATAGTACCTGTCTAGTAGCAACTGCTCAATAAATGGTCTCTATGGTATATCAAGAGAAGACCACTAAATTATCTCCCAGCACCTGTGATTCTATGAAAACCATGCACCATGTGTGCTATTTGGCCTTACTTAAGCATTAAATATTAGAAACACAAAGGAAATAACTGATGAAATGCACTTTCAAAATATTTGGTGTCATCCTTATTGAAAATACTGAATAATTAGGGTATTTTTAGTCAGTATTTTCTGGTCACAATTATACTCTTTAAAAAAAAAAAGCAGATGTTTACTTCCATGAGGAAAAAAAAAAAAGGAAGCCATAGTTGGTGTTTGCTTTTCTCTCTTACCACTCTACCCTTTGTGGTTTCTGAGTCTCTACAGTGTCCATAATGGTGGAATTACCATAGTGAATGAAAGAGCATAAAACGGGTAGGTCCTTTAAATGTTTATTTTAAAAGTTTTTGTTAGGAATGCCTATAAAGGAATAACACAGAGAACCTCATAGCAAAGCCTCTTTTTAAGGGTCCTAACAATTTCAGAAAAACATTTTTTCTGCATTTCAAATTAACTCATGCATCCACATTGAATAAATAACTATTGAAAATGCTAAGCACGATCTAGACACCAAGGATATGCATAAGTAAATACACAGTCTTTTCCATCAAAAAGCTTATACTTCAGTGGAAAGACAGTCACATAAACCAATTGTTACAATAGAGTATGATAAAAGAAATACTAGATGTGCATATAAGGAGCAGTAAGAGCACAAAAGAAAGTAGGACAATGTCTGCCTTGAAGTGGCAAACAAAATTTCACAAAGTAAAAGAAAAGAGATTTTCTCAGCTGGGAAGATTGAGAGGGCATCTCAGGCAGAGAGAACAGCATCTGTACAAGCCTGGGGGCAGGAAGGAGCATTACCTATGTGACATGCTAATTTTAACCAAATGTGGCACATGGATGGAGAATAAAAGCTGGGAGAGAAAACTGGAGAGGTTGGTAGGAAGCAAGTCAACAACCCCTAGCTACAGAATTCAGAGATTATCCTGCTGGTGATACACAGACATTAAAGAACTCCAAGCAAGGAGAACAATACTGACTGGTTTCAATTCTGGAAATATCATTTCTGCACCAAAACAAAGCCTGGCTTAGAGGAGAGGTGGGAAACTAGTGTAAAAACCCCAGGCTGGAGATAAGTGCCTAAAATAATTAATGGAAATGAGAGAATACATAATACATATTTAGTGGATGAATTTACAGAATTTGGTAACTGATTGGATTTGGGCATAAGAATGAGGCAGGAATCAAGAATAATCTTGAGATTTCTGTCTTGAGTAATACAAATGAAAGATCAGGATGGGAGCAGGAGGTTTGTGGGTTTGGGTTAACACACGTGAGGTGTCTGAGATTTCCAGGTACACCTTCTGGGTCTGGAGATTTGGGCTAAAAAAAGAAAGATTTAGACATGAAGGGAACAGAGGTGACAGTGAAAGCAGTAGGCATAAATGAGTTTGCCCAGATAGAGTGTAGAGACAAGTAGGGAACAGACCAAGAGATGTCCGAGTGAAGAGAAGCAACAGAATACCAGAGGAGAAGTTTGAAGTCAGAGACAATATAGAAGAGGAGGCAGGGCCCTTCAAAAAAGCACTGCAAAACTGTTTACTGATTTTGATAATAAGGAGCCCTTAGTGAGACTGAGGGGAGTAGGGAGCAGTAGAACCTGGTTTTTGTGAGTTGAGGATTAAATAGGAATTGATCAGGTGAGTAACCAAACCCAGCTCTCTCTAGACGAATATATATTGCCATTTTTTATATGCAAATGCAAACACAATTACACCTTCAGCCCACTTGTCAATACATGGCTGGTCTTGAGTAAATGGTATAATAAGTTACTATCTATGGGGTGTACTATCAAAGATACCAAGAAGCTCTCTTCTTTTCTGCAAAGACCTCACCTCCAACTGACAAATGCCTGAAAATCTGATGGAATACAAAATAATTTCTATTAGAAGAGGTAAAAGACAGATAAATTCACTGTAAGCTGCACTTACTGATCCTTTTCTGAGGGGAGGTTTGATCAATGCAAGGTGCGAGGGTCTGAGAGCTACAGGGAGAGAGAGCACAGAAAGGAAGACCTAAAAGTGCTGCCAACAAGTTTCACCGGGTTCTAAATTTGACTCAGTGCTAATTCTGTTCCCTCTGATTTTGTGGTCACATTGTCATAGGTACAAGTAGGAGATGTCCTAACAGTTGGAAGAAAAAGTATTTCCCCTGGTTGCTGAATGAGAGAAGGAGCCTAACTAATAATTTCACATTGTCTAAACTCTAGATACCTTTAAATAAAAGGCTTCTCTTATTCTTCAACCCACATATTCATTTTCATGTCTACCTAATAATCTTGACACATTTCATTTGGCTTTAGTGTATATATATATATATATATATATATATATATATATATATATATATATGTATGTATGTATGTATACATTATATATGTGTATATATAGCTTTATATATAATGTATATATATAGCTTTAGCATTCATTAACATTTTAATTGCCAAGAGAGGTGTTTTAAATCTATTATGGGTATTATAATATGGAACTATTAAGATTGAACATATATACTGACTTTCAGATATTTTTGCAATCTGGCACAAAGTCGTAACTTTTTAAAATACTCTACTACTTTCATAAGCTTTCTAAAAAAACACTCATCACAGCCATTTAGGAAGAAATATGACATTAAAAGGAGGTAAATTTTCCATGTATTATACTGTGATTCCGTTGTACACTCTCATTAAGTCTAAATCTGTCTTCCAACCAGCATGAAGTAGTCATGATTTATTTCAGTTGGAAGGTAAAGGTCTATTAAAACAATAACTTGAAAAGTCTTCATAACTAAGCATGTCACTCATCAAAGAGATTACAGCAGTAATTCCACAGAAGGCTATGGATTGCTCAGTGAAATCAGTGAGACAGCAAACAAAGGGATTAAAGGGAAACCAGCCTCAGAAGATCTCAAAGAACTAGAGGAGAATTGGAGTTAGAGATGGGAATTTCATAGCCAGTCTCTGAGAAAGGCCACCAAACTTTATCACAAACCAGCCTGCATTTCAAGCAGGAAATATTCGCTGTTGGGAAAAGGAAGCTTTAAAATTATTTAAAATAATTTACAGCAGAGTTTCTTTATAATACAGCTGTTAGCAAACAGATTTGGACACTCTGAGGGACAAATCATGTTCCCCAAATCTTAACAGTGATATCGGTTGGAACTCCAAAAAGTCACAAGTTGTAAAAAGGACTTTCACTGTGACTGCATTTATAAACTCTCTTACTATGGTTTGCAAAGTTAAAGCTTTTTAGGTACTTGAGTCCAGCAATGACTGTCCCATAGGACTTCCTTTTCTATTGCTGTACACCTATTTTACTACCAGACTTCTCAAAAGCAAGTTCTGTGCTCACTATCTACTTTTTCTCAGTATAAGGACAATTCATGGCCTCAATACTCTCCTAAAACTGCCTCAGCTAAAATATCCCTTCACCAATTGCTAAATCCAACTCTGTTTTCAGTCTTCACTTACCTCCTGCAGTTCAGACCCACATGTCAACCTTTCAAATTCGCAGGTTCCTCTCACATTCTACGATCAAATCTTAGTTTTAGCCCTACTCCTCAACCCATCCAACTTCAAAACTTCTTTCTTATATTTTCCTTACTTCAATTAGTGGTAATACTCCAAATGTAAGAGCTGGGAGTGTTCTATGCTTCCCCTCTTTCTCTCACCTCTGACACCTAGTGAGTCAACAAAACGCATCAGTCTTATCACAGAAATGCTTCACAAATCTAGTCTCTCTCCTCTCTTGCCACTGCCCCTGCCTTACACCAGGAACTCCTTATCAATCAAATGGATTGATGTAATAACCTCTTACTGGTCTTCCAACCAGGAATCTCTCCCCAACCTGGCAATCGTTCACATACCTGAACCTAAAAAAATAAGTGCTAATCCGTCACTTGACAGTGTGAAGATCTCCATTGCTCCACCGCATTGCCTTCAGATGAAGCTCTAACTCCTGAAACAGTCGGGTCCCAACCTACTTCTCCAGTCTTAACTCTTGAAGCTCTTCTCATTTATATCTAGTCAAATAGAACTTCTCATTTGCTCCCTCTGAAATCTTAAATTAATATCCTCTCTGAGTGGCTCAGACCTCCTATCTGTCTGATTTATTCACTACCTTAAACACAATATATCTAAATCTTTACTTCACTGAAATCTCTGATCCCTCTGTAATATCCCTTCCCCATTTACTTCCAATCTATTAGCTCCTTTTGAGCTAATGGTCCATCCCCAGACTCCAATTATTTCCTTAAGATTTCTACATCTCTCATGCACTTCTGCCCTTATAACTCATCTATAAAAAGTGACCCTGGATTAATCCAAATAGGTGAATTCTTCACTCCAGTACCACGGAGGGTCATCACCTTTAGCAGTTTTGTGCTCAGAAAAAAGTCCACTGAATTTTATGAAAATAGTTTATAATAGTTTATCATTTATAACATTAGGTGTCATTCTGTTCCATGGGAAATTAGTGAAATGGATGGGTATTCAGAATATTCTCTGATGCCTTCATGGGCATTAGAGCTTTATGGTGAGGAACTTCATGCAGATGATATCTATCCCTGAAAAACTTTACCTTGGTCAATGAGAAGTTTGAACCCATGATCAGGATGCAAAAGGGTTAGAGGATGACCTTGTGACTCTCTTCCTAGCCAGTCTACACACAAGTCTCATCATAGGAAATCCTACTCAGATGAGTTTCTGACTAAACGACTGTCTATAACTGAATTAGAGGCTCTTTAATCAATAAAGACAGTTGTATTCATTTTTTTTTCCTTTTTGCTCTCTTATCTGGAGTGGTATTTCACTTCTAGTAATATCATTAGCAATTTTTATCCAACACACTGTAGAATAACTGGAAAAACCTATCAGTAACTTGCATTCCAGGTAGGGATCTTGAACCTGAGCCTAGGAGAGTTGCTGCTGGCTGTTAGAGGAAAAGGCAGAGGAGAGCCCTCCCTAACCTGAGAAGGGGTTCAAATTGAAGCCTTCCTAAATGTGGATCAAAGGTCAATGAGAGGTGGGGCAGCCATGGTGGCTCAGCAGGCAGAGTTCTCACCTGCCATGCCGGAGACCCTGGTTCAATTCCCGGTGTCTGCCCATACCAAAAAAAAAAAGTCAATGAGAGGGACTCCCAGGGCCCAAAGTGCAAGGCGCTCCCCTCGGTCATCACTGCCACCGGTCGACTCATGCAGGACAACCTGGTTCTGGAGTCTGGGGCAGAATTAAACAGTCCATGTCGAGCAAAAAGGTAAAGACCAAGACCACCAAGAAGCGGGCTTCACCGTGCAACATCCAAAGTGTTTGCCATGTTTGACCAGTCACAGGTTCAGGAGTTCAAAGAGGCCTTCAACATGATCCATCAGAACAGAGATGGCTTCATCGACAGGCAGATTTGCGCGATACACTAGCTTCTCTAGGGAAGACCCAATGGATGCATACCTTGAGGCAATGATGAATGCGGCTCTGGGTCCCACAAATGTTACCATGTTCCTCACTATGTTTGGTGAGAAATTAAATGGCACAGACCCAGAGGATGCCATGCTTGCTTTGATGAAGAAGCAACAGGCACCATCCAGGATATTATCTGAGAGAGCTGCTGACAACCATGGGGGATCGGTTTACAGAGGAGGAAGTGGATGAGCTGTACAGAGAAGCACCTATGGACAAAAGGGGGACTTCCACGACATTGAGTTCACCCGTATCCTTAAAGAAGGAGCAAAGGACAGGGATGACTGAAAGAACTTCAGCTAAAACCTTCCAGTTAATTTATCTTACTCTGTTTTACTTCCAAGACACTTCCCTCACCTTCATAGAACCTTTTGCATGCATTTAACATCACAGCTCTATCTTCTTTCTTTCTTTTGAGGTATTTATTCCAGACCTCTCTACCACTTAGCAATAATATTAATCAGACTGGAAATGGGGATGAGGTTGTAAGTTGTGCTGAAAAGAGATTGTGAATAACAATCAACAAATGTAAAAGCCCAGGAAAATATATCCATATTTCTGGTTTTGCTGGATTTTTACATTTTTATATAATAAAAATGCTATTTTGAAATAAAGATAATGCTGACATAAATGGAATATAAGGGCAAGTTAAATCCAATGAGTGGTAGTTGGGGGTAGTTCTTTTTTCAGGTTTTCAATGTCATACCATTCAAATTTCATGGTAAAATTGATTTTTTTGTATATATGGGACAGTATTTTTCAGAACTTTTAAGTACAATTTAACATTATGCAGTAAAAACTAGTTAGGCCTTCATTTATTTTCCCACACTGCTAGTAAGTCAAATATTTGAATTATCGAATGATAAATATAGAATATATTGGAAAAAACATTAAACATTTTATTGATGTAAGATTTTGAGGAAAAGGGGCAAAATCTGAAGAAAAGAGTAGTTAACTACTGAAATTTACTGTGTGAAGCACTGCATGTATATTATTTGCATTGAATCTTCACATCAACTTTGTGAAATAGATTTTTATTACTTTTATATTTCCAGTGGGAGAGCTGAGTTAAGAGTGGTTGAGTAACTAACTGGTCAAGTCAGTATTAGTGAGTAAAAGAGTCAAAATTTAAACCGAGGTTGTCTAACTCCAGAACTTTTCATGCTTTAACCACCTTGTTGTCTCTGAAAAGTCCCAAATTCTTAAAAGTGTCATGCATTTCTACTATATTATAAAATAATTCTGTAGCCATAATTGAGATTTTGAATAATCTTATTGTAACTGATTATTTGAACAGAATTTTAGAAAATTCTATCCAGATAAAAAATAGAAAATAAAAGATTATAATCAAAAATAAAAGGCAATGAGAGGGTGCACCGGTGGTTCAGTGGTAGAATGCTCACCTTCCATGCGGGAGACCCTGGTTTGATTCCCAGACTATGCACCTAAAAAAAAAAAAAAAGTCAGTGAGAAAGCCCATTTGTGATTCTGTTCAAAACAAGAACAGAAAAAGCTAAGGGTCAAGCACACAGAATTATAGAAAATAAGCACCAATGCAGAACACTTCAGGAACAAAACATGGGAGGATCAAAACCTGAAACAAAACTGTTGTAAGAAAGAGGAAGCAAATTTCAGGAGAGCAGCCAGGGCACTGCCCAAATTTCAATAGCTAGGATTCAAGAGTCAGAATTGGCAGTGGGAAGACCTTGCCCATTTTTAGATAAACAGCCTGGAAGAATCACATGTAGCCCCAGAAACTTAGTGAACAGCTGAACTTATATTCACTGTACCAAGGCAACCTCTGAACACCTCTGCTTGGCAATTATCCTAGCAAGTAGGCTCAGCAGTTCCCAGCCATCTGTATTTGTATAGATTACCATAAGGAACCATTTCCTTGCCTCCTCAGGGGATGCCAAAGGTATTTTTTTTCCCTACAAATGGTACATGAATCCAGAATCACCCTTACCAAAGGAATCTCAGTCCTCTTTTCTCCATCCAACAGTGTTAACTTTTGGCCAATACAAAAAAAATAGCCCTGTTTTCACAACAGTCAGTTGTGCTATTGAAAGGCACAGTGGCAGCCTGCCTTTAATAAAATATTCAAACTAAGGCATAGCCTTCTGAAGACAGGAAAAAGAAGGAAAGGACAATAGGGGACTACTAGCAGGTCAGACTAGAGGAAAGAAGGAAGACATTTATTTGACTCATTTTCCTGGCAGCATTAATTTATGATTCTTGGAAACTTCTGACAGGAAAGTGGGAGTAAGGATTTCAAGAATTCATAGAATCATTCTAAAAAGAATCAGGGGGAGGTACAGTTCATTGAGTCCAGTTCTATCATTTCATAGATTCAGAAAATGAGGAAAAAGGAAAAGAGGGGAATATTTACTGAGGATTCAGGAATCTTATTACCTTATATTGCTCATTTTGCCTATCCTTAAAAAGAAGTATAAGGCAATGATATGTCCATTTTACAAAGATGGAAACAAAGGATCAACAAGATTAAGTAAGTTTTCTAAGGACATGTAGCTGGTAAATTAAACAACCAAGATTTAATATCAGATTTGTCTGTCTCTTATAAAGCCTCTTTCCACTATACCAGCTTGCCTTTGCAATGAGGAATTGGAAGGTCAAAAGACTGTCCTGGATAACATATGCAGTTAAGGGCAGGACAGCTGGTCTCCTGACTCCCAGCCTCATAGTTCTTTCCATTATAACATTGCAACTTTATTTTCTTTAAATGAAGATGGATGACATTGTGAGTTAAATTATCCCTTTCATTCAGTGTGAGGAAGGTCTGTTATTTCTGCCCGCCTAGAGCTTCTCTTACCCACCTTCTTGGAGAAATCTTAGTCAGCCCCTATTTCACATCTCCCCAAAATTCTCCGTTGCACTGGGCTGGTCAGTGACCTTTAACAATTTCCCTTCTCCTTTCTTACCCTCGTAAGTTACTGCCCTTTCTCTTATTCCCTTAGGACCCAGCTCTCTTACTGACACATTAATTTAAAGAATATATTAACTAATAAAAGCCTAATGCTTTCCTGTAGTGTGCCCTCCCAGACATCATTTGCATGTTAATATCTGTCTCCAATGTACTAACCCAACAGATTCAACTCTAGGGACTTTCAGGCGTCAGGATTGTCAAGGACGGGTCCTTATGGACTAAAGAGGTCCCCAACTCTCCCACACTGGTTTCTCCTTACTGCCTGTGCATTTCATGGAAATAGTACAAATAAAAACAAATCAAGGATTTTGTAAAGTGCTAGCATTAATATGTAATCAGCAGGCTTCAAATTTGGCATGTCTATTTCCTTTTTCTCAGGTAGTTTCCTCTTTCGCAAAAATTTTGTAGGGGGACAGCAAGGCAATTTGGCCAGAAGTCTGTCTACTCCATAGAACAAATATTCTCAGAAATTCTAAGGGAAAAAAGACACCTCAATAAAAAGTGACAAACCTGAAGGACCTTTGGGGAGAACCCTACCTGACCCAAAAAGTATGTACTTCTCAACATTTTTCACTCTAAACAAAATCTTGAATTAACAAATCTCCTTAAAAATCAGTTGCCTTATTGAATTGTATTCTTCTAATGTGATATGATGATCAACTTTTTTATTACCTGACTAGGCTATGGTGTCCAGCTGTTTGATCAGATACCAGCCAGATGTTGCTGTAAAGGTGCTTGTATTTGGGATTAGCATCTACAATCAATTTATTTCAAGTAAACGAGAGTACCCGCCATACTGCAGGTGGACCTCAGCCATTCAGCTGAAAGTCTTGAGAGCAAAAATTGAGGTTTACCAGAGAAGAAGAACTTCTGCGTCAAGACTACAACATAAATATCTCTTTGAGTTTCTAACCTGATGACCTAATGTCTAAAGTCTAATGATTTTGGACTCAGGGCTGCCACATCAACTCTTGCCAGAATTTCCGGACTGCTAGACTGACCTACAGATTTCAGACTTGCCCACCGCACTTATCACATGACCTATTTTCTTAAAATAAACCTCTTAATATATAATAAAACATATATACATATATCCTGTTGGTTATGTTTCTCTGAAGAACCCTGACTGATACATCCAGTACATCCTGCTAAACAAATAACTGATCATAAATTTAAACTTCATATCTTAAGCCCATTATAAGCATTTAACTCTTATTAGTATTTTTAAGGTCTAGAGCAAAGATTGAATCATTAAATTCCATTGTCATGTGTTAAAGATAAGCTCTCTAAATCCCATTAAAATATATATGCTTGAATGCTCCTTCATTTCAAAAAGTTGAAAAACAAAAAAATGGAAAACTTGACTTCACTAAAAATATCCGTGCCAAATTGCAAATATGGATGGGGAAGTTGTCACTTAATAATAGCCAGGCAAATGCTTTCAAAATACCTGAAACCAATATAACAATAATTATTACTTGCTTGAAAGCTCTAGGCTTAGCGTGACTTCTATATTCGTACAGAACGTAGCTTTAGATGATCACATTTGATTCTGTCTCATTTCACACTAAAGCAATGTCACATATAATGACGTTATCAACCTCCAAAAAACACATAGCTGTTGTAACAGAGTATCTTAATCCAACTAAATTAGTGGTTTGTCACTAATTTGCTACAGCACTAATTTTATCAAGGTACAAACACCATGGAGAGCAGTCTACCTCCATTTACTAATATGAAAACCTAGGCCTTTTCTTTATCAACACTGCCACCTTCTGTTTAGTGTGGGCTTGAACATCTATCCCTTCAAAAGCAGTGAATTTATTTTGGATTCAGAAGTACTTCAAGTTGTAAGAGACTAGAAGGAATGTGTAAGCCAGTCCCCATATACTGTATGGATAAGGAAAGTGAGGCCCAAAGGGATTGAGTAACTTGCCCAATGTCCTCCAGCCCTTTGTCCCATAATGGAACCCAAAGTTATGGATTCTCTCCCTGGTTCTCTTTCAATCAGCATATCTATTATTAAATAGTACAACACTGTGAATGTAAGTAACAGCACTGAAATACCTGTCCAAATGTGGTTAAAGAGGGAAATATTAGGTTGTATATATGATAATGGAATAAAATTAAAAAGAAAAAAAATCCATGGAAATAAACTACACAAGCCGTGAGCCCTAAGTTAAATCACGGGCTACAGTTAATAGTACAATTATAAAAATACAATTGCATCATGTAACAAATGGACCACACCAATTCGAGGTGTTAATAATAAGGTGGCATATGGGAAGCCTGTGGTTTATACATGATTGTACTGTAAACACAACTTATCTAAAATAAATAAATAAACAATTAGTACAGAGTAGAGAAGTTACATCAATAATTTAATAATGGTTTCTCCAAGCACAGGACTTTTAGACCTTTTTTATTTGGCATTGTTTTTGCTTATTTGCTTTACATAAATTTTGTTCAGTGAGCAAACATTATACTTTCAATTTTAAAATATTTGTATTTGATCAATATGGGACTTTAAAAAATTAATATAGGCCAGAAAAGCAACAGATAACTAAAAATTTTCTTTTATTCTTCTCCATTTTCTTCTCCTCACTTATGAAAACTTCTATTAAATCAAGCACAATACCAAGGCTAATGACTAAAAAGAATATTTTAGAAAAACAAGGTATATATTTAGGAGTATATCTAT
Source organism: Tamandua tetradactyla (assembly GCF_023851605.1). NCBI lineage: Eukaryota > Metazoa > Chordata > Mammalia > Pilosa > Myrmecophagidae > Tamandua > Tamandua tetradactyla. Next base: position 18,001,906 of record NC_135348.1, on the reverse strand, counting down.
ATTTAGGAGTAAATAAAAAGAATCGTGATGCGAAACATTATGTTTAGTAAAGAGAGATTTTTAAGTGGGCAACTTTAAGAAACTTGCATTTAGGAATTCCTTTTTTAAATCTTGCACCAAGTGAAATGTCTATATTTCAAGTGCCCCAACCTGGGCAGGATAGGAAAAGCACAGAGTCTAGAGGCTTCACTGGACATATCTGACAACCTGCTGGGTGTCACGCTCAGGAAAAACTGATGCTGTCTGCTCTCTCCTCCTGTCTGGTCTGGGAAAATCTGACTGGGTGTCTATAATATCGAGGAGAACCTCCTCAAAACAAAGAAAAAAAAAGACTCCATATAGACAGGGCAAGAAACAGAAAAACAAGAACTGAGAAATTCTGATCAGTTAAACAGAATCTATGCTAGAGGTTTAGAAAAAGTTGAGCTGAATGCCAGAGTACAAAGTCACCCAGCAAGAAAGTACTAGGTAAAAGAGTGAAAACAACCTCCAGAATAAACAACTTAAGGAAATTGAATGCCTAGACATCAGTAAAAAAAGAACATGTCATACTAGGAAGAGTGAAGCTAACTCAGTCAAAGGAACAAACCAACAATTCAAATGCGATATAGGAGTTGAAACAACTACATTCTTCAGAGTTAAACAACTCCTGTGGATGCATTAATTTGGAATTTTCACTTAGAGCTGTGAATTTCTGTTAATAAATCCCCATTGGAAAAACCAACCCTAGTATATTTCATTATAGCAGCTTTAGCAAACCAAAACATTCACCAACCCAATATTCAAGATATATATTAAATTTTTATATAATTTTAGATCACTGGACTTACCAGGAATGTTACCAAACAGAGTTACTTATCATTTGCCTGAGGCAACAGATGAGCTTAAAAGCTGGAGATCACATGATTTCCTAAGGAATTATTGTTTTGACATTTTATGGGTAAGCACAAAATTAGAAAAAATAGAATTCCTTAATAAACGATCACTGGAAATTTGTTCTAAAATATAATATTAGTAAAAATAAAAGATAAAACTAGGAATCATTCATACTTTCACAAAATAGAATAAAATCAAACTTGTATGATAGTCCTTGTATTTAATTTTAATTGTAATTCCCCTAAGTTACATAAAAATAAATCAAAGATTCTTTGCCCTAAAACTAATAGAATGCTATGATGTTTTATTTCCATTTTCCTAAATGTGAATGGCCTTTAATGTCATTATTTTTTGCTGTGGTTTTTGCATAGCATGTTCCATAAAATCAAGAATATAAGAAAAGATTAGATATTAGTAAGCTGCCCTGAGATGGTATAGAAACTGAATTGGGTTTCCCACAAGAAGAATACCTTCATATTTCAATCATAGGAAGATGTGTCTTACTCAGCATCCATCCAACTCTACTATCAGCAATCATGGAAGTAGCCTAGAAAGAGCTAGAGATACTCATGCTCTTTTCCGTGTATTCAAAGCCAAGACTTCTGAGAGTTTCTTAGTAGTTCAGAAGTCTCCAGCTAAATTGCTCTTCCATCCTATCCTTCTCTCATTAGTCCACACAGACTACACATGCTAGAATAGTGAAACTATCATTAAATGTCTGAAGAAATTAACATTAATTAAAATATACTGAGGAAGGGACGGCTATCAGAGAAAAGCCAAAATAAAAGCATCATATCATCAAAAGAGTATGGACTTCGGACATAAACAAAGAATAATCTCTGGTTTTGAATTCTAGTTCTTTCATGAAGAAATTGTGTGACAATGGCCAGTTAATGTATTTAAACCAACTTCCTCATTTGTGAAATGAGCATTATAAATGTTTCACACACATACAGCACAATGCGTGGTATATACTAAATGATTAAAAGTGATTCCCTCCTAACCACTCTCCCACACACCCATCGATCTCTCCAAATGGGACCTGTTAGTGTATTAAGGATATCTGTCATACGGTTCATTTTCCAGATTAAAATAAATGTCAGGAAGCAATAAAGTATATTTCCAAAACAGATTGATCAGTGCATTGTGACCATCCCCTAGCACGTAAAAGCACTGAAGTCTGCAATACATAGCCCTAGCCCTCTAGTCGTCATTGCTGTTTCAGCAGCCAATCAGATTGCGTTTGACTTACGGTGGGCTCACAGGTGACAGTATGTAAATGTTAATTAAGGTTAAACAAAACGAATGTGTCTTACAGTTGCCAGAAATGGAAAGTACTTACTCCTAGAACTTTATACACAGTCTAGTTAAATTATGTGCACGCTAATAATTTACTGAATTGAAGTATAAGAATATTCCTGATTTTTTTCCTGTGTTATCATCTTTGACTGTAAGGGAAAGTTCATCATTACTTAACAGATGAAATGTTTTGTTGAAAATCTTTTACCTCCAACGTATAGAATGATGTGGACCTTGTATTTTGACAGTTAATTGCAAATCATCAAAAACTGTGATCGGCTCTTCCCAACAGCGTAAAGGAAGAAAAAAAAAATATATATATATATATACACACAGTTCCAGGTACATAAAGTAATGTGCAGCAGGTTTCGCTATTCATTATTTCACAGCCAAGAATAAACCATGTCTCTAAAACTCCAAGATTTCTCAGTATGGAAATAATTGCTTTGGTTAGGAATTGGTGATTAATAGAAATAGTTTAGGGTGATTAAGACATCCTGTAAAATGACAGAAAAATTACCAACTTTCAAACTATTAGAATACAGTAAAATACACTAACCCCAAAATTCTACTGAACATAAGTTCATTGTTTTCTGGATGTTGAGAAGCTTCAGAATCTTGTGCTTCCAGGTATTATAAACAAATTAGAAACAGATCATTACATTACCCATAAAGAAGGAATAAGGAACTCTATAGTAGCTTGACTCGTTAATTACGGTGCCTTCAACACTTCACTGCCAGCAGCCCCTTCTAAGGGAAACGACCCTTGCTCACCACTTTTGCATAGGGGCAGCCCACACAGCCATGTTTCAAAGTTAGGGCAATACCTGTTGATAGGTCCAAGGGCAATTATTTAACCCAAAAGTAGCTAATTCGTAGTCTAGTCAGCAATCTAGAGCGTGTCCCGCAACGGGAAGAAGAAAAAAAATTCAAACTCCCTCTTAGGGAGTTAAAACTTTTAAAAAACATTTCGAGTACTAGAGAAAGCCAGCAAAGACTTACAGTAAAAATAATGGAAGGGAGAAAGCTGTGAGAGCCAAATTTATGAGTAAGCCAAAACTGTGAGTAAGCAGAAGACATAGGGTAAAGAAAAGTTAAATGGAGAATAGAAGGTAAAGAATGCAGCCAGAACAGTGAGGAGAATGGAGCAGACACATGAAAAATTCCTGAATCACATTAATGACCAAGTTCTTGACTAAAAATCAATAGATTCCAGCTCTCCAAATCCTTACAGCTGCCTTGGATTCTGAGCTGACATTTAGTTCTGTGTTCCTTTGATTCTCATGTCCTGAGTCCTTCTCCTACCCCAAATTACTTGAGATATATTGATCATTTGATTGTTTCCAATCTTTTCAATAAAGAGATTAAACTCCCTGCTGCCTCCCTGACATTCTTAATACTCTTGAATAATCCTTTGTTTTTTGGTAACTTATTTAGTCATCATTTATCTCCCCCTCATATAAGATTATCTCAGGAATATTAATAAAGTTCATTTTAAGTGGCATATAGACTCGCTGTGATCCAACACTCGAAGGCTAAATTGAATTCAGAAATAGAGAATTTAAATGGAGCGTCAAGGTTAAACTGTCCATGTAAACTTAAGCCAACTCTACAAAAGAATGAATCTGGGGTACTTGTTATAACGATTAGAAATTTTCAAGTGCCACTGGTCTTCGAACCACAAGGAACTAATAAAATTTGCATCATTTTGCACATAGCTGCATATTAAGTTCACAAGTACTTAAGTCAATATACAAAATTAAAGTGGAAAATTCTGTTGACTTGTATGCAGGCACAATATCCAAATTATAAAACGTGAGCAATAGATAGCAACTGAGTAAATCAGAAATGCCAGGAGAGGAGCAGGGGAGACAAAGGAAGAGAAATGGAGCCAGAGACTCTAAAGTAAAATTATGATCCCAAATTCATACTCAAATCACTTTAAATTCTACAAGTAAAACAGGGCCCAGTCTGGAGAAGCATGTAGTTAGTTCTAGAAAAAGGACAGAGTAAAGAAAAGAAAAGATTAATACCCCCATTGATCCCTGATCCTCTCAGATTTCTTTTTAAATGTGGTAAATAAAGTTTGTGTTCTTTAGTTCAATGATACGATTGAGTTGACCATAAAAAGAAACTAACTGGGCATTTGTGGTTGATGCTGAAAAGCGAAAATTTTTACTCAAGGAAACCTAACTAAATTTTTGCTAAATTATGTTAATGGACTTTGTATTTAGTTATGGTACACCAAGAACACTTGCTCCCTATTATATCCTAATCTTCACTACAAATGGAGGTTGCCATGGTTTTTTCAAAAGACTATCCTATTGGGTACATGGGTAGTTTAGTGGTTAGAATGCCCGTCTTTCATGTGGGTGACCCAGGTTCGATTCCTGGACCATGCACCCAAAAAAAAAAAAAAAAAAAAAAGACTATCCTATTATCCTATTTTCCCAAGACATGCGATGTTTGGGATTCTATATAAATAGCAAGGAAAATCAGCTCAAGATTATAGGTACCTAGTTGTGATTAACTCAGATTCTGCCTCTACCCCTTCTTCACCACTCACCCTTTGCACTGGAGTCCAAGGTCATCTGATGGAAAGGTGTCACAGACATTGCCAAGCCCATCTCCATTACCATCAGTTCTACCAGATCTGGCAATGGAGTGTCCATGTAAACAGCTCTACCAATGGATGTGAGGCATGGTGACATGGCATGGCCATTAAGGCTGAACAGGCTTGAACAGAACAAAACCAGACCTACTCCATGGTTATTTTGCATTCCTTATCCTAGTAAATGAACAACAAATTGGGAAGGTATAAGTTGGGGGCTACAAGTATACACGTGGAATACTTGAGAAAGGTGTCAAGATTTTCCTTGAAAATATATGCAGAGTATTTTAAAAATCCAAGGGGGGAACAAAGTAAACTTTTTTAGCTTCTCTTCACTCAAGAGAAGCATTGCATTAAAAAAAAGTCAAAGATTTCACCACCGTTCGAGAAATGTTTTTATACATTGCTCAAAGGTGAGTCCAAAAATAAAAGTGCCAACTGTTAGTGTCATTTTAAATGCTAAAACTTTTTGTAATCTATTATAAAGTTTAAATGACAGAGTAAATAAAGTTTTTAATGGCAATAGAGACAGAAAATCTGAACTCACTTTTTGGAAACCTGTTAAGTTTAAAGTGATTTTTTAGCAAACTCTGCGTTCTCCCTGTTTCAAAGAAAAATAATTCAGAGACCATCCCTTTTTTATTCCTCTGAGAGTCATAAAGAGCAATGACTGAAATGATTTTGAGAGGAAAAAAAGAACTGACAGCTAGCAGGAAGAATGGATAATGCTGTGAAGAAAGAAGTTAGAAGGGAAAAATATATCCTGGATAAAGGAGTAAAAATATAGTGGAAAATTGAGAAACAATCAGAGAAGAATAAATGAATCAGGGAGAATCAAAACTGTAAAAAATAAATAAATAAAAACCTTTGCATTCAAAACGTAAAATATAATGGGCACAATATTGGCCAGAAAAAATTCTCAAAAAAAATTATGTTACATCTAGTGCCTATAAAATATGTTCACATTATGAAATTCTATTTTCCTTAACATATGAATTATTTCTAAACTAGCACTAGACTAAATAGATTATCATATTTGCTATATTTATCACTTATCCTTAGTTAGTAATAACTCAATTGCATTTCATAAGAAAAAATAATTAAATGGGAAACAAAGGCTGGACTTCTTACAGAGAACGCACTTGCTTCCTTTTGCTATTGCACTGCAAAAATTCTTCAAGAGTGAATCATTAAGCCTTGGGAGTTTCCTTTTAAACTTCTTTCTTTAATATTACAGTCAATGCCCTACCAAAAAATTGGACTTAACTGCCTTCATCTGAAATACATTTCTCTTTATTTCAAGCAAAACATCAAATATCAAGCACAAGTTTTGTAAAATACAACTCAACAAGATCTATTATATATATTTTAAAAGGAAACCTCTGTCAGCCCAGGACTGCAATTAACTTTTTATGGATTATAAAGTAAGTCAGACCCGTTTACTTTAAGTAAGGAGGTACGGCTTCTTCTTTCCCAGAAACTTGCAATGCAGTCACCTATTTGGCAGCGTTGGGGACCATTAAATTGTACAAATCCTAAGAGGTCCCACTCACTTTGGGGTCTATGTCAGTAGTGCCCCCTGGAATTGCGCAGTATATAGCCTGTGTGACAGCACACGAAAGGCCTAGCGGTATTTATATTTACCACAGTCAATTTTCCTACAGTACTATGTCATGTACCTCTGTTTCAAAAAGTAACAGCAAAAACATTTCTTATTAACAACACAGATTCTCAGTCTTTGTCATCCATTTCGCAAGATGCCGTGAGCTTTCCTTCAGACACATTTAACTCTTGAATCTGCACTTACTACCTGGAAGATTTGGTACATGTTTTCTGATCCCTAAACCTACAATTTACTCATTTCTAATAAAGTAAGCCATCTCTCATCAGAGTGTATGCCAGTTTGAAAGGATTTATGTACCCTAGAAAAGCCATATTTTAATTCTAATCAATCTTGTGAGAGTCACATTTCTTCTAAACCCTATTCAGTACTATAGGTTGGAAACTTGATTAGGTTATCTCCATGGAGATGTGACTCAATCAGTTGTGGATATTAAACTTGATTAGATGGAGACATATCTCCACTCATTCTACATGGGTCTTGATTAGTTAACTGGAATCCTATGAAAGAGGAGGTCATTTCAGAGAGAGTTCCTTTGAGAACGAGGAGAGAACCGCAGAGTCCACTAGCCGGAGACCTTTGGAGACAGAGAAGGAGAACGCCACTGGGGAGCTTCATGAAGCAAGAGGTCTGGAGAGGAAGCTAGCAGATGTTGCCATGTTCGCCATGTGCCATCCAGTGAAAAGAGAAACCCTGAACTTCATCGGCCTTCTTGAACCAAGGTATCTTTCACTGGATGCCTTAATTTGGACATTTTTATAAACTTGCTTTGAGACATTTTCTCAGCCTTAAAACTGTAAACTAGCAATTTATAAAATATGTCATTCTAATTCTGGTATATTGCATTCCTGCAGCTAGCAAACTAGAACAGAGTGTTATAGGCATTAAGTGCAAAAGCACAGGTAAACTTCCTGACACAGAATAGGTACCCCAAAAATACTATCATTATTTACCACCAATTTACTCATTCTTACCAACTTGGATTATAAAAAATTCCAACAGTTAAGAGATTCAGGATTTATATCAAGGCTCAGAATTTTTAATTATATTACTAATTAGATCATTGTTATAAATAATATGAATGGCTTTATGTATTTTTATGTAGGTATATATGAGTTGTGTCCAAATATTTGTATGGCTTCATATACACACATTCAAATCATCACACAATTTCAATGAAGGAACATTAGTAAATATAGCAATAACTATTAAATGTTATGTTCACCCATAAAAAATATTACCCTAGGTTCAATTATCTTGTAGAGGAAAGGTGAATACCACCAAACATATAGAAAACTGCTAATCTAATTTTATACAAATTGCTTCACTAATTTAGAAAAGGGAAGCGTGGTTTTATTGGTGGCCAATTCATTTAATGAAGCTAGTAATATAACCTTGATACCAAAACCTAAGATATTTTAAAAGAGAAAATTATAGATTAATCTCACTTAGGAGCAGGGACATGAAATTCTAAACAAAGTATTATAAATCTAAGTCCAGCACTGCATTAAAAAAATACATGACTATGTTTTACTTATAACAATAATACCAGGATTATTAAATGTAATAAAGTTCTATTTATGTAACTGACCAAATGAATAGTTTAGAAACAAATAAATGTAAGCTCAATATAAACTCAATAGCCAGAGCTTTTATATACATACATATATATATTACTTTTTTATCATGGGCAGGTAATATATATATTACCTTTTTTATCATGGGCAGGAAAAATAAGGCTTAGCAAAATAGAAATAAAATTCATTAACTTAAAAAGGGATCCATAGTAAAACCTCACAGAGAATACTATTCTTACTAATGGCAAAGTTCTAAGCAGTCCCTGTAAAATCAGGCATTAAACAAGGGCATTTCTATCACTACTTCTGTTCAGCCTTGCACTGGAAGTCCCAGCCAAGGTAGTAAAAGAAAAGAAAAGAAGGATTTAAACATTGAAAGGAGTAAGCGTAAGTGTCACTATTTCGTAGATGACATGATTTTCAGCCTAGAAAACTTAGAGAATCGATAGACAAACCATAATAAGAGAGCTTAGCAGAATTATGGGGTGGGGGGAAAAGCAATTTATAGAAACTACAGTATTCCCATACACCAGCAGGAAACAATTAGAAAATATAATTTTGGGGGGTGGGCTGGGGGCAGGGGTAGCCTAGGTTTGGAGGTTGGTGCCTGCAGCCTTTACGCGCTGGCAACAGCCTGCAGAGAACAGGGAGGGGGAGGCAGTGCTCGGGAGGGGTGCAGCAGAGGTGGGCTGGGCTGCACTGGGGTGGGGGGGCATGTGCACTGGGGCTGGTGGACAGGGGGTGCCTGGAGCGTGGGAAATGGGAGCCAGGGGTGGGGTTCGAAAACATAATTTTGTAAAGAACCCATATACAACAGCGGCAAAAACTATGAGATACATGGAGTCAAAATTTGTAAAAGTTGAGTAAACCTTAAATTGAGAAAAATTACAAAACATAAGTGAAAAGTAAAAAATTTTATGGCCAAACAAAAGAAGAAAGAATTCTATGCAGTAAATGTTCTTAGGACAGAGAATCGGTTAAATATATGAAAAATACATGAATGGGATTACCATACACAAAGGTTGCTTGTGATTTAATAGATGAGAAAATGAAGAGCAAAGATTTTAAAGATTTATGAGAAGGGGAAACTATAGGTCTGTAAGACAGATTTCTGAAACAAGACACCAAAAGTATAAATGATAAAGAAAATACACTATCAAATACTGTAAAAAAGAATACTTTGAGTGCAACAGAAGACCCAAAGAAAAAACAAACAAGCTACAGTCCAGAAAAATATACTAACAGCATATTTAACTACCACTGGATAGCAGCCAGAATTTACCAGTAACTCTGAAAAATAAAGCGAATATAAAAGCTCAATAGAAAAATGGGCAATGGATATAAAGAGGCAAGTCAAAGAGGAAGAAATATGAATGGATAATGAACAAGTGAAAAGCTGTTCCCCCTAACCAGTAATCTGGAAAATGTAACTTATGATGTGATAGTATTTCACATTCCTGAGGCTGGCAAAAAAAAGTCAAATCTGACAGCATTGGCAAGGGAGCAACGGGAACTCCGGTGAACTTCTGGTAGAATTATAAATTGGTACAATCCTGAAGAAAAATTTGGCAATATCTAATAAAATTGAAGATAAACATACTTTTTTTCTCTCAGCGATTCCACTTCTAGACATAAACCCTAGAGAAATTCTTACAGGAAGTAGCCAAGGAGACTGTACACAATTTTCTTTGCACTGTGATCAATGGTAAAATATTTAAAATGGCCCACACATCTACCAACAGAAGAACAGATTAATAAATTGCATGGTTAAACTATGAAAAATTATTTAAATATATTATTTTATGCTTTTCAATAGATTTGCAATATTTCCATGTTTTACAATAAGAAATATAAGAGACTAAGTATTGGGCACAGAGGCCAGATAGAATAGGTATATTTGAGAAAGGAAATATTCTGAATATTTCAAATCTGTGAGCTATGCTTGAGAAACACTAGAAGAAATGAATACACAATAAATTCACAAACACCTTGAAGATAATCAGAACGCATGATCTGTAAGGAACAGGTCTCATCAGCCTAACTTAATTTCGTAACATGACAGAATAATAGACTTGGCAGATCATGAGGAAGTGATAAATGCAATGACTCAACTTTAGTAACAATTTTCATCCTATACCATACGGGATTCTCATCAAAAAGAAAACTGGTATGGCATAGACCAGACCTAGACTCAAGCTAATAGAATAAAATCACACAGTACCCAAGATATTGGATACATTTTCTTCCCAAAGGTCCCTTATCAACTTTTGAAAGCAAAACTAGAGGCAATGCTAGGTTCACGTGTCTCTTGGCCTCAGAGGTAACAACATTTTAAAAAATACCATAGGTCTTAAAAGTGCAGTTGACATCTGTCTAAAAGAGTGTGAAAAGAGCTCTGTAATATGGAGATACATTTATTAAATTAAAAAAGTGGCCAGAACTAATCAAATATTTTAAGATGCCAAAAGAGTTAGCGCACCCAAAGAAGAAACGTTAATATTCCAAATATAAACAAGGAAAAATAACTGAAGTCATAACTAGGAGGTGCAGTTCATAATCCTTCAAATGAAAACAACTTTGGCAAGGAAAGCGGTGCTTTTCCACCAAGGAATCAACTTGAAGAGAGACACATAAGACAGAGGGGGGAGAACGGCTCTCCACAGCTGCCCCTCCATCCAGTGCAATGAGCAAACAACAATCAGGTGGGCAGCCAGCCAAGTCACCTCACTGATGAGAGTATAAATCAAGGGAGGGGTTAGTATTGGACATTTAGTTGACTTTTAAACATCAATATGTCACTGTGAACTGAAAAACAATTACAATGATGAGATATATAAATAAGAACACTATGTGGCATGCACCTAGAGGTCCTGAGGACCTGTCTCTTGCTTCCACACCTTTTGGATGGAACAGACCCTGGGACTATCCACCCCCACCCCCCACTTCTGCAGCCTTGGACCACCCTCCAACTGCATCTCCAATTGCAAGCTCTGGGACCTTCTTCTTGGCCATCCTCGGCTTCCAGAACCAACTAACACCATTTGGGGGGGGGGGGGGGTTAGCTCCTCCTGGTCCACAAACCACAAGCTCCCAGATCCTGCAGAATTATCCAATTATTCTGCCACAAGTGGAAGCCTCTGTCAACCACCCTGGTCAACATGCATCTCTGAGCCTACTTCACCTACCTCTTTCTGGGCTTCTACTTCCCCCATGACATTGTGGTCCTGAGGTTATGGGCCACTTTTTCCATGAGTCGATGACAGAAAAGTACGAGGGCACCCAACCTCTCTTCAAAGTGCAAAATTAGCATGGTGCCAGTCCCTTTTCCAGGACGTGCAGAAGCCCTCCCAAGATGAGTGGAGTGAAACCTAAGACACCATGGAAGCCACCATGGTGGAGAAGAGCCTGAAACAAACCCTTTCAGATCTGCATGCCCTGAATTCTGATAATGCAGACCCTTAGCTCCGTGACCTCCTGGATGGCCACTTTCTAGAGAAGGAGGTGAAACACATTAAGAAGATGAGCCACCACCTGACCACCCTCCGCAGGCAGGTGGTCTGTAGGCTGGGCTGGGCGAGTGTCTATTCTAAGTGATCATCCTCAGGTAGGAGGGGCCCCTGCATTCCTCTAGCATCCAGAGCCTGAGCCCCTACCTCCAGCCCCAGAGGAATCTTTTTAACTAACCACCTTGCAGCCCTCTAACAAGCCCCTAATGAAGTGTAAACAATAAAGCTTTTGCAAAACAAAAAAAGGAAGGGAGGAAAGAAGGACCGTATATGACGGTGAGAGTTCAATTATTCTGCTCCATTGTGGGTCCAGTGCCATCTCTGCCTTAGAAGAAATGTGGAAATATGAAGATGGGTGGAGAGAAACTTTAAAATTATTTTATAATAACTTTCAGAGTTATTATAAATTATGAAAGGGAAATACAATTTTAAATTTCAGATTATGAAAGAACTTTAGTGATTTCACGTATATGAAAGGCCTTACCCAAAAGTTTGTGGTCAGCTGTTCTTCATTTTAAGCCAAAGAAAATAATGGTTTTTAGATATGCAACATGAATATTCAGATAAAAAAATTAAAAATAATTTTCCTGGTAACGAATAGCTGACAAATTTTGGAATGGGTTTGCATGAGAGGCTGTAGAATCTCCTCTTAGGGAAGGCTTTTTAATAAATGTGTTATATTCATTATTCAGCTCTTGATAAACTTCTCAAGATTCTCTCAGTCCTCAGATAAGAACCTTTCTCAACATACCCTATGGAAAATTAATAAAATCAATTGAGGAAATATTTTAAGGAAAAAAGTAATAATTACTTACATTATTATTATTTATTATATTATAATATAATATTATAATATTTTATTATATTAATTAATAACAAATTAAGTACTTGGAAAAAATTTTGCATTGCACAATGAAGGTGTTTTTACCTTAAATTACACACCTACATTCTAAAATAATTAGTGCTGATGTTTAAAAACAACTAATACTCTTCACAAAAACATATATAATTTCAGAAAGCATCAGCCCACAAGTCATATTTTCTTTATTTTTTTGTTTCCTTAACAGCTTTTTAATATTTGCATAAAAACAGGACCTTACATGAAAGCATGGATATCAAATCGACGTTGATAATATTACACAAACTTTGAAATACATTGAACAAAAAGCGTCGTGCTGAGGAGCCTGCATGCTGAATGCCTGAACATTCTGATAATAAATAAGACAGTATTTGCCACAGTGATTGCTAATATTCCTTTATTCCCTATCGTTAGTATTTTATCTGTGGAATGGGCTCAACTCAACTAAGAGGAGAGGAGTGGTGAGGGGCGCACAGGCTGTGGGGGTACCCCCCTTTGTGGACTGCACTCTTGCTTTCGAAAGGATTGGTGGGGGCAGGTAACCCCAGAGCATACACACGTGCGTTACTATGGAGGGCGGTTTTCCCAGCTGAGAATGGGGGTGGAGCAGAAAACATCCTGATGAAAAGACTAAGAATAAAAGAAACTGGGGAAAGTACTCTGAATACAGAACTTCATTTAACTTTTTCAATTTGAACAGTCAAAAAATAAGAGTAAATTTCATGTGTAAACAGGACAGAATATAGTGACAGCACCAAGGAGAGCCTAAAAGGCTTCTTCCCCTTTCCTCCTTGCCCAAGGCTGAGCGTGGTGCTGGGAGAGAACTGGACGATGCTCGCATGGAACTGAAGGACAAGAGCCTGTGTCACTTAGTTTTTGTCAGTTGAAAACAACAGAAATAGACTCTACCTAACTGATGGGAAGGAAATGAGCAGTTTCACAATAATATGAGATTACTTATGGAATTAAAGAAAAAGGTAAAGAAAAGATTTTCTGAGAAAGAAATAAAGTCCAGGCAGCTCTAGAGATTAGTAAGAAACAATCCCTTCATCCCCATCCCAGTGTTATCAGCACCCTCCAATCAAGAGGAATCAGTTCCAGTTCTATAAAATTATCCTTATTTCACTAAGGACAAAATTCAAATAAGTACAAAGAATCTGACCTTGAGTTTTTGCCCACCCCTTTGGGGAGGAATGAGCACCTTGCCTTAGAGACCTACTGAAACTGACTTTAGCAGGGCAGGGATCATTCCCCAAAGGAAAAATTAAGCTTCTATTCGAAGGAAAGGTGAATGATGTCTGAGCAGACAAAATCAAAAGAAGTCTGGTACAGGTACTAACCAACCAAAGCCAGAGGGTAGCCAAAAGAAGAATGGAGAGAAGGTTCTAGAGCTAGGAATAGGCATATAGGCCTGCCCAGAGTACAGGTCAACCCCAAAGAGCTCATAGATTCCAGAGGCAACAGGTTTGCCCGACCCTCTCTGATGGTTTAGTGATCTAGAAATTTCTTCAATATTCAGGAATTTTGCTTGTCTCTCAGTCTGCAGAGTTAGGGTTTATTGTTTTTCCCCATCTTTCGATGTCTGGCATCATAGTGATGAAAAAGAAAAGTTGCAAATAAGGAGTTCTGGACTGCCTGCCAAGAAAAGTGTGATACCCATCACCCCTCTTAGCTGACCCAGATCTTTGGGTCAGCTAAAAGAGTATATCCTACCTAAGGATTATAATAATACGTATTCACTAAATGCTTACACTAACTTGAATTAATCCTTCATATTACATAACATAGCATTCCAGAAACCTGAAGGAGATACTCTAAACTTCCTGAAATGAGGTTGTTTTTTTTTCAGTTTTCTATGACCCACATTTTCATGTATTCAATAACTATATTCAGTGAATATTTATTGAGTGCCTCTATGTTAACCATCTGTTCAAGGCATTTGATAATATATCAGTAAATACATCAGACAAATATCTCTGATCTTTGGAGGTTACATCCTAGAGATTGGAGCCAGACAATAAAGAAATAAGGAAAATATGCATTATGTCAGATGGTAACAAGTGCTATTAAGGCAAAAAATCAGAATAAGCAAAAGAGAGGTGAGGAGCTGCAATTTCAAATGGTGTAGTCAGGGAAGTCCTCTTTTAGAAGAAGAAATCTGAGCAAAGATCTGAAAAGGTGAGGTAGGGAACCTCAGATGTTATAGGAAGCACTTTTTAGGCAGAGACCTTAAGAAAACCTAATATGCTTGGGTACCAGCAGGGAAGCCCATGTAGCAGGAACGCAATGAGAAAGGAAGGAAGAAGAACCAGGTTAGGAGGTATAGGCTCTTATAGACCATCATAAGACCTTTGCTTTTCACTCTGAGTGAGATGAGAAATAACTGGAAGGGACTGACTTGGATTTGAAAAGAAGCACTCAGGATGGCATGTGGGATAGACTGAAGTGGGCCGAGGTTTGAAGTAGGGATATTCCAGTAATCTTGGCAAGATATGGGAGTGACTTGGGCCAGAATGGCAGCAGTGGAGGCGAGAAGCATCAAGAACTTCAGCGCATCTGAAATTGTACCTGACTTGCAAACTAACAAGTTAATCTACCACAATTTCATGGATACTGGCAGAAGACATGAGCCTCCTGGGTGAGAGACAAAGTTCTTTATTACTGACACCCCAAGCAGTCTGAATTTCAAGCAAAGTTGCCTAACCTTTGCCCTGAAGGAAGACATCATCTGTTTTTCAAAATTGTACATTATACGAATATCCTTGAGAAGCTACTCTGAGACAAAATCCAGTGCCTCTTCTTGTAAGACTTGCAGAAAAGCCAGAGACCCATGAAGATTTGTCTCTCAACAAGGGAGATTATAGATATATTTTGAAGATACTGTTCCCTTTGCCTGTCAGTTATTTCATTTTGTCATGGCTATGGCAAAAATCTCATTTCAGTGATGGTTGAAAGGCAACTTTCCACCACACTCTCCTTTCAGTGAAAATATACACGATTTTAAATATTACCTCATCATTAATTCACACATTTGTTCGTTCAACAACCACTGTCTTTGGCTAAGAAGTACCAGTTAGGAGTGCAGTTTTTGTCCATTTATTATTAGCGACCATGTCCTTCAGTCATAGCTCTAGTAGCTGAATAGGCTACTGATACAAACGTGCACATAAAGCCATTTTTAAAGACTCCTTGAAATTAAATATGGTCATGAAGCACATGTTAAATTTGGAGGCACTTCATCAATTCCAGACCTAAACCAAAAGTTCTAAGGCATTCAAAACAATAAAATATTTGACAAAATTTTGAAAATGACAACTCTGGAGATTAACCACGTGTTTATGACACTTTCAAACGTACTCAAAATTAAATGTCTTTATACAAGGTACATTATTGCATCACTGTTTAGATATAAGTATGGATGTCAACACTATATATGCTGTCACTCGCTTTCAAATGGCACCTACCTCCTACAGACCACCCCACTTTTTATTTTTTCTGGCTCCTGTTTCCTCAGAGGAAGTGAATAAAGACGTACGATGTCCACACCTACACATACACATACTTACACATTCCCCTACATAAGACCCAGCACGTTTTTACACTTGAGGTGGATTGTTGTTTAATGTTTCTATAAATGATTTACTGAGTAATAAAATGTCCTTTACCCTTTTTTGAGCATAAAGAGCTTGAAGTACACAAAAAAAGGAATAAAAATACAAAAGAACTTGGCAAAAAGCTAAAAATAATAGGAACTAAAAATAACAAGAAAAAGGTTGAAGAGGGAATTATAAAAGTATGGTTCAAAGTGAATAAAATTTTCCAACACCGGAGGCAAGACACATTTCTTCTTTAGGATTCCAAATTTTAACCACGTTGCTACACAAACAGGAAAAATTGTAGCTCATCCTACAGCACCTGCAAAATGCAGTGAAATCCATGTATACCACCCACTAGAAAGTCTAGAGTTCAATATAAAAATAGATATTTTTGGTAAAACTTTAATACTTTCAAATATCTATAATAATCCAGGAAGATCAGCAAATGGTTAATATGGAGAATCTGAATTTCATTAATAGATAAGCAGGATGTCTTATATAGATTTCCAGTATTCTTATTGCATAAAACCACATATCAAATTCAAGTGAAGATTTAAGATTTTTTTCAAGGGTATAACCTGCCACATTGTCATTTTTTAAGCTTAATATCAGCAAATCTATCATCTAAATGCTTTAAGCTCCACTTTCTAATGCATTCAGAAATTTAATATCACAAACGTTTAAAACTTATGCAAAAAAGACTCCAGCTATTTTTATTTGGAAAAGCTCTGAAGCACATTTTTGCAATGCAACCCTCTGACCACTACCACCAGGAACATAAATTGCCAGAAGAGAGTAAAGCAGTTTGGGGAGGGATGTTAGGAATCCTCCCCATTCTAGCTGATGCTGCTACTGACTAGCCATAAGGAGAAGGGCCCACCTAGGGATGCATACAGCTGGAGTATAATTTAGTCCTAACCAAAAGGAGGTTTTGTAAAACCAAAATGTCTAATGTGTATGCTTTAATTCATATTAAATACCTGTTTAACGGTTCAGAAAACATCTTATTTTTCTTGTACTTATTTTCCTAACTCCTGTAATATTTTTCCGGAAAAACTTGGTTTTCTGCTCCCTAATGCTGAATTGTTTGGGGCATATCCAATTAAGAATGTGGTTCCAAATGCAGAAATGGACTTTAATTGAATAATATGTCCACATCATTTGTTTTCACACAAATCCACACTTTCCTAAGTTATTGAGTTGTTTTTTATTTCTCTTTACGCCGTAAGTTTTTTAAGGCCCTGGTATAGCCAAGAGAAGAAGGGGATAAGGAACTGGCCTGATTCTTGGGTACAGCCTGGGTAATCTTCAATCTTGTCATGCTGTCTTCCTGACTTTTATAAATAGACTATAAAATGGCCAAACACTTGGTTCAGTTTTTATTTTTCTCTACTACAAGTAACGTGAAATCAAGTACATAGACTTCCTTTAGCTTCACAAGTCCAAAATATTTCCATTCTCCATGATGGGCCTGTGGAAAAGCATTATTTTGGTTGGATGGAAGGAAACATGCCGATGACCTATTATTAGTTACTCTACAGATATGCTCAGAGCTGTTCTCTGCCCCCCTAAATATCCTCACCAGATTGCAAATATACTTTCGAGTCTTTTTCTCTTTAACACGTTTCCCATGTTATTCCCCAGAGCAATTGCAGTCTGCTCTTCCTGCTTCTGGCAGATTGATTGTCCCCTTAAGTGGCATGGTTTTGCTTTGCCAATAGAAAGAATTTCTTCTGCATTAATCTTTTGTCTTAAAATTGTAGGAATAACTACATTACATATACAAGTTAAATTGTTTCTTGGAATGTGAACTACATGTTATTGCAACAAAAAGGACTACAGATGGCATGTGTGAAAACTGCACCCTATTCATCTTTTTGTTTAATTAACGTGCCGCAAGCAGAGGAGTCTCCACTGATTCATGCATCACAAAGACAACAAAGTATTTACAAAGCAAGAGGACACGTTCTCAATGTGCAACCAAAAGTAGGGCCACTTCTCATACTGCTAGCCTTAGGAGGCAACCAGCAATCTTAGACAAAGTGTTATTAAGTGTCTAACAGGGCCAGGACTAAAATGAGGCAAATGAGTACTTTTCTTGGGTGCAAATTTTAAGGGGTGCCAAAAAGCTCACTAATCAAGGTAAATATTTAATACACTATTTAAAAATATAAAAACTAATATAAAGATACCCATGATGAACACCATGTCAATATTTTAAATACAGACAGAATTAGTATTACTGATTTTCCTTTTGCCTCCAGCTCAAATATGGCCCTAGTGGGCAGAAGGTTTAAATATGGCAAAAGGAAAGCAGAATCACTTCAATATTTCTATGGTTCCATTATTTTACTTCTTCAAAATTCTCTCCAATGGAAATCACTCAAACAGAGCCCTGAGCAAAACCGTGAACCAAGTTAAGTTTATCCTCAGTGGCCTCCATCCCTTTCTTTTTAGCCATCCCCAGGTACCTAGTGATCTCTTGCTGTCCACTGACTTTCGAGACCTTCCCACTTGGGCAATTTAGCTGTATCTACCCTGCCCAGATTCTACATCCCTTCTAACCTTGGTGTAACCCCAAAGCACAAAGAATCTTCCCCCCAAGGAAAAAAAAAGTTTAATATCAAAAAGGCATAAGATCATTGAGAGAGTGGGGGAATGGGAAAGTGGCGGGGGCAGAAAATAAAGAAATGAGAAAGGAGGAAGGGAGGGAGAGAGTTAGTCTTACATTTCCAATGTATTCATACACTTTCAGAATAGGAAGATTATAGAGATCCATGAAACAATTCCTTTCACATTACAAATAAAATAACTGAGGCCCAAAGAGGTTAAAAATGACTTGTACAATGAGTGACCCTAGAGGTACAGCCAAGACTAGAACCCAGGTCTGCTTAATTCCATCCCATTATACAAAGTCAATGGACCTTTCTGGAAAGATGGTGGAATAGGATAAGCTGAGTTCTTCCCTGCTCCATGGAACAATGAGAGAAGGGACAGAAAAACAAACAGGACTACAGTTCCAGGGTGGAGAGACCAGAGAGGATCTTCTACATGGTATAGGGAGGTCCTAGATGAGAAAGTGGAGAAATTAGGACAAAGAGAACAGGATAAGTGTGCTCAGTCATGATCCCACCAGATATGAGTGGCAGTGCATGGGAAAGGGCAGGTCCCGAAGGAGTAGTGTGCATTTGCACTCCAGCCTAGCCCCACAGCTAGCTTGGGAGATCTTCCCTCATAGCTCCATGAACAGGAGCTCCCAGGGGAAACTTGGAAGCCAGTAGACTTACTTTCCTCATGCCAGTGCACAGTACCTGCTCGTGATACCTCAGACATGTTGCCGTAGGCACCTGGTTTTTTGGCAGAGACTTGGGACATTCCCCCTAGGAGGAGGAGGAGATGCAGAGTGGAGCCAGTCTGACAACTGGCTGGCAAAATAGACTCACCCCAACTCTACTCCCCTTTCCCCTACAGAGGTCTGGAGCCCTCATACATGCATAGATGGAGAGGCAGGGATAAAGAAACATGCTCAGCTGCACACCACACACCCTATGACCAGCTGCTAGGCATTTCCAGTTTGCCTGAGGGCAGGGGCAGCAGAAATACCCAGTTCCCCAGCCCAAGATCACCCCAAGTGGGAGCCTGGGGGCCACCAGACCCATCAGGCCCACAGGCGGAGTCTCTGCCGAGGTGCACATTGCTCATGGAGAAGTGGCTTTCAATGCAAACTGAGACAGCAGCCTTGGCTGGAACTGCACTGGGTCTCCATGCTGCTCAGCCAGCTGCCACAGTTGGGAAGAGGTGGGCCTGAGGGAAAGAGGTGGTTCAAGAATGCCATCTGCTGGGAAGAAGCAGAAAGTGTAGTTTGGCAAACTGCCTATCAGCCAAGCATTTAACAGATGCTCAAGTAGAGTCACATCCCTCTAATGAGGTCCAGGTCTTCATTTGGTAGAATTACTGGCAAACCAAGTACAAAAGGAGACCTTCAATTCAAACCGAAGTAAACACAAAACCTTAGAAAACTGAGGAAAACTGACTTCCAAAATAACCTTATCATGATAATCAAAGGCCCAGAAGACAAGAGAAAGTCACAAAGCACATAAAGATGCATTCAGATAAGACCCAGGTAAAAGACCAAAATAAACCACTGGAGGAGAAATAGAATCTGGGAAAACTAATAAAAAATGTTCATACAACTCTCCTAAATAAATTCAATGGGTTGGCTGATGACATAAAGGCAATCAAAAAGACACTAGAAGAGCATAAAGAAGAATCTGAAGGAATAAATGGAAAAATAGCAGATTTCACAGAGATTAAAGATATTGTAGACCAAATTTAAAATATGCTAGAAACACACAACAGCAGATTTGAAGAGCCAGAAGAAAGAACAAGTGAACTAGCAGACAGGATCATTGAAGTCAAGTGCACAGAAGTACGAATGGCAAGAAAGATGGAAAAATTGAAATTGGATCTCAGGGGCATGATGGACAACACAAAGCACAAAAACGTAAGAAACATTTGCCCATGTCAAAGTCTGAAGTATGTTCTACAACTAATTGTGGTGCTTTGCTTGGAAATTTATAGTTTTTTTGTATATATGGTATTGTTCACAAAAAAAGAAGGAAAAAAAAGTCGACTATGATGATAAAAAAGTATTTAAGCCCTCTAGCCTCCTATATTCTGGAGCAGCTAGAAGAAAAAAATATGAGAGAATTGTATGGTAGCCCATGACAAACTCTGGGATCTATCCTGTAACCACTTTTTGAACAGTGCTTTGAAAAATATTGCTTTTCTATTTCTTTGCTTTGTATATATGTTACACTATGCAATTAAAAAAAAGTAAAAAAAACAGAAACATTTGGTGTCGCAGAAGGAAAAGAGAAGAGTAAAAGGCTAGGAAGATTCATTGAAGAGATAATGGGGAAAAACTTCCCAACCCTTATAAAAGAATAAATATGCAAATCAAGGAATCCCAACAAACCTCAAATAGAACAGATCCAAATAAACCTACTCTAAGATACATACTAATCAAAATGTCAAATGCTGAAGAGAGGCAGAAAGTCCTGAAAGCAGCAAAAGAAATGTGATTCATCACACACAAGGGAAGCCACAGAAGACTGATTTTGGTCAACTCAACAGGCACAACGTGGGCAAGAAGGGCGTATTTTTTAGCTAGCCAAGTTGTCCTTCAAAAGTGATGGAAAGATTGAAATTTTCACAGACAAACACAGGCTTTTTCACAGACAAAAAAAAAAAAAGACAGAAGAGGGAGTTCTGGAGGAGGGTACAGAATTGAAAATTACCAGTTAGAGTAAATTAAAAGATAAAATGAGAGAGAGTAAAAGGAATATATAGATATGACAAATAAAAACCAAAGGATAAGAATGGTAGATTCAAGAAATGCTTTTTTTAGTAATAATGTTAATAATTTTCAGTTAATATTTTTAACAGACTGAACTCACCAATTAAAAATACAGATTGGCAAAATTAATGAAAATAGGATCTATCTATATGTTGCTTACAAGAAATTTATCTTGGACCCAGGATACAAATAAATTGAAAGTGAAAGGATGGAAAAAGATGTTCCATGCATGCTGTATCCAAAAGAAAGCAGAAGTACCTATATTTATATCAGACAAAATAGGCTTTAAATGTGAAGATTTCATAACAGACAAGGAAGGTCATTACATATTGATAAAAAGGACAATTTACCAAGAAGAAAAACAATCATAAATGGTTATGCTCCTAATCAAGGTACTCCAAAGTACATGAGGCAAACACTGGCAAAACTGAGGGGAGCAAAAGATGTTTCAATAATAATAATAGTGGGAGATTTCAATACACACTCTCCTCTATAGATAGCACAACCAGACAGAGGATCAACAAGGAAATAGAGAACATTAAAAAATGTAATAAATGAATTAGATCTAAAAGACATATATAGATGATACACCTCCAAACACTAGGATATACATTCTTCTCTAGTGCTCCTGGAACTTTCTCCAGGATAGAGCACATGCTAGGGCACAAAATAGGTCTTTATAAATTTTAAAAGATTGAAATTATTCAAAGAACTTTCTCTTACCACAATGGAATGAAGCTGGAAATCGATAACCACAAAAGAATCAGAACTTTCACAAATATATGGAGGTTAAATAACACACTCTTAACCAATGGATCAAAGAAGAGATTGCTAGAGAAATGGGTAAATATCTGGAGATGAAGGAAAATGAGAATACAACATATCAGAACTTACGGAATGTGGCAAAGCCAGTGCTGATAGGGAAATACATTGCCCTAAATACCTATATTTAAAAAAAAAGGATGAATGAGGACTTCCAGGAAGATGGTGGAGTGGATAGGCTGGATTCACCCCTGCTCTGTAGATCAAGATAGTAGATGGGGAGAAAACAAACTGGACTGCAGTCCCAGGTGGTGAGTGACTGAAAGGGGTCTTCAATAATTCAAAGGGAGTAGAGAGGCAAGAGATTGGGACAAGGAAAGCAAGATGGGTCTGATAGGCTGTGACCCCCCACGAGGGGTGGGCAGCAGCATGTGAGGAAGTGTGAATCTGAGGGAACTTGCCATCCCTCCATTCCAGCCTGCCCCACTTTCTGGTTGGGGGAACCACCTTCTGTAGCGATGTAGTCGGCAGTATCCACAGAGAGTGAAAAAGGTGTACCTATCTGTACACTGTAAAAAGCTGTGCCCCTAGATGCTGGGAGCAGTCTCATGGCAAGATGCAATGAATAATCTCCTATTGGGTGTGATGAATGGCAGATCTGCTGGGTGCCAGGCACTGTGATCAGCTGCTCAACTGGCCACTGTGCTCGGCTCCTCCATCCTACACACCAGGACCTACCATCCAGCCATCACGCACCAGAAGCAGCACCCCTTCTCCCCACACTGCACACCATCTTCCCAGCTGGTGGCTGCAGTTCAGGAGGGGCAGGCCTAAGGGGAGGAGTGTCACCTGCTTGGAAGAAGCAGTAACTGCAGTCTGGTAAACTCCTACTGTCTAGGTTTTTTTGTTGGTGTTTTAAAATATACTTTTCTATATTTTTATTATTATTATTATTTATATGTATTTTATTTATTTATATTTTAATATATTTTTTTATTTTATCCCTCTTCTCTTGATAGCAATCTGAGTACATTTCCATTATATCCTGAGGTGTCTTCATCTGAATTTGGGACCTACTATAGTTGAGGCATGATTTTTTTTGAGGGGGGTGCATGGGTTGGAAATTGAGCCTGGTCTCCCATATGGTGGGTGAGTGTTCTACCACTGAACTACCTGTGCACACCTGCCAAACTTTTAATAAATGCTCAAGTAGAATTGCACCCCCTAATGAGATCCATGCCTTGGTATAGCAAGGAGTTACTGATAAAGCAAGTGCAAGAGGGAACCTTCAATGCAAAACCAATTAAATACAAAACTTCAGATGAGTGAAGGAAACCAACTTGGGAAATAACCATATTAAGATCATCAAATGCCCTGAACACAAAAGAAAATCACAAAGCCTGTAAAGATCCAGGCTGAAATGGCCAAGACAAACAACCAAATCAAAACACTGGAGGGGACACAATACAGAATTACTCAAGAACATAAACAAAGGATATCTGGAAGAACTAGAAGAAGATAAAGAATTCAAAAGATTAAACAGAAAAATGGCATATCTCATAGAGATGAAATATACAGAAGACCAAATCAGAAATATCTACAGACATACAATATCAGATTCAAAGAAGTAGAAGGAAGAATAAGTGAGCTAGAAGATAGAACATGAACTAGAGTGCAAAAAAGAAAAAAAATGGCAAGAAAGATGGAAACATGGAACTGTATCTCAGGGAAATGATGGACAATAAGAGGTGCACAAAAAAAAAATAAAAAGAATCATTGGTGTCCCAGAAGAAGAGAAGAGTGAAGGGCTGGGAAACTTAATTGTGGATATAATTGGAGAAAACTTCCAACCCTTATAAAAGACATAAACATGCAAGTCAAAGAGGCCCAACAAACCTCAAAAAAGATAAATCCAATAGGCCTACTCCAAGACATATACTAATCAAAATACTAAAGTTGAAGGGAAGCAGAAAGTCCTGAAAGCAGCCTGAACGATACAAGGGAAAAACACAGACTGAGTTCCAATTACTCGAGAGACATGATGGAGGCAAGAAGGCAATGGTATAATATATTTAACATCCTGACTGAGAAAGGTGTCCAATCAAGAATTCTTTATCCAGCAAAGTTATCCTTCAAAATGGAAGAAGAGAGGAAAATCTTCAAAGACAAAGACTAAGAGAACTAGTTAAGAAGAGACCTGTCCTACAAGAAATACTATAGGGAGTCCTGTCAGCTGAAAAAAGAAAGACAGGAGAGAGAGTTCAAGAGGAGGGCACAGAGTGGAAGAGGACCGGTAATGGTAATTTAAAGAATTAAAAAGAGAGGAAAAAAAAGAATATATAGATCTGACAAATAGAAAATAAGGATAAGATGGTATATTGAAGAATTGTTTTTACAGTAATAATTTTAAAGTTAACGGAGGGTGGTGCAGTGGTGGCTCAGTGGCAGAATTCTCGCCTGCCATGCCAGAGACCTGGGTTCAATTCTCAGAGCCTGCCCATGAAAAAAAAAAGTTAATGGACTAAACTCACCAATTAAAAGCTGGACATTGACAGAATAGATTTAAAAAATATAATTCATCTATATGTTCTTTACAAGAGATGCATCTTAGACCCAAGGACACAAATAGATTGAAAGTGAAAGGATGGTAAAAGATGTTCTATGCAATCTATAACCAAAAGAAAGCAGGAGTAGTTAAACTAATGACAGACAAAACAGACTTTAAGTGTAAAGGTGTCATAAGGGACAAAGAAGGATAGTACATATTAATAAAAGGGACAATTCACCAAGAGGAAATGACAATCATAAATGTTTATGCTCCCAATGAAGGAGCTCCAAAGTACAAGAGACAGACATTGGCAAGACTGAAGGAAGCGAAAGATGTTTCAACAATAATGGTGGAAGACTTCAATACACCACTCTCCTCTATAGATAGAACAACCAAACAGGATCAGCAAGGAAACAGAGAACTTTAAAAATGTGCTAATGAATTAGACCTAATAGCTGTAGGTCTAATAGATCATTATACCCCAAAACACCAGGATATATACTCTAAAGTACTCATGAAACATTCTCCAGGATAGATCATATGCTGGGACACAAAATAAGTTTTTATAAATTTAATAAAATTGAAATTATCCAAAGCACTTTCTCTGACCACAAAGGAATGAACCTGGAAATTCATCATCAACAAAGAACAAGGGCTTTCACAAATATATGGAGATTAAACAACACATTCTTAAATAATCAGTAGGACAAAGAAGAAATTTCCAGAGAAATTGGTAAAAAAAACTAAAGATGAATGAAAATGAGAATACAACATATCAGAATTTATGGGATACAATAAAGGCAGTGCTGAGAGGGAAATTTATTGCCCTAAATGCCTATATTAAAAAACAAGAACAAACAGAATTCAAGGACTTAACTGCTCACCTAGAGAAATTAGAGAAAGAATAACAAACGGAGACAAAACCAAATAAATGAAGAAAAATAACAAGGATTAAACATATATAAATGAAATAGACAATAAAAAACTAAGAAGGAATCAACAACATAAAAAGTTGGTTTTTTAAGAAAATCAATAAAATTTATGGACTTCTGGAAAGACTGATAAAGAAACAGAAAGAGAGGACACAAGTAAATAAAATCAGAAATTGGGGTGGTGGGTGTCATTATCATAGATCCCAAAGAAATTTTTTAAATTATAAGAAAATACTATGCACGATTATATGACAACAAACCAGACAACTTAGATGAAATGGACAAATACCTAGAAACACCGAACTACATACAGTGACTTGAAAACAAATAGAAGATCTCAGCAAACCAATAACAAGTAAAAAGATGCAATCAGTCATCAGATATCCTCCCATAAAGAAAAGTGCTGAATAGACCGCTTCACAGGGGAATTTTGTCAAATATTCTAAAAAGAACTAACATGAATCCTGCTCAAACTCTCCCAAAAATTTGAGGAAATAGAAGTGCTATCTAACTTATTTTATGAAGCTAACATCACTCTAATACCCAAACAGGATAAAGACGCTACAAAAAAGGAAAACCTAAGACCAATCTCCCTAATTGACACTAATGCAAAAATTCTCAACAAAATACTAATAAACCAAACCCAACAACACATTACAATAATTATACATCATGATTAAGTTGGGTTTATACCAGGAATGCAAGGGTTCAATACAATAAAATCAATCAATGTAATACAGTACATTAAAAAATCAAAAGGAAAAAAAATCATACCATCATGTCAATTGATGCTAAAACATTCATTGATGCTGGTGAAAAAATTGATGCTGATGAAAAAATTCAGAATCCTTTTCTGATAAAACACTTTAAAAGTTATAAATTGAAGGAAACTTCCTCAATATCATAAAGGACCTACATGGAAAATCTAAGGCCAGCATCATACTTAATGGTGGGAGACTGAAAGCATTCCCCCTAAGATCAGGAATGACACAAGAGTGTCCAATGTCACCACTATTATTCAACAATATACTAGAAGATTCTAGCTAGAGCAATCAGGCACAAAAAAGAAATAAAAGACATCCAAATAGGAAAGCAAAAAGAAAACCTTCATTATTTCCATGTAAGTTGATCCTATTCCTGGAAAATCCTGAGAAATCTATAACAAAGCTACTTAAGCTGATAAATTCATCAAATTGGGCAGGATACAAGAGTAATGTACAAAAATTAGTAATGTTTCTATACTCAAGTAATGACTGAACTGAGGATACAAAGACAAAATTCCATTCAAAACAGCAACTAAAAAAAGTCAACTGTCTAGGTATAAACATAACCAGGGATGTAAAGGACTACAAAACATTGCTAAAATAAATCAAAGAAGATCTAAACAGGTGGAAAGACATTCCATGCTCATGGATAGGAACTTTAAAGGTAGATAAGACATCAATTCTACCCAAATTGATTTACAGATTCAATGTAATACCAATGAAAATTCCAACAACCTACATTGACTTGAAAAGCTATTTATCCAATTTATTTGGAAGGGAAAGTGATGTTGAATAGTTAAAGATATCACAAAAAAGAAAAGCAAATGGGAGCACCAACACTTCCTGACTTTAAAACTTACTATAAAGGTAGTGCAATGGTAGCTCAGTGGCAGAATTCTTGCCCGCCATGCCAGAATCGCAGATTCCATTCCCAGTGCCTGCCCATGCAAAAAAATAAGACAGAAGTATTGACCAATGGAATCAAATTGAGAGTACAAAGATAGACCACCAAGTCTACTATCAATTGATCTTTGACAAAGCCCCCCAATCCACTGAACTGATCAGAACAGTCTTCTCAATAAATGGGCATGGAAGAACTGGATATCAATAGCCAAAAAATGAAAGAAGACCTTTACTTTACTAAATGAAAATTGCCCCAAAGTGGATTAAAGACCTAAACATAAGAACCAGTACCATAAAACTTCTAGAAGAAAATATAGGGAACATCTTCAAGACCTATAATAGGAGGTAGATTCTTGAACTTTAAATCCAAAGCATAAGCAATGAAACAAAAAATAGATACAAAAAAAAAAAGGGAACTCCTTAAGATGAAATGCTCTTGTGTGTCAAAGATCAAAAAGGTGAAGAGGCAGCCAATACAAAGGTAGAAAATATTTGAAAACCACATATTAGATAAAGGTTTAATATTCTGTATTCATAGAGAAATCATACAAATCAACAACGAAAGAATAAAAAGAACAAAATTGTTTATAATTTATAAACAATTATAAAATGGGCAAAAAGTTATGAATAGACATTTTTCCAAAGAGCAAATACAAATGACTAAAAAGCATATGAAGATGCATGGCCAAGAGGCAGGGCAAGATGGTGACTCGGTGAGGTGTGGAATTTAGTTCATCCACCAGAGCAGCTAATTAATAGCCAGGAACACTACAGAACAACTGCTGGGGGAATTGTCAGTGACCACGTATACAGCATACACCAGTGTCTGGAACCAGTAGAACAACTGAGACCCCACATGGAACTGTAAATCCCCCAAGCTGCTGAGACTGGTACCCTTCCCCCATGGGCACAGCAGCCTGGTTCCCCAAGGAGAAAGGAAACAGACTTTGCTAGCAACAAGGGCTTAGCTCAACCAAGATACAATTATGGAATTAATTTAAAAATTCTGACTACTGAAGATAGGCACCCAGCACAGATAAACCTGGAATAAGCACTAAAAGTACTTGGAGTTTTTGCCCCAGCAAAGGGGAGGTGGGGCTGATGGAAAAAAAAAAAGAGGCTTTTTGAGTCAGATAGCACAAAATACTGGAAAAGGGCTAGACCCCAAGAAAAGGGGACACATAGATCCTGGAAATACAGAGACACATACTAACTTAAGCTCCTGATTGACAAACCCAAGGAGCGGGAGTCTGGCTCTGAAAAAAAAATTTTTTTTTTTTTTACTTTTTTTCTACCCCTTAACAGCTCATTAGATAGAACTGGAAGCCCTCTTGGGTTCCAGCACTGCCCCAGGCAAGGGTGGAATTAAGTTTGTCTGAGAGACAATAACAAGTCATGTGAAAGGAGTTAATTCCCTAAAGGTTATATCTTCTCCAAGAGGAAAGTAGGGCCCAGCTCAAATGGAATCCCTCCTTTAAGGAATTCAGCCCCAGGGACTTGAAAACTGAAGCAATTAATGCCAACCTACAACCTTAGCTCTGTTTCAACTATGCCTCTGGCAGGACAGTCTGCTGAAATTAAAGGCACTGCATCACTTGACATGGTGGGAAGCCATGGGGAGACAAACGCCACAGGCTGGGCAGGGTAGGAAAAACACAGAGTCTAGAAGCTTCATAGGAAAGTGTGACAATGTGCTGGGTCTCACCCTCAGGGAAAACTGATGCTGGCAACTCTTTCCTCCTGAAACATGGGCCTATCTGATCTAGGAAATTCTGACTGGGGTCTATAATATCTGAGGAGACCCTCCTCAAGAAAAATGCTCCGTATAGATGGGGCAAGAAACAGAAAAACAAGAACTGAAAAATTCTGTAGAACCTATGCTACAGGTCTAGAATAAGTAGAACTGATTGTCAAAGAACAGTTAGAGAACAAAGCTATCAAGCATGAAAATCCTAGGTAAAAGAGGGAAAATAATCTCCAGAATAAACAAATTAAGGAAATCAAATGCCTGATACCAGCAAAAAATAGCAAGTCATACTAGGAAAATCAAAGATTTGGCCCACTCAAAGGAACAAACCAACACTTCAAATGAAATACAGGAGTTGAAACAACTAATTCAGGATGTTTGAACAGACATGTAAAATCTCATCAAAATCAAATCAACAAGCTCAGGAAGGATGTAAACAAGTCATTGGGCAAACAAAAAGAAGAACTCAAAAGTTTGAAAAAACAAATCACAGAACTTTTGGGAATGAAAGCAATGATAGAAGAGATGAAAAGAACAATGGAAACCTATAACAAAAGATTTAAAGAGGCAGAAGAAAGGATTACTGAACTATGGACTGGACATCTGAAATCCAACACACAAAAGAAAATATAAGGATAAGAACAGCAAAATATGAGCAGGGTCTCAGGGAATTGAATGACAACATGAAGAGCACAAATATACGTGTTGTGGATATCCCAGAAGGAGAAGAGAAGAGAAAAGGAGAGAAAGACTAATGGAGGAAATAATCACTGAAAATTTCCCATCTCTTATGAAAGATATAAAATTACAGATCCAAGAATTACAGCATACTCCAAACAGAGCAAATCCAAATAGACATATTCTAAGACACTTGGAGATTGTCATATGTTAAAGAGAATTTTGAAAGCAGCAAGAGAAAAGCAATCCATCACATACAAGGGAAGCTCAATAATACTATGTGTGGATTTCTCAGCAGAAACCATAGAGGTGAGAAGGTAGTGGCATGATATACTAAAGATTATAAAAGAGAAAAACTGCCAACCAAGAATTCATTATCAAGCAAAACTGTCCTTCAAAAATGAGGGGCTGGACCTCAGGAAGATGGCAGAATAGGATAAGTAGAGTTCACCCCTGCTCCAAAGAACAACTAGAGAAGGGACAGAAAAAAAGACCGAGAGATCAATTCCAGGATGTAAGCAACCTGTGAGAGTCTTCCAAACCACATAGGGAGGCCCTGGTTGAAAAAGCAGAAAAACTGAGGCACAGAGAACTGGAGACTGGACAGCCTAGTGCATCCATTTCCAGATGGAGACCTGGAGCTGTCAAGAGTTCATGAACAGGGAGATTGGGACTAGTAAGTAAACTGAGTCACACTCCTTGAATACGTTACCCTCACGTGCACTGGCCCCACCCCACAACTCATAACTTCTTCCACACCCATGCACCTGAACCCCGTCATCCACCCCCAACCATGCCCCAAGCACCCCCACCCCAAACCCCCTCCCCACACATCCCTGCCATGTGCACAAGCCTGTCCCAGACTGACCCACCTCTCCCACACAAGCACACAGTGTTACACCAGCCCTCCCAAGACTCACGTAACTGCATCCAGCTCTTTTACCCCTACCTCTCTCTCCCAGTCCTCTGCAGGCAGTCACCTGCACATCCAGGCTGCAGGTGCTTACCTTCATGCCTGGCCACTCCCACTCCCAGCTCCTACAGTCATGTAACTGCACCCGGACCCCCTAAGCTCAGTGCATGCACACATCAGCATCTGGACCCCAGACACATGCATGCACATGCAACCACTCATACCACATCCCCACAGCTCTGGGAAAGCAGTGACCTGCTCATCCAGGCCAGACCCACACCCAGCCCAAGTAGGCACAGTCCCATCCTGCGGCACCTGAGCTCTGCACACATGCACAACAAGACCCTGCACCCCAGACCTGCACACATCAGGGCTGTGCCCGCCAGATCCACACACCAACATAGCCATTTCCTCCCTGCCAGGAACCCATGTATCCATGCACAGACCTCTTGACCACTGCACCCACCCATCCCTGCCCTCAAGTTCACAACCTTGTCGCACCCCATGGCAAGTACCCTTCTCCCACACCTGGTAGGTGCTCTCAGGCAAGTCTGTGCTACATAGCCTCTGCCCTGCATAAGTAGGCACCTCTATCCCACCCCACCTCTGTATTAGGGACCTGTGCCAGGGTCCCATCAACACCCACTGAACACATATCTTGCAACCTCTGCAACCTATACCCCAACACTACACATCATAGATCTGTATCTAGACCTTCTTGGACCCCTCCGAATGTGCAAGGACACATCTGCACCCCAAACTCCCTGTGCCCCAACTTCTTTTCCCTGTACCCCACATCCTGACACCCACAATCCACACAATACATGTGCCCACCAACATCCTGCCCACATATGAGCCCTGTGCATCTAATCAGCACCCCCATCCACCTCCCACCATGCCATACCTCTGTGTCCCTCATGCTGCACCCTGGTCCTGTGCTCCAAGGCCTTCCTGAGCTGCACCTCACCCCCAAGGCCCCTGCAACACATGTACACAACACTGTGACCTGAACCCCATGGTAAAAGGCACCAGCAAAGAGTCCCAGACTCATGCACTAACCTGTACCACAACCTATCACTGCATGGTTGTACCCCTCCCCATACCTTGCATCTGACTCCACACCCATCCCACAAATACCAAACTTTAGGCTTCTGAAGGAAATCAATTTAAAAAGTAACCCTGTCAAGATATTTACATGTCACAAAGACAATAGAAAGATCACTAACCATATGAAGATGCAGACAGATACAGACCAGTCTAACGACCAAAGTAAAACACCAGAGGAGACACAGACTTTGGAACAACTAATAAAAGATGTTCATATAAATTTACTAAAAAAATCAGTGGGATGGCTAATGGCATAAAAGAGATCAAGAAGACATTAGAGAAGCATAAAGAGGAATTTGAAAGAACAAATAGAAAAATAACAGATATTACAGAGATTAAAGATGCTGTGGACCAAATAAAAAATATACGAGAGACACACAACAGCAGATTTGAAGAGGCAGAAGAAAGAATAAGCAAACAGGAAGACAGGACAATTGATTCTGAACACACAAAAGACCAAATGACAAAACAGATGGAAAATTTTGAATTGGATCTCAGGGAAATGATAGACAAAACAAAGGACACAAATATAAGAATCTCCAGTGTCCCGGAAGGAGAAGAGAAGAGTAAAGGGCTGGGACAATTAGTAGTGGAGGATATAATAGGGGAAACTTACCAATTAAGACATATGGATTGGCAGGATGGATTAAGAAATATAATTCAGCTATATACTGCTTACAAGAGACTCATCTTAGACACAAGGAGACAAATAGTTTGAAAGTGAACGGTTGGAAAAAGATGTTCCATGCAAGCTGTAACCAAAAGAAAATAGGAGTAGCTATAATAATATCAGACAAAATAGACTTTAAATGTAAAGGCATCATAAGGGACAAAAAATTACATTATATATTAGTAAAAGGGACAATTAACCAAGAAAAAATAACAATCATAAATGTCTATGCTCCCAATCAAGGAGTTCCAAAGTGCATGTGACAGGCATTGGCAAAACTGAAAGGAGCAAGAGACATTTCAACAATAATAGGAGGAGATTTGAATATAGCACTCTCCTCTTTGACAGAACAACCAGAGGATCAACAAGGAAACAGAAAACTTAAACAATTTGATAAATGAATTAGACCTAACAGACATATGTAGGTCATTATACCCCAAAACACCAGGATATATATTCTTCTCTAGTGCTCATGGAACATTCTCCAGGATGATAATATGCTAGGAAACAAAACAGGTCTTTATAAGTTTTAAAAACATTTAAATTATTCAAAGCACTTTCTCTGATCACAATGGAGTGAAGCTGGACATCAATAACTGCCAAAGAACAAGAACTTTTACAAATACATTCAGATTAAATAACACATTCCTAAACAATAAGTGGGTCAAAGAAGAAGTTGCTAGAGAAATCAGTAGCTACCTGGAAAAAATGAATGAAAACAAGAATACAATTTTTCAGAATATATGGGATGCAGTGAAGCAATGCTGAGAGGGAAACATATTGCCTAAATGTCTATATTCAAAAACAAGAAAGAGCAAAAATTGAGGACTTAACTGCTCACCTGGAGGAACTTGAGAAAGAACAGCAAACTAACCCTAAAGCAAATAGAAGAAGAGAAATAACAAAGATTAAAGCAGAGTTAAATGAATGGGAGAACAAAAGAAAAATAGAAGGAATCAATAAAACCCAAAGTTGATTCTTTGAGAAAACCAGTAAATTTGATGGGCTACTAGCAATGCTGACAAAGAGAACAAGAGAGAAGATGCAAATAAACAAAATTAGAAATGCAAGGGATGTCATTACCCCAAAGAAATTTTTTAAAAATCCTAAGAGGATACTATAAACAATTATGCACCAACTAGACAACTTAGATGAACTGGACAAATTCCTGGAAAAACACAAACAAGCTACACTGACTCAAGAAGAAATAGAATCATGTGGGAGACCTGGGTTCGATTCCTGGACCATGCACCCAAAAAAATAAGAAGAAGAAGAAATAGAAGATCTCAACAAACCAATCACAAGTAAAGAGATTCACTCAGTCATCAAAAATCTTCCTACAAAGAAAAGCCCAGGGAAAGATGGCTTCACCTGGAGAATTTTATTTAACATTCCAAAACAACTAGCACCAATCCTGGTCAAACTCTTCCAAAAAAAATTAGGGAAAATTACCTAACACATTTTCTGAAGCTAACATCACTTTAATACCACAACCGGGTAAAGATGCTACAGGAAAGGAAAACTACAGACCAATCTCCCTAATGAACATAGATGCAAAATTTCTCAACAAAATATTAGCAAATCGAATCCAAGAGCACATTAAAAGAATTATATACCACGATGAGTAAAGTTTATACTAGGAATGCAAGGTCAACACAGGATAATGAGTTAATGTAATACAGCACAGTAACCATCAGAAAGGAAAAATCATATGATCATCTTGATTGATGCTGAAAAACCATTCAACAAAAATTCAACACCCTTTTCTGATTAAAACACTTGAAAAGGTAGGAATCAAAGGTAACTTCCTCAACATGATAAAACGCGTATATGAAAAACCGATAGCTAGCATCATACTCAATTGTGAGAGGCTGAAAGCTTTCCCCCTAAGATCGAGAATGAGACAAGGATGTCCTCTGTCACCACTATTATTTAACATTGTACTAGATGTTCAAGCAAGAGCAATCAGGCAGGAAAAAGAAATAAAAAGCATCCAAATTGGAAAGGAAGAAATAAAACTTTCATTATTTGTAGAAGACATAACACTATACTTGGGAAATCCTGAGGAACCTAAAACAAAGTTACTTGAGTTAATAAATTCAGCAAGGTGGTAGGTTATAAAATTAATGCGCAAAAATCTGTAATGTTTCTATACACAAGCAATGCCCTAACCAAGGAGGCAATTAAGGAAGAAATTCCATTCAAAATAGCAACTAACATAGTCAAGAATCAAGGAA
This sequence comes from Tamandua tetradactyla, assembly GCF_023851605.1. Lineage (NCBI taxonomy): Eukaryota > Metazoa > Chordata > Mammalia > Pilosa > Myrmecophagidae > Tamandua > Tamandua tetradactyla. The sequence goes on along the minus strand of NC_135348.1, from coordinate 17,967,341 downwards.
TGAACTTAACTAGGGATGAAAAGGACTTGTACGCAGAGAACTACACAACATTGTTAAAAGAAATCAAACAAGATCTAAATAGGTGGAAAGACATTCCATGCTCATGGATAGGAAGGTTAAATGTAGTAAAGATGTCAATTCTACCCACATTGATCTACAGATTCAACGCAGTATCAATCAAAATTCCGTCAACCTACTTTCAAAACTTGGAAAGGCTAGTTACCAAATTCATCCAGAAGGGACCCTGAATAGCTAAAAAAACAAAGAAGAGGAAGAAGAAGCATGAAGCTGGAGGATTAACACTCCCCAATTTTAAAACTTATTAAAGCCACAGTGGTCAAAACAGCATGGTACTGGCATAAAGATAGAAGTATTGGCCAATGTAATCAGATTGGGAGTGCAGAAATAGACCACCAAATCTATGGTCAACTGAACACTGGCAAGGCCCCCAAATCCACTGAACTGGGTCAAAATAGTCTTTTCAATAAATGGGCATAGAACAACCAAATATCAATAGCCCAAAGAATGAAAGAGGGCCCTTACCTTACACCCTATAAAAAAGTTAACTCAAAGTGTATCAAACACCTAAATAAAAGAACTAGCACCACAAAGCTCCTAGAGGAAAATGTAGGGAAACATCTTCAAGATCTAGTAACAGGAAGTAGCTTCCTAAATTTTCCACCCAAAGCAAAAGCAGCAAAAGAAAAAATAGACAAATGTGAACTCCTTAAAATCAAATGCTTTTGTGCCTCAAAAGACTTTGTCTAAAAGATGAAGAGGCAGCCGACTCAATGGGAGCAAATATTTGGAAATCACACATTGGATAAAGGTTTGAAATCTTGTATCCATAAAGAAACCATGCAACTCAATAACAAAAGAACAAGCAACCCAATTATGAAGTAGGCTAAAGCTATGAATAGACATTTTACTGAAGACCAAATACAGATGGCTAAAAAGCACATGAAGAAATGCTCATTCTCATTAGCTATATAGGAAATGCAAATCAAGACGACAATGAGATACCACCTCATACATATAAGAATGGCTTCTATTGTTTAATAGAGACAAACAGCAAACTACACAATTGGAGAGGATATGGTGAAATTGGGACACTCATGCACTGCTCATGGAAATATATAATGGTAGGGCCACTATGAAAGATAGTCTAGTAGCTCCTCAGAAAACTAAACGTTGAGTCGCCCTGTGACCTGGCAATACCATTACTCAGTATATACTCAGAAGAGCTGAAAGCAGTGCCACAGAAATTTGGACACCAATATTCATAGCAGCACTATTTACAATTGCTAAAAATATGGAAACAATCCAAGCACCCATCAACAGATGAGTGGAATAACAAAATGTGGTATATACATATGATGAAATACTATGCAGCAGTAAGATGAAATGACATCCTGAACCACATGACAAGATGGATGAGCCTTGAGGATATAATGTTGAGTGAAATAAGCCAGACAAAAAAGGACAGATACAGTATGATTCCACTTTTATGACCATGTTAAAGGTAAAAACAGACTTATAATACAGAATACAGGGGACCTAGAGATACACAGAAGCTTGAGACTGGTAAACGGTTTGCTAATGAGGTTGAATTTAACTGGAGAGGAATAGACAGAAGTGAAGGCATTTCACTAAGGCATCTATAAGTAATATTACCATACTTTGAAGGTGAACATGATTGAAAGGGATTGTATAGACTCATGTGTCCCACCAATTAACACTCCAAATATAAATAAGTCCTTGCATGAACCACTGCAAAGGTATGAATTTTGTACAAAGATTGCATAATTTTGAGGTATGGGGGGAAATGATATTGCATGCTCTGGGCTATGTTTAACAGGAAAAAATCAACAATACTGCAGTAATATGAGAGGTACATAATAGGGGGAGGGATAAGAGTTAGGGGGAATTTTGGATTTTCCATTTGATAAGGGTGTGTTTATCAGCTGTCTTTCTCTTGGGAACAATGAAATTATCTAAAATTGAGAGTGTGATGGACAGTTGACTTCGAACATTACACATAAGACCCAGTAAACAGAGGTGGCTGAAAGATGCGCTGACTGATAATAGATTGGTGAACAGTGGTGTAAACATATGAGTAAATATGATGCTGCTAAAAAAAAAAAATGAATGACGTTGTGAGGCATGAGATGACGTGAAAGAACCTGTGAGACATTTGGTGAAGCAAAATAAGTCAGAAACAAAAGAGCAAATATTGTATGACCTCATTTAGAAAATAGTTACAAGAGAACTGGGGCCTAGATTGCAAGCTCTTATAGCAGGCACATTTAGTCAGGACTGATAATTGTTATTTCTGGACTCTGAGGGGCTGTTTCATATATGTATAACCTAGTATTTAGAGATAGGAATGCTCTATCTCTAAATACCTTATGGGTCAGGATACAGTTGGTTCTTTGAGAAAATCAATGAAATTGATGGACTCTTAGCTAGGTTGACAAAAAAGAGAGTAGGAAACAAATAAAATCAGATAGGGAAGGGGAGATATAACCAATTACTCCACAGAAATAAAGGATGTAATGAGAGGATACTGTTAGCGATTATGTGCTAATAACCTAGACAACATAGAAGAAATGGAAAATTTCCTAGTGAGGCATAAACAACCAACATTGACTTGAGGAGAAATAGACGACCTCAACAAAACAATCACAGATAAAGAGATTGAATCAGTCTTCAAGAGCCACCAGGAAAGAAAAGTCCAGGACCAGATGGTGTCACATCTAAATTCTACCAAGCATTCAAGAACTGGTACTAATCCAGCTCAAACTCTTCAAAAAAATTGAAGAGGAAGGAAAGCTGCTTAACTCATTCTATGAAGCCAACATAACTCTAATACCAATGCTGGACAAGAAACCACAAGAAAAGAAAACTACAGACCAATCTCTCTAATGAATACAGATGAAAAAAATCATCATGAAAATACTTGCAAATCGAATTTAGCAGCACATTAAAAGAAATATCCACCATGACTGAGTGGGATTTATTGCAGGTATGCAAGGATGGTTCAACATAAGAAAATCAATTAATGTAATACACTATATCAACAAATCAAAGCAGAAAAACCACATGATCATTTCAATTGATGTAGAAAAGGCATTCGAAAACATTCAACATCCTTTCTTGGGGTTTGCCCCTATGAAACTTATTCCTGAAAAGGACAGGCTAAGCCTACTTAAAATGAGGTCTAAGAGTCACCCCCAGAGAACCTCTTTTGTTTCTCAGATGTGGCCTTCTCTCTAAGCCAACTAGGTACATGAACTCACTGCCCTTCCTCCTATGTGGGACATGACTCCCAGGGGTGTAAATTTCACTGGCCACGTGGGACAGGAACCCCAGAATGAGCCAGGACCCAGCATTAAGTGATTGAGAAAGCCTTTCTGATCTAAAGGGGCAAGAGAGAAATGAGACAAAATAAAGTTTTAGTGGCTGAGAGATTTCAGAGTCTAGAGGTTATCTTGAGGTTATTCTTATGCATTATAAAGCTATCCCTTTAGCTCGTGGCATATTAGAGTGCTGGAGGGAAGTACCTGAAACTGTTGAGCTGTGTTCCAGTAGCCCTGATTCTTGAAGACAACTGTATATAGATATAAATTTCACAATGTGACTGTGATTGTGAAAATCTTGTGTCTGATGCTCCTTTTCTCCAGGGAATGGATCGATGAATAAAAAATATGGTTAAAAATAAATAAATAATAGGGGGGACAAAGGGTAAAATAAATTGGGTAGATGGAAATACTAGTGATTAGTGAGAGGTATTTCTTTTTCTGGAGTGATACAAATGTTCTAAAATGTGATCATGGTGAAAAATACACAACTATGTGATGATATTGTGAGTCATTGATTGTACACCATGTATGAAATATGTATGTGTGAAGATTTCTCAATAAAAATATTTAAAACTTTTAAAAAGAACATGAAGAAATGCTCATCTCCGTTAGCTATAAGGAAAATGCAAATCAAGACTACAATGACATATCATCTCACACCTATAAGAATGGCTGCTATTAAACAAATAGGAAACCACAAGTGTTGGAGAGGATGTGGAGAAATTGGAACACTTACTCACTGCTGGTAGGAATGTATAATGGTATAACCACTGTGGAAGACAGTTTAGCAGTTCCTCAGAAAATCAAATATCAAGTTGACCTATGACCCGGCAATCCCATTACTTGGTATATACCCAGAAAAACAGAAAGTGTCACAACCAGACATTTGCATATTGTTGTTTATAGTGATATTATTCACAATTGCCAAAAGATGGAAACAATCCAAAGTGACCATCAACAGACCAGTGAATTAAAAAAAAAAATGGGGCATATTATGTAATATTATGCAGTAGTAAGACAAAATGAGGTCCTGAAGCATATGACATGGATGAACTTAGAGGACATAATGCTGAGTGAAATAATTCAGACACAAAAGGACAGATATTGTATTATTTCACTAATATGGCTCTGGTAACGGTAAACTCAAAGGCTCATAATGGAGAACATAGGGGAACTAGAGGTATGCAGAACCTAGAGGTGGGTGAACGGTTACCTAATGAGACTGAACTTAAATATATGGGGATGGGTAGAAGTGATGGTAGTTGATTCATGGGTTTATAAGTAATATTGCCATATTCATAAGTGAATATGCTTGAAAGGGGTTGTATAGAGCCATGTATCCCACTGATTAACACTATAAATATAAATATGTTCTTGCATGAACCACTTCAAAGGTATGAATCTTGTACGAAGAGTCAATAATAGAGGGGTATAGAAGGAAAACTACTGTTGCATGTTATGGCCTATACTTAGCAGGAAGACACCAACAGTACCACAGCAATACCAGTGGTAAATAATTGGGGTGTGGGGGGAATAGAGCGTGGACAAGAGGTAAAGGTAAAGGGAGGTTTAGATTTGCTATTTGGTGAGGGTGTATTTATCTGTTATTTTTCTTTTTGGACTAATGAAAATTATCTAAAGTTGAGTGTTGACTGTGCACCTAAGTGAGGATGCTAAGATACAAAATTTTTATTTTGGATGTTAGCCATGACATCCAATGGATGGAGGTAGCTGCAGTGTATATTGACTGAGAAGCAGAAATGCAAACTATGGTATATACATATGATGGACTATTGTACAACTACAGAAAGAAACAAAGTCGTGAGGCATGGAACAAAATGAATGAAATGTGGGGGCATTGTGAAAATAAGCCAGAAACAAAAGAGCAAATATTGCATGGTCTCTTTTAGAAATATACTTATAAGAAAATTGGAGCCTAGATTGTAAGCTCTTATAGCAGTCACATTTAGACCACAGTTGTAAGTGTATTTCTAGATTCTGAGATCTGTGGCATTTCCCTGGAATTTTAGGTACCTGTGTGGCACCTAAGACTGAGAGGTAGAGTTCTGTATCTCTGACAGTCAGCATTTTTGCTAACAAAAATTGTCAAAGAAACTGAAAAAGAAATTAGGTTTCAATTAGAGATAAGAATGAAGCAAAGGGCCAAGATGGTGGTTTAGCAATGTGCACATTTTAGTTCATCCTCCAGAACAACTACTACATAACCAGAAACAGTACAGAACAGCTCCTGGGGCCACATCAGTGACCGGACACACAGCGTACCCCAGTCTGGACCAGCTGGAATGGCTGCAAACCTCCCCAGAACCGTGAGTTCCTCAAGCTGTGGCAGCTGGTGCCCTTCCCCCACAGGCTGCTTCCCAGAGGGGAAAGGAAAGAGACTTTCATAGCAGCAGAGGCTGAGCCCAACCAAACACCAATTGTGGCATTAATCAACAAATTCTGACTACTGAAAATAGGCCCCCAGCTCAGGTGAACTGGTCAAAGCGGAGGTCGCTCATTTTTGCCCCAACGCCAAGGGGGCAGGGCTGACAGAAAAAGTAAAAAAAAAAAAAAAAAAAAGGAAACAGGTTTTTGTGGCTGTGTTTCTACAAAGGCTTAACTGCCTCTGGATTAAGCAGCAGGACTTCTCAGGCTGCAACTGCCCCAGGCATAGGCAGAAACAAGCTCTGTTCAGGGCTTGTCTCGAGCCTGTGCCTTCCCCAGGGGAGGGGTGAAGCCCAACTCAGGCGGAATCCCTCCCTCAAGGAATTCAGACACCAGGGCTTGGTAATTGAAAGCCATTAAAACCAGCCTACAACCTCTCCTCTGTCTCCACCATGCCCCCAGCAGGGAGAGTCTGCCAAAGTTAAAGATACCACATCATCTTGTGCTGGTGGGACCTGCAGGCAGACAAGCACCACATACTGGGCAGGATAAGAAAAACAGAGCCCAGAGACTTCACAGGAAAATCTGTCAACCTGCTGGGTCTCACCCTCAGGGAAAACCAACACAGGTGACTCTTTCCTCCTGATAGGAGGCCAGTTTGGTCTGGGAAAATCCAGCTGGGGTCTATAATACCTACATAGACCCTCCTCAGGGTGGGGGAGAAAAGGCACCATACAAGCAGGGCAAGAAACAAGAAAACAAGAACTGAGAAATTCTCCTCTGTTAAACAAAACTAAGCTAGAGGTCCAGAAAAAGCTGAACTGAAGGTCAAAGAACAGAGAGACAAAAAATTCATCCAGCAAGAAAACCCTAGGTAAAAGAAGTGAAAGCAATCTCCAGAATAAACTAATTAAGGTAATTAAATGTCCAGATGCCAACAAAAAATAACAAATCACACCAGGAAAATTGAAGATATGGCCCAGTCAAAGGAACAAACCAACAATTCAAATGAGATACAGGAGCTGAAACAATTAATTTAGAATATACGAACAGATGTGGAAAACCTCATCAAAAACCAAATCAATGAATTGAGGGAGAATATAAAGAAGGCAAGGAATGAACAAAAAGAAGAAATCAAAAGTCTGAAAAAACAAATCACAGAACTTATGGGAATGAAAGGCATGGTAGAAGAGATAATGGTGATTTCGAGAAGCAGAACATAGGATTCGTGAACTGGGGGATGAAACATCTGAAATCTGACAAGAAAAAGAAAATATAGGGGAAAAAATGGAAAAATATGAGCAGGGACTCAGGGAACTGAAGGACAATATGAAGCACATGAATATATGTGTTGTGGGTGTCCCAGAAGGAGAAGAGAAGGGAAAAGGAGGAGAAAAACTAATGGAGGAAATTATCACTGAAAATTTCCCAACTCTTATGAAAGACTTAAAATTACAGATCCAAGAACTGCAGCATACCCCCAAGAGAATAGATCCAAATAGATGTACTCCAAGACATTGACTAATCAGAATGTCAGAGGTCAAAGAGAAAGAGAATCTTGAAAGCAGCAAGAGAAAAGCAATCCATCACATACAAGGGAAGCCCAATAAGACTATGCATAGATTTCTCAACAGAAACCATGGAGGCAAGAAGATAGTGGATGATATATTTAAATTATTAAAAGAGAAAAAATGCCAACCAAGAATTCTAAATCCAGCAAAATTGTCCTTCAAAAATGAGGGAGAAATTAAAACATTTTCAGACAAAAAAATCACTGAGAGAATTTGTGACCAAGAGACCAGCTCTGCAAGAAATACTGAAGGGAGCACTAGAGACAGATACAAAGGCAGAAGAGAGAGGTGTGGAGAAGAGTGTAGAAAGGAAGACTATGAGTAAAGGTAAAAAGAAGGGAAGTTAGAAGGACATATAAAAGCCAAAAGGCAAAATGGTAGAGGAGGGTACTGCCCAGGCAGTAATAACACTGAATGTTGATGGATTAAGCTTCCCAATTGGGGGACATGGACTGGCAGAATGGATTAGGGAATGGGACCCAGCTATATGCTGTCTCTACTCAAAGGACATGAGGGCAAGGACACAAATGGACATTTGCACACCAATGTTTATAGCAGCATTATTTACAATTACCAAGAGATGGAAACAGCCAAAATATCCATCAACAGACGGGTGGCTAAACAAACTGTGGTATATACAAACGATGGAATATTATGCAGCTGTAAGACAGAATAAAGTTATGAAGTATGTAACAACATGGATGGACCTTAAGGACATTATGCTGAGTCAGATTAGCCAGAAACAAGAGGACAAATACTGTATGGTCTCACTGATATGAACTGACATTAGTGAATAAACTTGGAGAATTTCATTGGTAACAGAGACCATCAGGAGATAGAAATAGGGTAAGATAGTGGGTAATTGGAGCTGAAGGGATGCAGATTGTGCAACAGGATTGAATGTAAAAACTCAGAAATAGCAAAATACTACCTAACTATAATACAATTATGTTAAAACACTGAATGAAGCTGCTTGTGAGAATGATAGAGGGAGGAGAGCAGGGGGCACAAATGAAATCAGAAAGAAAGATAGACGATAAAGATTGAGATGGTATAATCTAGGATTGCCTAGAGTGTATAATGACAGTGACTAAATGTACAAATTTAAAAACTGTTTTTGCATGAGGAAGAAGAAAGGAAAGACATTACTGCAGGGTGCTGAAAATAGATGGTAATTAATATTTTAAAATTTCAACTTATGTGTGAGACTAAAGCAAAAAATGTTTATTTGGTACAAAATTTATATTTTGACTAGTACATTTCCTAATATAACTTATGTAGGTAGCTTGGGTGAACAACATAAGTACATGAAACCTTGGATAGGACATGAGATTTTGTTGGTTTGTCCAGAGCAATGCCCCTATGAATCACTGAGTGATTTGATCAGTGAGCAGAAAAGTATTTGCAAAGACTCCTTTGGGGAATGGTGAGAACGGGGGAAAATTCAACCTCCCCAAGTTGAATTCTTGACATTCTCACAAGCAGTGTGGACAACCAAAACTATAGGCTGAGCCCCCAGGTTTGGGGTTTGTTCATATGAAACTTAATCCCACAAAGGATAGATCAAGCCTACTTAAAATTAGGCCTAAGAGTCACCCCCAAGAGAACCTCTTTTGTTACTCAGATGTGGCCTCTCTCTCCAGCCAACACAACAAGCAAACTCACCACCCTCCCCTGTCTACGTGGGACATGACTCCCAGGGGTGTGGACCTTCCTGGCAATGTGGGACAGAATTCCTAGAATGAGCTGAGACTCAGCTACAAGGGATTGAGAAAACCCTCTCCACCAAAAAGGGGGAAGAGTGAAATGAGACAAAGTGTCAATGGCTGAGAGATTCCAAACAGATCAAGAGGTTATTCTGGAGGTTATTCTTATGCATTAAATAGATATCACCTTGTTATCCAAGAGGAAATGGAGAGGCTGGAGGGAACTGCCTGAAAATGTAGAGCTGTGTTCCAGTAGCCATGTTTCTTGATGATGATTGTATAATGGTATAGCTTTCACAATGTGACTGTGTGATTGTGAAAACTTTGTGTCTGATGCTCCTTTTATCTACCTTGTCAACAGATGAGCAGAACATATGGAATAAAAATAAATAATAGGGGGAACAAATGTTAAAATAAATTTAGTTTGAAATGCTCATGATCAATGAAAAGGATCAGTAAGGGGTATGGTATGTATAATTTTTTTCTGTTTTCATTTTATTTTTCTGTTGTCTTTTTATTTCTTTTTCTGAATTGATGCAAATGTTCTAAGAAATGAGCATGATGATGAATATGCAGCTATGTGATGATATTGTGAATTACTGATTATATATGTAGAATGGAATGATCACATATTAAGAATGTTTGTGTTTCTTTCCTGTAATTTTTTTTTAAAAATTAATTTAAAAAAATTAAAGAAAAAAAGAATGAAGCCAATCTGGTTGGGACTAAGGTAAATCAAAATACAGGACAAAGGATGATATTGTCTGTATTGTAGAGCTTCACCTACTATACAAGTCCAAAGGCAGCGGGGTTTATTTTGTCCAAAACCCAAATTTTCTGTAACACACAATCTAAATAAACCTTCCTGGACAGCTCATTAAACAACCCAAATACATGAGGCCCAGAATTGCAATGAGGGCTTATAAATCTGTCTAGCCTAATGTAATACCTGGATACGCCCCAGGATATATTGGGCAGATAGTTAAAAAGTACTGGCACAATAATCTAATTCAATCTAACTGTATAGCTCATTTGAACAACTGAAACACAGAGGGCACAAAATGAGAAAGAGGTCCTTTAATCCTGTATAGACTATTGTAATGTCTGGAAACATCCTATAGCATATTAACCAGATAATCAAAAAGTATTGGCAAAGTCCCCTGAGGGAGGGGAGAAAGACTGTGGAACTATTAAACCTTATCATCACGGGATCCCCCGATACTGTGTCAAACCTTAGGGATACCCAAATCAATAGGCCATGCTCTCAACCATGAGGCTTACTCTTGTGAAGCTTATGTAGGTGGCAGAGAAGCTTAGACTACCTATACACATACCTAAGAGTTACTTCTGGAGGACCTCTGTTGTTGCTTAGATGTGGCCTCAGTCTCTCTAAGCCCAACTCTGCAAGTGAAATCATTGTCTTCCCCTTTACGTCAGACATGTCATCCAGGGGTGAAAGTCTCTCTGGCAATGTGGGAGAGGACTCCCAGGGATGAATCCAGACTTGGTACTGTAGTATCAACAATTACCTCCTGACCAAATGGGGGAAAAGACATGTAATTAATGAAGTATCAGTGGCAGCAAGCGTTCAAATAGAGTCAAGAGGCTACTCTGGAGGTTGCTCTTATGCAAGCTTCAGGTAGACCTTGCTACCTATCATAACCTGCCAACCCCCAACCAGGAACCATTCCAGCCAATCCTAAAGAATACCTAGGGCAACTTGTAAGATTCTACAAGGGTTCCAGGAATTAGAGTAATTTGCCAGAAACCTACAACCTCCAGATGGGTCCCTGGTCCAGATAAGTCCTGAAACCTAGCCCAGCCTCTCCGCCTCTCTCATCCCCCTACCCCATATCAGTGACAGACCCTTCCAGTATCAAAAATTTAGAATTGCCATAGCCAAAACAACCCCAATTAGAGGTATGGAAAGATCAAAGGTGATGGTGGAATTATACATAGAAGATAGGACTTAACAAATGAATATGAATGTTGAATCATTAAATTGATATCTCTTTCAGTCTCCAGTATTTTAGAGCAGCTAGAAGTAAAAACCTAAAATTGTATCATTGTAACCTATGTCAAAGTCTGAAATATATTCTACAACTAATTGTGGTGCCGTGCTTGGAAATTTATAGCTTTTATATATATATATGTTATTGTTCACAAAAGGGAGGGGAAAAAGTCTATTGTGATGACAAAAAAAAGTATTTAAGCCCTCTAGCCTCCTATACTCTGGAGCAGCTAAAAGGAAAAATCTGAGAGGATCATATGGTAACTCATGACATACTCTGGGATCTGTTCTGTAACCACTTTTTTAAGAGTGCTTTGAAAACTACTGCTTTTTTATCTCTTTGCTTTGTATATATGTCATACTATACAACAAAAAAAGTTTAAAAATAAAAAGTACTGGTACAGTCCCTTGAGGGACTGGAGAAAAAAATAAGGAACTATTAAATTTTCCCACCTGGAAAAGCCCTGAAACTCTCTCAGACATTAGGGACTTCCAAGTTAATAGGATAAGTGCTTGATCATGAGGCTTTCTCTTTTGAAACTTATTTCTAGAGTGAAGAAGCTAAGCCCCCCTATAATTATGCTTAAAAGTTACTTCCAGAAAACCTCTTTTGTTGCTCAGATGTGGTCTCTCTCTCTCTTTCTCTAAGCCCAACTCTGCAAGGAAAATTATAACCTTCCCCCCTATGTGGGACATGACATTCAGGGGTGAAAGTCTCCCTAACAATGGGGGAGCATGACTCCCAGGGTTGAGCCTGGCCCTGGCACCATGGGATCGACATTGCCTTCTGACGAAAAGGTGGAAAAGAAATTTCTCTTCAAATAATTATTCAAGTATGATTTGGGGCCTGGGGTACTGTACTGAAAAGTTGAAGTCTTAGTGTAGGATATGAACTTTCAAAAAACTTTTGAATAGCTAGAAGGAAAAAGCTCAGTGGCTAAGACAGTTTAAAAAGAGTAGAGAGGCTATCCTGAAGGCTATTCTCATGAAAGTTTCAGCTAGATATTGCTAATTGCTATGGTTTGCCAAACCCAAACTAACATCATTCCTGTTACCCCTAAAGAATGCCTAGAGCTCTGAGATTCTACAGCAGTTTCATGCACTAAGTTTACTTTCCAGAAACCAATACCCTCCAGATAGTTCCTAGGCCAGATAAGTCCTAAAAGCCAGAGGAATCAGCCTCTCCATGAACCTCAACTAGTTACACCCTCTTACCCTATACTGTCAACACCCCTTTTCAACATGAAAAGGTTAGAATGAGTATAGTCCAAATATTCCTACAGACTGGGAGAAGGATCAAAGGAGAAGGACAAGTTATAACAGAGAAGATAGCATTTAACAAATTATGCCTGCTGAATCATTATATTGATATTTCTTTTAGTCTCCAGTGTCTTGGAGCAGCTAGAAGGAAAAACCTCAAATTATGAAACTGTAACCCATACCAAACTTTGAAATCTGTTCCATAACTACTTGTTAAAATGTACTTTGAAATTTATTGCTTTTTTATATATATGTTCTATTTCACAATAAAAAAAAAAAATCCTGACCAAAAGGGAGAAAGGAAGTGTAATAAAATAAGGCATCAGTGGCTAAGAGAGATCAAATAGAGTCAAGGAGAAGGAGGAGTTATAACTGAAGACCTAGGATTTAACAAACAAGTATAACTGCTGAATCACTATATTGATATTTCTTCTAGCCTCCAGCATTTTAGAGCAGCTAGAAATAAAAATCTGAAATACTGGAATGGTAACCTATATAATAAACTCTGAAATCTGTTCTGTAACTGCTTCTGAAAGTGTACTTTGAAAACTATTGCTTTTTCTTTCTTTACTTTGTGTATATGTTATATTTTGCAATAAAAGAGATTTTAAAAAGTCGATGGACCTTAATCTTTACTCTTTGTTTTGACATTTGTAGCAGAATATAAATATTGAAAAATCACTAAGAAACCACTCCATTTCTCTCTTAAGCATTGTTAACACAATCACAATCATTAATAACTTCAAATAATTATTCAAGTATGATTTTGAGTCTGGGGTACTGTGTAAAAAGTTGAAGTCCTAGTGTAGGAGGTGAAATTTCAAATAATCTTTGAATAGCTAGAAGGAAAGAGCTCACAAAGAAAAGAAAATGGGCAAACATAAGCGGGAAGAGTGAGCAAAATAGGCATTGTGCAGGTTACAAAATTTGGTGTTAGAGAACGTTTTCAAATATTTTAGTAAACAGAATATATTCAAAGTTTTGGCCTAGGAACATAAATGGGTTTTCTGACAAGTGTATCCTTCCTACCAAAAGAGGGTCACACATTAGACGCCTTTGCCTTCCAACTAGTTTCTTAGTTTGTGTGATATAAAATAAATTCACACAGATCAAAATCACATATATTAAAAAAAAAAAAAAAAACACCAAAAGTTTAGAAAACTGTGTCAGTGAAGTTCAGAACAACAAACAATCTGGGGAAGGGGAATTGAATATACACCATTCAACATAGTGAAAAAATATATTTTATGTGGTTTATGGATTGGGGTGGATAGGAGGAAAATGAGATTTTTATTTTTCTTAGGTTCTTTTCTGAAAATGAACACTCTGAACCTGGGAATTTTAATTTGATTTTCTTTTACCATAATATTGGTGACTTTTTCATTTTATTCAAGTGGTCGCCTATTTTTCATAAATTGACAAAAGATTCTAATTTCTCTGAAAATCATAAATTTCCAATCCATTTTTTTTAATTTTAAAAAGAAACCAACAATTTTTATATAATTGCCCCAAATTATGCCACTGAATTTAGCCCAATAACTATAATAATTGTCGGAGTTATCTCAAATGAGATGCAAAAAACTGACACAGTTACAAGATCTATGCAGAAATCTAAATGTATGTGAAATATACATTGAAGTCCACAAACTGCCAAGCTTTATTCTTCTCGCTCCATTGTTTTGCCACATTTTCAAAATTCCTAGAAATTCCACATTTCTATTCAGAATTCAATCGATGAATTGCAAAGTGACTGTCTCCTTCATGAGTACCTTGTTTTATAATTTTACATAGCATATTTTTCATACCTGCTGCCCTGGCTCCAAATTAATAGTTTCCTTCACAGTACTTTTACCTGTACTTCCCCAAGTGCTGAGTTAACATCATTAATGTCTGTCCATATCCAGTTTCCATACCACTGCTGAAAGGACAATACCACCATGTGGATGCCACATAATCGGACTGGTGGTCACTGAACTGCCATTTAAAGCAGAGAATGCCATATACCAGCTTCAAAATGTCATGCTGAGCTTGGATACCTAGTTTATCAGTTAACTTTACTGGCAAGTATTTGATTTAGCACTTGGTGGAGAGGCACTCCTGATTGGTATTATTGATAAACACTAGGCAGATGGTGAGGTGAAACTAAACTTACTACAGCTACACACAGAGCAGTGCATCAGTGACAGGGAGGTGCTTGAGATATTAATGAAAATCGCTTCACACTTTATTGCTCATCCACACCAAACTTTAAAGAGATTCCTCAATGGCTATTCTTGCACAATCGGTATTTGTTAAACTATACTATTAAAAACAGATTGTGAAATCAGACCAAGCATACTTTATGTGCACTAAAGCATTGGATAAAATTAAAATATAACGATGTTTTTATACTGTAGCTGACACACGGATTAATTCTTATTGAAACCAAACAGTCCTAAAAGTTTTATTTCCAGAAACTCACTTCAGAAATTAAATACTGGAGTGCCTAATTGGTCTTTTCTGCAAACATTTTTACATGCTTGTATAAAATGAAGTATATTAAATAAAATATTTAAATGTTTGGACACAAAGGTTTTTTGGTGTTTAACTCTTTGAATGAAGTATGTTGCTGATGTATTGGCCTTCACTCTGACAAAGAAGAAGAAATACTGAGTGGAATGGAAGCAATAACCATCCTGGAGTTATTATTGTCACCTTTGAGTTTATGAAAGCCAAGAATCAGGATATTTATCCTAGATTTTGAAAATTTACTATTTTTACCCTTACATATTTCAAAAAATAATAATTCACGTGAATTAGCCAAGACCTTTTATAACAGATTTCACAAAATTAGGTAAAATGAAAGCAGGTACATGCTATGGTGTATGAAATTATATTTACTATACTCAGGATACTTGTCCATGAGAACCTATCTTCTTGGCCACAGTTGACCCAATAGCCACAATTTGCAGGGTGGGCTTTACCTTATAAGACAACTGGGAAAAAGACTTCTGGCCATCTGAGATGTTGGTCCGATAGAAAAGCTGACTCACCCAATCATATATCTCTCAAACTTCTGAATACAGGTACATAAAAGTGTCAAAAATTGATACTGAAGGCAAAACTCAAGAGATAAAACATTAACCCAAAGCCACAGTGCAGTAAAAGTCATAAGTTAGAGATTCGAGTAGCTGCATTTAGTATCAATCAAATGACTCCCGGGGGCATAAATTTCCTTGGCAACGTGGGACAAGACGAGCAGGACGAGCAGGGACCCAGCATCATGGGATTGAGAAAGCCCTCTCAATCAAAAGAGAGAAGAGAGAAATGAAACAAAGCAAAGTTTCAGTGGCTGAGAAATCCCAAACAGTCAAGAAGTCATCCTGGGGGCCTCTCCTGTGCATTACATGGATATTTCTTTCTAGACTATGGTGTATTGGAGTGGCCAAAGGGAAGCAGTCGAAACTGTTGAGCTGTGCTCCAGCAGCCCTCATTCCCAAGACGTCTGTATAACTATATAGCTTTTACAATGTGGCCATGTGACTGCAAAAACCTTGTGTCTGATGCTCCCTCTATCCAGAGTATGGACAGAGAGTTAAAAAAAAAAAAAAGGATGAAAAAATAAATAAATAATAGGAGGGGAAAAGGGGCAAAAAAAATGGTCAGTTGGAAACACCAGCGGTCAATGAGAGGAAGGGGCAAGGTGCACGGCATGTATGAGTCCTCTCCTCTTTCCTTCCACTTCCTTTTCTAGAGTGATGCAAGTATTCTAAAAAACGATCATGGTGATGAACACACAACCGTGTGATGACATTGTAAGCCACTGACTGTGCAGCATGCACAGAAAGTATGTGTGTGAAGTTTTTCTCAATAAATTTTTTTTAAGGATAAAAATAAATAAATTATAGGGGGAACAAAGGTTAAAAAATTGAGCAATACCGGTGGTCCATGAGAGGGAGGGGAAAGGGATGCAGGATGCATGAGCTTTTTCTTTTTTATTTCTTTTTCTGGAGTGATACGAATGTTCTAAAAATGATCAGCTATGGATGATCATTGTGAGCCACTGACTGTACACCATGTATGGACAGTGTGTGTATGTGTGAAGATTTCTCTATAACAATATTAAAGAAAAAAGAGTATAGGACAGATATTTTGTAGAATGTCCCTCAATCTGATGTTTTTCTAATGACTAGACTAACTTTATGGGTTTTGGGGGGAAATGTCACAGAAATAAAGTCCATTTCATCTATGTTATCTAATTTGTGACTGTACATTTGTTCATAGTGTTCTCTCATAATCCTTTTCATTTCCGTGATGTGGGTGGTAATGGCCCCCCATTCCTGATTTTAATTATCTGCATCATCTCTCTTTTCTTCTTTATCATTCTAGCTAAAGTTTTGTCAATTTATTGATATTTTTAAAGAACCAAATTTTGGTTTTGTTGGTTCTTTGCTTTTTATTCTCTATCTCATTAATCTCTGCTCCAATCTTTTTCATTTCCTTGTTTCTGCTCACTTTGGGTTTAGTTTTCCCTTCTTTTCCTAGATCATTCAGTTGTGAAGTTCACTGATTTGACATCTTTCTTCTTTTATAACATAAGCATAGAGAGTTATGAATTTCTGTCTCAGCACTGCCTTTGCTGAATCTGTAAGTATATTGACTTTTCATTTTCATTCACCTCAAGATGTTTCCTAATTCTCTTGTGACTTCTATGACTCATTTGTTATTTAAGAGCATGTTGTTTAATCTCCACATATTATGAATTTCCAGTTTTAGTTCTGTTATTGATTTCTAGCTTCATTCCATTATGGCCAGAGAAGATACATTGTATCATTTCAATATTTTATCATTTCTGAGACATAATTTGTTGACCTAATATATGATCAATCCTGGAGAATAAACCATGTGCACTAGAGAATAAGGTGTTTTCTCCTGCTATTCAATGAAATGTTCTATATATGACTGCTAGGACTAATTGGCTTATAGCATCATTTAAATATTCTATATTTTTATTGATCTTCTGTCTAGATGTTCTGAACATTATTGAAAGTGTTGTATTGAAGTTTCCTACTATTAATGTAGAACGATTTCTTTCTCCCTTCAAATTGTTAATATTTTCTTCATATATTTTGGAGCTCCACCATTAGGTGCATATATATGTATATTTGTTATGTCATCTTGTTGAACTAAACTTTTCATAAGTATATAGTTTTTTTATTTATTTCTCATAACAGTTTTTGCTTTAATGTCTATTTCATCTGATATTAGTATGGCTATCCCAGCTCTGTTTTGATTACTATTAGCATGGTATATATTTTTCCATCCTTTCACTTTCAACCTACTTTTGTCTTTGAATTCAAGGTTAGTCTCTTATGAACAGCATGTAGACATGTTATGTGCTTTCATCCATTTTGCCAACCTCTGCTTTTGACTGGAAAATTTTATCCCTTTCCATTTAAAGTAACCACTGGTATTTCAGAACTTTCTTCTGCCAGTTTTCCATTTGGTGTTTGTAAGTCTCATAACTTTTTTGCCCTTCAATTATTCCATTAATGCCAGCTTCCATATTTATTTGGGTTTTCTGTATTGCACTATTTTGAGTAGCATCTCATTTCTTACTGTATATATTTTTCATAAATTTTCTTACAGTTACTACACCAGTTTGAAAGTATTATGCACCCTAAAAAAGCCATGAATTAATCCCAATCCAATCTTGTGGAAGAAACTGTTTATTTTAATCCTAATTCAATGATGTAGGTTGGAAATTTTTTATTAGATTAACCCCTCAGAGAAGTAACACACCCGATCATGGATGGGACCTTTTGATTACATGGAAATGTGACTCCGCCCATTCCAGGTAGATCTTGATTAGTTTACTGGAATCCTTTAAAAGAGGAAACATTTTGGAGAGAGACAAGAAATGACAGGGCCAACAGAAACTTCAGAGCAGAGCCTACAGAAATGACAGAAGCCTCAGAGCTGACACAGATGTGGACACATGGAGAACAGAGACACAGATGTTTGGAGATGCTTGGAGCTCAGCAGACATTGTCATGAGCTGTTAAGCAGGCCAGAACCTGGAAAGAGCCAAGGGAAGCCAAGAGATGAAAGCCAGCCCTGGAGAAGCAAAGTGAGGAACTCCCACAGGAACAGAGGCTAGAAGCAGCAGAGCCCAGGAGCAAGGGACCAGCAGATACCAGCCATGTGACTACCCAGCTGACAGAGGTGTTCTAGACCCATTGGCCTTTTTTGAGTGAAGGTAACCTCTTGCTGGTGCCTTAATTTGGACACTTTCACTTCCTTAGAACTGTAAACTTGTAACTCAACTAAATTTCCTTTTATAAAGGCCATTCCAGTTCTGGTATATCACATTTTGGCAGCTTGCAAACTAACACAGGTATCATGGGGCTTAAATTTAACTTCCTAAATTTACAATAATCATGTTTGATTTGATACCAATTTAACTTCAATAGCATAAATGTATGCTGTTCCCATACCCTTCTATCCCCACTTTTTGTTCTACCTTTTACAAGTTTCATCTTTATACATTTTACATCCAAAACCATAGATTTATCATTATTTTTTAAGCATTTGCATTTTATAACCTGTAAGAAGTAAGGATTTTAATTACTTACCAAAAAATAAAATACAATAGTGCTGATATTTATAATTACCCATATGGTTACCTTGACTCCAAGTCTTTATTTCTTTATGCCTCTTCAATCCACTAACTGTTGTCCTTCCTTCCCAGTCTGAAGAACCATTTGCTTGGTGGGCAGGCCTAGTAGTAATGAACTCCCTCAGCTTTTACTTACTTAAGTGTGTGTTGATCTCGCTCTCATTTGTGAAACAAAGTCTTGCCAAATATAAAATTCTTGGTTGCTGATTATTTGTTTTCACTACCTTAAATATTTCATCTCACTGTCCTCTTGCCTCCATTGTTTCTCATGTAAAGTTGGCATTTAATCCCACTGGGACACTTGTGTACATAACATAATATTTTTCTCTTGTAGTTTTCAGAAGTCATTCCTTCTCCTTGGCAGTGGTAGTTGGACCACAATGGGTCTAGGCATGGTTCTTTTTCGGTTTATACTGTTTGGAGTTGGTTAGGATTCTTGAATGTGCATATTTCTGTCTTTCATTAAATTTGGGGTGTTTTCTGTCATTATTTCTTTAAATTATTCTTCTGGCCCTTTCTCTTGATCTTCTCCATTGGGGACTTCTATAAGTCATAAATCAATATGGTTGATGGTGATCCACAGGTCTCTAAGGATCTGTTCATTTTTTGTTATTCTTTTTCCCTTCTACTCCTCAACCTGAATTATTTCATTTGTTATATCTTTAAGTTCACTGATTCTTTCTTCTGCCAGCTCTAATCTGCTGTTGAAACGCTCTAGGAAATTTTCCATTTCAGTTATTGTGGTCTTCCGTTACAGAATATCTTTTGATTCTTATTTTTTTTTTACTTCTATCTCTTTGAAATAGAATCTTATTGAGATTCTCATATTTTTCATTCATTGTTGTTCTGATATCCTTTAGATCTTTCCTTGTGCTTTCCTTTATCTCCTCAAGGATATTATGGATCATTTCTTTAAAGTCTTTGTTTAATAGGCACACATCTGGTCTTCAACATTGATGGTTTCTAGATATTTATCTTCTGCTGGTTGAGTTATCACTTTCTGTTTCTTTGACATATATTTTGTTGCACACTGCATATTTTAATATTTTACATGTTAACTCTGGATTTAGTCCCTGAGATGTCTGTTCCTTGAGTTTTTATCCAGTTGGTAAGATAAAAGACTCTGTTGAATTGCAAAGAACAACAAAAGCAAGCAAACCAAATACAAAAAACACCTTTCACAGTTCTTGCAAATTGACTCTTACTTGACACGTATTCTCTTTCAGAATTTAGCCCTCCCTTTAAGAAGATCAACCTGAGGCAAATGTGCAGTGCAGAGTCCTCTTCATCTTTCCTGACCCTACTTCTTGTCCTGGATGTATACTTGCTCATTTCCTTATAAATGCCTTGATCTACAAGAATTTGAATGCCCTCTTCTTCCTTAGGAAACAAACTTTCTTCCCCTCCTGAGTGTTCTATTGTATTACTTAAAGCAGGTAATCCTTTGCCCCAGGCTGCTTTGACTTAATTGTTTCTTATATTACTTTGGCTATCTACAAAATGCTTTTGCCTGCAGGGCAAGTCCTGACAGGATGAGATGGAGATGAGTTTCCTGGTTCAGCCTTTCAGGCTGCCACCTAATATACTGGCCCTGACATTCAGCAACCCCAGTATGTGTATAGGAGTAACTCTGCTCCCTTCAGAGTAAGGCCAGGAACCCACAATAGGAATACAGATTCATTCCATTCCACACTGGGCGGGGGTGGGGGGGGGGTGAAGAATGGGTCAGCAAAGGGTGCATGAGACTTCTCCTAACTTTTTAAAAGCTATATCTTCTTGATTTGGCATTTTCTCAGTAACCCTTTAACTGTTTCTAGAATTTTGAGGATGATGGCTTTGACAGATTTTCCTATTGTTCAATGATTCTGTGGGGGAACAGCACCCTGGAGCATCTTACACTGCCATCTGAGTCTACTGGAAGCCTAAACTAGCTTTAAAAAGAAGAATCTACTAAAGGTACTTTATGGATGCTTAGCTTGGGAATGTGGGGCAAAATATATATAGTCTTTCCTTAATTGGAAATCTTGATATAAGCAAACCATGTGACACATCACTAATATATCAAGTGCAGTCTCAAACAGAATTGATAGAATTTGTGATGAGAACAAGAATGTGAGTAGTCATTATTGATTATTCTGTTCAACTCGGAATTCTGCACTTAAAGGGTACTGTGACAAACACATCCAAGGGAGTGGGTCCAGAACATAGAAGGGTCTCGAAATCAGGTCATGAAGAATAATTGAGGGTATCTAAAGAAAAAAGAAGCAAGCAAGAAAAGATTTATGAGAACAAGAATTCAGAATAACTCTGGGAATCTCTACAGGGTGGAACTAGTACCAATGGAAAGAAGTTACCAAGAAATTGTGTTGGATTCACTTTGAAGACAGAGTCCATAACAATTACTACTTGTGGCAGATTGGATTATGTGCCCCAATTTAGACATGTTTTTAATCTTAATCTGCCTTCTGGTGTAAATTGTAACTAGGTTCACATATAAAGCTATTTTTAGTTAAGATGTGGCCCAACTGAATGAGGTTAGGTTTTAATCTGGATTACTGGAGGCCTTAAAAAGAGCCAGAAGTCAGAAAACAAAAGAAAATTCAAAGAACCCTAATGATGGCCAGCAGCCAGTGCCAGATGCTGCAGGCTAGGGAGCAAACAACCTTGCTGATATCTTAATGTTGGATTTCTGGCCCCTGAAACCATGAGGCAAAAACCTTGTTTAAGCTAACTCACTGTGTGGTATTTATGATAGCAGCATAGGCAAACCAAGACACAGCTGTCCCACAAAAGATGGACTACCTTTTAAAAACGCAAACCAAACAAACACTTACAAAAGCCGTGTAGACCATATTCCTGTAGTGGGGAGGAGGTTGAGCTCAATGATCTAATAAATTCTCCCAGTACTCTATATTCCATTATTTTTCTTTACATATTTGTAAATGTGTGTTAATATATATTTAGCCACATTGAACAAAAGAGCCAGCCCATAGCCTTCATCTTCAACACACTTATATTTAAAATATTAACACTGGCTTAGATAAGAAGTTTGGCAAACTTACTTTATTCTAAAGACCTCAAATTTAATTTCTTCAGAAAATAGATGTAATAATACCAACCATTGGCTATAAGGAGATGTGAACTTAAGGAAGACAAATGTAAATAATTTTTGCCTATACCAGTGTCTACAACTCATTTCATCACACAATGAGAACTCATTAAGTGTTTTTCTATGGACTAGACCCCCAATGCTGCTGATGGGTAAAGAGCACAAAACATGTGATACATACTTATACACAGATATATACATGTATGTATACACATACAGCATCTAATAATAGTAACCAGGTTTAAGTGCCAGCTTTGACATTTACTAGTTGTATTTACTTGAGCTAATCCGTAGCTGTCTGAGGGCCCAATTTTTCGTCTCTAAAGTGAAGCTACTAATACAGTAATACCTCCCACATACCTTCTGGGGAATTTGTAGCAATAAAGTTAAATAATATATGTGAAAATATTTATAAACTGTAAATATTAGCTATTTTGTGCAGAGGAAAAACAGCATAAATTCAATCACAAATTTTTGCAGCTGGGATTTCTTGCACTGCAACGTTTTTAATGTTCCATAAAATCCCGGCCAACACCTGCAAGGTTTTCTGGTTTTTACTACATGGAGCTGCATTTTAAAGATATAACCATTCCCTAATTATGGTTGTTCTCTACATTACAAAATTAACTGCTATGCTTTAGTGCTGAGTGTAGCAGCTGGCTCAACTTTAATGCTTTTTACTCAGACCACACACTGTGGCAAAACATCCTTTCATTTTATTCCGGTGTTTCACATTAATTTTACACTTCTTAATTATCCTTTACAGTGTGTTTCTGTCTTAAAAACAAATTATGGAGGTCAAATGAAGCAAATCCTGGAATAGAGGGGCCAAACAATCAGAACCTTAACTCTCACTCAACAATTCTATAGCAGATAAAATTACTCAACACCAACGCTGAGATTCTAATTTATATTATTTATAAGGCAGAAGGGAAGGATTAGGAATCACTGAAACAAAGGGATTTTGCACTTGCCGTGTTTTTAATGATTTTTACATGCACAGTTTGTTTTTTAAAGTTTACTGATACCACATTTAGTAATAAACTCCATGGGATGTCTGGCAGAAATTCCTTGCCACAACAGTTTACATCGACCATCTGTGTCTGCAAGAAGCTTCCAGATATTCTGCCACCTGATTTACTGTCCCAACTCTTCTCACTTCTATTCACAGGTTTCTTTTAATTTTCATCTTATCCTAACTTTATGCTGAGAGGAAGAAAATATTACCAAAACAATACAGTGCTACATATTTCTGAAACCAAAATAAGAACGAAGAACCTTTAACAACCAATTCAATTTGTAATGGATTGATGGAGCTCCCGCTTTTCAGGGCGAGGACACATCAGCACAGAGACAGTTTATGGAAGGAGGGGTCTATAGGGGTCGTGTTGTTCACTGCCTTCATTTCACAGATTAGGAAACTGAGGCCCAGAAAGTCAGAAGCTTGTCAAGGCCTCACAGACTGACATCAGTGAGTAGGGAGGAGAACTTGGAGTGCAGCTAACTCCCAATTGGGGCTCCTCTTTCCAGACCAACAAATCCAATAGGCCTAGATGTCTGGCGACTCAAATCTTGATTGAAAGAGCAGAAGCTCAATTACTGGGGAGAGTAGACCTACCTAATAAGAAGGAGAAAGTTTCCAAATACACAAAGTCTGGCTGCCGCCAAAGGCCTCTTTTCATTGACCCCCACTGCCCAACCTCATCTCCCTAGCATCCCCAAACTCTTTGACAGGAGGGGAAAGAACACAGGCTTTTGAGTCAAGACACCAGGGATCCAAGCCTCTATGCCTTTTGGTGATTTTATTAATCTTTCTGGGCCTCCATTTCCTTGTCTCTAAAATGGGGTCAATATTCCCATATCTTAGCACTTCTGTGAAATTTTAACAAGACATTGTTTTGGATGTCATATGTAGGTAGTCTGATTTCTTAGCGTGGCTTTAATGGAATCATGAATTGAAATGAGCATTAAGCAAGTATCTGGTTCCAACTCTACAAAGAGAGTTCTCAAAAGTTCCCAGGATTTTCAAATTTTACAGAGACAATTTCACAATTTTGTGCCATTTTCTCACTTTTTATTACTCTGTATTCCAATACTCATTCACCTAAAAAAAAGCATAGGCCTTTTATGTGCCAAATATCAATTTGGAAAAAGAATTACTCATTGTAATACTTCTTTTGCAGAAAATGATCCTAATGTAGGGGTTCTGTCCACTACCTAGACATTTTCCTGGCTACTCAATTATCTTAAAGGTCCTGGGAGGCCCAATTATTTGCAGGTTTTCGAGTCTATCCTAGGACCATGTATATGAGAAGGTGATTTTATAATTTCTCTATATAATTCAAAGTGAAGTCTAAAATTTCTTCACTATAAAGAGCTAGGCAGTCATGACCGGGGGCAGGAAAGAAAATCATTGCTAAGGAGAGTAACCTGAACCTTGAGCCAAACTCAAAATAAATCCCACTCTGACCCATTTTAAAACTTGAACATTCCATCTCAACGTACGGTTGGTGTTCATAGGTTTAAAAGAGGTGTGTGAAAAGACAAAGCTGGGTTATCCACTTCATACAGGAAGCGTATTAAACAATTAAACACACTTCTAATATCCCACCCTCCTCATTTTATAGGTCTTTAAATTTACTGTCTAAGATTTAGCCACACTGAAAAAGCTTGTAACAATTCCAAATTAAATTAATGCAAACACAGTAAAGAGAATTGAGGAAAGAGCTAGCTAGCTAATGAATAATTTTGTAACGTGTCAAAAGAAGCTGACAAAAAAAAAAATAGCAATACTAATTAATATCAACTGACATCTCAAAAAATATCTAGCAACCTGTCTCAGGATATGTGATTACTGCCTGACAATGCACAGACTCACACGGCATTTGGAGGGGCCACTGCGACACTCAACATTCTGGACTGTGAAGAGGCCTCAGAGGGAACGACGAGTTCGCTGGGCATAAATTGTGCCAGACCTCGAATAACGCCCCTATCTTATACTAGAGTGATACCACCTCCTCCCCAAAAATGGTTGATGCCTGGGGAAGAGGAAGGGCTTTGGTTCTCTGTGTTAAAATGTAAATCTGAGAGATGGAAACAGCCAAAATGTCCATCAACAGACGAGTGGCTAAACAAACTGTGGCATATACCTACGATGGAATATTATGCAGCTTTAAGACAGGATAAACTTATGAAGCATGTAATAACATGGATGGACCTAGAGAACATTATGCTGAGTGAGTCTAGCCAAAAACTAAAGGACAAATACTGTATGGTCCCACTGATGTGAACCGACATTCGAGAATCAGCTTGGAATATATCATTGGTAACAGAGTCCAGCAGGAGTTAGAAACAGGGTAAGATAATGGGTAATTGGAGCTGAAGGGATACAGACTGTGCAACAGGACTAGATACAAAAACTCAAAAATGGACAGCACAATAATACCTAAGTGTAATGTAACTATGTTGGAACACTGAATGAAGCCGCACCTGAAATATAGTTTTTTGTTTGTTTGTTTGTTTGTATCTTTTGTTTTTGTTTTTTCTTTTTCCTTTTTATATATATATTTTTTATTAGTATTATTATTTTAATTCTCTTCTCTATATTAACATTCTATATCTTTTTCTGCTGTTTTGCTAGTTCTTTTCCTAAATCGATGCAAATGTACTAAGAAATGATGATCATACATCTATGTGATGATACTAAGAATTACTGAGTGCATGTGTAGAATGGAATGATTTCTAAATGTTGTGTTAATTTCTTTTCTTTTTTTTTGATTAATAAAAAAAAATAAAAATAAAAATAAAAAATAAAAAACATTGGCAAAGTCCCCTGAGGGATGGGAGTAAAAATATGGAACTATTAAATTTTGTCATCAGGGAATCCCCTGGATGTTGTGTCAAACATTAGGGACACCCAAATCAATAGGCCAAGCCCTTGATCCTGATGCTTATTCTTCTGATGCTTATGTATGTAGTAAAGAAGCTGAACCCACCTACAGGTATACCAAAGAGTTACTTCTAAAGGACCTCTTTTGTTGCTCAGATGTGGCCTCTCTTTCTAAGCCCAACTCTAAGTGAATTATTGTCCTCCCCACTACATGGGACATGACATCCAGGGGTGAAAGTCTCCCTGGTGGTGTTGGAGATGACTCCCAGGTATGAGTCCAGCCCTGGCCCTGTGGGATCAACAATCCCATCCCTACCAAAAGGGGAAAAAGAAGTGTAACTAATAAAGTATCAGGAAAAAAAAAAAGTATAGAGCTTTAAAACAACATGATCATCTCTAATGCTTAAGAAAAGGCATTTAACAAAATCCAACATCCCTTATTTATTAAAACATTTAGAACACTAGTAATAGAAGGAAATTTACCCAACATAATAAAGGGCATATGTGAAAATCCCATGGTTAACATCCTACTTAATGGGGAAAGATTGAAGGATCAAGAAGAAGACAAGGATGCCCAATGTCACCAATGTTATTAAACATTGTAATAGAAGTTCTTGCCAGAGCAATTAGGCAAGAAAAAGAGAGAAACGAATCCATATTGGAAAGGTGACATGGTTCTATGTACACAAAATCCTGAAAAAAATTTACACAGAATTCTTCAAGCTAACAAATGAAATCAGCAAAATGGAAGGGTACTAGAGCAACACCAAAAATCAGTTGTGGTTCTATATGTAAGAAATGAGCAATTGGAAGAAATCAAGAAAGGCATTCCATTAACAATAGCAACTAACAGAATCGATTATCTAGAAAAGAAATCTAACCAAGGATGAAATGGACTTGTACACAAAAAGACACAAAACATTGTCAAAAGAAATCAAACAAGAGCTAAAGAAATAAAAGGATATCTGTGTTTATGGAATGGAAGACTAAATATCATTAAGATGTCAATTTACTCAAAGACATTTGCAATAGTCAAAGCAATCACATTCAAAATCCCAACAACCATCTTTGCAGAAATGGAAAAGCTAATTATTAAATTTATATGGAAGGGTAAGGGCACCAAATAGACAAAGCTATCTTGAAAAAGAAGAACAAACTTGGAGAACTCATATTTCATGATTTTAAAACTTATTCCAAACCACAGTAATCAAAAGATCATGGTACTGGCACAAGGACAGACAAATAGACTAGTGGAATTGAATTGCAAGCTCAGAAACCAATTCTCACATTTATGGCCAACTGACTTTTCACAAGGGGGTAAAGACTACTCAATTGGGAATTAATAGTCTCCTCAACAAATGGTGCTTGGAAAACTGGATCTCCATTTGCAAAAACTAGAAGGCAGACTTCACACCTTATACAAAAATCAAGCCAAAATGGATCAAAGACCTAAATATAAGAACCAGAACCATAAAACTCCTAGAAGAAAACATAGGGAAGCATCTTCAGGACATTATGTTTGGATATGGTTTCTTAGACTTTACACCTAAAGCACAAGCAATAACAGAAAAAATAAATGAGCCCTCATCAAAATTAAAAAAAAAAAAAAACGTAAATCTGAGTCTATGAGTGAGCTTAACCATTTAAAGGAAGACAATCAGGTCTTTTCAGGGCAAGTTGATGATTGTCTTTTTATTTCTTAACAGCATCTTCCACTCATTACAAAAGCAATGCCTGTCTATGGCATAAAACTTGGAGATGAGAGAAAAGCACGAAGAAAAGCAATTAAATCCACCAATAATCCCCTCCGTCCAGAAAGAACCACTGTAACAATTTATTGTGAAATTTGCAATGTGAGGATTGAACCAGGACTGTGATGGGAAAGGGGAAGCTTCGGCTGACTCAGACCACACAGTGATGATCAGGGCCAGAAGTGCAGTTTAAAAAACAAACAACTCTAAATCTTAAGAATTATTTTGGAGAAAAACAGGTAGAACAGTATCAGAGATTTTCATACCCTCACTGGCCACTCTATTACCAGCTCCACAGGGGCAGAGGCTGCAACGTTAACCCTTATGTGTGCCAATACACCGGGAAGGAAGGTGGACCCGAAACCCTGCTGCTAGCCTGGAACCTGCCTGCACACAAGACGTGCCCATGTGAGAAGTAGTTTGATTGCAATTCAGTGAAGAAGAGTGCCTGTCCTTGAGAGTTCTTCCATCTGAGGCCCATATTCCATACCATTTTTTTTGTGGGTGCATGGTCCAGGCATCAAACCCGAGTCTCCCGCGTGACAGGAGGGCATTCTAACCACTGAACCACCCATGCACCCTTATACCACTTTTTTCACTTCTCTGTCCAGAACATCTTATTACACAGCATGCCTCTCCTTAAAACATCCCTGCTGCACTCCTGCCCTCCATTTCAAAGGAAATCTCCCTCCTTGAGGTATTCCCCAGATTCCTCCCTGCCAGTGAATATTGTTTACATCAGAGTCCCTACTTGAAGTCAGAACTCAAATATACTCCAGATATGGAAGATATTCTATCAGCCATTTTCACACAATATACATAAATAGAGAAACAGAAAAGCATGGTCACATTTAGTTCAGTTCATTGTGATAAGTACTGATTATGTGTTATGTGTCAACAACTGTCCTAAGTTTGAGTAGACAAAAAAAAAAAGACATTTTCCCTGTTCTTGAAAAGTTCATAGTCTACAGAGGGGAGAAAGGAAAAGAAATGGTTTTAGTACCATGTGTTAAGTGCTAATGTCTCTTCTACATACTCTCCACTATGTGGAAAACAGAAGGAAGATGGGCTGCATGCAATTCATTCAATTAACTTTACCCTATTTGTAAAACTAACCTTCAGTTTCTTTGGTTTTAGAATTGGGGTGGTGGGGGCGAAATTATTTTTAATTCATCAAGCACATGTTATATATGGCAGACTCTGTCCTTAGTGCTCAACAACCCTGTTAAATGAACATTACTTTTCACATTTTAAAGACAAAGACACTGAAATTCAGAGATTAGGTAAATTGCCCCAAATGACAGAGTTAGTAAAATGGCAAAATTAAGATCCAAATAGTGATCTGTCACCAAATCCTTCTCCTTTCCCTGGAGCTTATGTTTCCAGACAAATATTAAGGATCATAAATAGAATAGCAATCAAAATTTGAAAAGAATGGTAAATTGGAATTGGAATTCAATATCACAGTCTTTAAACAATCTTACTTTTTTCAGGATTATGTTTATCTAGGTTCACTGATGCTCTTACTATATTAACTCAGTACTGAGTCCCTTTTCTCATTATGTACTCATGATGCAAAGGGAATATGCTTTTTGGAAGATCAAAATTTTTAAATTGTGAGGGGAAAAAAGTATGCCTGGTCTGCTTCGATTATGACTACCCTGACTCAAAAACCTCCAATGATTTACCATTGCCTTTAAAAAAAATTTCCACCCCGAACTCTAAATCTGGCATTCAGTGTCCTATACAATGACTTGTGAGACGCACCTCTATTGCAAAATGTCTTAACAAAGCTCATTTTGAGTCCTCTTCCTGCTTAGATAAAATGATTTATCAGAAACATTTCACTTACCATATATGCCCACTGATGACATTTCAATTTTTGTCTTCAGTATAAAACGTTTCAATTATTGCTGTCATGAGAAAGAACATTGTTTTTTAATGTTACAAGAAAAACTTGCCATTCTTCATGCCAGCCTTCTATATTTGACTAATTTAAGAAGGAAAAGTGCGATATTATTGAAAATTCAGTTCTGTTGTATTCTGCATCTAGACTAAAGCATGTTTAGGTTCCCCCCTCTTAGAATCAAGTTCAAATTATATGCATTTTTTAATTTAAATAGGACAATACTACAATTGCCATGATTTTGAACTAGCCCCAGTTTTCCTTGTTTTTAAAAAAAACCTTATTATTACAAAAGCCATATAAGTGCAGAAAATGAGAAAATTCAGATAAACAATTAAGAAAATTAAAACCCCATGTTACTACTACCTAAAGATCACTACATGTAACCTTTTGGTGTATATTCATAATTTGTGATAATATTTTTGTCTAAATTTATTTTTAAGAACTCAAATGGAAAAAATTATGTTTTATAGCTATCATAGCTATAAAATTGAAAGCAATTAGCTACATTTTATATTTGTTAATGAGAGAGTAAACTCTCTTATAAAGGCAGTGCCCGAGACAGAACAGATGAGCAAGAGAGAAGGACACTTGAACTTCTAAATA
This sequence comes from Tamandua tetradactyla, assembly GCF_023851605.1. NCBI lineage: Eukaryota > Metazoa > Chordata > Mammalia > Pilosa > Myrmecophagidae > Tamandua > Tamandua tetradactyla. The sequence goes on along the minus strand of NC_135348.1, from coordinate 17,937,127 downwards.
CAAAATCATTTGAGGTGAACTGCTCTTTTTTATAGACAACTTCATGAACATCTGCGGACTCTGCTTAACAACACAGCTGGAGGTTGTCAGTCCAGACAGGCTACAGCAAAATGTCCAAATTGCATCTCAACCGAAATGGAAATGTTTTCCAAACACTGCAGAACAGGAAGCAGCTTGGAGAATGAGTGGGCGCAGCAAGTCTAAAATAGAAAAGGAAACCATTCATTCTGTAGTTCCAGTTTTAAAATGAAAATAAAGTTGGCCTTTCCCTTTTGTCCAAGTCCTTTTCTAAGCACTTCACCTGTATTAGTGCATTTTATATTCGCTTAAATCCTGTGAGTCTGATATTACTGCTACCTTCCTTAATTGATGAGGAAAATAAGGCACAGAAAGTCTAAGCAACTTGCCCAAGGTCACAGAAACAGTTAAAGAAGTCAAGAATCAAATCATAGCAATCTGACTTCAGAGCCTGATCTCCAACAATTGCTCTATTTTGCCTCTTTTAACTGTCAAAATCCCTGACAGTTAGGCAGGCGAATGGATAAAACAACACACCTGCAGATAAATATCTTAGAAAAAGTGAATGGAGCGCACCTCTCCAAATTAAGTGGGCAACTTTCACGTGCAAAACCTGCAATCATTTAGTAGGGAGCTTTCCTGGCAAAGGTTAAATGAGGAGACAGTTTTGAAGTAGGAAACTCACAAGTCATCTTTGCATGTCTGAAATCTGAAACACAGCTCTGACTGACTCTTTCCCAGTATAAATCTCCTGAAAATAATTGATCCAAGAAAAATTTTCCTCATTCAAACTTTAGTAATTAAAAATGTGCCACCGCAAAATCTACACCAATTCCCTGCATTTAAAAAAAGGAAAAAAGGAACAAGAAAAACAAGTAACCCATGAGGCTCAAACACCAACTAAATGTACCCATAGAGCTAATGAAAATTGTGACCAAAACGCTCCATGATGTCAAAAATATCTAAAAGAAGTAGAGAAGATTTCTGTAAAATAAAAATTCGAGCAAAGATACAAGAGTTTAGAAAATTTGGCAAGACACCATAAAGTTATGAAAGTGAGCTGGCAAATCTTAGGAAATGAAGCACCATGGAAATGAAGACACATTTTGAAACAGTGGGACAATGCTGTAAACACAGTAAGAGACCCAGAGCCCAGGTATGAGAAAAGGAAACAAAAATCGAAAAAGTAGAGAGAAAATTTCTGATATGGAAGACAAAGGAGAGCCACCATTTGTTTGGTGCCACCAAACAAATTAAATTGTTAAAAAGTTCTAACTGAAGAGGAAGATGGAGACGCACGACAAGGAGGAGGAGGAGAAATCATCAAAGATTTAAATTTGAAGAGTACACTCTGTTCTAGGAAGAAAATAGCATGCAAAGATTAACACCCAGACATTTCAAAGTAAAATTAAAGGACTTAAAATAAAGAAAGAATCCTTTAAGTATGGAAGCACAGAGAAGCCATGTACAAGGGGAAAATGTCAGACTGAACTTAGACTGCCCTTCAGCAACATTTGACACAAAATTGGGGAAAATCCAAAAAAACTTCTCAAGAAAGAAAACATGACCTAAGGATTTTACTCCCAACCAAACAAAACTCAAATATAAAGATTAAAGAAAATATTTTCATACTTCAAAGAACACAAATAATACATTTTCCCGAGTCCTTCTGGAAAAAGCTGCTAGAGAACAACAGAGAGATGAAAGAAGATCTCCAACAGAAAAGACTGACAGTGAATGCTGACTCTAACAATAAGACTAAAAGTAAAGCAAGTCTGAGAATTTAAAAGTAGAGACTAGTATAATTGTGCTGGCAACCAGAAGTCAAAAGAGATCATTTAAGGTTGATTAGTCACATAATAGATGTATAATATACTTAAAGATAAACGCTAAGAAAAATAATATAAACAACAAAATCAAATGAGTAAAGTAAACACAGTAGGTGGAAATATATTAATTTTGTCATTACTTATAGTAGGGAGTGAAAAAATACTTCCCAAAAAAGTAAATAATTAAGAGTAATGATGATTTAATAAAAAGTTAACCAATTGAGCAAAATGCAAATTTCCAATTATCAAAGAGAAAATGAAGCAAAGATATGTCATAAAGTGTAATTTTTTTAAGATCTAAAAGTGGAAAGCAAAACATAATTGAAAACCTATGTCTGTTGATATGAACACTCACTTATTCCAAAGAAAAAACAGGGCAGAAAAAGTCTCCAATCAGACTCTACAATATGTTGAGATCTAACATTTGAATAAAATATTTCAAAGGGGTTGAAAGTGAAATAATGGGAAAATATGCCAGGAAAATGCAAATATAAAGAAAGAAGGGGTAATGAACTCCATGTCAGACCAGGTTGAATTTAAGGCCAAAAATATTTTTAAAAAACAAAGAGGACACTTTATCATAATAAAGAGTACAAGCCACAATACACATCTAAAACTAATGAATATTTATGCACCAAATAACCAATCATCAATATTTATTTAGCAAAAAATACAAGATATTACAAGAAGAAATCAACAGAAATACATTAATATAGTAATCTTTAACAAAAGTGAACAAAGCTAGGTTAGAATTTAGAAGAAAAAATACATATATATATATATGATATGCTACATATATTTTTTATATATATGTATATCTTTAAAGTTCTAAAACTGGAAAGAAACAATAAACTTTTTGTACATATCTATGGAACAGTCACCTACGCATGCACACACACACACACACACACACACACACACACACACACACAAGATGCTACGTTAGGTCATAGAAAAAAAGTGAATAAATTCAAAAGGGAAAAAACATCTTTGATCACATGCAATAAAACAGGAAAATAAAACACAGTGTAATCACAAGAAAAGATGGACAGAAAATGAAATGAGTACAATGTTCAAAAATAAGCCAAATATACATAAAAATTGTATAGACAAGAGTGGCATTTCAGAAACATAGGGCAAAAATGAATTCATAAATACTGTTGGAACTGGTTAGCCATCTAGAAAATAATATTTTTTGAGTTTTGAGGAACAAATACTTATACATGACTATTATAAGTGTAAATTGGGACAACTTCTGTTGAGAGTATTTAACAATGTATAGCAAAGTCCAGGTGTGCATAACTTTTGACCCAGAAATTCCACCTCTAGAAATTTATCCTGCAAGTACATGTGAATATTTTCCAAATGAATGTGTGTATATATACAAGGATGTTCATCACTGCACTGTTTGAAAAGATTGGAAAGGACCTAAATGTTCATCAATAGGAACAAGTTAAATAAAATACAATAAATTTATACAATGGAATCCTATACAATTGTGAAAAAAGGTGAGGCGGTCCTTTATGTACTGATGTGGAATGAGAAGACACGCTGCCAAATGAGCAGGCTGCACAAAAATGTGTATATTATCATTCCTTTTGTGTTTGTAAAAGCAAAGAACATATATATATATATATATGTTCATATATATATATATGTTTGTTTATGTATTGAATGTCTTCTGAAGTATATACAAGAAACTGGGAACATAGGTTGTCTCCAGTGAAGAAAAGCTAGTCAGGAGGGACTAATTTTGTATTGCTTTTGATTTTGTATTATGTGCATACATTACCTATTCAAGTTAATTATTTCATTAAGTTTAAATAAATGAAGAAAACAGGAAAGGCTGGCACAATGAAAAAGATTAAAATTATGGTCTATCGTCTTATTAAATATATCATCCTGGTCTAACAAAAATTTCTGAAAAGAATGTTTAGACCTTCAACCTCAATTAACATTCTGGATAAAATGCTGATGGGTTTAAATTTTAGATCCCCATGAAATGCATTGATGGAACAAATAAACTTGAAATAAGTGGATAATATTTATTTCTTTGTAAAACAAACAACAGTAAAAGCAAGTACAAAACAGTCTCTGTTCTTTCATTTAAAGAAAATCTGCAAATTTCTAAGAAGCAGAATTTTTTTTTCCCCTCGGGGTATCCACAGATAACCTGTGGCAGGCCTTGACACTGAACAGGGACACAACAAACATTCAGAACTATTAAAATTTAAATCTAACCATACTTAAAAGATATAACCACAAAGGTAATACTATGATGTATCATTGAAATTCATTGTCAATTGCTTTAAAAAGTATTAACAAGAATTTATCTGAATGTGAAAAAGTAGGATTCACTGCAGTTTCTGCTGCCTGGAGCTGCATAATTTTTAGGGTCCCACTGGTTTTTTACCTGGCATATTTTCTGTACTTTTAGCTCTGGAGAACAGACTATATGGTTTGCAATTTCTTGAACAAATTTTCATGTTGTGGCACTTGTTCTTTCTCGTACATGCACACACACACACACTCATACATTCCTCAGTTTTACTGTTGTCAGGCTGCTCATTTCTCATACCAGCTGCTCTTCCCACCTGCTCCCCCAAAACTAATGTAAAGCCTCCATCTGATGCACAGAAAGGATACCAGCTAAGATAATGGTAAATTTCTGAGGATGGTTCTATTCTCAGTTGAGGCGGAGGGTGTTGAAGGAGCTCAGAGCTAGGCAAACTGCAGACAATATTATTTCACTACAGACACAAAAATAAAAACACTTTGGCATCAATCAAAATGAAGAGAAAGTTATGATCTTTGGGGAAGATTTTTCCTTCTGGCTGAAGTTCAAAATCTCAAATCCCTTCCTCAGAATGAAGGCAGTTAGTCTCTTCTGAGGAAGTCATGGAATTCCTGATAAGAATTCTTCATTTTTCCAACTAGTGGTGAGATTTACAAGGACTTCTTAGGCACATTTCTCATATAATTTACTGAAAAAACTTGGGCCCACCGAGGCCCTTGGAGAATATAATATGAATATAGATTTTTTTTTCTTTTAAAGAATTTTTTGTTACACAAAAGAAATATCAAAATTTGCCCATAATAAAGTAAATTTATTAAGCCTCAGAACTGGAGTGTGGAATTGAAAAAATAATTTGTGCTCTGTGTGTTTTTTTATATTTGTTAAGATGAGTTGCCAATGTAAAATTAAATTCAGATCTGTCTCTTGTTTTTCTTTTGTAGGAGTATAGCTTAATTTTGTAAAATGAAATTATTTTTTATTTCAGTTAGGACTCATCTGCTGTGGGTATTTAAAGCAGAATAAAGTAGGACCTAGTCAAATCAGCAGCAATGACAGGAGTCTTTACTAAGAAGTAAAGCAACAGAAGGGAAAAATCAATTAAGTAGCAAAAAACAGAAGCAAACCCATGGAGAATCAGGGTGGCATGAAGCAAAGAAAGTATCCTTCTCAGAGCTGAAATCTAGGGCCCAACCAATTAAGATAATAATATAAAAAGAACTATATTAACAGGCAAAGCAAGTAGAAGCATAGTGGTGTTAATTCAAGTGGAGCACTGCCAAATGGAGGAAAAGAGAACTTCAACTGGCTTGCACTTCCAAGCCTGACTCTTTAAGGATCAATCATACACTAGTCAGGAACGCTAATTTATTACATTGTCAGTACGGAACATTGTGCCCAGGTGACATCATCAACATGGTGACATGAGATATCCCCTGAAAAAAACTGCCCAGATATTCAGCACATAAAAGAAAAATCTGACTTGGTTAAAACTCTGGAGGATAGTACAGACTGGAGAAAGACTCTACATATGCTGAAGTGAAGAAAAGAAAAATATCAGATAGGAAATGGCTGGCCCCAAGGCCAGTTCCTCTCCCTCACCCTCAACTCAAGCTCTTGATTGACAAACCCAAGGAGCAGGGGGTCCAGCTCTGAAAAGGCTATTTTTTTTTTTGCCTTTTTTTTTTTTAATTTACAGCTCATTTTATAGAACTGGAAGCACTCTTAGCTTCCAGCACTGCCCCAAACAAGGACAGAACTAAAGTTTCTCTCAGAGACAAAGTAGTGAGGTGAAAGGGGTTAATATCCTAAATGGTGTATCTTCTCCAAGAAAAGGAGTTTGGCTTGAGTAGGGCATAAGATTTTGTAGGTTTGTCCAGAGTGATGCCCCAATAAATCCCAGAATGATTTGACCAGTGAGTTTAAAAGTATTTGCAAAGTCCCCTTGGGGGAATGGTGAGAAAGGGGGAAAATTCAACTTCCCCAAGTGGAGAATTCTTGATATTCTCACAAGCAATGAGGACAACCAAAGCAATAGGCTGAGTCCCCAATATTAGGGTTTGTTCATATGAAACTTAACCCCACAAAGGATAGGTCAAGCCTACTTAAAATTAGGCCTAAGAGTCATCCCCAGAGAACCTCTTTTGTTGCTCAGATGTAGCCTGTCTCTCCAGCCAACGCAACAAGCAAACTTACTATGCTTCCCTGGTCTACATGGGACATGACTCCTAGGGGTGTGGCCCTTCCTGGCAACATGAGACAGAAATCCTAGAATGAGGTGAGATTCAACATCAAGGGATTGAGAAAACCTTCTTGACCAAAAGAGGGAAGAGAGAAATGAGACAAAGTCAAGGGTTAATGGCTGAGAGATTCCAAACAGAGTTGAGAGGTTATCCTGGAGGTTATTCTTACACATTAAATAGATATCACCTTGTTAGTCAAGATGTAATGGAGAAGCTGGAGGGAACTGCCTGAAAATGTAGACCTGTGTTCCAATAGCCATGTTTCTTGAAGATGATTGTATGATATAGCTTTTGCAATGTGACTGTGTGATTGTGAAAACCTTGTGTCTGATGTTCCTTTTATCTACCTTATCAAGAGACAAGTAAAACATATGGAATAAAAATAAATAATAGGGGGAACAAATTTAAAATAAATTTAGATTAAAATGCTAGTGATCAATGAAAGGGCAGGGTAAGGGGTATGATATGCATGAATTTTTTTCTGTTGTCTTTTCTTTTTTTCTGAATTGATACAAATGTTTTAAGAATTAATCATGATGGTGAATAGGCAACTATGTGACGATATTGTGAACTACTGATTATATATGTAGAACAGAATGATTGTATGTTAAGGATGTCTGTTGTTACATTTTTTAATTTAAAAATTAATAAATAAAAAAAAAGAAAGAAAGAAAGAAAAGGGAGTCGGGCCCCATCTCAAGTGAAAACCTTCCTTCAAGGAATTCAGGCACCACAGCCTGGAAAACAAAGGCAATCAAAGCCATCCTACTACCTGATCTCTGTCTCAATTACAGCAGGGGGGAATCTGCTGAAGTCAAAGGCACTGCATCACTTTCAGCTGGTGGGAAGCCACGGGCAGACAAGTTCCAAATGCTTGGCAGGACAGGAAAAGCTCAGAGTCTAGCAGCTTCATAAGAAAGTCTGACAACCTGCTGGGCCTCACTCTCAGGGAAAACTGATACTGGCTACTCTTTTCTCCTGAGACATGGGTCTGTCTGGTCTAGAAAAATCTGAGTGGGGTCTATAGTATCTCAGGAGAGCCTCCTCAAAAAAAAAAAAAGAAAAATGCCATACAGGCAGGGCAAGAAACAAAAAAACAAGAACTGAGAAATCCTGACCAGTTAAACAGAACCTAAGCTAGAAAGCTAGAATAAATTGAACTTAATGTCAGAGAATAGATAGAGAACAAAGCCATCCAGGAAGAAAACACTAGCTAAAAGAGTGAAAACAACCTCCAGAATAAATGAATTAAGGAAAGCAAATTCCTAGATGCCATAAAAAAATAATGAGTCATACTAGGAAAATCAAAGATATGACCCAGTCAAAGGAAAAGACCAACACTTCAAATGAAATACAGGAGTTGAAACAACTAATTCAGGATGTTCAAATAGACGTGGAAAAATCTCATCAAATATCAAATCAATGAGCTCAGAGAGGATGTAAATAAGTCACTGGTGAACAAAAAGAACTCAAAAGTTTGAAAACACAAATCACAGAACTTATGGGAATGAAAGGCACAATAGAAAAGATGAACAAAACAATGGAAACCTACAAGAATAGATGTGAAGAGGCAGAAGAAAGGATTAGTGAACTTCTGGACTGGATATCTGAAATCCAACACACAAAAGGAAATATAGGGAAAAAGAATAGAAAAATACAAGCAGTGTCTCAGGGGACTGAATGACAACCTGAAATGCATGAACATACATGCTGTGGGTGTCCCAGAAGGAGAAGAGAAGAGAAAAGGAAAAGAAAGACTAATGGAGGAAACAGTTACTGAAAATTTCACATCTCTTATGAAAGACATAAAATTACAGATCCAAGAAGTACACCTACCCCAAACAGAATATATCCAAATAGACATACTCCAAGACACTTACTAATCAGATTATCAAATGCCAAAAACAAAGGTAGAATCTTGAAAGCAGCAAGAGAAAAGTAATCCATCACATACAAAGGAAGCTCAATAAGACTATATGTGGATTTCTCAGCAGAAACCATGGAGGCAAGAAGGCAGTGGTACGATATATCTAAGATTCTAAAGAGAAAACTGCAAACCAAGAACACTATACCCAACAAAACTGATCTTCAAAAATGAGGAGGTGATTAAAATATTTTCAGATAAACAATCACTGAAAGAATCGTGACTAAGGAAAAAACATGACTCTGCAAGAAATACTAAAGGAAACAGTATAGGCAGATACAAAAAGGCAGGAGAGAGAGGTCTGGAGAAGGGTGTAGAAATCAAGATTATCAGTAAAAGTAAAAAGAGAAAAAAATTAGATATGACATATAAAATCCAAAAGACAAAATCTAGAAGAAAGTACTGCCTTCATACTAATAACATCAAATGTTAATGGAATAAACTCCCCAGCAAAAGATATAGACTGGCAGAATGGATTAAAAAACAGGACCCATCTGTATGCTGTACACATGAGACTCACTTTAGATCCAAGGATAAAAATAGGTTGAAAGTGAAAGGTTGGGAAAAGTTATTTCATACAAACAACAATCAGAAAAGAACAGGAGTAGTTATATTAACATCTGACAAAATAAACTTCAAATGTAAAACAATTAAAAGAGACAAAGAAGGACACTTTGTATCAATAAAAGGAACAATTCAACAAGAAGACATAAATATTTATGCACTGAGCTAGAAAGCGCCAAAATACATGAGGCAAACTGAAAACACTAAAGGGAGAAATAGACACCTCTAACATAATAGTTGGAGACTTCAATTCACTGCTGTCATCAATGAATGGAACATCTAGACAGAGGATCAATAAGGAAACAGAGATCTTGAATAATTTAATAAATAAACTAGACTAAACATACATTCACAGAACATTACCCCACATCAGCAGGATACACATTTTTTCTCAAATGCTCATGGATCATTCTTAAGGATAGACACATATGCAGATCACAAAGCAAGTCTCAATAAATTGAAAAAGACTGAAATCATACAAAATATTTTCTTGGATCATAATGGAATGAAGTCGTGAAATTCACAAATATATGGAGGCTAAACAACTCTTAAACAACCAGTGAATCAAGGAAGAAATTACAAGAGAAATCAGTAACTATCTTGAGACAAATGAAGACAAAATATCAAAATTTATGGGATGCAGCAAAGGCAGTGCTAAGAGAAAATTTTACTGCCTTAAATGCCTGTATTAAAAAAGAAGAAACAGGGCTGAAGGCTGGAATGCGGCACCGGATGGGAGGTTGGCATGGCGGCCGAGCACAGGAGCAAGTTGTCCAAGAATCTGCTGTGCATGAAGTTCATGCAAAGAGGATTGGACTCAGAAACCAAGAAAACAACTAGAAGAGGAAGAGAAGAAAATCATTAGTGAAGAGCACTGGTACTTGGATTTGCCAGAACTTAAAGAAAAAGAGAGTTTCATAGTAGAAGAGCAGAGTTTTATGCTATGTGAAGACCTTCTTTATGGAAGAATGTCATTCAGAGGATTTAATCCTGAGGTTGAGAAATTAATGCTTCAGATGAATGCTAAGAACAAAGCAGAAGACAGTGAAGATGAGACAGTGGAGCTCAATGTGTCCGATGAAGAAATGGCTTAAAGATATGAGACCTTGGTGGGAACAATTGGAAAAAAGTTTGCGAAGAAAAGAGACCGTGGCAATTATGAAGAAGATGAAAATGGAAACATAAAACCAATTAAAGCAAAGAAGATGTTCTTAAAGCCCCAAGATTAAAAGGAATGCCCTAAGATATGGTTCCAGGATGCCCTGTAAAGGTTATATTTTGGAAATCATTCTAATTGTTTCTCTATATTAGCAATACTATAGTGTTTATCTGTAAAGGAATGTATAATTTTGGAAACATGCTGTTTTTGAAATAGATGTTCAGTGGATGTTATACATCCTTTGCTTAATGGTATTCATCAGGAGTGGCTTTTTAGCCCTTGATCTTCAAATGTACATATGTACATGTTTGTCTCCTAAAGATTTTTTTACCTCAGCTTTTTAAAATATAGCACTCTAGTCACTGACTTGAATTAGCTCAGATAAATTAAAATCAATGTTCAAATTACCCTTATGTTTATATTTTACTTTTAATTATCAGGTTAAGACCAATTCGTATGTATAATATTGAAACCAAATGTCTATGAGAATTTATTCTATGTAAATTATCAAGAATGAACATGCCATTCCAACTTGAAGTATTTGCATGCTACCAAGTCATTGTCAGTTTATGGCATTATAGTTATTTACTTAAAGCCCTTAATTTAAAAATATGTCTATTTTGAAATAAACATGTTTTCACAAACAAAAAAAAAAAGAAGAAGAAAGACAAAAGTCAAAGAATTAACTGTTCACTTGGAAGAATTAGAGAAAGACCAGCAAACTAACCCCAAAGCAAACAAAAGGTAAGAAATAACAAACATGAGAGCAGAAATAAATGAGATTGAGAATATGAAAACACTCAAGAAAATCAACAAAATCAGAAGTTGGTTCTTGAGAAAATCAATAAAATCGATGGACCCTTGGAGCTAGGTTGACAAAAGAGAGAGAAGGGGGGAGGGAGGATACAAATAGATAAAATTAGAAATGGAAGCGGAGACATAACCACTGACGTTATATAATGAAAGAATACTATGAGCAACTATATGCTGATAAACTAGACAATGTAGATTTTGAAATGGACAACTTCCTAGAAAGGCATGAACAATGAACAGTGACTTGAGAAGAAAAGGAGACCCCAACAAACCAATCACAAGTAAAGAGATTTAGTTAGTCACCAAGAAGCTCCCAAAAAAAGAAAAGTCCAGGACCACATGGTTTCACATGTGAAATCTACCAAGCATTCAAGAAAGAATTAGTACCAATCTTGCTCAAGCTCTTCAAAAAAATTGAAGAGGAGGGAAAGCTACCTAACTTATTCTATGAAGCCAATATCACCTTAATACCAAAGCCAGGCAAAGATTACCACAAGAAAGGAAAATTTCAGACCAAGTTCTTTAATGAATGTAGATGCAAAAATCCTCAACAAAATACTTGCAAACCAAATCCAGCAGCACATTAAAATAATTATACACCATGACCAAGAGTGAGATTTATTCCAGGTATGCAAGGATGGTTCAACATAAGAAAATCAATTAACATAATATACCATATCAACAAATCAAAGCAGAAAAACCAGATGATCATCTCAACTGATGTAGAAAAGGCATGTGACAAAATGCAACATTCTTTCTTGATGAAACCACTTCAAAGGATAGGAATAGAAGGGAACTTCTTCAACCCTGAAGAAGGAAATATATGAAAAATCCACAGCTAACATCATCCTCATTGGGGAGGAATTGAAAGCTTTCCCTCTAAGATCAGGAACAAGACAAATGTCACCACTGTTATTCAACATTGGGTTGAAAGTTCTAGCCAGAACATAGACAAGAAAAAGGGGGAAAAAGGCCTCAAAAATGGAAAGAAAAAGTAAAATTCTCACTGTTTGCAAATGATATGATACTGTATGTGAAAAACTACTTCAAAGCTACTAAAGCTAATAAATTAATACAACAAAGTAGCAGGGTAAAAGACCAAGGCCCAAAAATGAGTAGTGTTTCTATACCCTACTGATGAGCAATCTGAGGAGGAAATCAAGAAAAAAAATCCATTTACAATAGCAACCAAAGGAATCAAATATTTAGAAATAAATTTAACTAAGGATACAAAAGACCTATACATAGAAAACTACAAGAAATTCCTAAAAGAAATCATGGAAGACCTAAATAAATGGAAGGGCATTCCAGGTCCATGGATTGGAAGACTAAATATAGTTAAGTTGTCAGTCTTACCCAAATTGATTTATTGATTCAATGCAATACCAATTAAAATCACAACTTACTTTGCAGAAATAGAAAAACCAATAACCAATTTTATTTGGAAGGACAAGGTGCCCTGAATACCTAAAATTATCTTGAGAAAGAAAAATGAAGGGGGGGGGGGTCTCACACCACCTGACTTTAAAGCATATTATGATGCAAGCATGGTCAAAACATCATAGTACTGGCATACAGATATACTGACCAATGAAATCAGACTGAGTGTTCAGAAATAGACCCTATCATCTATGGACAATTGATTTTTTGATAGGGTGGTCAAGCCAACCCACCTGGGACAAAGCAGCCTCTTCAATAAACGGTGTGTGGAGAACTGGATATCCACATGCAAAAGAGTGAAAGAGGATCCATATCTCACATCCTATACAAAATTATCTCGAGGGCCATGTTGGCTCAGCAGGCAAGGACGCTTGTCTGCCATGCCAGAGGACCCAGGTTTGGTTCCCAGTGCCTGCCCATGTAAAAAAAAAAAAAAAAAAAAAAAATTATCTCGAAATAGATCAAAGGCCTAAACATTAGAGCTAAAACCATAAAACTTTTAGAAGAAAATATAGGGAAATATCTTATTAATCTTATAATAGGAGGCAGTTTCCTATTATATCCAAAACACAAGCATTGAAAAAAGAAATAAATAAATAGGATTTTCTCAGAATTATAGACTTTTGCACATCAAAGAGCTTTGTCAGGAAAGTAAAAAGGCAGCCTACACAATTGGAGACCATATTTAGAAACCACATATCAGATAAGGGTTTAGTATACAGAATATATAAAGAGATTCTTCAACTCAACAACAAAAAGACAAATAACCCAATTGAAAAATGGGCAAAAGACATGAACAGACACTTCTCAAAAGAGGAAATACAAATAGCTAAAAGGTACATGAAAAGATGTTTAACTTCACTGGCTATTAGAGAAATGCAAATCAAAACAATTTGGTATCATCTGACAACCACTAGAATGGCCATTATCAAAAAAAAAAAAAAAACAGAAAATGACAAGTGCTGGAGAGGATGTGGAGAAAGAGGCACACTTATCCATAGTTGGTAGTAGTGTAAAATGGTACAACCACTCTGGAAGGCAGTTTGGTGGTTCCTCGGGAAGCTAAGTATAGAACTGCCATATGATCCAGCAATCCCATTACTAGGTATATATTCAGAGGAACAGAAGGCAAGGACACAAAGGGGCATTTGCACACTGATATTTATGGTAGCACTATTTACAACTGCCAAGAGATGGAAACAGCCAAATATCCATCAATGGAAGAATGGCTAAACAAGTCATGGTAGATAGGTATGTTTGAATATTACACAGCTGTAGGAAAAAATAAAGTCATGAAGCATGTAACCTTGAGGACATCATGCTACATGAAATTAGCCAGAAATAAAAGGACAAATTCTGTAAGGTCTCACTAATGTGAACTAACATTAATGAATAAACTTTGAGAGTTGAAGTTAAGAACAAGATTATCAGGAGACAGGAATAGGGTAGAGATTAGGAATTTGGTACTGAAATAATACAGATTGTACTACAGGGTTGATTGTAAAAATTCAGAAATGGATAGCACAACACAACCTGATTGTAGTACAATAATTTAATTAAACTGAATGAAGTTGAATGTGAGTATGATTGAAGAAGAAGATCTAGAAGTACATATGAAACCAGAAGGAAAGATAGAGGATAAAACTGAGATGGTTTAACTTAGCAATGCCTAAAGTGGACAATGATGGTGATTACATGTATAAATATAAAAACACTTTTGCATGAGGGATAACAAAGAAATGTCAACATGACAAGGTGTTCATAATGGATGGTATACAGGAAAAAGCACAATCAACGCAAGCTAGGGTCTATAGTCAACAGTAACATTGTAATATGCTTCTACTGAATGTAACAAAGGCATTACACCAAAACTAAATATCAACAGGTAGGAGGTATGGGGGAGAGAAATGGATTATTTGTGGAAGAAAAGAAGATGTCTTCATATAGATCATGGTGGCAAAGGCATGTCAATTTACTTAGGTTGGATTGTATGATGTGTGAATAAAACTGTTTAAAAAGCAACAGAGAGAAACAAATGCTAGAGTAAATGCAGAGAAAGAGATGTACCTATTCACTGTCAGTAGGGAAACTGTGAAGTACAGTCCCTTGGAGGGCAATGTGGTGGTTCCACAGGAAGGTAGGGTTGTAGCTGCCACATGATCCTGCAACTCCATTGCTCTGTATATACCTAGAGGAACTGAGAGTGGGGAAAAGAATGGACATTTGCACACAGGATTTATGGTGGCAGTGTTTGCAATTCACAATGGATGGGGGTAGGTAGACTAACGGTACAATGACTGAAAGAAGAAAGGGGGAACTATGGTGTACACATACAATGGATTCTGAGTGGCCACAAGAAGGAATGAAGTTCTGAGGCATGCAGCCAGGAGTATGAACTTTAAGGACCATCTGGTGAATGAAATATCAGAAACAAAAACCCAAATATTATCATGCCTCACTCATATGAGCTAACTATAATATTAAAACTCAGTGAACTGAACTCAACAGCATGGGTTATCAGTTTTGGGCCTATTATAAAGGGTCCTAGATTGTAATCTCTTATAGCACTCACATATATTCAGGAGTTGTAACTGTTATTTCTAAATTCTGAGACAACTGAGCTGTTTGTATATAACCTGGTCATTTCCAGAAACTTCGGGTATTAATGTAACACCTGAGACTCAGAGTTAGAGCTCTGAAGCTATGAAAGTCAGCAGTACCCCATACAGGAACTGTTTAAAAAGCTGAAAAAGAGATCAAACTTGGACTAGAGATATGAAGGAAGCTGTGTTAGTTTCTGTTCTAGTTTGCTAGCTGATGGAATGCAACATACCAGAAACAGAATGGCTTTTAAAAAGGGGAATTTAATGAATTGCTAGTTTACAGTTCTAAGACTGAGAAAATGTCCATAGAAGTCTATAGAAATGTCCAATCAAAGGCATCCAGGGAAAGATACCTTGGTTCAAGAAGGCCAATGAAGTTCACAAATGGAAGGACACATGGTAAACACAGTCAGAGTTTCTCTCTCATCCAGAAGGGCACATGGCGAACACGGCATCATCTGCTAGTTTATTCTCCTGGCTTCCTGTTTCATGATGCTTCCTGGCAGGCATTTTCCTTCTTCATCTCCAAAGGTCGCTGGCTGGTGGACTCTGCTTCTTGTGACTATGTCATTCTGCTCTGCTCTCTCTGAATCTCTTTCATTCTCCAAAATGTTTCCTCTTTTATAAAACTCCAGAAATTTATCAAGATCCGCCCAAACAGGTGGAGACATTTAGTCACCTAATCCAGTTTAACAACCACTCTTGATTAAATCACATCTCCTGGGAGATGATCTGATTACAGTTTCAACCATACAGTATTGAATAGGGATTATTCTGCCTTTATGAAATGGGATTTAGATTAAAACATGGCTTTTCTAGGGGACATACATCCTTTCAAACCAGCACAATTTCCTACTGCAGGAATGCAATATAGCAGAACTGGAATGCTTTTAAAAAGGGGAATTTAATAAGTTACACGTTTACAGTTCTAAGAAACTGAAAGTGTCCAAATTAAGGCACCAACAAGAGGTTACCTTCACTCCAGAAATGCTGATGGGTCTAGAACTCCTGTCAGCTGGGAAATCCTGTGGCTAGCATCTGCTGGTCCCTTGCTCCTAGGCTCTGTTGCTTCAGCCTCTGTCCATGTGGGGGATTCCTCACTTTGCTTCTCCAAGGCTGGCTATCATCCCTTAGCTTCTCTTGGCTCTCTGCAGGTTCTGGCTTGCTTAACATATATATCATGGTGAGGTCTGCTGGGCTCCAAGCATCTCCAAACATCCGTGTCTCTGTATCAGCTCTGCTCTGAATTCTGTTGGCTTTGAGGCTTCTGTTGTTTCTGTCAGCTCCGTCATTTACTGACTCTCTCCAAAATGTTAACTCTCTTAAAGAATTCCATAACCTAATCAAGGCCCACCTGGAATGGGTGGTGTCTGCATCTAATCAAAAGTTAATACCCACAGTTGGGTGTGTCACACTTCCATGGAGATAATTTAATCAAAAGATTCCAACCCACATTATTCTAGTTTGCTAGCTGCAAGAATGCAATATACCAGAAACAGAATGGCTTTTAAAAAGGGGAATTTAATAAGTTGCTAGTGCACAGTTCTAAGGACGAGAAAATGTCCCAATTAAGCAAGTCTATAGAAATGTCCAATCCAAGGCATCTAGGGAAAGATTCCTGAGTTCAAGAAGGCCAATGATGTTCAGTGTGTTTCTCTCTCAGCTGCAAGGGCACCTGGTGAACATGGCAGCATCTGCTGGCTTTCTCTTCAGGCCTTTTGTTTCATGAACATCCCCGGAAGGCAATTTCCTTCTTCAACAGTCGCTGGCTGGTGGACTCTCTGCTTTGTAGTTCTGCAATGTTCTCTGCTCTCTCAGAATCTCCTCGTTCTCCTGCCATTTTCAAAATAAACTCTCTACTTCATGGTTCTGCAGCATTCTCAACCTTTCTCCAAAATGCTTCCTCTTTTAAAGATTCCAGTAAACCAATCAAGACCTACCTGGAATGGATGGAGACACATCTCCACCTAATCAAGTTTAATACCCACACTTGATTGAGTCAGAGCTCCATGGAGATAATCTAATAAAGTTTCCCACATACTGTACTGAATAGGGATTAGAAGAAATGACTGTCTTTACAAAATGGGACTAGGATTAATACATGGCTTTTCTAGGGTACATAAATCCTTTAAAACCAGCACAGTTATTGAATCAGGATTAAAAGTATGGCTGCCTCTACAAGATTTAAAACACGGCTTTTCTTGGGTACATAATACTTTCAAACTGGCACATTTCACCTTCTGGATCCTAAAAAAAGACATGTTTTTTCCATTTACAAAATACATTCACTCCATACAACATCACAAAAGCCTTAAACAATTTTAATAACAATACAAATGAAATACAAGGTCAAACCAGTGCAAAATCTCATCAAAGTCAGCTACAGGCATTTTCTGTTCTAAGGCAAAATTCTCTTCTGACTCTGGACCTGTGAAACTCAGGACAAGTAATCTGGTGCCAATATACAAAGGAGGGACAGTCAAAGTAAACATATTACCATTTTCATAGAGAGAAATTGGAAGGAACACAGGGTTCACTGGACCCAAAGAATTCTGAAAACCTGCAGGGCAAACCATTTGATTTCAAAGTCTGAAAGTCATTTATCCCTGGGGCTTTAGAAAGCAGTAGTCCCACACTTTCAAAGGACCTACCAGTGGCTTTGCTCTCTCCAAATGCTGTCATGGAGCTTGCAACCTTGGGAGACATTGAGGAGACCACCTTTTCTCAGCTGCACCCTCTCCAAGCATTGGGGCTGCATGTGGGCTCTCTGCCAATTCTGGGGAGCACTCTCAACCCCTCCAGAACAATGGTGTGGCAGCCAGGGTCCCTCCAAACCCAGGTTTATGTACTCCACCCTCTCTGAGGTTTGAGGTGGCACAACTTTTCCTAAACAACAAAGCAGACTGCCCTCTGCTTCCCATGCAAACTCACCCTTTCCATAGGTTTGGGTTGGTCTGCTCTCCTGGCCTCAGGTTTCCTGGCTTCAGACCTTAACTTCTATGGTTCTGCCTCTGAACCTCCAGTTTGTCCCTACAGATCCCACAAAACTCTTGCTGGCTTTCTATGCAGTATACTGTAGATCATGCCCAGTCCTAGACAATAGCACTTCCCACAAATCCTTTCTGAATAACTCAATCTCCAAGCCTCACTTTTCTTGTAATGGCTGATTACTTCTATGCTTTATTCCTTGGGGTCTCACTTTCTGGAAGCCCAGAATTTCCCAGAACACCAATTTCTGTTTTCTTTGTACCCAAGAGCTCAGTTCTCAACTTTTCTCTTTCCTATTGCATTTCACTATAACTGCAAGAAGAATCCAGGCTGACTTTTCTGCATTTAGTTTGGAAATTCCTTCTGCTAAATACCCAAGTCCATCACTCAAATTCTGATTTCCATCTGAAAAAGATGCCTTCCTTTCCATTTGGAAAGCCATGTATATCATTTCTGTCTAAAGCTTCATCAGAGGTATCTTTAGAGTCCACGTTTCTACCAACTGTCTTTTCAAAGGATTCCAGGCCTTGTCTATCAAGCTCCTCATAGTTCATCCCGAATCTTCCCCTTATCCAATTAAAAAGTTGATTGGATTAACTCATTGTGGGAGGCATGCCTTGGTTGACCACAGATGTAATCAGACACAGATGCAATGAACTGACTGATGATTTAATCAACCGGCCACAAAAAAATCCATGCAGCAACTGTCAGGGCAGTGCTTGCCTGATCAGACAACTGTGCATAATCATTTGGCCAAGTTGACACCAGAACCTAACCATCACAGAGGCCAATCTGGATAGGATGAAAATAGAGCAGAATATTTTCATATTCTACAGGATGATATCATCCATATATTAAAAATTCAACTTCTGTGTGAAACCAAAGGGAGAGATGTTTATTCGGTGCAAAAATTTGGTGCATTACTTAATTTAACTTGTATGGTCGGTTTAGTTGAATACCACAAGTATATGGAATCTTGAATAGGGCATGAGATCTTACTGATTTGCCCAGGTTATTATGATACCCCAATATATCCCAGAGTAATTTGGGCAGTGAATAAAGAAGTATGTGTAAAGTCCCCTTGGGGGGCTGGGGAGAAAGGAGGAAATATCCACCTTCTCTATCTGAAGAATTCCTAATATTCTTGCAAGCAGTAGGAGCAACCAAATCAATAGTCTGAGCCCTCAATGCTGGGGTTTGCCCCTATGAAACTTATTCCGGCAAAGGATAGGCTAAACCTACTTATAATTATTCCTAAGACTCATCCCCAGAGAACCTCTTATTGCTCAGACATGGCATCTCTCTAAGCCAACTCAGCAGGTAAACTCACTGAAGGCCCCCCAGCCCCGTCCCAATGTGGGACATGACTCCCAGGGGTGCAAATTTCCCTGGCAAAATGGGAAAGGATTCCTGGGATGAGCCAGGACCCAGCATCAAGGGATTGAGAAAGACTTTTTGACCAAAAGGGGTAAGAGAGAAATGAGACAAAATAAAGTTTCAGTGGCTAAGAGATTTCAGACTTGAGAGGTTATCCTGGAGGTTATTCTTATGCATTTTATAGATATCCCTTTTTAGTTTATGTTATACTGGAATGACTGGAGGAAACTACCTGAAACTGTTGCATTGCGTTCCAGTAGCCTTGATTCTTGAAGAAAATTGTATAACAATATAGCTTCTACAGTGTGACTGTGTAATTGTGAAAATCTTGTGTCTGGTGCTCCTTTTATCCAGGGTATGTACAGATGAGTAAAAAATTATGGATAATAAATAAATAATGGGGGATAAGGGGTAAAATAAATTGCGTAGATTGAAACACTAGTGGTCAATGAGAGGGAGGATAAGAAATATGGCATGTATGAGTGTTTTCTTTGTTCTTCTTCTTTTTTTTTCTAAAGCAATGCAAATGTTCTAAAAATGACCATGGTGATGATTGCACAACTACGTGCTGATATTGTGAGCCACTGATTGTACACCATGAATGGAATGCATGTGTGTGAAGTTTTTTCAATAAATATATTTAGAAAAAATAGTAGAGGAGAAGGAAGATAGCAGCATAGGGAGGAGTAGGGTTTAGTTCATCCTCCAAGAGAGCTAGAAAATAGCCAGGAACTGCCTAAAATAACTGGAAACTTCAAAGTCCAGATACACATCATACACCAGCCAGGAACCAGTGGAAACGTGAGACTGATAAATAGCAGCAAAGATGCTGTAAGTAAATGCTTCTACACAGTGGAGGCGGGTACCTCTCCCCCACTGGCATGGCAGGCTGACTCAGAGTCACTCCCTGGTGGGAAACACAAGCACTTTCTCCTAATAGCAAGGAAGGAGAACTCAGCCAGGCACCAATTGTGGATTTGATTAATGAGTTCAGATTGCTGAACACCAGCTCTGAGCACAGATAAATTTACAATGCAATCAAGAAAGAAACTGGGAGTTCTGTTTCAGCCCTGATCCCAGCAGGGAGGAAGCAGGGCTGATGAAAAAAACAGAGGCTTCTGGAGTTGGCTGAGTTCAGAGTTCTGGAAAAAGCCTGTGCCCAAAGAAAAGAGGCACATAGAGCCAGGTACTAACTACAGCTTTTAATTAGCAAACCCAGGGTGCTGAGGCACAGCTCTAAGAACAGCTACTTTTTTAAAGCAGCCCATTAAAGAAAGGAGCAGGAAGTCTCTGTTTTCAGCCATGTCCCTGGCAGGGGTAAAAGTAGGGTTAACTGAGGGACAAAGTAACTAATCAGGTGGAGGAGATAGTTTCCTAAGGGGTGTATCTTTCCCAAGAAAGATCACAGCACAAGTGGTGGCTGTCATTCAGAGAACTTAGAGCCCAGGGGCTGAGATATTAGCAACCGTTTCAACCAAAAAAAGTGGAGCCCAGCCTCTGTTTAAATCATGCTATGGCATGGGTGGATGGGGGACTACTTGAGAGTGCACTGTACCCTCTCAACTGCAGGGAATAGGGGCTGAATGGTGGCTCTTTCCAAAGAGAGGGGGGTGGGGGTGGGCAAGGCCCAGCACAGAGAGCAGCTGTTATTTAAAGAACTCAACCTCTGGGAACTGAGAAAAGAGCAACCATTTCAAATGGCTTCCTCCCACCCAGCCCCACCGCCTCATTCACAAGCATGTCCCTGGCAAGGGCAGGGACAGCTGAGAATTAAAGGCAAAGTACCATGCTGGCCTCCAGGGATCAGCGGGCTGAAGAGCACCATCTTCTGGGCAGGACAAGAAAAGAACAGAACAGGAGGATTTTTTTCACAGAAAAAACTAGAAGCCTGCTGGTCTCACCCTGAGAAAACCTTGATAATGAGCTACACCTCCATGACTCCTGGACCCATCTTGCCTGGGAAAACTGACTGAGGTAGATCCTCTTTGGGGGGTACCCTCTCCCCAGAATCAGTCCTCAAGGTAAAAGTTGCTAGAGGCAATGAAAGGAGTGTTGGAAACATATAGAAGTTAAAAAGAAAAAAATAAAACACCAGATCAGTATTCCCTGAGGAGGAAAAGGGAAGAGAAAGCTTTTTCCTGGGTGTGAAAAAAACTGCACAAAAAAGGGCAATCTCAAAAATCATTCAGTATATGTTTGGAAAGAATTTAAAAATAAGAGATTCAAGATTTTGATCAGGTAAACAGCAGCTAAGCTAAAGGACTAGAATAAGTTGAACCAAATGTCAAAAAACAGAGCACAAAGCCAAGAAAATACTCTTAAGAATAAACTAATTAAGAAAATCAGTTTCTTAATTAGACACCAGCAAAAACAATCACAATTCATACTAGGAAGCACAAAGATATGGCCCAAAGGAAGAGACAAAAACTTCAGATGAGATACAGGAGTTGAAACAACTAATTATAGATGCACAAATAAACCTTTTAAATCAATTCAATGAGTTGAAGGAAAATGTAGCAAAAGAAGTGAAGACTATAAAGAAGATACTAAGTGGCCATAAAAAGAACTTGGAAACTTCCCCCCCCCCAAAATGGCAGAAATGGTAATGAAAGGCACTAGAAAAGAGATGAAAAATACAATGGAGAGGGTAGTGCAACAGTGACTCAGTGGCAGAATTCTCGCCTGCCATGCCAGAGACCTGGGTTCAATTCCCAGTGGCTGCTCATGCAAAAAAAAAAAATGCAATGGAGACAAACTACAGAGGATTTGAAGAGGCAGAAGAAAGAATTAGTGAACTAGAGGATAAGACACCCAAAATTCTACACACAAATGAGATAGAGGAAAGAATGGAAAAATTTGAGCAAGGTCTCTGGGAATTGAATGACACCATGAAACCCATGAATATATGTGTTATGGGTATCCCAGAATGAGAAAGGAAAAAGGACAGAAAGAATAATTGAGGAAATAATTGCTGAAAATTTCCAACTCTTATGAAAGACATCAAATTATTGGTCCAAAAGCCACAATATACCTCAAACATAATAGATTCAAACAAACCTACTCCAAGACACTTACTAATCAGATTGTCAAATGCCAAAGACAAAGAGAATTCTGAAAGCAGCAAGAGAAAAGTGATCCAACACATACAAAAGAAGGTTGGTAAGACTAAGTGCAGATTTCTCAGCAGAACCCATGGAGGTAAGAAGGTAATGGTATGACATATTTAAGATACTGAAAGAGAGAAACCACCACCCAAGAATTGTATATCTGGCAAAAACTTCTTCAAAAGTAAAGGGGAGTTTAAATAAAAAGACACTGAAAGAGTTCACGAACAAGAGTTCTGCTCTGCAGGAAATACTAAAGAAAATGCAACAGGCTAATAGGAAGACAGGAGAGTGAGGTTTGGAGGAGAGTGTAGAAATGAAGTTTATCAGTAAAGGTAATTAAAAGGTTAAAAAGAAAGAAAAAATAATATATGACGTATAAAATCCAAAAGTCAAAATGTTAGAAGAAAGTACTACCTTGAAGTAATAACCTTAAAGGTTAATGAAAAAGACTCCCCAATCAAAACATAGACTGGCAGAATGGATAAAAATAAAACAGGTTCCATTTCTATACTGTCTACAAAAGACTCACTTTAGACACAAGAACAAAAATAGGCTGAAAATGAAAGGTTGGAAAAAGATATTCCACACAAACAACAACCAGAAAAGAGGAAAGGTAGGTATACTAACATCAAATTAGACTTTAAATGTAAAACAGTTAAAAGAGACAAAGAAGGACACTATGTATTAATAAAAGGGATGATTCATCAAGAAGAAATAAAAATACATAAATATTTATACATCTAGGCAGAGTGCCATAAAATACATGAGGCAAATACTAGCAATCCTGAAGGGAGAAATAGACAAATCTACAATAATAGTTGGAGACTTCAATTCCCCACTCTCATCAATCTACAGACTATCTAAGTGGAGGATCAATAAGGAAACAGAGATCTTGAATAACATGATAAACAAACTAGACTCAACAGACATTTATAGAACACTGCACTGAACAAAAGCAGGAAATAAATTTTTCTCAAGTGCTCACAGATCATTCTTTAGGCTGGACTACATGTTGGGTCACAAAGCAGGTCTCAATAAATTTTAAAAGATTGAAATTATACAGAACACTTTCTTGAACATAATGGAATGAAGCTGGAAATAATAACAGGTAGAGGGCTGAAAAATTCACAAATATATAGATGCTAAACAACATACTCTTACATAACCAGTGGGTCAAAGTAGAAACTCCAAGATAAATCAGTAAATATTCCGAGGCAAATGAAGATTAGAATGCAACATATCAAAATGCATGATATGGAGCAAAGGTAGTGTTGAGAGGGAAATTTACTGTCCTAAATGCCTATTTTTTAAAAAGAAGAAGGCAAGAATCAAGGACTTAACTGCACACTTGGAGGAACAAGAAAAAGATGAGCAAACTAACCCCAAAGCAAACAGAAGGAAAGAAAAATAAAGATTAGAGCAGAAATAAATGAAACTGAGTATGTGAAAATAATACAGAGACTCAACAAAAACAGAAGTTGGTTCTTTGAGAAAAATCAATAAAATTGATGGACACTTAGCTAGACAAAGAAAAAGAGATAATGAAAATAAATAAAATCAGAAATGAGAGGGGAGACATTACTACTGAGCATACAGAAATAAAAGAGATAATGAGATTATACGATGAGCAACTGTATGCCAACAAACTAGACAACATAGATGAAAAGGACAACTTCCTAGAAACATGAAAAATCTACACTGACTCAGGAAGAAAGTGAAGACCTCAACAAACCAATCACAAGTAAAGAGACTGAATCAGTCATCAAGAAGCTCTCAAAAAAGAAAAGTCCAGGATCAGATTACTTCAAATGTGAATTCTACCAAGAATTCTAGGAAGCGTTAGTAGCAATCTTGCTCAAACTCTTCAAAAAAAATAATAATAATGAAGGGAGGGAAAGCTGCCTAACTCATTCTATGAAGCCAATATCACCCTAATATGAAAGCCAAACAAAGCTACTACAAGAAAAGAAAATCACAGACCAGTCTCTCTAATGAATATAGGTGCAAAAATCTTCAACAAAATACTTGCGAATCCAATCCAGGAGCACATTAAAATAATTGTACACCATGACCAAGTGGATTTTATTCCAGGTATGCAAGAGTGGATCAACACAAGAAAATCAATTTATGTAATACACCATATTAACAAATCAAATGGGGAAAACCACATGATCATATCAATTGATGAAAAAAGGCATTTGACAAAATTCAGCATGCTTTCTTGATAAAAACACTTTGAAATATAGGAATAGAAGGAAACTTCCTCAACATGATAAAGAGCATATATGAAAACTCACAACTAGCATCATACTCAATGGTGAAATCACTGGCTAAAAATTTTCCCTCTAAGATCTGGAACAAAACAAGATGCCCACTGTCACCATTGTTATTCAACTTTGTGCTGGAAGTTCTAGCTAGAGCAATTAGGCAAGAAAAAAGAAATAAAAGACATTCAAATTAGAAAGGAAGAAGTAAAACTTTCACTGTCACAGATGCCTGATCCTATACATAGAAAGTCCTTACAAATCTTCAACAAAGCTATTAGAGCTAATCAACAAATTCAGCAAAGTGGCAGGATACAATATCAACATGCGAAAATCAGTAGTGTTTCTATACACTAGTAATGAGCAATCTGAGGAGGAAATCAAGAAAAAATTTCCATTTACAATAGCAACCAAAAGAATCAAATATCTAGGAATAACTTCAACCAAGGATGTAAATGACCTATACCAAGAAAACTAGAAAACATTACTAAAAGAAATTAAGGAAGATCTAAATAAATGGAAGGACATACCATGTTTATGGATTGGAAGACTAAATATAATTAAGATATCAATTCTACCTAAAATGATTCATAGATTTAACACAATACCAATCAAAATTCCAATAACTTACTTTGCAGAAATAGAAAAACCCAAGATCAAATTTATTTGGAAGGGCAGGGTGCCCCAAATACCTAATACATCTTGAGAAAGAAAAATGAAGCTGTAGGTCTCACACATTCTGACTTTAAAGCACATTACAAATCTACAGTGGTAGACGCCAGCATGCTACTGACGTAAAGAACCAATGGAATCAAGTTGAGAGCTCAGAAAAAGACCCTTTCATCTATGGACAACTGATTTTTGACAAGATGGCCAAGTCCACTCTACTGGGACAGAACAGCCTTTTCAACAAATGGCACTTGGAGAACTGGATGAGCATATTCAAAAGAATGAGAGGACCTCTATCTCACACCTTATATAAATATTAACTCCAAATGGATCAAAGATCTAAACATTAGAGCTAAAACCACAGAAGTCTTAAAGAAAATGTAGGGAAGTATCTTAAAGATCTTGTGATAGGTGGTGGTTTCCTAGATCTTATGCCCAAAGTGCAAGTAATAAGAGAAGAAATAAATAAATGGGATGGGATGTGGAAAAAATACAACTATCTCAAACTGAGGTCTATAGTTACCATAACACTATAGTATTCTTCATTAACTGTAACAAAGACCATATACCAAAGCTAAATGTAAATAAGAGGGGGGTGTAAGGGAAGAGTATGGGATTTTTTTTTTCTTTTCCTTCTTTCTTTTCAGAAGAAATGGGAATGTTCTCATATAGATCATGGTGGTGAATGAATAAATATGTGATTATAGCAGAAGCCACTGATTGTAAACTTGGAATGGATTGTATGATATGTGAATAAACTGTTTAAAAAATAAACAGAAAACTACAAGTGGTGGAGGAGATATGGAGAATGAGTTATACCTATTCACTGTTGGTAGGGAAGGAGAATTGTGCAGTCACTTTGGAAGACAGTGTGGTGGTTCCTCAAGAAGCTAAGTATAAAATTGCCCTATTCTCTAGCAATCCTTACCAGACATATACTCAAAACAATTGAAAACAGGGAAATGAATAGACATTTGCCCACTGATGTATATGGCGGCATTATTCATGACTGCCAATGGCTGGAGGTAGCCCAAGGATCATCAATTGATGAGTGGAAGGGTGAAATGTGGTGTATATATACAATGGAATATTGTGTGTCTGCAGAAAGAAATGAACTCATGAGGTTAGAAACAATGTGAAGGAACCCCGAGAACATTACTTTGAGTGAACTAAGCAAGAAATAAAAGGACAGATATTGTATGGTCTCACTAATATGAACTAACTATAATGAGCAAACTCTGAGAGTTATAGTAAAAAGCAAACGTTATCAGGAGATAGAAAGAGGGCAGAGATTGGGCAATTGATGCTTAAGCAGTACAGAATGTTCAATAAGGTTGATTGTAAAGGTTTGGAAATGGATAGCACAATTCTGTGTGATGGGGGAGCACAATACTGTAAGTATAATTAACAAAACTGAGTATGAATATGGTTAAAAGAGGAAAACTAGAGTCATGTATGACACCAGAAGAAAGCTAGAGGATAAAAATTTTGATGGTGATATAAATATAAGAAAATTATTACATGAACTAGAACAAACATACATCACTACTGCAAGGTGTTATTAATAGGGATATACATGGGGAAAAAGACAATAATGTAAACTAAGGTCTACAGTTAACAGTAACACTGTAATGTTGTTGCATTAATTCTGACAAGGGCACCATACCAAAGCTAAATGTCAGTAACAAGGAGATTTAAGGGGTATGAAATTTTTTTCTTCTGAAGAAATGAGAATGTATTCATATTAACTGTACTGGAAAATGCACTTGATTGTACACTTAGGATGGATTGTATGGCATGCAAAAAAAGTGTTAAAAATTAATAGAGGAGAAGTGATATGAGATGTTTTGGGTTCTTTATTTTTATTTTTTTTAGAGTAATGAAAATGTTCTAAAATTGATTGTGATGATGAATGCAGAACTATATAATGATACTGTGAGCCACTAAAAATATACTTTGGATGGATTATATACTGTCTGAATGTATCTCAATAAAAGTGCACTAAAAATAGTAAAATTACCAAAAAAGTGCTATCATCAATAGTAACAAATGCAAGGTGTTAGTGGTGGGGTGGTATATGAGAATCCTGTACTTTATGCATGATTGCTTTGTAAACTCACAATCTCTCTGTTCTAGTTTGTTAGCTGTCAGAATGCAATATACCAGAAATAGAATGGCTTTTTAAAAGGGGAATTTAATAAATTGCTAGTTAACAGTTCTAAGGCAGAGAAAATGTCCCAATTAAAACAAGTCTATAGAAATGTCCAATCAAAGGCATCCGCGGAAAGATACCTTGGTTCAAGAAGGCCAATGAAATTCAGGGTTTCTCTCTCAAGTGAGAAGGCACATGGCGAACACAGTCAGGGCTTCTCTATCAGCTGGAAGGGCACATGGTGAACACTGTGTCATCTGCTAGCTTTCTTTCCTGACTTTCTGTTTCACACAGCTCCCCGGGAGGCATTTTCCTTCTTCATCTCCAAAGGTCACTGGCTGGTGGACTCTCTGCTTTGTGGTGCTGCAGCATTCTCTGCCCTCTCTGAATCTCCTAGCTTTCTCTTTCGTTGTTCTCTTTTATAGGATTCCAGTAAACTAATCAAGACCCACCCAAATGGGTGGAGACACATCTCCCCTATTCCAGCTTAACAGCCACTCTTGATTGAGTCTAACTTCCAGGGAGATGATCTAATTAAAGATTCAAACATACAGTACTGAATAGAGATTAGAAGAAACAGCTGCCTTTACAAAATGGGATTAGGGTTAAAACATGGCTTTTCTAGGGTACATGCATCCTTTCAAACTGGCACACTCTCTAATTAAAAATATATATATAGCCTAGAACTGTGGTGAACAACACAACGTAGTCTCTAATTTCATGGAGCTTATATTGCAGGTAGGAGGGGAAAGATTAAGTAAATAAATAAGTAACATGATTAACAAGTAAATAAAATATTTAAGATTGTGCTAGTGCTATGAAGGAAATGAGTGGGGTGGTAAGAGACAGAGCAGGATGGAGGACCTATTTTACAAAGAGTAGCCAGGGAAGACTGCCTGGGGTGACATTAACTGAGACATGAAGGATGACAAGGAGTTGGTCATGAGAAAAGTAGAGGAAGCGCTTCTAGACAAAGGACAGAGCAAAGATGCAGAAGTAAGAACTCAAACTATCCAATGAATTGCAAGAAAGCTGGTATAGCTGCAGACTGGAGCTCCTCTTGTTGTTACCCACACCCCATCTCTATTTACCCCACAGCTCACAGAAATCCTGAAATCATAACTGCCTACAGTGTCTAAATAGGCATGCCTCTTTCTTTTCCCCTTGAGAAATACTGTATAAATCACGACCTCGAGCTGGTGTTAAATAGGAAAGAAATTTCTTCAAAGGTTTTTGTTTCATTCCATTTTTTAAGTATAATCACATCCTTCAAATACTGAAAAGAAGTAGAAGCCTATTTAATCAATACATATGTGTTTGCATGTGTTTCTACAAAAGTCCACCCACCTAACTCAGAATCACAGGCCCTCATTCATGAGGTTACCATTGCATCCATCCTTGAAGAATGCACAGCTTCCTGACCCAACTAGCTGTGTTTTTTTTCTCTGCTTGGTCTCCATGGGAAGCAGTCTCTTTTCAGAACCACATAGCCAAGGAGAATCTGTAGCAACTCTAGATCTGGCGAGAAGACAAAATATACACCATTAAATTAATTACGTGGTCTGAAGTCAATTTCTCCTTTGCATTTGTTGGCAATAGCACTAATATTTATAAAGTAAGTTATTTCATATATGAAAGGTTCATTTCTTTATTTTCTTTCTATGAAATTAGATGAAACTCAATTTCAGTTCCACTGGGCTTTTGGGAAACTCAATTTTAGTCACGTACAGGGTTCTTTTCCCTCTACCCACTCCTATCTCCAACTCAAGGTCATAGGGTCTCAGGTCTTATTTAGAGATCAGAAATAACCTCCTTTGAATATTCTGGAACCACACTACCTAGATATATATCCTGGTTCTGCCACTTTCTAGTATGTGACATTGAGTAATTTACTTAACCTCTCTGATGATTAGTGGAGATGATGTTAACTACCTCATAGGGTTGTTGGATGGTTAGATGAGTTATTAAGAAAATATCCGGCACTTAAATGCATCCTTTTCATCATCATTTTTATATAATGTGAAAGTGTCTGGGAGCCTCCTCTAGTAACTGGTCCATTCTAGTTATCAGAGAGATGTCCAGTCTCCCAGCCAAAGGATTTCCTCATATTCCATCATATCTGATGCTTCTAGATGAAGGATCCTAAGCCTCTGAGATACTGCCATCACCCCAGGCAACACCACCTTGGTATAAGCCCAAAGTCTCCACCAATGTTCCAATTATTCCCCAGGAATTTCTCTGCAGGATTCTCCCCATCTTTCCTTTTAGGATCCTCGATAGCATCTCCTTCCTCTCAAAACACTCAGCAAAATGTCTTTAGGGAGTTTAATCTCAAATGCACACACACACACAAAAAAACTGACTAAAACCTCAGAAACTAGCAGATATTTCAAGCAATTTTTAGAGCTTGACAAATGATTGGTTATTTGCTTGGGAAAGCATCAGGGGAATGAGCTAATACAGAGAATAAACACAAGTTTTTATTTTCTTGCCACACTGATTCGTTCATGCTTGTTTAGACTGACGGACAATCCAAAAGATTGAAAATATGTACAACTGATAGCAGTTCCACAAGTGAAAATACATGTCTTCAGTCATAGCTAATCTGCCAGGCCTGATGTTCACTTGATAATGGTCTGTAAGATAGGTCCCGGGTGGTACACCAGGATGGAGCGGCAAAAGGATTATGAGAGAGTAAGTGCAGGAGCCCTATGATTCGCATGAAAAATAAATTAAATAAAGAAGAGTTTGGGAAGCCCCAGGGGATTAGGCAATTTGTTTTGCAATCTCACTTGAATTTGGGAACTGTCTAACTTTGGAGAGTCACCCACTTTCAAAACAAACCCTGAAACAATTGCAGTATAGCTAATAATGAGACAAGCAAGCTTCTGAGGAGGGGACAGAAGTGCTTAGCAGATTCAGAGGGGTTGCATCAGCAACCTAAGGGAGAGGGGAAATAACCTGTACCATGCAAGAAGCCAGAGAGGATCATCACCCATGAAGCACTTGGTGAGCTGTGCCAAGGAGGAAGGCCAGTTCAGGTGGGGAGAGGAACAAGGCACAGCACTGAAGTGGAAAGGAGGAGACACAAAATCCAAGCAATGTCTTTGTGCTGATTTGAAATGATGTATGTACTCTAGAAAAGCCACGTTTTAATCCTAATCCCATTTTGTAAAGGCAGCCGTGTCTTCTAATCCCTATTCAGCATTTTATATTTGAAACTGTAATTAGATCATCTCCCTGGAGATGTGATGTAATCAAGAGTGGTTGTTAAACTGGATTAGGTGGAGGCGTGTCTCCACCCATTTGGATGGGTCTTGATTAGTTTCCTGGAATCCTATAAAAGAGGAAACATTTTGGAGAAAGAGATTCTGAGAGAGCAGAACAACATAGCCATGAGAAGCAGTGTCCACCAGCCAGCAACCTTTGGAAATGAAGAAGGAAAATGCCTCCCAGGAGCTTCATGAAGGGAAGTCAGGAGAGAAAGCTACCAGATGATGCTGTGTTCACCACATATCTTTCCAGATGAGAGAGAAACCCTGATCCTGTTTGCCATGTGAAAAACCCTGAATTTCAGCAGCCTTCTTGAACCAAGTTATCTTTCCCTGGACGCCTTAGATTGGACATTTCTAGAGACTTGTTTTAATTGGGACATTTTCTCAGCCTTAAAACTGTAAACTAGCAGCTTATTAAATTCCCCTTTTTAAAAACATGCCATTTCTGGTATATTGCATTCCAACAGCTAGCAAACTAGAACAGTCTTATTCCATCCACTCCAGAATCTTGAAAATTTGATTTCTGGTATTACAGTATGTTTTGTTGACATTCAACTTGAAGACTAGTCTTTGATTTTTCCCATATAATTATCTCTAGATTTGTTTCTAACAGTACTATTAATTCTGCTTTCCAGGCTCAGGATTCCCCCCAAGACAGGGGATGGAAGACAGGGAGAAGAAAGCTTAGTTGTAAAATAACAGATCACTGCCCCTTTCCATAGCTTTCAGCCCCTCAGATATTATTGTTCTCAGTATTTACACTGAGCCTGGGCAGAGTTCCATGTAGCTGGAGAGGGAGTCAGGGTTGGGGGAGGGTGTTTTCCATTCTTGCTCCCTATTCCAGGGTCTTCTATGACGGCCAAGTTAAGGCAGATGGTTGGTGGTGGAGTGAGGGGATGTCCATTTCTCTAAGAGGCTATGCATTGGTTGAAACAGAAAGGATTGGTCTTCTATTCTAAATGGAGGCTGTAAGATGTGATTTTCTACCTCCGGGCATCCTTGGTAAAGTTTCCACTGTATCTTGGCTCAAGAAATCATGAACACTGTCATATATCCCTATTATGCACGTGTGTTTCCTCCTTGTGGATGGAAAGCACCCTCTTGCTCAACTAGGGTGGTTTTCATAGAAAAAGAAAGCCAATGATTTTCCTCTAATTGGCCTTAAACTCTGCAAACTAAGGATCCCAGGAAACTTTTTTGTCCCTTTCCTACCCACGTAGCTAGGATGCTCAGTGGGGTCTATCCATCATGGTTTCTCCATGTAGGGACACGCAGTACCACAGCACATAAGGGTGTGTCAAGCAGAGCAGATTAGCTCTGTGCCCAGTTTCACATAAAGGCAGGAAAAGACTCACAGATGTGAGTGCGATATGTGACAGGAGATGCTGATTATTGGAAGATGGAGAGCTAAGCCTTGCCTGTAAGAAATTAAGCCTCAGTTAGGCCTAATTTTGAAATCTGGAAAATCATTCAGCATTTAGATATATTGAGATGTAGTTGAGAGAATATGGGCTCCAATTTCACTATTTGTTCTATTTCCTTGGGAGGACTACTTAAACTCCCTCCAAACTCAGTTTCCTAATATATAAAATTAGGATAATGGTAGAACAGAGCTTTCACAGCTTTCAACAAAATGCCTAGCATATAATTACTAAACAAATGTTGATTCCCTTCCTTCACTTTTCCTTTTCAGAAAGACACTATTTTAATCAGGCTTCTCTAGAAAAACAGAACCAACAGGACATACCTGTAAAAATGAGATTTATAAAGGTGTTTCATGCAACCATGGGAAGGGAAGAGTCCAAAATCCATAAGTCAGGCTGTGAAGCTGGCAGCTCCAATGAAGGGTCTGGACGAACTCAACAGAAGAGGCTCGCTGGCTGAAGAAGCAGTGAAAGAGTCTCTCTTCTCCCTTAATCACGTTCAGCTGATAGAATTATCTTGTTGGTAGGAGCCAGGCTTTAGCTGATCGTAGATGTAATCAGGCACAGCTGCAATCAACCGACTGATGATTTAATACACCAGCCTTCCAGTTTATCAACCAGCCACAAAATATCCTTGCAGCAAAAGCCAGGCCAGTGCTTCCCTGACCAGACAACTGGGCATAATCACTTAGCCAAGTTGACACCAGAAACTAACCATCACAGATACCATCATCTTACTTCTCCTTTGGCTTGAAATACTCATTACAAAAGTCACACCTTTAAGTTTAGGCATAGGTGTAGTCTCTGGAAGCCAATTTAGTTACTCAGGAAGGAAATGTATTGGGATTTTAACCTTTTCCCAAGAACATATTAGCCTGGGTTTTGTTTCCTTAAACAAAGGATATGTCAAAGAAATAGCAAGGATGGCCTAGGTGAATAGGGCTGTAAAACTGTATCTTTGTATATTTTTATGAGGGTGAGGACAAGTTGCAAAACACATGGTACTCAGCAGTTGTGCAAAGAGAATAGGCCTAAGATTAAGAATAGGTCTAAGGCAAGAGAAAGAGGAAAATCCAGCGGCCCACTGTGACCAACGGAAAAGTGTCATGTCACAAGAGGGAGAAAATGAAGGTCCAGTTTTCTGAATACAGAATTCTGCCAAGGATAGCCCTGGTAACTTGCATGGGAAAATGAAATAACACAGATTATTAGCTGCATCAAAGAAGATATATTAATCAGTTCTCCTCAAGTATGTCAATAAGAACCTGTAAGCAATATTTCTTGCCTTCTGCAGATTAACTATATTATCTTCCAATGACAGCATTTCACTAAGAGTATTCAAATCAATTCAAGCAGCATCTATTACACCCTTATTATGTACCTTTACCTTACATGTTCTGCAGTGACAGAAAATCAATCCAGTCTCCATTAAAACTTAACCCTGAAAGGCCCACTCTAAAAGACTAAACAAGGGTTCAGGAGTAATGGGCTATTCATATAACTTTAGTGATATTTACATAGAATCCATTTTTCCATTCCATTTATAGTTGGACTGAGACTGCCCTATTGATGAAAGGGAAAATAAGTTCTAAGATTAACACGGTGAGTTTTTTAGATATTGTTCATTCTCTAACACCACCCCAAGGCAAAAGTGTTCTCCAGGTAACTGATATTGCTAACAGAAAACAACTGAGAGGGTAATAGTGTTCTAAAGCCTTTAATTCTCTTCAAAAGAGCAGTCAGTGCTGTGCTAACCTGAGCCCAACAGACAGGAGGGCTGGGGAAGATACTGAAGCTAGGGGTGCATGGAGAACTGAAGGAGAATGTGACCTGCATGAAAGAATTCAGGAATATATAACTGGTGATCCTTGAGATACCAGATGCAGAGGTCAAGCCAGGGTCCTGTTGAGCCATGAGGTTTGTGATAACAGAGCACAGAAGGAAAGGCATTCCAGATGTGGAAAACAGTATCTGAAAATGTCCATAAGTGGAAATGATCAGCGGCCTTTGGAGGCACATATGCAAGGAAAAAATAGTGCCTAGAAGCTAATTCATTCCCCTAGTCCACCTCAAAACCTTAACACTGGATTGCTGTTATTATACTTTGTTGCCATGTAACTCCAGTATTGTTCATTTCCCTTTTATATAGTTAAGTCTAGCCTACATTAATTAAATGCATGTGTTTACTTATAATGTTTGTGTATACTCTTCCCAGCATATGGGGCTTGCAGATAATAGATACTAAGTAAAGGTGGATCAATAATTGATCGACAACAGATAATTAGAAAGATCAATAACAGCTTACACTCCTGCTAGTTTCACTCCATCTGTTCTATATTGCCACATGGCTGCTGATCTAAAAGGTGTGCTGTTGACCTTTACATCACTGGTTTTCAGCCTCAGTTGCGTTGGAATCACCTGAGGTCCTGCAACTTGGTTTGCACCCCCCAGAGATTCTGAAAATTGCCCAGGACAGGACCCGGTCCTCAGGACTTTTAAAGCTCTCTAAGGGATTCCAATGTGCATCTGAGGTTGAGAGACACTGTTTTAGAAGAAGATGTGAGACAATGACAAAAAAAGAAGGTGAATGGGGAAAAGATGAGTCCAGAAAGTTTTCTTAACTGTTTTGAAGTCATTTACCACATTGTTTTTGTCATGTTAACCTGGCAAAACTTACTGAGTAAAAATATCAATAGGAATTTCCTTGCTTAAAGAACTAGAAATTGCTCATGATCCCCATTACACTTTTCCTGTACTCCATTCAAATTCTATCAAACTTTGTTCCCTGAATAATCCCTATTTTTTTTCTCTCCCCATGTCTTGCTCATGTAGTAGCCTCTGCCTGAAATGCCCTCGCCTGCCTTGTGCACCTATTTAATTCTCTTCATCCTTCCACACCGATCTCAGATGCCTCCTCTTGCATGAACTAGATCTTCCTTTAGTTTCAATCTGTTCCTCCTTGGAAACTTCTTAGAATTATCTATTTTTCAACAGCAGTATTGTATTATAGTTTTTTTTTCAAAGGTCTTAATCTCACTAAATTATAGACACATTGACCAAAATAATCATATTTTTTATATTCAGATTTTCCATAGTGAACAGTAGTTCAGAAGCATAATTTCCAGATCAGCAGCATCAACATCACCAAAAAATAATTAGAAAAGCAAAATTTTAGGCCCCACCACAGATCTACTGACTCAGAAATTGTGAGAGCTTGCCTCAGCAATCTGTTTCCTTTTTTTTAATTTTTATTTTGAAATGGTCAGTGCGATGGTAGCTCAGTGGTAGAGTTCTTACCTGCCATGCCAGAGACCCGGTTTCAATTCCCAGTGCCTGCCCATGAAAAAAAGAAACTATTTAAAAACGGGCAAAAAACTTGAATAGTCATTTATCAAAACAGTATACACAAAGGCTAAAAATTTAGCTCATGAAAAGATGCTCACCATCACTAGGTATTAAGGAAATGCAAATCAAAACCCACAGTGAGATATTTCACACCAACTAGAGTGGCTACTATTAATTAAATTGTAAAAATAAAACAGAAAACTCCAAGTATCAGAGAGCATGTGGAGAAATAGAAACAGTCATCCACTGCTAGTGGCAATGTAAAATGCTGCAGTTACTATAGAAGACAGTTTGGCAGTTCCTCAGGAAACTAAGTATAAATTACGCTTTTTCATTTTAAAACTTATTACAAGCTACATTATAATAAAACAATGTGGTACTGGCTCAAGGACAGACATATTAGGCCAATGTAATCAAATTGCTAGTGCAAAAAAAAACGCTCATCCCTTTGGTCAACTGACCTTTGACAAATGTGTGGAGTTTACTCAGTTGGGAAAGAATAGTTTCTTCAACAAATGGAGCTGGGAGAACTGGCTAGTCAAATGCAAAAGAATGAAGGTAGACCCCTGTCTCACAGCATATGTAAAAATTAACTGTCAACTGATCAAATTCCTAATATAAGAACTAACGCTATAAACTATCTCCAGAAAATGTAAGGAAACATTTTCAGTGCTTCATGTTAGGCAGGGATTTCTTAGACTACACCAAAAGCATGAACAACAAAAGAAAAATAGATAGTGGGGCTTCATAAAAATGTTGAAATGTTGTACATCAAGGACTTTACCACAGAAATAAAATACCACCCACAGAGTGGGAGAAAATGTTTGGAAACCACATATCCTGTAGGGATTAATATCTAGATACATAAAGAAATCTTACAACTACCAAAACATACTTATGCCCATTTTAAAATGAGCATAAATCATAAACATTTCTCTAAAGAAAATATACAAATGACCAATAAATACATGAAAATATGCTCACCATCATTAATCATGAGGAAAACCAGAATGAGTTACCATCTCTTACCCACTAGAATGGCAATTATTAAAAAAAAAATAATAGCAGAAAACAAAACAATATTGGAGAGGATGTGGAGAAATAGCCACATCCATACATCATTGGTGGGAATATAAAATGGTGTAGCCACTGTGGAAAACAATTGTGTAATTACTCCAACAGTAAAATACAGAATTACCATATGACCCAAGAATCCCACTTCTAGGTATAGACCCAAAAAGACTGAAAGCAGGGACTTGAACAGATATTTGTACACTGATATTAATGGTAGCGTTATTCACAATAGGCAAAAGATGAAAGCAACCCAAGCATCTATCAACAAATTGACAACAAACAAAATATAGTACATACATTCAGTGGAGTATTATTCAGCTATAAAAGGATTAAAGTTCTGATACATACTTCAACATGGAATCAATGGATACTTATTGATCTCTTCTCATGATCCAAGAACTATCCTAGCTGCTGAACACTAAGTGGTGAACAATTCATGGAATTTCCTGTTTACACAAATAATTATTATAATTATAATTGTAATAAATATTATAAAAGAGAGGTACAGAGTGCTACGATAGTATATAATAGCAGACCTAGGCTAGTCCAAAGAGACCAGAGAAGTTTTCCTGATATTCAGATAATCTGAGATTTAAAAGATGAGTCAGACTTGGCCTCTTTTAACTGAAGGAAATGAAGTTTAAAAAAAAAAAGGAAATGCTCTTTAACAAAAATAGAAGAAGGATCTTGGCTTTATACTGGGAGTGTGATTAAAGATGTACAAGCAAGAAAATCCAGGGTGATGGCAGTAACCAAAGGAAGTGCCCACCCAGCTTACGTGGTCTATACGGAGAGCAACTCCAGCCAGCTCACATGCATCACACTGAGCCAGCAGTACTGGTCATCTGTGAGTTGATAATAAGCTCTGTTTCATTTCGCTGTGCTTCTGGAACGCAATATACCAGAAATGCATTGACTTTTACAAAGGGGATTTATTAGGTTACAAATTTACAGTTCTAAGACCATGAAAATGTTCAAATTAAAGCATCAACAAGAAGATACCTTCACTCAAGAAAGGCCGATCACATCCAGGGTTTCTCTGTCCCACGTAAAGGCACATGGCGATGTCGGCTGGACCTTTGCTCCTGGATTTCGTTGCTTTCAGCTCCTGGTTCTGGGGGCCTCCTCTCTGAGCTCCTATATGTCTCCAAGCATCTCCAAATGTCTCTATGTTTGCTCTTTTAAGAATGTCAGCAAACTAGCTAAGATCCATTTGAATGGGTGGGGGCCACATCGCCATGGAAATAATTTTATCAAAAGGTCCCACTTACAATTGGGTGGGTCAAATCCACATGGAAACAACTGGAAAAGATCCCACCCACAATAAATCTGCACCCATAAGACTGGATTAAAAGAATATGGCTTTTCTGGGGTACATAACTGCTTCAAACCAGAAGCACAGACTCCATTCATCGAAACCTTCTGTGTTCTGGGAAGAGTATCAGGAGCTTTCTGAATACATCATATAATTTATTGGGTCCCTAGCAACAGTTTGATTACTACTGGAATGAAAGCTTGGAGGGGCCATATTAAAAAGACAAATTGGAAAACAAGTTCTACATTTGGAGACATTCCTCCAAGTGCCCTTGGGCTTTATGGAGTTTGGAAAAGAAAAGAAAGTAACCCAGAAATGGGAAAGAAAACTAATACCTGCCAAGCACATTCTGTGTGCTAGGCACTAAAGTTTAGAGCTTCGCATATGTAATCTGTGTTTATGGCTCTTAATCTTTTCAATAACCCCAGGAAATGGATATTGCTCTTCTTATTTCAAAATAAGAGCTGAATTCAGGGTCTTGTGTGAAAACATGGTGTGTTGGTTTGAAGCTATATATACCCCAGGAAAACATATTCTTAAATCCTATTCATTCCTGTAGGTATGAACCTATTGTAAGTAGGACCTTTTGATGACATTACTTCAGTCAAGGTGTGGCCCAGCCCAGTCAGGATGGGCCTTAATTCTATTACTGGGGTCCTTTATAAGTGGCATTAAAATCAGATAGTAAGAGAAAATCCAGAAGAAGCCAGAAACTTAACATCAAAGGGAGAGAAAGAAAAGACCAGGAGACACCTACATGTTCCTTGCCATGTGACAAACTAAGGACCAAGGTCACCAGCAGCCAGCCCCAGAATATCACGGTCTTCTGGAAGAAAACATAGCTTTGATGATGCCTTGATTTGCATTTTCCCAACCTCAAACCATTAGCCAATAAATTCCCATTATTTAACCTGGCCAATTTCCTAGTATTGGCTTGAGTAGCCTAGGAAACAAAACCACATGGTCTATGTGAAAACAAGCTGGACAGATTTGTACTTGGGCCTGCTTCCATGGGAGCTATGTCCCATTCAGGGGCATTAGCCCCCTTGTTTACGTCCACTCTCATTTTTATTTCTTTTCCTTCTGCCCTCCTACTCAGCTCCTGGGTTTATTCCTGCTCTTTTCAGGCTCTCCCTCATACAAACACCATAATTCCCTGAGGAATTCTCAATAACCAAAGCAAGACTTTTTCCCAAACCTGAAAGTCTATTTTATAAATATAATTTTGAAAATTCATAATACCAGCCATGTCAGTCTAAAAAGTCCATATTCATTATTTTACCTTACTACCTTTATCACAAGGATGTAGACAGAATCTTAGGACTCAAAGTCTAAAGGAAACATTTTTAGCTCTGCTGCTGATATATTATTCCATTACAAGATCTTATTGCTATTGTATTGGTATGACTTTATTTGGATTCTAATATGACTTTAGGGGAATGTGAGATCTGTAAAATACATTTATGCAGCCACAATAAAAGAGTTGAGATGGCTGTGAAGGGAAGAAAAGAGAACAAAACACCAAAAGATGCTGGGAGTTACTGTGGCTACTCTATTTCTGTTATCTGGCATGGAACTCATACTGTAACAACTTCTTAAAGTAAAGAGATTAAAATTTGAAAGAAAAAAATAATTTCAATTAGGAACAAGATCGTGTATAGTGGGTGGTTTTTTTCTATCTAGATAAATAAAAGACACATAAGCTGCAGGAAACAATGTTTTCCAAGTTCTGGTGTACACATTAATAGTGACCTCAGATTTTAATCAATTGTAAAAAAACACAATCACGATTCATCTAGACCGAAATGGGGACTATGGAGTAAAACGAGTGTGAAAACTTATGAATACAGTTGACCAGATGAGGTGGTCTAGTTTGATGGAAACAAAAATCTTAAATCCATATAGCTCATGCATTTTTTCTCATCTCTGGAACAAAGCACCAAATAAGCATTAGCTTAAAATGGCCTGACTTTGAATGTTCTTTCAAAATCTTGTTATTTTTTTTTTTTTTTTGGCCTTCAGATGAACGAATATTAATCAAACGTCAGCACTAGATTAGCATCACTGCCCAAATGAACAGAAAGTCCTAGAAATTCAAAGCAACAGGAATAGAAAGCCAGCCCCACTTAGCCTAGTAGCTGTCGAACAACACTGGCATAGTCTGGCATTGTTGAAATTAGAATGAAGTATTTTGTTTCTCATGCGGCATTTAGTTTTGAACTCTATATACTTAGAAGGTAAATTTTCATCCTTAGAGGGGAAAAAACTGCCAACAAAAATATTAACCTGACTCCTAGCAGCCTAAATGCAAATACTCATTCAGTGCTGATGGGTACACTCAGTCTCTGGATTAGTAAATCCACAGAGGTAAAAGGCTGGTAACTCTTCTTAGGAAAAAAAGACTAAGATTTGGTCTATCCCTAGAATCACCAACTTCAGCAGATATTCAGGTGGACCCAAATTGGTAATTGACTATTACTATCCTAGCCTCCTGTGATAGGCACGTGCATGTGTGTGTGCATGTGTGTATGCCTGTGTAGGGGGAATTGGTAACCAGGCGAAGATGTAATCTTGTCATCCTTTCTCCAATGGCAGAAATGCTAGGAAACCAGATCCTGACTGCATCTATAAACCAGCTCTGTACTCCCCAATACCTTCCAGATGTATTTTTCTTATTATCATACACACATTCAATCCACTTGAGAACAAATACATATAGCCAGTGTGATTCAGCAACTATGTATTGTTCACTTATATTCTGAGAACACACGTGTGGAACATAAGCTTTAGAGATATGAAGATGAATATAACACAAGACGAACTAACTTCAGGAGCTTGTAATAAATCTAGGTTTTCAAATATTTCACTAGCTACATAACAGAGATGGAAATAGGAAGGATATTTCAGATAGAATAAACCACATGAGTCAAAGAGGCAAGAGTGGCAGATAAGAATAGTCAAGCACATAGTTGTAAGGTTGATCTTGATTTATTCATGAGCAAAGAGTGGCCATCAGAAGGTTTTTGTTTTATTTGGCTTTTGTTTTTGGCAGGAGGTGACCAGACCTGTGTTTGAGAGAGAGAACTCTAGCAGCAGTGTGGAAGGAGAATTTGTCTAGAGAAGAAACTGCTAAGCAGAGGGACAGGTTAGGAGGCTATTTGCACATTCAATACATGATATAAGAGGGAAGCAGAGGTAGAAATTGGACGAATTTTCTAGGACATATAATTTATAAAACTGACTCTAGAGAAGATAGAAAACCTAAAGAATTAATATAGGAGAAATAGAAAAAGTTGTCAAATTAATCACCAACTACCCCCCACCACCATACAACCATCACCAATAAAAGTACTTTGTCCAGATTGTTACATAGGGAGAAATCTACCAAACTTTCAAAGACAAATAATTCCAGTGCTACTTTCCAGGGTAGATGGCTATTCCAGAGTGCTTTTAAAAAGACATTATGTATAAGCATTGCATTAATAGCCAAACCTGAACAAAAGCAGCACGTGTGCATACACACACACACAATACAAAACCACAGAGGAACAGCTCAAGAATGTCAATATAAAATGCCTGAAATACCAGCAAACGGAATCCAGTGGCACATTAAATAAACAAGTGAGGTTAATTCTAAGAATTAAAAAAAAAAAAGAAGATTGATGTTAGGATATCTATCTAGGATTATCTCCAAATATACCAGAAAGCCATTTAATAACATTCAACACCCATTTCTGTTCCTGTCTTTTGCCTATGTTTCTGTTATATGATGACTGTTTTTTATTCACTTATAAATTTCATATGAAAAAATATTAATTTATAGGAGTTCTTTGTATATTCTACATGCAATTTCTTTGTTGCAATATTTTCTCCCAATTTGTGGTTTTGCTCTTCATTCTTTTTATGGTTTCTTTTGAAGAACAAGAATTTCTTAATTTTATTGTAGACAAGTATATTCATAGTTTCCATTTTGGTTCTTATTATCTTATTAACCAACACACTCCAAAAATGCTGAAAAGCTTCATGAACTTCAACATCAGCTCTTAATAAAATTAAGCTTCTGATAAAATAGGAATAGATAGACAATTCCTTAACATAATAAATAATTGCATCCCAATTCCAAAACCTGTATAATGCTTAATGAGAAAACACAAGAAGCATTTCATTAAAGTCAAAACAAGGCAAAGATGTCCATTATCATGTGTTAGTTAGATTCAGTTGTCAGCTTGGCCAAGTGAGCATACCTAGTCTTGTTGCTGCAGACATAAGCCAACAGTACGTGAAACTCATCTGTTGCTAATTACATCTGCAGTCAGCTAGGAGGCGTGTCTGCTGCAATGAGTGACGTTTGACTTAATTGGCTAGTGCTTAAATGAGAGAGCGCAACCTAGCACAGCCTAAGCAGCTAGGCATTCCTCATCTCAGCACTTGCAGCTCAGCCCAGGCCTTTGGAGATGCAGAAAGAAGTCACCCCGGGGAAAGTTGTTGGAACCCAGGGGCCTGGATAGAAGACCAGCAGAGACCGTCCTGTGCCTTCCACGTAAGAAAGGACCTCAGTGGAAATTTAGCTGCCTTTCCTCTGAAGAACTAACAAAATAAATCCCCTTTTACTAAAAGCCAATCCGTCTCTGGTGTGTTGCATTCCAGCAGCTAGCAAAC
The DNA here is from genome assembly GCF_023851605.1 of Tamandua tetradactyla. Lineage (NCBI taxonomy): Eukaryota > Metazoa > Chordata > Mammalia > Pilosa > Myrmecophagidae > Tamandua > Tamandua tetradactyla. The sequence continues at coordinate 17,894,592 of NC_135348.1, read as the reverse complement.
TAGAACAATCACCATCACTTTCAATATTTTTCTGGACTTAATGGCCTACACAATTAGAAAATAGAAAGATACATAAAGTATATAAATTGGGAAGGATAGGATTAAATTATTTGCATATGGTAGAATTATGTACCTGGAAAGCCAAGGAGCATCAACTAAGAAGCCATTATAAACAATGACAAAATTCCTTAAAATGACTAAGTACAATATTAACATACAAAAATCAATAGCTTTCATTTATGAAAACAACAACCAATTAGAAAATCTATCCATTTTACATAGAAATGCACTTTTTTAAATATACAAGAGCCACATGATTAGATGTTTTAAATGCTATGAAGTTCTAACAGAAGACTTGAACAACTGGAAAATTTTATATTCTTTGATGGAGAAACTCAATATTATAAAGACAGCATATCTATAAATGTAGCATAATTCCATTAAAACACCAAAGCAATTTTTTTAACTCTAGACAAGCTGATTCTAAAATGCATGAAGCAAAAACTGATAGAACTGAAAGGGGAAATAGCAAATCCTCCATTTATCATTGAAGATATCGACAAACTCTTCCCAGTAATTGATAGAACAGTACACAGAATATTGCTAAAGATATAGAAGACTTGAACAGTGCTATCAACCAACTTGACCAAATTGATATTTATATACTACTACACCCCAAACCAGCAGAATAGACATTCTCTTTAAGTGCACATGGGATATTTACTGCAATAGTCCACATGTTGGGCCATAAACGCAGTCTCAGTAATTGAAAATTTCAAAGGAAATCATACAGAGGGCATTCTCTGACCATAACAAAGTCACAAACAGAAAGATATTTGGGAAAATCCCCAAATATTTGAAAAAGTAAACAATATACGTGTGTATCACCAAAGGACCAAAGAAAAAATCATGGAGGAATTAGAAAACATTTTTAACTGAATAAAAATGAAAGCGTAATTATCAAAATCTGTAGTAGCTAGATATGATGGTTAATTTCATGTGTCAACTTGGCTAGGTTATGGCATCCAGTTGTTTGGTCAAGGAAGCTGGGCTTGTACCTGCCCTGGTCAGCCTCAATTCACCGCCCTGAGCAGCTGCTCCCACCTCTGTTGAACTGGTAACAGCGGTTCATGGAGGCGCTGCAAATTCAGGTAAATTCAGCAAAGCGACAGCCTCCATGACGTAGTAAAAATAACTTGCTCTTGCCTGTGCCTCAAGCATTAGAAATTGGGGAAAGTAAGGTCAGTTGGCTGTGGTCCTGGACAATGCAGCTGTGTTGGCTGGGAATCCTAGGTCCCTGGGGTATTGGGGTCACCCAGGATTTAAGTATTAGACCACAATTTATATACAAAATGCCAAAAGTTGTCTGTGTACCCAACCCGGGATCCCTTTTATCCCAAGACACAGTATGTACGACTCTGTGGGCACTTATTATGCCCAGGCTAAATGTGGATTTGACTCCAGAAAGTTCTCTGCATTGCAGGGGGGAAAGGGGTGGTATGGTAATGGAAATTTAGCTTCACTTCTTTTTTTTTTTTTAATTTTTTTATTAATTAAAAAAAAAATTACAAGAAAGAAACACAAACATTCCCAGCACATACACTCGGCAATTCGCAGTATCATCACATAGTTGCATATTCATCATCATGATCATTTCCCAGAACATTTGCATCAATTCAGAAAAAGAAATAAAAAGACAACAGAAAATTAAAACAAAAACAGAAAAAAAAATTTTACATACCATACCCCTTACCTCTCCCTTTCATTGATCACTAACACTTCAGACTAAATTTAACATTTGTTCCCCCTATTATTTATTTTTATTCCATATGTTCTACTCATCTGTTGACAAGGTAGACAAAAGGAGCATCAGACACAAGGTTTTCACAATCACACAGTCACATTGCAAAAGCTATATCATTATACAATCCTTTTCAAGAAACATGGCTACTGGAACACAGCTCTACATTTTCAGGCAGTTCCCTCCAGCCTCTCCATTACATTCTTGAATAACAAGGTGATATCTATTTAATGCGTAAGAATAACCTCCAGGATAACCTCTCAACTCTGTTTGGAATCTCTCAGCCATTGACACTTTTTCTCATTTCACTCCTCCCCCTTTTGGTTGAGAAGGTTTTCTCAATCCCTTGATGCTGAATCTCAGCTCATTCTGGGATTTCTGTCCCACGTTGCCAGGAAGGTCCACACTCCTGGGAGTCATGTCCCACGAAGACAGGGGGAGGGTGGTGAGTTTGCTTGTTGTGTTGGCAGGAGAGAGAGGCCACATCTGAGCAACAAAAGAGGTTCTCTTGGGGGTGGCTCTTAGGCCTAATTTTAAGTAGGTTTGACCTATCGCCTGTGGGGTTATAGCTTCACTTCTTTTTGCCTTTAGGTCATAGCAAATGCCTTTCCGCAATAGTCTTCTGCAGTAGCCTACCTGCACAGCAGGTCTCAATGTTGAGTATGCACTGAACTGCCACCATCAGGTGTCACCGGCGTGCCCTGGACTGTGACTCTTATAAACTGGACTGTGTAGAATACCCTGCTGGCCTGGTAGAATTCAGTACATCAGAAAAATCCGGAAAAGAATCTTCTCATTTAGGACTGAAATCACAGGTTTTATTAATTATCAGTAGAATGATCATATTTGCTATACATTAAGCTATAATGCTTAATATTTGGTATAAATTTCCTTTTTTAGCCATGGCGGCCTTACTTTGTGGAGCTGTTATCTCTGTGCAGGGAGCTCCTAATGTGCTACTGTCTCTTACACTGTTACTGAAAGCAATGTCTGTCCTGTGTTGATGTAGTCTGCTGTGTGGGCGGATTGTGAAGACCCAGGGCCAGGTCCTGCCCCGTCCCCCATTTTAAGAGCAAGTCACCCAGCCCACGCATGCCCGGGACAGGCATTAAAGATCAAAAGAATGTGAAACCTTCTTCCCCTAATAATCACATCTCATGAGAGTCTGCTAAAACTCCACTGGAACCAAATCTCACCAGACTGATAAACTTTATAAGTCATTCCCTGGGCATGCCTCTGTCTTCTTTCTCTCTTGACTTCAGGCAGAAGGCAGACATTCATTTCCCAGCTGGCCACCATTGGGAAGACCTTCCTCCCATCAGTAAGCCCCTAATGAAACTCACGGGGAATCTTAAAAAAAATTAAAATAAAATAAAAAGCTGGGCTGACTGTTACTGTGAGGGTATTTCATAGACGGATTTAAATCGTTAGTCAATTGATTGACTCTATAGCTGATTACATCTACAATCAACAAGAGACTGCCCTGGCGATGAGTCTCTTCATTCAGTGAGTTTGAGGCCTTAAAGTAAGAACTGAGGATTGCAAAAGTCTAAAGAAAAAGAATTTCCCTATATACTTCAGCCAGCCAGCTTTTCTGGAGATTTCAACTTCTCCTTCATTAGTTTCTAACTAATTCCTACCCTAAGAATTCAGATTTGCCAATTCTCATGATTGCATGAGCCAATTCCTATTTATAAATCTCTTAATATTTGCTATAAATATGTATCTCCTATCGTTTCTGTTTCTCTTAGAGACCCTGACTAATACATTAGCAAAAATAATGCTTTAAGGGGAAAGTTATAGCTTTAAATGCTCTTTAGAAAAGAGAAAGTGGAAAAGCCTAAAATTAATTATCTAAGATTCCATCTTAAGAAACTGGAAAAATAAGAGCCAATTAAGCCAAAAATAAGTAGAAGGAAATAATAAATAAGAGTAGAAATCATTGAAATATAAAACAGAAACAATGAAACAAATAAATAAAATCAAAAGCTGGTTCATTGAAATAATCAATAAAAATTTTCTTGATTGATCTACCTAGACCAGTCAAGAAAAAGAGAGAAATCACAAATTACCAATATCAGAAATTAAATGTCCTACAGACATGAAACAAATAGAAAAGGATTAATACAAACAACTTATGGCAATAAATTCACCAACTTAGATGATATGAACAAACTTCTTGAAAGATACAAACGACAAAATTTCATTTAAAAAAGCTAAATAAAATAAAATCTATTAAAGCAAATGAATTACATAATTAAAAATAATTTTAAAACTTCCTACAAAAGAAAACTTGAAGTATAGGTACCTCATTGATGATTTCAATCAAATAATTAAGGAGGAAAAAAATACCAATTTCATACAAATTCTTCCAGAAAATAGAGGAAGAAGAAACATTTCCAAACTCATTTTATAAGGCCAGCATTACTCTGATACCAAAACAAAACAAAGACTTTACAAACAAAAGAATACTATGGAAATTTAAAGGATCTTTAATAGCCAAAACAATTTTTAAAAAGAAGAAAGCTGATGACAAATTACCTGATCTCAGGACTTGCCACAGAGTTCAAATAATCACTCAGTGTGTTATTGGTATAAGGATAGATCAATAGAACAAAACAGAGTCCAGAAATACACCCAAATTTATGTGCTTAGTTGATTTTTGACATAGATCCCAATGACTTTCAATGGTCAAAGTCTCCTTGTGGACACGTTTTCGTTGCCTTGGAGCAGAATTGCTGGGTCATATAATTGTATGTTAAACTTCATAAGAAACTTCAACTGTTCTCCAGAGTGGGTGTCCCACCCCCACTAGCATTATATGAGAGTCAGAGTTTCTCCATATCCTTGACAAATCTTGGTATCAGTCTTTTAATTTTAGTAGTTCTAGGGATTGTATTGATAGCTCACTGTAGTTTTAATTTGCATTTCACTGATGACTAATGATGCTGAGCATCTTTTTATGTGCTTATTGATTGCTCATAGATTACTTCGTACAGTATCTGTTTAAATCTTGCCCTAGGTTGTTTGTTTTCTTATTTATTGTGTTGTAAGAGTTATCTATATATACTGGATGCAAGTCCTTTGTTAGATAGACATTTTGCATATTTTTTTCTCTCAGACATTACAGATGAAAGTATAAATGCATGCAATCTCTGTGGAGAGCAGAAAAATTACAAATGCATGTATCTTTTGACCTAGAAATTCCATCTCCAGTTATTTATGTTGCAAATATTCCTATAAATTAAATAACCTGTGTATAACAATATTCTTCACAGTTTTATCTGTAATTATACAATGTTGGAAACAATCATAAAATCTATCAGTAGGAGTCTGATTTAAAAAAATGAGAGAAGAGTCATAGTGAAATACAATGCAGCCTTTATAAAAGAATAAGAATATATTTAGAAAGAAGCTCAAGATATGCTGCTAGAAAGAGAAAAAAAAAGTTGTAGAACAGTTTGCACAATATGATTCCATTTGTGTTTTTAAAGGTGTGCTTTTATATGCATAGATATCTCTAGGTTATGCCAGAATTTAATGGTGGTTAGTCAAGTGAACTAGGACTGGGTATGAAGGAGGCTTTTACTTTGCATTTTACATCCTTCTATTTGGGAAAAAAAAGACCTAGTTAACATTAGAATATGCAAACAAAAAGAACTAAGCCTGAAAAACAGAATGAGTGACAAATTCTATGACACTGCAGTGTTTGAGGAGGTTATGCATGAGAGGGAAAAGAATTCAAACACAGAGAGACATCCATACACATGTTCATATGCAGAAACATGGGCACTGTATTTCTTGGGAGTGAAGGGGGGCTTTATTGAACCAAGGAGGAACTTTAAAGTAGCAGCAAGGGTGCAAGAGCATAAGAACAGGAGCAGATGAAACATATCTTCAAGCAGTCTTTTTCAAACTTTTTTATTCTAGTAACATATAAACAATATAAAATTTCCTCTTTAACCACATTCAAATATATAATCCAGTGCTCATAATTTACATTCACAATGTTGTGCTACCATCACCACCTCCATATCCAAAACTTTTCCATCATCTTTTACCTGGCCCCTTGCTCCCCTAACTGGGTTCACAGCTGCTCATAACTCACTTCCCCAGCAGGGTTCTGCTAGCCTGACTACACATCAATTGTTTTACACTCAAATGTGTATCACCATTCTTCAAGAATTTATATTGACAATCTATGCACTTCCATTTAAGTTTAACAAATTGCAGCACATTTCTTAAAGCACATTCAGCAAGGTCCACCAGACGAATGTGGAGTCAGTGCCAGATGTCCCTAAATAGTAAGTCTGCCTCCAGTGTTCCAGCTTTAGAAAGTGCTTCTCTTGTATTCTTATACTTTTATACTCTCATGCTCTTACCAAAGGACAGATCTGTCCAGAGTGAGGACAGATCAAATGAAATTACAAAGTAGAAAACATTTACAAATATCGTCTGCCCATTTTGCTTTCTCCAGTTTGAAACCACCACTTCCACATGGCTTCTTCGGTATATGCTCTGCTGAGTGGTTTTTAGGTATGCCCAATTTGAGGCTCTGACTTAATGTGACCAGTGGTTTGGAGCTATGTACCCCAGAAAGGCCAGGATCTTTTAATCCATTCTTGTGGGTGCAGGCCTACTGTGGGTGGGACCTTTTGATTAGGTTGTTTCCATGGAGATGTTTCCCACCTTATTCAGAACGGTTCTTAATTTTTTTATTGGGGTCCTCTATGAATAGAATAGAAGGGAGAAAACACAGAGACATACAGAACCCAGAGAGATGAATCAAAAGAAGGACACACAGAGAGAGAAACACCCCGGAGAGGCTAAGAGAAGACCCACAGGACACAGAGAGCTCAGAGAGATGTCCCCAGAGAAGTCAGCAAGGATACACAGAACCTAAAAACAGTGGAACCCAGGAGCGAAGGACCAGCAGATGCCTTCCCATGTGACAAGAGGTGTCCCAGATTCTGGCAGCCTTTTTTTCATAGGAGGTATCCTCCTTGAAAAAGCCAACCCATTTCCGGTATATTGCATCCCAGCAGCTTAGCAAACTGAAACACCAACCATCCCTGTTTGGCCAGGATTTTCCTGCACTGAAAGTCCCATGTCCTGGGGAACCCCTCAGTCCCCAAACAATCCAGAATGTTGGCCACCTTATCTGACCCTGAATTTCATTGAACTGTAAACCCAAGCCTAATTCTAAACCCCCAAGGAAATTTCTACTCCTTTCATATTGCTTCTTCCCTCACTCCCACAATATTCCAATCAAAAGAGAACATCATTGTAAAGTATAAAAGATCACTCTTATATTTCACTGCTCCTCATTTTATAAACTCCAACCTCTCCTGTTTTCAGATGCCTGTTACATAGCACGAATTGATAAAAAACAAAAAGGGTCCCACAGTAAAACACAAAAACTTCCCTCTAAGGGAGATTATTTTTCACTATAAAACTTAGAATGCAAAAATTATTTTTCTGTGAATTTAAAAATTTTATCAGAAGGCATCAGAAGACCGATGAGGTAATGCCATTGAGTCCTGAAGGGGTGGTTGGAGGTACCACTTATTTGCACCAGATGGCAGCCATGAGCTCTACTTCTTTTGCTTCTGCCTAAGAGTCTGAATTGAGTTAGATTTTTCTCAGTTCAAAGTCATAAATCAGAAATGTCCTTAGAGTGACCTATGGATGTAAATTACCAGAATTTATCATCTGCTGTTACATATGTGGGATCCTTCCTGATGCCCTGCCTCAGAGAGTCATTTATTAAGTGTGTTCAAAAGGACGTTTTCCTTTGAGGCCCCACAATGTGGTCCCTGCAGTGGAGAGCCTGTTTCCCATGCGTAATAACATACCACTCTCTGGACAAGGGACGCAGATGAAGGACGCTTGGAGGAAAATGACAAGGAGGAAGAGAAAAGGGCTGCCTACTACAGCCCACGTCTTAGCATCTGGTACAACCTCGAAAGTGAATATATAAATTGAAGATAAAAAAATGCATCATCTTAAGAAGTTCCAGCTCTCTTGGCTTCCTAAATCATCAAAATTGAGTAATGTCGATCTTTATCTGCCCTTAGAAAAATGTCCAAGGTTTTTTTTTTTTCCTGTCCATTTACTCTATTTTATTATAGAGCTGAAATAGGTCACAATCTAATCAGGCTACACTGAGATATGTAAAGAAAATAGAGCGTCTTTATTTGTCTATAATCTAGCTAATATTGTTTAACAACTTCCCACCTTCATCTTGGATACAGCAAAACTTAAAACTGCCGAAAAATAATACCCGGTCACTTCTTATTAAGCAGTCCACTTTCAGGTTACAGTAAATCTTTTCATGTAGAAGTTCAGACTTGAAGAGTTTCTTCCCCTCCCCCTTCTCCTCCCCAGGGTAGCACCTTGGGATGGTGGGAAGAAAACCTGGTCTTTCCTGGGGACCTTGGGGTGTTCCCTGAGTCCTTGTTGGCCTCTGAGCTGAGGGTGTATTTATGCATCTGATCAGACTCACCCTGCAGACATCTGCAGCTGATGCCTGCTCTCTCTCCATTCCCTCAGTTATGTGGTCCTACCCCAGCTCTTTTCTCAGCTGAATATCCTCCCAGAGTCCGGCACAGATCCCCAGTCCAAAAAGTGTCAGCCTCTGGTTTCAAGGTCACCTCATCCCCGTTGCAGCTGCGTCTCTGGCAAGCTGGCCAGCCTCCCTCACCCTGCATATGGCCAGAAAGGACATCTCGATGCCATCAAAGGAAGGGCAGTCTCCAAGGGACCCAACTAGGTCTTTCCTCTGCCTAACCAACTCAGCCCGAACTTTGCCCCATTGTGGCTGATCAGAGTGCCAAGTAAGAAAGGAGGCGAGGACCCCTCTGCATTTGGCTACACACACACACACACACACACACACACACACACACACACACATAACCATTCTGGGATTTTAGCCTGCGGCAGGAAAGTCACGACATATTCTGAATGCTGATTGCTCCCCTGCCTCCCTGCTCCTCTCTCTCCTACTTTTCTAGCCTCCACACAGAGAGCTGTGAGAAAACTGTTTTCTTTTCCTTTCTGCAATGGACTTTCCAGTATCGTCTCCAATTCTTTCGGAGGCCACTAAGCCCCCCTCTGCTCAGCCATCAGAACTAATTATGACTTTAGGGCTACTTTTTTCTGCTAGACCTCATTCTTGATATGCAAAAGTTAGGACTTTGTGAAATATCTAAAAATAATGAATTCATAGAGACAGAAAATAAATTAGAGGTTGCAAGGAGATGGGATGAGGGGGAAGGGAAAGTTATTGCTTGGCAGGTATAGAGTGCACGTTTTGGAAATTGTTTAATCATTTTTTTAAGTTGGAACTTTGGAATAGAAATTTCCATCTCTGTTCAAAAAGCCTGACTTTCAAGACATTTGCCCCATCATAAAAAAAGTGAAGTAACTTAGCAATATCTCTTTGTTCTATACGGTATCACCTTTACCTTATCTGAATCAATAAGCCTAGTTTCTGAGTTGAAGATTAAAAAAGAATAAGAGTTACTCAAGTCCTTTGCTTATTTTTTTTCCTTTGCTCATTTAATTTAAAGGTTATTTGTCTTTTTGTATTTGAGTTGTAGCAGTTCTTTTCATATTCTGGATATTAAACCCTTATCACATATGTTGTCCTCAATCATTTTCTTCCATTCTATAGGTTGTCCTTTCACTTTATTGATGGTGTATATAAAAGCTTTTAATTTTGGCTAAGTTCATTTTATCTCATTTTTTTTTTTTTGCTTGTGCTTTTGGTGTCATGGCTAAGAAATACTACCAAATCCAAGCTTATGAAGGTATGTCTCTTTTTTTCTAGTAGTTGTGTGGATTTATCTCATATTTAGGACCTTGACCCATTTAGTGTTAATTTATACATATTACGGGAAGTAGAGGTCTAATTTCTTTCTTTTTGGACCACTGTTAAGGTTAGCCATAGAAATGATATTCATTTCTGGGCTCTCAATTCTATCCCATAGGTCTATGTGTCTATCTTTATGCTGGTACCAAACTGTTTTGATTACTGTGGCTTTGTGGTAAGTTTTGAATTTGCGAACTAATAGACATTTCTCCAAAGAAGGTATACAAGTGGCCAATACACACATGAAATATGCTCAACATTACTGGTCATCAGGGAAATGCAAATCAAAACCCCAATGAGATACAGTTCACAACCACTAGGATGGCTATAATTTAAAGGAAAAAAAAGCAGAAAATCATAAATGTTGGTGAGGGTGGGGAGAAATAGGAACGCTTATATATTGCTGATGGCACTGCAGAATGGTGCAGTCACTGTGGAAATCAGTTTGGCGGTTCCTCAAAAACTTGAATTATTATATGATCTGGCAATTCCACTTCTTGGTAAATACCCAAAAGAAATGAAAGCAGAGACTTGAATAGGCATTTTTATATCATTTATAGCAGTATTATTCACAATAGCCAAAAGATAGAATAAACCCAAGTATCCATCAGCAGATGAATGGATAAACAAATGTAGCATATATATACATATATATATATATATGTATATATATACACACAATGGAATATTATTCAGCTGTAAAAATAAATGAAGTTCTAAAGCATGCTGCAACATGGATAAAACTTGAAGACACCATGTTGAGTCAAATTAGCTAGAGAGAGAGAGACAATTATTGTACAATCTCACTTTTATGAATTACCTTGAAAATCCAAACTTAAAAAACACAGATGGTGTTTTATAAGTTACCAGGGGCAGGGCAGGGGAGAAGGCAGACTAGGGTGAGAGGGAATAATATCTTAATGGATGAATAGTTTCTCTTTTTTTTTTAATTTATTTTTTTATTGTATAGAATAACATATATATAAAGCAAAGAAATAAAAAAAAGCAATAGTTTTCAAAGCGCTCTTCAACAAGTGGTTACAGGATAGATCCCAGAGTTTGTCATGGGCTATCGCATGATCCTCTCATGTTTTTCCTTCTAGCTGCTCCAGAACATAGGAGGCTAGAGGGCTTAAGTACTTTTTTATCATCACAATCGACTTTTTTTCCTTCTTTTTTTGTGAAAAATAACATATATACAAAAAAGCTATAAATTTCAAAGCACAGCACAACATTTAGTTGTAGAACATATTTCAGACTTTGACATGGGTTACAATTTCACAATTTAAGGTTTTTACTTCTAGTTGCTCTAAAATACTGGAGACCAAAAGAGACATCAGTTTAATGATCCAGCATTCATATTCATTTGTTAAGTTCTATGTTCTATGTATAATTCCACCATCATCTTTGATCTTTCCATCCCTCTCTTTTGGGTTGTTTGGGCTATGGCAATTCTAAATTTTTTATATTGGAAGGGTCTGTCACTATATGGGGTAGGGAGATGGAATTATCTGATGTTCTGGGGAGGCTGGGCTAGGTTTCAGGACTTAGCTGGACCAGGAACCAATCTGGAGGTTGTAGGTTTCTGAAAAGTTACTCTAGCACCTGGAACCCTTCTGGAATCTTGTAAATTGCTCTAGGTGTTCTTTAGGATTGGCTGGAATGGAATGGCTTCTTTTTAAAGAGATGAAAAACGTATAATCAATGTCTGTGAAGGTAGCACAATACCATGAATATAATTAATACTACAGAATTGTACACTTGAATGTTGTTAAAATGGGAAACTCCGTGCTCTCTACTGGTTACTGCAACTTAACATTTAAAAAAAGGAATGTGGGGTGGGCAATGGTGGCTCAGTGGTAGAATTCATGCCTGCCATGCCAGAGACCCGGGTTCAATTCCCAGAGCCTGCCCATGCCAAAAAAAAAAAAAAAAAAAAAGAGGAAAGAAAGAATTAAAGTGACAAATTAATAAAAATCATTTTCAAGTATTGAAAATATTATCAGTATTATAGGGGATAAAACTCCATATGTAATGTGTTAGAATAGGACCTTGCACAGAGCAATCACAGATATTATCAGTATTAATATTATTACTGAATGCAAAATAGAGGTCTGTGCACCAGAGATCAGGAAACAAAGAATAGATTGTCATATTGGGACTGATTATTATGAAAACGTATTATAACGACCTAAAATATCTTATATCTTTTGAATTTTCATTTTTTTAAATATTGACAATACAGAAAGTGACAAAAATAGTTAAACATGAAATCAGAGCATAATTTGTATCTGTTTTATGGAAGTACTTGATTCAACATCTGAAATTATTAACTTCCTATTTTTCATATTTTTTTGTGTTCATTGGATGATTAATTAATGTTGTACTTAATAATTATACCAAAACTTATACTGGCTTTTCCTAAATCAACATAAACAAAGCCAGTTGCCTCATTGCCTTAGAAAATAAGGGACAACATGGGGCATAAAGGATGTTAAAGCAGCTATTATTGACAGCTCAAAGAACAAAATCATTGTAAACGAAAATCACTGACAGAAAATCATTGACTTCTCATGGTAGAGCCCATTTTGGTGGTGAAGACAAAGAGAAGCTACAACATTAATGACAGTTAATAGAAAATCACCTCCGCTTCAAGTTTTATGATCAAAACATTCAGGTTGAAACATACATGTTGTTTCTGTTTCAATCAAGGTTAACAATTGCTAGACCCTGTCCTTCGAGCAGACAGGCCTGAGTGTGAATCTGCAGGGTGAAGCAGCATTAACCTCTCTGACACTGGTTTTCCTAACCCAGTGGCTCTTGTTTCTTCAGTTATTATGGATTTGATGCTAATACTTCCAGTCTTCCAAAGGACGTGATTATTGATGTCACCTAACCTCTGAGAATAATTACATTCTTCTCTACAAAGAACCCAGTGTCCTAGAAAATCGATGTCAGTACGACCTTATGAGAGTAGAGTAAAATAATCAGTATATTAGAAGGGAAAAGTATGGTCTTCAGCCATTAAGATATTTCAAAGGCTGTATCATTTTAAAACAACATACCAATTTGGGGTCTACTTTCCAGAGGTTTGGATTTCCCAAAAAGCACTCATGGTTAATTGTTGTGACATCTTTAGGCATCATTTCATAAACCTGAATGCCTCACGGGGCTTCGTGGGGTCACAAAGAAGAAAACAGGTCAGAGAGTGGCAACAGTGACCAGTAATTCATTGAGCACAAGACGCTACCAGAAACATGGCCAGATACCCTCGGAAGACAAAAAAGAGTCTTTACTAGGAGAATTCTGGCCCCATCTGAATTCTTCCTGTCTATCTGTTCGTTAAAACAGTGTTTTTTGTGGTGTGCTCTGGGGCCGTGGAGGTTCTCCTGTAGGGCCCCAGGTGTCACGGTGAGGACCACGTAGACAAGACATTTATATATGGGGCTCCAGTTACTGTGGGGAATAAAAGGCTGGTCGGGAGAGGTGTCTGTTTTTAAAAGGTTGTTTTGTTTTGTTTTGCATGGCACGCACCGGGAATCGAACCCAGGTCTCCAAAATGGCAGGCGAGAAGAACTCTTCCTTTTAAGCATGCAGGGCGGTCCCAGGAATCTGTCTCTTGCTTCACAAATCTTTGGATAAAACAGACCTTGGAACTATTCCTCCCACCCCACCATCCCCCGCCCCCCTCCCTTCAGGCTGGACCCTCCAATTCCCTCTCCAGGTACCACCTCGGAAGCCATCTTCTCGGCCATCCCTTGCTTCCCAGACCAGGTAACCATTTGGGGAGGCGGGGGTAGATCCTTATTGTCGATAACCAGCTACGTCAGAATTACTCTCCTGAAAAGTAGGCCTTCACCAACCACTTGGTCAACCTGCACCTATGAGCCTCCTACACCTACCTCTCTCTCTCTCTCTCTCTCTGGGCTTCTATTTCCACCTCAACATTTTGGCCCTGAAAGTCACGGGCCACTTCTTTCACCAGTCAGGATAAGAGAAGCAGGAGGGCGTCTATCTTGAACGTGCAAAACCAGTGCAGTGGCCACGCCCTCTTCCGAGAGCCACAGAGGCCGACCCACGAGGAGTGGGGTAAAGCCCTGGCCGTGGGGGCCGCCGTGGGGGCCGCCGTGGGGGCCGCCGTGGGAGCCGCGGTGGGAGCCGCCATGGCCCTGGAGATGATCCTGAACCAAACCCTTTTGGATCTGCATGACGTGGGTTCTGCCAACACAGGCCATCATCTCTGTGGCTTTCTAGAGAGCTATTTTGTAGACAAGGAGATGAAACTCATTAAGAAGGTGCGCCACCACCTCATCAGCCTCAGCAGGCAGATGGCCTGTGAGCTGGAACGGGCTAGTGTCTCTTCTGAAGGCTCACCCTCAAGTACAACTAGAAACCTTGGGAACCCAAAAGCCTTTAGGGGGGGCCCTCCATATTTCCTTGGCATCCAGGCTTCTGCCTGAGCCCCTCCCTCCAGCCAGAAGAATCTTTTTAACCAACTGCCTTGCGGCCCTCTAACAAGCCAGGAACCAAGTGTAAACAATAAAGCTTTTTGCAGGAAAAAAAAAAAGTTTTCTAAGCCCGCTATCTTAAGCCTTATTGTATAATCATAATACATGGAGGGAAAAACAGTACCTATTATTCCCAGTTGTACACATCCTCCAAACCAGTGTGAATCTGGAGCATATGCTTTGAATCGTTGAAAGATAATTGCGCTATATAAACACCTAGAATAGACCATATGCAAAAATATTTTTTAAAGTTTATTTTTAAAATAAAAATAATAACTTAGAATACCAGAGGTATACCCAAGGTGCTTGGTGCATTTAGTTCCAACAATTCACATTTGAATCACTGGAAAATTTAAGAAAAAAAATTGCCATGCCTCCAATCGAAAAGATTCTGTTATAATTGGAGGGGAGTCCAGGAATCAGTACTTTTTATATTTCCCAGATGATTCTAATGTAGGGTGGGAGTTGATAACCCAGTAACAGAAATATGCAGAGAAAGAGAGACCGTATACACCGAGAGCAGTGGAGCAGAGTCCTCTTACAGAACCCTGCAGCTTCCAAACACCCGAAATGAACTCCATGTACCAGATTCATTTGAAATCCACCGAAGTGTCAGCTGTTACTCCTAAATAGCAACAGAATAAAAATTAAAAAAAAAAAAAGCCATAGAACTATGCTACACAGTGAGCCCTAAGCTATACCATGGACTATAGTTAATTCAATTATTAAAAATGTGCTATTATCAATTGTAACAAATGTTCCACACCAATACAAGGTGTTAATAATAGGCTGGTAAAGGGGAATACTATATTTTATGCATGATTTTTCTGTAAACCCTCAAGTTGTCCAATAAAGAAAAAAAATGGTGATGGGAGTAGCTTCCATCCCTGTGTTTCTGTCTGATTACATTTCCATTTGTTTTAGTGCAGCATTTCCAAAACTTAAAAGGTCACTGGAGAGACTTGATAAAACTAGAGATTCCAGGCTCTTCCCTTACAGATTCTAATTCATTAGGTCTTTGCTACAGTCTCGAAATTTGTATGTTCATTAGGCACCTCAGGAGAATTACAATTCAGCCAGTTTGGGAAACCCTGCTGTAGAATCTAAATCACTAAAATGGCTTTTAGTTCCATCTTACAATTTCACCCAGCTTCAATATATCATATATATCATTTCTAGAACAATTCTTCTATCTTGTATATCCATTATGCCATTTATTGCTGCCTGGCATAACCTGGTTCCATGTTCTTAGGCTGTTGAATGAATGAATGTGTTCTTGTTTGAATTCCCCTCCCCTCTGGAAATGGAGTTCCAGGAACTAGGACTGACACAGAGAGGGTGAATCTGCCTTTAGACGGCAAAGTATGGAGCTAAAAAAAATAATCCAAAAATAAAAATAAAGAGATGAAGTCATATTGGAAGTCAAGCATACTAAGGCAACTAAAAGGAGGATGCTCAAGTCCTCTTGGGGGAATGGTGAGAAAGGGGGAAAGTTCAACTTCCCCAACTGGAGAACTCTTGATATTCTTATTAGCAGTGGGGACAGACAAAGCAATAGGCTGAGCCCCCAATCTTGGGGGTTGTTCATATTTAATCTCACAAAGGATGCACTAAGCCTACTTAAAATTAGGCCTAAGAGTCACCCCCAGGACAACCTCTTTTGTTGCTCAGATGTGACCTCTCTCTCTCAGCCAACACAACAAGCAAACTCACCACCCTCCCCCTCTACATGGGACATGACTCCCAGGGGTGTGGACCTTCCTGGCAATGTGGGACAGAAATCCTAGAATAAGCTGGGACTCAGCACCAAGGGGTTGAGAAAACCTTCTCGACTGAAAGGGGGAAGAGAGAAAAGAGATAAAACAAAGTGTCAGTGGCTGAGAGATTCCAAACAGAGTCAAGAGGTTATCCTGGAGGTGATTCTCACGCATTAAATAGATATCACCTTTCTAGTTAAGGCATAACAGAGAGGCTGAAGGGAACTGCCTGAAAATGTAGAACTGTGTTCCAGTAGCCATGTTTCTTGAAGATGATTGTATAATGATATAGCTTTTGCAATGTGACTGTGTGATTGTGAAAACCTTGTGTCTGATGCTTCTCTTATCTACCTTATGGACAGAGGAGTAAAACATATGGATTAAAAATGAATAAATAATAGGGGGAACAAATGTTGAAATAAATTGAGTAGATTGAAATGCTAGTGATCAATGAAAGGGAGGGGTTAGGAGTATGGTATGTATGATTTTTTTTTCTGTTTTCTGTTTATTTCTTTTTCTGAATTGATGCAGATGTTCTAAGAAATGATCATGATGATGAATGTACAGCTATGTGATAAAAAAGAATGTTCATATTGTATGTTGATTGTTTTTATTAATAAAAATTTTTAAAAAAGGAAGGTGCTAGCCCTTTACTCCTACAAACTTGTATACCAACTAAGAAGAAAAGGATGGCAAAGACCCCAACAATATGACATTTTTGCATACTTACTACCAGATATTTGACATATATAATCTCATTAATCCACAATGTATATGAGATTTATATTGCTGTTGTCCCAATTTACAGAGACATAGAAATTTAGCTTAGGTGACTTGCCCAGTGTCACCCCACTGTCACATAATAGAGAACCAAGATACTCTGAGCTGTTCTGTCTCCCACATACAGAGAACAGAGCAAATGAGCAAGTTCAGGAAGAACAATGACAGGGATACCTGGGGTGCTTCCCCCAAACAGGAGACTCAACTCTGAGCTTAAGAATTTTTGTAAGTCACTTGCTCCCTCACCTGAAATCAGGGAATGAGATGACGAGAGAATTCAAGTTGTGTGCTATTCTTGGGAATTTGTGTTTAATGTTGTATTTGTTTTTTTTAAAAAAAATAGTAAACTAAACATGCGCTGATTGAATGCAATTTATTTTAAGTGATTTGATTCCAAGGTTTGAGATGTTTGTTAGAATCATCTTCATTGGCTGACAACTGCAAGACAAGAATTTTGATACCTAATGTAGATTCCATATTCTATTTCATGTTAGTTTTTTATCATTATTCTGAGAAATAGGGCCATTCTCTTTCATATGTCTCTTGCAGCAAGAAGTTCATGAAAAAGTATAATTAATACAAAAAACTGGTGTCTCTATTTTTCTGAGGAATGTGGAAGGAAACCCTTTAAGAAATAGACTATACTAAATGGTATTAGTGGAAAACGAATGGACTCATAGCCAAACAAGCCAAGGTTTGCCTCCTGACCTCTACTATTCACGAGCTGTATGGCCTGGATTACTTATTTTACCTCTCTGAGCTATGATGCTTAACCTTTAAGTAAGTAGAATATTACCTAAATACAGGTGGACAAAAACTATGGCCATAGGTCAAATCCAGCCCCCCTGTCCTTTTTTTATTTATTGTGAATAACATTTATACAAAAAAGCAATGTATTTCAAAGCACATCACAACAATTAGTTAAAGAAGAGATTTCAGACTTTGGTATGGGTTACAGGTCCACAATTTTAGGTTTTTCCTTCTGGCTTCTCCAAGACACTGGAGACTAAAAGAAATATCAATATAATAATTCAGGAGTCATACTCATTTCTTAAATCTTATCTTCTCCTTTATAACCCCACCTTCTCCTTTGATCTTTTTTTTATTTTTTATTTATTTTATTATTATTATTTTTTTACATAGGCAGGCACTGGGAATCGAACCCGGGTCCTCGGGCATGGCAGGCAAGCACTCTTACCTGCTGAGCCACCGTGGCCTGCCCGATCTTTTTTTTTAAATTATTTCTTCCTGATATATATTATATATTCACATACCATGTCATCATCCAAATTATACAATCAATGGTTCACAATATCATCATATAGTTGTGCGTTCACTACCACAGTAGACCTCCCTCCCTCTTTTCCGTGAAAAATAACATATATACAGAAAAGCAACAAACCTCAAATCACATCTCAATAACTAGCTGTAGAACAGACCCCAGAGTCTGGCATGGGCCACAATTCCACAATCCCAGGCCCCCACTTCTAGCTGCTCCAAGACACTGGAGACCAAAAGAAATATCAATATAATGACTCAGCAGTCATACTCACTTGCCAAACCCCACTACTTCTGCACAACTCCACCATTCCCCCCTGATCCCTCTCCCACTTTCCAGGGGCACCTGGGCCATGCCCATTCCAACCCCTCCATGCTGGAAGGGCTGTGGACAACATGGGCTAGGAGGACAGAACCAGTCGATGCTCCAGGGATGCCTGAGCAGATCCATCTGCTCTGGGGACCCATCAGTGGCTGCAAGCCCCTGGAAAGCCAACTTAGTGCATGCAACCTATGCAGAGCCCATACAACGCCCCAGGTATCCTGTCCTATTTGTTAAGGCCCTACAGCTAAGAATGATTATAACATTTTTAAGGTTTATTTTAAAAGGAAAAAGAATATGTAACTGAGCTCTTATGTGACCTGCAAGGCCTAAAATATTTACTCCCTGGCCCTTTACCAAACAAATCTGCCAACCCCTGACCTAAAACCATGCTGAAACCATCTGCTTAGCTTATAATAAGGAACAAAGCCAAGATGAGATGCAGACCCTATATTTTAATGTGTCTCTCTGACTAAGCTAATTGACTAGCTCCCAAACAGCCTCTCAGCACTTGAAATTCAAATGTGTGCCTCAGCAACATTTCAAATAACCAGGATTACTAACAAATGGGCAAAACTTCAAAAGTTCATTCTGTGAAATGCAAAGATCTACTCCATGTTGAAACTGTCTGAATTATTACTAAGCATGGTATAGTACAAAGGTTTAAAAACAGGGCAAGAGAGGGAACTTGAAATTCATTGTCCTCCAAACTCTCACGCAGAAACATAAACAAAGTAAACCCTGATGTTGTTCTTGAGGGGAAGGATTAAGGATGCATTGGGCTGAACCGTTATTGACCTTTTCCTTGACCTCCCCCCACCCTCATCCCAGCCCCCCTTCTCTCAAGAGTCTCAACAACTCCTTGGAGATCAGTTTAAACATCACAGATGGAAAGAAAAGAAGGTGAAGTTTGGGTCTTGAAGGACTTCAGCCACTTACTACTTTTATGAGCTTAGGCAAGTCTCATAACTTCTCTAAACCCCAGTTTTCTCAGTTCTGAAAAGGAGGCACACATAATTTCCAAAGTTGTTTTTAAACTTGGTGTTAATGTATATAAAGTATATGCCCATGAATACTAGCACTTAGCAAATTCTCCTGATACAGGTTCCAGTTGACTACCAAAAGCCGTCTTGTGTGAGTGTGTGTGTGGATGATTTGAACAAAATTAGGTAACAATGACGTGACTAAAAGCATCCCAGAAATGCTGTATAAGGAGGTAACTACATTATGAAAATCTGAAATTCCCCTCATCGCTAGGGGTAGAAAAAGTTGTGTCTCAGCCAAAACTTGTGGAGCATGACATTGTCCGCCCCCTCACTTGCTGTTTCTGGTTAAGGGAAATTTGGCTTCCATTCAAGAAGAGGGGGACAACAACAAAAACAACTCCTCTGTAAAACAGAAAGGAAAATGAGTCTGACAGATTTATTCCCTTCTGCATTTCCTGCTGCTGCTTCCCATGACTGGCTCTCCAAAGCAAGGCTGTGTCCCAGGAGAACAACCTCTCCAGCCTGGCAGCCCTCTCTGAGAAAGATCTTTCTCTTCCTTTCATATCTTGAATTTTTTAAAAAATATTCTGGAACCCAAACAAGCCCCAGGTGTCCTTTGTGTCTAATACTAACACGTAATATTCTCTTTCTTCTGTTTTCCTAAGGCTTTAGAAAAAAAAAAAAGAGAGGAGAGGATAGTTGTAAAGGCTGCAGGACCACGAATGGGAACGGGGGAGAGGTCCCAAAGGGCGGAAAAAAGCCATGTGATATTTGTAGAACAAACAGAAATAATGACAAACTAACACTTTTGAAAAACTAGGACCATTCTCATTCATGTGTCTGTTTAAAAATGTATGTTTTGTAAGTACATGTAAGTGATACCCCAAAGACAGATTGAGGAGATTGGAGATAGGCATGCACATAAGTGCAGACTCAGGCAAAGGATAAAATGATTCCATGGGGGCAGAATGGTGAACTAATGTATATTACATGTCAAAGTGTCTGCCAATTGGGTATGTTCTTATAAAGAATTAATGTTTCACTCACATTCAATACAGTTGACTTGCTCCAGCTGAAATGGACCTAGATAGCTATTTATTATCCAAATGGCTTTAACACAATATTCTCCACCCTGCAGCTGAAGTTATTGAGGCTAACATGTGGTATTCATTAGCAGAAATTCTGGAGTGTGCTTGCTTAGATTTTAGGCATATAACTTTGCAATAAAATTTTTCATTAAAAAAAAATGATTTATTTGGAATCCCCTGAGTTCTGCCACCAACATAGGGGAACAACACCCATTTTTTTTCCTTTGGCCTAAAACATACATTTCATTGACTTTTTGATGGGCAATTACATTCAGATATACCAGAGTTCCTTTTGCAAACAAATTTCAAATAATATTTAAAATAGCCTTTCTGGAAAATCATTTAGGAGGAAGAACTCAATCTCTGTTGGAAGTACACAGAACAGTGATTTTTATACCCAAGGCATTTAATTCTCTCCTACTTTTTCCTCCTCCTCCTCTTTCCTAACTTCCCATCCCACTCCCACTCTTCTACTTGAGAATTATAATGACAAAGGGAGGAAAAAGTGTCAATAATCTAAAAGCAAACTTGTTATATTTTATTAATTAGCAAAATAGTATTTGATCATCTTTCCATATAACTTAAATTTTACAATCTATTTTCATTCATTTCTTATTTATTTTCACAGTAGTAAACAAGGTCCTAAAGAAAATTTGGAAAACTCCTGTGGGAGTGAGGTATAGGGAATAGTTCATTTTTTCCAAAAACATTTACCTCCAAAATGGAAATTTTGGGAATTCATAATTTTTAAATAAAGTCATCAGATATTGCATACCTTACTTAAAACTTTTGTTTCACAAATTCCACAATAATCTAAGGCCTTTGCAACAGAAAGGTGTCATATCAAATATGAGTTTCTAATCATGATACATTTCTGTGTACTGACTAAAAACAATATTTTATGTACTAAGAAATGATGAATATGCAACTATGTGATGATATTAAGAATTACTGATTGTATATGTAGGATGGAATGATATCTAAATGTTTTGTTTGTTAATTTTTTTAATTAATAAAAAAGTTTAAAAAAAACAATATTTTACCTTTTTCCCTTTTAAAATTATGATTTCTAAATTTCTAACAAATTAATATCTATACACTTTAAAAAGCCAAATAGTGAAAGCTAATGGGTACTAAGTTTCTTTAAGATGACAAAAATACTCTAAAACTTAGATTGAGGCACAACTCTGTGACTATACAAGAGCCATTAAATTGTACACTTTAAATGGTATGTGAATTGTATTTCAATAATGCTGTTTAAAAAAAAAGAGTCAAGTAGTATTACAAAACTTTTAACAAAAAAAGCAGTTGCCTGTGCCACTTTTTATATCTAAAGTCCCACTCTCTAGAGGCAACTACTTTCATGTTTTTTTGGATTTACCTCCATATGTCTAAACATTATTTAGCCTATTTTTTATATAAACTTCCTTAAATGAGATATAAGAATTTAGTTATTTACACCAAACACACACACACAAATACACACATATGCACACTTTCCCTTTTCCTCCCTCATCATCCCAAATAAGACCTAGCACAATATTTTACCAAATCAATATTTTATCATGACTATATAAAGGTTGTGCAGACATGAGCCTTATTGGCATATAATTCCCTTTTATGTACAAACTTTGTTTTTCCAAGAGTTAATAATTTTGTCAGATTTGGGGAGGTGGGATTTTTTTTTTGGAAGGGAATGCTTCTCTTTCTATGTGGTCCTTTTTTCTAGGTAATTCTTTTTAGGTGTAATTTATCTCTCAAAAGATCTCCAAGAGAACTGGAGAATACATTTCAACATAATAAAAACATGAAGCAATGTGTCCATTTCATTTTTTCTTGGAAATACTCATCTTAGAGCCCGCTATCCTCCCACTCCAATCTGCATTTGCAGTCTTGGCCTACTGCACAGCTGTTCTTTTAGGATATCTCTTCACCATCATCTTGGGAATTCCCTTCACCTCTCAGGATTCTATGCTGAAGCTACTCTTTTCCAGATCTCACATCTTCCCTTTTCTTGATGCACTTCCTTCTTTTGTTGGCATGTCTCCAGTAGTTTCCTGAGAAAGGAGACACGGGAGGTTTATTTTTTGAAAACTTGTGTTGGGGGTTGAATCCATGGCCCCCACAAAAGACATGTTTAAGTCCTCACCTCCAGTATGGTGGGTGTGGCCCCATTATAAATAGAACCTTGAAAGATATTATTGTTACTAAGTTGTGGCCAAACTGAATGATGGAAGGCCTTGACCAATGTAGCGGAAGTCTGTATAAGAAAAGGAAATGGGGTGCAGAAGTAGAAGCCCTCAGTCAGTGGAAACCAGAGGCGCAAACTCAAGGGGAAAGAGATTCCCATGTGATGGAAGATTGCCAGAATGCCGCAGACTAGGAGAAAGCAAGCCCTACCAATCCCTTGTTGTTGGACTTTTAGCCTCCAAAACTGTGAGACAATAAATTCTTGTTCAAACCAACCAGTGTATGGTATATGTCACAGTAACCCTGGCAAACTAAGAAAACATACTTATCAGAAAATGTCTTTATTGTGACCTTCCTTGAAAAATAAGTTGGTGCCTCTTTAATTCAATATTGGAAATAATTTTTCCTCAGGATGATGGAGCCATTTCTCTATTATCTTCTAGACTTAAGGATAGCTATTAAGAAATCTAATGTCATTCTGAGGTCTAATCCTTTATATATAATTTGTTTTTCTTTTCTTTCTGGATATTTTTAAGATATTCTCTTTATCCTCCCCACCACCCCCTTGCCAATTCACAGTTATATGTTAAGTTTTCCCATTAATGTTCTAGGGACTTAGTGGATACTTAGTGGAACTTCATATTCTTCCATTCTGGAAAATCTCCTTGCTTTATTTTGTTTTTAAATAATTTATCTCCTTAACTATATTGCTCCCCCTTTTTTTTTTTTAGACTACTATTAATAAGATGTTGGACTACCTGATTCAATCCTTTAGTTTTCTCATTCTAGTCTCTTTTGCTCTGCTTTTTGTGTGTGGTGAATGTTATTCCAGTGATTAGGTGACTTTACCTGGCAAAGTTGATGGGATATCATCCCCATGACTACAGCATGGTATATAAGACTGTGCCTTAGCAGACCGTGAGAGATTATCCTCCCTCCTTGATGAAATGAGCAGCCATGTGGCTAGAAACTGTGAGTGAGTGGTCTCTCGAACTACAGGCAGCCCCTGGGAACTGTAGGTGACCTCTCGAACTTGAAGGCAGCCTCCATCTCACAGCCAGAAAACGTACAGGGTCCATAGTCATATAGCCTCAAGGAAATAAATTCTGCCAACAACTTAAATCAGCTTAAAAGTAGATCTTTCCTCAGTCGAATCTCGGATAAGACTACACCCCAGCCACAGCCTAAACTGGATGACCCTGAAGCAGAGTAACCTACCAAGCCATGCTTAAACTACTAACCTACAGAACTGTGAGATAAAAAATGTGTGTTGTTTTAAATTGCTAAATCTGTGATAATTTGTTATGCAGCAATAGAAATACACTGGATGACTTCCTTAACTTTTTTCTTCAACCTTTTTGTAAGAAATTTTTAAATTCTTCTATTTAACTTCCAATAGTTATTTTTGTTCTTTGTGTTTTCTTTTTTTTTTTTTTCTTTTTAATTTTAATAGCATGAAAGTCTAGTCATGCAGCAAGGGTAGGGTAGGGAAAATGATCTTAGGGGTTCTTTGTAATATATAGCAAAAGTAGCCACAAAATTTCTCTCATCCCTGTATCCACACCTTTTGCGGTATAACCTTGTAACTCTTCCCATGAGAATACAGACTGATTTCCTTAATCCCTTAATCTGGATCGGTCTTGTGACTTGCTTTGACCAATAGAAAGTGACAGAGATGATGGTATACCAGTAGGAGCCTTGGCATCAATAAGTTTTCCATACTTCCACTCACTATCTTGGGACCCCTGCTTTCGTCTAATGAATAAGCCTATATAAACCCGTTGGTGGATGAGAGGCCACACAGCTCAGAGCTAAACCAACCCAACTGTACCAATCAAAGCCCAGAGCTATGAAAGAACCCAACCACAATCGGTAATGCCTCTTGCCAACCCAGGAGGTGACTTAGACGCATAAGCAAGGCTGTTCTAAAGCCAGTCTCCTTCTCTAAGGAAGGGTGAGGATAGAGTTGTCTCCCGTTTTGGGAATCTGTGGTAGTAATCATTTTACTTCTTGAATTCTCCCTCAGTATGTCATTAGGTTTCAGCTTCCTAAGCTGAACCATAAAGTTGTATCTTTCAGATTTTTATTGTCAACTCTTAATTGATGCATATCTTCTCCCAGGCAACTCCCACTATGCCCTCCGAGCACTTTCTAGTCCTCTTATCCTACTAAATTTTCTGCCACTTATCAGGGTTTCCTAATGGGATTCCACAGAACCCTACAATTCTGTGATACATCAGAAGGGATTCTGTGAAAGACATGGATAAAAAATGTAAGCATTAATTTTGAAATTTTGCATTCTAACACACATAGTGATGGGCGGTGACCAAACAGCCCTGTTAGAAATTTTGTTAGAGATCTTTCTGCCCCATATGGCAGTGGAGAGTAAGACCATAAGTTTGGTTTGCATCCTCTCTGAACTTTTGGGGTGAAATAGGAAGGCAATTCATAACTGGTGAGTACTGAACTGCACAGACAGAAGAACCGTAGACTAGCCATGTCAGCCTCTCCTACTGAATTATCCCCTAATCTCTCCATATGCATGACCAAGTAACCTAGAGAAGAAAATAATCTCTACTAGTAAAATAGAGCATCAGAGGGAAATTTTCATTCCAAAGAAGGAATTTTTATGCACTGTGACTCAACTTCTGCCACATGGCTTTTCTTATAAACATTCCATGGATTCTTTAAATTAGAGAAATGTATTGAGTGTTTTTATATTCTTCACTCTTTTCTTGTTTGTGTGTTTGTTTAGTTGTGTGTTGTGACCTTATGTTTCAATCTTTATTAGCATTTGTGTAAATATGACTGATGTTCCGTTGTGATGATTTTTGAAAATGGGTAAGAGATGGAAGGGGAAGATTCTAGTCCAAGGGATAGGGACAATTCACGTAAGGTTAGTGATGAGGACTTATAATCTTCTGAATCATTTCACTGTTTCAGTGCAACGAGTGGCACAATAAAAAGAAAAAGGAAAGCAGGTATCAAATGCAAGGACAGAAATCTTCTCATTTCTAGAAAAAAATGAAATCTGTGTATGCTTATCTTATGTGACCCAAAATTGAATATATGTGCAACAAATATAAGCACAAGGGTCACATTTTATTTTTTTGAAATGAAGGATACATTTCATTTTAAAAATTTTTGCTTTCAAAAATAATGATTTATGCATATAAACACCTATAAAAGAAATAATACATGCATATAATAATGTCTAACTCTATATGTGTATAATAATTTTGGAGCTGTACTTGAGATTAATCGTGTCATTCAGTAAAAGTTGTTTCTTTAAAATCTTGAATAAAACTGTGCCATAGACCATATTTTTATTCATATCACTTTGGGTTGTGGTATTAGTAGATTTATTATTCAACATTGACAATAAATTTTCACATTGAATATAACATTAATTAAAATCAATGTACAGCTTTTATTTAAATTGAATCTATGGAGCTTACCTTTCATAAATTATATTACATTTTGGCTTAAGCCATTTATTTAACAGAAATTTTTTGTATTTGTCTTGTGAGCTTTAAAATTTATGAAAAAGAGGGAAAGACATTAATTTAAGAAATCTAAGCTTAACAGCCTATATTTTTCAAGAAAGATCGACTGAAAGTCATTTTTTTGTTTTAAATAGAGAAAATTGGTGTTGTAGTTTGCTAGCTGCCAGAATGCAACACACTAGAGATTGATTGGCTTTTAATAAAAAGGGAATTTATTTCATTAGTTCTTCAGAGGAAAGGCAGCTAGCTAACTTCCAACTGAGGTTCTTTCTTACGTGGGAAGGCACAGGATGGTCTCTGCTGGCCTTCTCTCCAGGCCTCTGGGTTCCAACAACTTTCCCTGGGGTGATTCCTTTCTGCATCTCCAAAGACCTGGGCTGAGCTGCAAGTGCTGAGATGAGGAATGCTGAGCTGCTTGGGCTGTGCTACGTTGAGTCTCTCATTTAAGCACCAGCCAATTAAGTCAAACGTCATTCATTGCAGCAGGCACACCTCCTAGCCGACTGCAGATGTAATCAGCAACAGAGGAGGTTCACATACCATTGGCTCATGTCCACAGCAACGGAACTAGGCACCTTCACCTGGCCAAGTTGACATCTGAACCTAACTACCACAACTGGTGTCTCACACACCATATATTTACATACTGTACCTCATTAGCATCTTGTCTCCATAAAAACTTGTGGTGTTCTTTCAGCCTATGTGGACTGAATAATGGCCCCAAAGACCTCCGTGTCTAATGCCTGAAACCTGTTAATATGTTAACTTAAATGGCAAAAGGGACTTTGCAAATGCGATTACACTAAAGATCTTGAGATGAGGAGAGTATTTGGATTATTCAGGTTGGCTCAATGTATGAGAGGAAGACAAGAGGGTCAGAGTTGGAAAGAGATTTGAAGATATTGAACTGCTAGCTTTGAAGATGGAAGAAGGGGCCTCAAGCCAAGGAATGCAGATGGCCTCTAAAAGTTGGGCAATGCAAGAACCTCTGGAGCTCCAGAGAGAGAATGCAAACCTACCAACATATTTCAGACCTCAGACTCTAGATAATAAATATGTAAGATAATAAATTGAGTTGTTTTAAGTAACAAAGTTTGTGGTTGTTTGCTACAGTAGAATAGGAAACCAACAGATAGGCCTAATTGGATAAGGGTTTATTTTAAAAATCAACTAGAAAAAAAAATTTTTTGTATGCTGAATGGCGGGGGTCACATTTCATTCTTTTTCCACGTGAGTATTCCCTTATTGCAGCACCATTTGTTGAATTTTTGTTCGTTTTGGGTTTTTTGTTTGTTTGCTTGCTTGCTTGTGATTTGTTTGGGAAGGGCATGGACCAGAAATTGAACCCAATTCCTTGCTTGCATGGTAGGCAAGAATTCTACCACTGAACTACCCTTGCACCCCCAGATAATTTTTTAAATTGGGAAAGAAAATCTGAGTTTCCTCTACCCAAATCTATTGATTTACTTTGTGTGGTTCATTTGCTATGTGGGGAAGGGGAATGGCACAAAAGGAGTAGGCTAAAAGATTGACCAAAACAGATTCCCAAGAGAAGAGCATTCTCTATTCAAAAGATCACTGAAGGTCGGTGTCAATGTGTCTGGCCTTCATGTCTCCATTGTCAGCCACCACTGCTGCTGTAATCATTGCAGCCCTCGGCCTGTTGCATCGTCGCTACCTCCTGGGACAGATATTTTATGAACAAGCAACAGAAATCAGTGCTAACAGGGCAGAGATTCAAAACTCAGAAAAGAGATGAAAAAGAGAAATTCAAGCCCACAGTATTCAGGGACATACTTGTCCGGGGGCTTGATGAGGATGGTGATGACCTTGAGGCTGTAGCCAAGTTTCTAGACTCTACAGGCACAACATAAGATTACTGTCACCATGCAGACACACTCTTCCATATCCTGGTGGCTGGCAGTTTGCTGGCCCCTGGAGGAGCATGCGCAGATGATGGTGACAAGACCAAGATGACAAAACACTGTGTGTTTTCAGCAAATGAAGATCATGAAACCATCTGAAACTATGCTCAGGTCTTCAAAGAGCTCAGAAGGAGATACAAGTATTTGGAAAAGGCGTTTGAGGATGAAATGAAAAAAGCTTCTCCTCTTCCTTAAAGCCTTTTCCGAAACATAGCAGATAAAATTGGCAATGCTGTTGGGGGTCCTGCTGGGCAATGGCACTCTTTCTGCTGCCATCCTCACCAGTCTCTTCACTGACGACTTAGTCAGAGAAAGCAATGTGGCCTCATTTGCTGTCAAACTTTTTAAAGCATGGATGACAGGAAAAGATGTCTAGTTTAAACAGCCTCTAGTCAAGACGCTGTTTAAACTCTTTCCAATTAGCAGACAGAGCATGATCATTTTGCTGAATCTTTCATGGATGCAGGTGTGAAGCAGCTTTTTTGATTCCTCTGAGTCCAGGAGCCCCTAGACGCCAGGAAGGAATTCCAGAAGGAGCTCCAGGAAAGTCTTTCTCAGGAGTGCCCAGTCAAGGAGATGGTGTTCTGTGTCAAAGAAGTGAAGAGGAATGATCTTCCAGGAACAGTGGTGATTGGACTTCTGGGGACCTGTATAATGAATGCTGCTGAATGGAACGAAAAGTAAGAACTTGTTGCAGAGCAAGTCCTTAAGCACCTGAAGCAATGCGCTCCCCTCCTGGCTGTGTTCACCTCTCCAGGCCATTCAGAGCTGAATCCTCCTCCAGAAGCTTCAGGAATACTGTTACAACAATATCTATTTCATGAAAGCCTTTCAGAAGATTGTGGCTCTGCTCTGCAAAGCTGGCATCCTGAGTGAAGAAGTGATATTGAAATGGTACAAAGAAGCACAGGTTGCCACAGGTAAATGTGTTTTTCTGGACTAGTTGAAGGAATTGGTTGAATGGTTACAGAATGTAGAAGAAGGATATGAATCAGAAGGTAAAGAAAATTGGATGGCTCAACAGAACACAATACTAGGTTACCACACAGCGCTTCTGAGTGGGAATGTTGAATCATTTGGGAAGAGACACTTGGCTTCTGCATTCATAAAGGAAAAATTTAAAAGATAGGCTTCCCTTGTGCAGAGGGGGAGATGGCTTTTGCTTTTGTTCTGTCCTGTTTTCAATGGACCCCTGAGGTATCAGGTACTGTACTTGGGACTCTACATCTCACTCACTATATGCTCACTTAAAGCCATTCAACAGGACTCAAGTAGGAATCTGAAAATTAAATACTCAGCAGACTCCTTTATTAGCTGAATTTTTCAGGTACTGTGCAGTAAGCACCCCACAGGTGTCTATTACAGGGCCACTTGGGTAGTTGTGACTCTGCTTGTGTATGTAATTTGACAAACCCATATTTTTTAAATAAATGGCTTAAAAAAAGATCATTGACAATTATTCTTGGATTATTATACCTACAAATCACTAATCCTGCTGACCTACTATGAGCAGATATAAAGATGTTCATATAAGGATTCCCTGAGACCCGATCATTATTTTAAGGGTTTACCCAGGTAAAAAGATTGAGAAAAGCTATACTGTGTGTATTTATTTGTTCATTGTTTTCCCCACCCATCCGCCTACACAGACACTGCGGACGGAGGGCACAGCCTTTGCTCACACCATATCCCCCCTGCCTAGAACACTGCTCAGCACGTAGTCAGCCCACAGTATGTGATCAAGAAATGAATGTTGAATGATGACCGTGTTTTTTAATAAAAAATCAGAAACATACTCTGATGGAGGTCTGAAACGAAACCTGACGTGGAATGACCCCTGAAATGCATGATGCTTAAAAATCCAGAATATAAAGTTCTATCCATGGGCCTCTGTCCTCAAGGGGCAGTTGGAAGAGGATGCACATACACAGTAGAATCAGTTCTTTCAGAGATTGCAAACTAGGCATCTATTTTTCCACTCTCTCAAAATAGGGCCCCACTTTCTATTCTGTATAAAAGAAATTGATCGATATTTGAAAATTAAGTGAAGGAGAAGTTTGGGGGGCTTCTGTCTTTTGGTTTCTACCTAGAGAAAGTTTCGATTTTATAAAAATTAAATCAGCAGAAAATTTTGATAGTGATACCTCTTCAAATGAAACTGCTTTGATGGAAGTTTCATTTGGTATCAGTTGTATCTAATGAAGTGTTGACTGCTTCCTCCACTGAAACTGGGCAGGCTTTTGTCCCTGCCTCAATGAATAGAATGTAGCAGAAGTGATGCTATGTGATTTCCAAGTATAAGTCAGAAAACTTATCCAGCTTCCAAGAGCTCTCTCTTTTGAAATCCTCAAATAACATATACAAAAATGTTCCACTACCCTGACGTCACCATGCTAGAGAAACAACAGAAAGGTAGAGAGAGAGGCCCATGAGCCCAGCTTTTCCAGGTCCGTGTGAGTTCAGTAAACCATCAGATTATTCCAGCTCCAGGCAGCATCCCACCGTGACTGCTTGAGACATCTCAAGCAAGAAATGCCTAGCTGAGCCCAGTCAACTCTCAGGACCATGAGAGAGAGAGTTATAAATCAGTTACTGTTTTAAGCCACTGAGTTTTGGTGTGATTTATTATGCAGCTAATGATAACTGAAATAAGCTCCTGTCCAGAATGTGGGGACTTTTCTAAACCTGCTCATGCTGGAAAGGACACTACTTCCAGCAAAATTAACTGTTTTTTCTTAGGATGGCAAAAACTAAGAATTCTAATTTCCTTCCTTTCCTATCTTTAAGAAAAATCTGTGAGAAGCCTGCCTGTGCCCGGGCTGAGCTAGTTGGTAGGATTACAGATGAATAAAACTAGGTCACAAGTTATTACAGTGTAGCAGGGAAAAAACACTTGCCACGGGAGAAAATGGCGTATTACTTACAATTCCCTCTACTCTCTAGGAAGGAAGTCCCCAAAGTGGGTCCATCATTTTTTGAGAAATTTGAAAGTTAACTGGAGTCAGACTGGAAAGCGGAGAAGGAGCTGAATTGTTCTGCAGAGAAAATGAATGGGGAAAAAGGCAAGATCCAGAGGTGAGAAGACTGCCAGCTCAGCTGGAAGGAGGACAGGTGATAGATGGTAAAGGAAAGAAGGAAAGGAAGATGCAATGACTGCAGCTGAGGAAGGACTTTGGAAAAAGTCACAGAGGTGTTAAAGGGAGTTTTTCAGAATATCTGTCATTTTCCGGGGGAAAATCCAATACATGATTTCTCATCTTCTCTTCCTTCCTCCATGGCAATCACAGAAACACTTATCAAGTTGGAAACTACATTGATTTGTGTAAATTTTGCACACAAAGCAATTTTTTGCTAACATTTTATATCTACCTATACGAAGTCTGCATAATTCAAATTTCTGTAAAATGTGACATGCTGTAATCTTGTCTCCATGGTCTCGTTTAGGTAGCTGAACAACTTACCTGTGATACAGTCCAGCCATAAGGGAGCACAATTGCTTACTCTGGGCTATTTTTTTCCATAGTGGCAGCCAATTCCAGATTTCTCTTTGTTCTGGCCACTGGAAAACACCCCTCTATTCACTGACAAAAGGAGGAGTGATTACCTCACTTGTCCAGATGGAACAATGAATGGGGAACAGCAATGATTTTGAATGCCAATGCCAAATTCAAAGGATTTTAAATTAGAGCTTTTCTGAGACTGTAAAGGCTCCGGACCAAGAGACAGCTAGCTTCATCACTTCCTGGCTGGACTCCAGAGGGTAGAGACCAGATGCAAGAGCCGTGAAGAAAGGACAGCTTTGGTGATCAGATCACTGGGAATATTGCCTTGACTACTGTTCACACATACTATATCACTATTTTCTTGTATTCTTATCTGTTATCTGAAATAACCTCTTTTTGTGAAAAACGAAGACGTTGGGTTTGTTGTTTCATTTGGGACAACCAATTTGGAAGTCAACTGTCACTGACTGAGAGGAAAGGAATCATCCGAATTGAGAGACTTCAATTGGTCAGTGAGCCAGGACATGTAATTACCAGTTTTTTCTACTTCTAGAATTTTTATGAACCAGGATGGACACTTGGTCCAAATACCTATAAATAACAATATTTGTTAGAGCTTTTTACCTTGGGATTTTATGAAGACAATAATAGGTTCTGTTAAGAATGACTGACTGTGCTCTCTGTAAGCAATGTATGTGATTGTGTATGATGAATTGCAAAGATGTTGCTGATGGCTACAGATATAGCTAAAGAAATTACTGTAAATTTCTCTAATTCATCCATATAATAAAATCAAATTGAAGGTGCTGAGCTCTTTGTGTATAACCTGGTCATTCCCTGGAACTTCAGATATCTGTGTGACACCTGAGACTCAAAGCTAGAATTCTGCAGCTATGAAAGTTAGCGTTAACCCATACAACAACTGTTAAAAAAAAAAAAAAAAGCTGAAAAAGAGATCAGACTTTAATTAATGGTATGAATGAAGCTGATCTAGTCAGGACCAAGGCAAATCAGACTAAAGGATAAAGGATGATAGCAACTGTTTTTTAAAACTTTAACTTCTGTACGAGACCAAAAGAAGAGATTTTGGTGCAAATTTTGTATTTTCAGTAGCACATGATCTGATTTAAATTGTATGGTCATTTTATTCAAACACCATAATTACATGGCAACTTGAATAGGTGGTAAGATCTTTTTGATTAGTACAGGTTGGTGTGATGCCCCAATACATCCCAGAATAATCTGGACAGAAGATTAGAAAGTATTTCAAAGTCCCTTTGAGGGACAGGGGGAAAATGTGGAAATATTAAACTTCCCCACCTGGTAAAGACCTGTCATTCTCGCAAGCCTTAGGGACTGCCAATTTGATGGACCAGGCCCTGGAACTTGGGGCTTGCCCTTATGAAACTTATTCCTACAAAGGAGAAGCTAAGACTACTTATGCCTAAGAGTCATCCCCAGAGAACCTCTTTTGTTGCTCAGATGTGATCTCTCTCTCTCTCTAAACCAGCTCCACAGATGAACCCATTGCCCTCCTTTCTATGTGGGACATGACTCGCAGGGGTGTAAATTTCCCTGGCAATGTAGGGCATGACTCCCTCGGATGAGCCTGGCCCTGGCATTATGGGATTGAGAAAGTCTTCTTGACCAAAAGGGGGAAGAGAAATGAAACAAAATAGTTTCAGTGGCTGAGAGATTTCAGATAGAGTCGAGAGGTTATTGTGGAGGTCATTCTTATGCAGTATATAGATATCCCTTTCAGTTCTTGGTGTATTGGAGTAGCTAGAGGGAAATACCTGAAACTGTTGAACTGTGATCCAGTGCCCTTGATTCCTGAGGATGACTGTATAACTATATAGCTTGTATGGTGTGACCATGTGATTATGAAACCTTGTGGCTGACATTTCCTTTATCCATTGCATGCATAGATGAGTAAGAAAATAAAAACGAAAAATAAGTAAATAAAAGGGGGTAAGGGGATGGGATGTTTGGGTGTTCTTTTTTACTTTTTTTTTATTCTTATAAAGGAATAAGATTAAGTGAATAAGGAATGAAAGTGTTCAAAAATCGATTGTGATGATGAATGCACAGCTATATGATGATACTGTGCACCAGTGACTGTACACTTTGGATGATTCCATAGTGTGTGAATATATAATAAAGCTCAATAAGATTGCATTTAAAAAATCAAATTGAGGGACGTGCAATGGTGGCTCGGTGGCAGAATTCTTGCCTGCCATACTGGAGACCCAGGTTTGATTCCTGGAGCCTACCCATGCCCCAAAATAAAAAGAGTCAAAAAATAAAACAAAACTGAGTACTCAACACAAGGGATCTGAAAAGGCAATAGGCCTTTTAACTGGAGGTCTGTGGTCAAATAAGGAAATGGATCAACAACCCACCCCTTATCCTCCCATTTTGATTCAAGAACAGAAGGATGGCCATCGTCTGGCCAACTTTACCTTGGAGTTATATGCAAATAGTGAAAGATAACTCCTAGATTATAATTTTTTTCGCAAGGCCTACAGCAAAGTCTCAGCACTGTGTTGACTCAGAGAGTTTTCATAAACATCTGATGGGAAAAAGTTGAGGAAGGAGAATTTGACCCTGGGACATTATTTGCATTTTGATGGAAAATGAATGCTAACTCATGATTAAGATCCAGTCCTTTCCCCTCTTAAAATCCTGTGCAAGGACCTATTCCTCACTGGTCTATCTCCCCCAAAAGTTTTTGTCAGAAGTGGGAACTTAGTTCTAATTAGTTTTTGACCCCAGTTTTAGTTTTCTTGGCTTCTTAAGCAAATACCATGTAATGGGTTGACTTAAACAGTGGGAATTTATTGTGTCTCAGTTTTGAGACTAGGAAAAGTACAAATCAAGGCATCATCATCAAGGTAATACTTTCTTCCCAAAGACTGGCATTCTAGGGCTGGCAGCTGGTGATTCTTAGCCCTTGGCTGTTCTATCACATGGCAATGCACATGGTGACCTCCCTTGGTCTCTCTCTTCTCATCCAGGTTCCTTTTGTGTTCAGAATCTGGCTGCTCCCTCTGTGCCTTTCTCTCTGTGTCTGAATTTCACTCAGCTTGTAACCAACTCTAGTAATAGGGATAAGACCCATCCTAATTGAGGTAGGCCACCCTTAACTGGTGTAACCTCATCAAAATGCCCTACTTACAGTGCATTCACAGGAATAGATTAAGTTTAAGAATGTTTTTCTTGGGCACAGATCTGCAAACTACCACAATCCCTAAGACCCATTTAGTGAAACAAGGACTCAATGGCTTCATCTGGCTTACAAGGGCAAAATTAGGCTAATACTAAGAAATAGAAAATTTTTATGGTAATCTGATATATTCTTTTTTTTTTTTTTTTTTTTTTGCATGGACAGGCACCAGGAATCAAACCTGGGTCTCTGGCATGGCAGGTGAGAACTCTGCCACTGAGCCAACATGGCACACCTGGTAATTTGGCATATTCTGAGATATCAGCTGTGGAAGACAATTTTTAACATCTCTCTTGCATTTCTGCACATCTGCTGAACAGAGAAACTGACTGTCTTTGTTATAGATCATTTTTTAAGGATATTTGCATGTTATCTCTTTCAAGGGTAAAGGTCAGGTTTGCTTATTCCTCATTATAAAAAATTCAAGTTAGCTAAGCTCAAGGTTCCTCTCCTCTAACACAGCCCACTACATGTGCAAGTGTTATCTGACTCTCTTTATGTCATCATGTGGGAATTGGGATGAGAGAAAGTAATACAACCATAACACTCATGCCATTCCCTGTGCTGTGAGTAAAGAAGTCCTTTGTCTCTGACCCAGGAATCTCATGACTTCTGCCAGCATCCATGAAACCATGGCACGCCAACTTGTAAGCTTGCAAGTAGGGCAAAATCTCAGACTTCCAAAGTTTTTGAAAAACCTCTTTTTTTTTCAGGACTTTTGCTCCAGTGGATTTTTAGGCTGATGATGGTGGCAGTGTTCTCAGGGACTTAATTTTGGCCCTAGGGATTAACAATATGGAGACCTGCTCCTCCCACCCCTATCAGAGATTTGGGGGTTTTATTTTAAACACTGTTAGCACTTTGTTGCTGACTCTTTAGGCACTGCATTCCATGCTTGTTCATCTGCATCATTTACAGTTTTGAATCCAGTAATATCTTAGTCTTTGCATATCCATTCTATCACAGTGCATTCTATAGCACTGACTGATTGCTTATGAAAGCCCTGCTTCCCTCCACTCTGCTATGCTAGGTTCTGACCTTCTTAATGAAGCAAGCACTCTGGTTATCCCTATGGAAACATAGTTTTCCATTCTGATGCTGTCTCCATGCCCTATGCCAAGGGTTTGGCATCTACAGCACACTACCCAAATCCAACCCACTGTCTGGTGTGTAGACAAAATTTTGTTGGAACATGGTCATACTCATTAGTTTATGTATTGTCTCTGGCTGTTTTCAAGGTACGATGTTAGAATTGAGTAGGTGCAACAGAGGTTATATAGCCCATAAAGTCTAAAATATTTATTACCTGGCCCTTTAAAGAAAGTTTGCCAGTCTTTGCTCTATGCCTATGAGAAGATTTTGACCCTTCTTCCATTGAAAGAGACTCGTTAGGGTCAAAAATGAAAATTGTTCTCCATTTGTATAGCCCAAACACACATGCTATATAGCACTGTCACACATCTTTCCCAAACCCCTTAGAGTCTTGGGATATTATTGGTTTATTCATGTAATGCATAACAGCATACAGATTACCAAAAAAAATTTGGTTCTGCACAAGGAGAATATTTTATTTTCCAAGGAAAAATGGATATTTTCGGTTATCTGGTTACCCATGAATAGGTATAAGAAACATGGATTTCTTTTTTATTATAGGTTAAATACTCCACTGAATTGTAGAACTTCTGACAAAGGGTTTTCAGAGATACTAGGGTTCAAACTGTACTCTCCACAATATCTATTCTTGTTAATGTCAATGAAAATTCTATAAACAAGCTACTTTCCTGAGGAAATCCCTGTGTATGTTCTTTCATAATAATTGGGGCATTTTCATACTAATTAATTTTTAAACCTATACCTGGGGCATTACACAATGATGTTGAATTAGTACGACAAAAGTCCCAAAGCTTCTCTCTTCTCTAAAAAGCTCCCTAAATCCCAACCACTAAAAATAAGAATTTTGCTCACTCCACTCAGATTATTTATAGAAGCTTCCAAATTAGCTTAGTGTTAAAAAAAATTTTATTAGAGAAATTTTGGGTTTACAGAAAAATCATGTATAAAATATAGAATTCTCATATACCACCCTCTTATTAACACCTTGCATTAGTATAGAACATTTGTTACAATTGGTGAAAGCACATTTTCATAATTGTACCATGGTTTGACTTAGGGGTCACTGTTTTTATAGTGCAGTTTCATGGATTTTTAAAAATTTTTATCCTGTTACCATACATACAATATAATATTTTAACCACCTTCAGATATATATTTCAGTGCTCTGCTGTTAATTAGGTTCACAATGTCATACAGCTTGGCATTTTTTAATGTGAACGTCTAGACCCTCATTATTTTAGTGTTTTAAAAATTATCTAATAAATTCTGCAACACAAAGAACTGTTTGAACATCAAAGGCCAGGTTCTCAGA
This sequence comes from Tamandua tetradactyla, assembly GCF_023851605.1. Classification (NCBI taxonomy): domain Eukaryota; kingdom Metazoa; phylum Chordata; class Mammalia; order Pilosa; family Myrmecophagidae; genus Tamandua; species Tamandua tetradactyla. The sequence goes on along the minus strand of NC_135348.1, from coordinate 17,857,421 downwards.
CTGCAAATTGTCTGAACCTATTTCTTTGCCTGGCAGAAGGTGGCACTAGAGTTATGCTTGCAAAATCACTGCTACATGTCTACAGGCTCAGCATTTAATTAGCCAGCCTTCAACTAGCATGCTAGAACGAGAATCATGATATATACAAATCAGCTAGTAGACTTCAGATGTATTTAATCAGAGTCAGAACCAGAGCAATCAAACTTTCCAGACCCCTCCTCCAAACCCTTCCACCAAGCGTCACAAAATATTTATTCTACAAGTACTTACTGGGTTCCTACAAAGCACAAGGCACCCGGCGGTATATTAGTGAAACCACAGTAAACAATACAGATACTGAAAGGCATCATATACTAGGAGATACAGACATTAATCAAGCCATAGACAAATATCAATTTAATCACAGTTGTCATGAGTATTATAAAGCAGAGGCACAGGATGATATAACAGGCTCTTAAAAGAAGACCTAACCCAGTTGTGGCAGTGGGGTAAGGAGGGCTTTTGAGAGTACTTCTTCCAAAAACTATTTATTCTTCATTCCTAAAAAGTCAGTCTTTTTAGACCCTAATTCCATCTCCACCCTTAAATACCACTCAATAATTACATTACTAGGATTTGGTCCCATATTCTGTCAGTTCATCTAGCACTATGTCATTTCCCTTGGTTTTCCGATGCTCGGGTGTTTTTGAGTGTTCAGTAGAGCAGTAGTTCTCACCTATGGCAGGACTGCTATAGTAGAAATTCATGGAGGTTTTTTTTTTGGATTTCACAATGGTTTGACTGGTGCTTCTGACATTTTAACAGGGCCAGGAACCTTAGGCATCCTGCCAGTTGTGGAATCACCCTGCCCAAGGAAAAATTAATCCTCATCCCTCTTGACTTTTGAATGACCTACTGATCTTTCATGTACATGAATAGCCTGCTTATGATTATCTCATGTTCTACATGTAAACACAAAATCTTTTCACATGGTTTTTATATAAACCAAATTTTCTGAGAATGCGAAAATAGTGTAAATAGAAGGAAGACTGAATTTTGCTTTGTTTGGCGCTTTACCATAAATTGCTCCATTTTGGAAAAAATCCCTTCACTAATGGCAGTGAGTCACCAATATGACACACCTGTACTATTCTACGTTTGTAACTGACACTCATGGAGAGTCTACAGATGGGTGTGAGAATCAGATCACTTCATTATGTCTGCTAGTGTAAGCCTGTCAAAGCACTAACACATTGAATCACATATGACCTCATTATAAATTACTTCCCTTGAATTTGTCCTTTATATCAAGGTCAGAGAATTTTATATTTTTAACTTATTTGTGTAAGGAAGTTCCCTGTGAATTTCATTTCAGGATAGTAAGAGAAATGTTAAAAGGAAGGTCTTGTAGCAAATCTTCTGATAGATGATGACTGATTTAACAGAACAAATATAAAATGTTCCCATGATCTAAAACAACTGAATGACACTATTACAAAGAATTAACAATAGAGGGGTATTTATGGAGAAAAGGTACCTGTTGCAAACTATGGACTATAATTAATAGTAATATCTTTTTTTTTTTTTAACATGAGCAGGCACTGGGAATCGAACCTGGGTCCTCTGGCATGGCAGGCAAGCACTCTTGCCTGCTGAGCCACTGTGGCCCACCCAATAGTAATATCTTAATATTCCTGCATCTTCAGTAACAAATACTAGCAGTCAACCACATGGGGGAATAAGGGGGATACTGGTTTGTTAATGCTGCTGGAATATAATATACCAGAAATGAGTTGGCTTTTATAAAGGGAATTTATGATACTGCAAGTTTACAGTTCTAAGGTCATAAAAATGTCCAAACTAAGGCATCCAGAAAAAGATATCTTGATTCAAGAAAGGTGGATGGATCCAGGACATCTCAGTCAGCTGGGAAGGCACGTGGCTCGTGTCTGCTGGTCCTTTGGCTTCTGAATTCAAACAGCTTCCCCAGAGGCATTTTCTTTCTGCATCTCCAAATGTCTGGGTCTCCTGTTGACCCTGAAGCTTTTTCAAAAATGGTTACTTTTTAAAGCGACCCCACTGTGAATGGGTGGAGACATATCTCCATGGAAGCAATCAAAAGGTCCTATTCATAATTGGGTAGGTCACATCTCCATGGAAACAACTTAATTAAAATGATCCCACCCAACAATATTGAATGAGGATTAATAAACATGGCTTTTCTAGGTTACACAACAGTTTCAAACCAGCACAAGGGATATTGGATCTTTTGAGTTTTCTTTAATATTTTTATATTATTACCACTAGAGTAATGAAAATGTTCTAAAATTAATAATGGTGTTGATTGTACAATATGTGATGATACAGGGAGCCATTGATGTTATACTTCAGATGGATTATAGTGGGTGAATATATCTCCTTAAAATAGCATTTAAATGAAAAAGAGGGTGCTGGTTCTGATGGGGGAGAAGCACTGTAAAGGACCTAATGATGTTTAGGAAACCAGAAGATGGCCAAACCTTGATTTATGAACATGCCCTCTCACCTACTGTCTATGTGACCTTGGGCAAGTTCTTAAACCTTATTTCAGTGTCTTCACCTCTTAATGGGACACTAACTATTCTCACCTCATGCAGGTAATGTTGTTTCTGTGAGGATTAACTGAGATAGTACAGTGTTTAGGAAATGTGCAGCACAATATCAAGCATGTGGTAAACACCCATCAAATGCTGTTTCATAATTTTTCCAGTTGAAGTAGCAAGGAAAATGCTTTAAAGATTATTTTCCTAGTTAGGTGATGCTTACTTGTATTTATCCTCTGCATTTTAAACTCTCATATTGTGACAAAGAATGTGTATGGTATGTGCATAAAAATTTTTTTTTAATTTTTGTTTTATTTTTTAATTTTTCAAGCCCATCTGGCTTCTATTCCCTGAATACAGCTACCAGCTGGCCCATCATCTTAATTTACATTCTTGCTGAATCGCCCTATAATCAGAGAGAATAAGAAAATTTATTTGGATAGCAAAAGGTTCAAATACAAATTAAGGTCTTGTATTTGATATAAATATTCTTGGCCCTACCTCCTCTGTAACCCCCACACCACATTTATAAGAACCTGGTGGGTCATTATCCAAATGAAAATCATTCAGTCCTCTAAATCAGACTGATGAAAAAAAAAAAGATTGAGATTATCTCTGAATAAGCTATTAAGCTATTTTATGATTCTGAATAATTCATTTATTCCACAAATATTTGGTTCTTACTTGAACAAGGAGATGTGATGGAAGCTGGAGTAAATCATGAATTATAGATTATAAATGAGTATTCATTGATTCATTCTTTCAACAAATATGCATTGAGCACAACAGGCTCTGGGCCAAGTACTAGGGATGCAAAGATGAATACGATATGGTCTGTGCCTCAAGACTCTGAACCCATATGAAATTAATGAACAAAAATTGAAATGTAAGCAATCGTATTTTATCTCAGGGAAAGCTTGTAAGATGGGAAGTAAACTGATTATTGAGTACCCACCATGACCAGAGTACAATAGCCTACTGTGTTTTCACATACATTAACATTCATTTTCACTTTATCTTAATGCCCACCCTATGGGGCAGGCATTCGTTCACTTTTGTTCATGAGAAAATTGACTTAGTGAGACTATGTTACTTTTCCAAACCGGTAATAACAAAAGTACCTAGCTTTCATTGACCCAAGTACATTCCTGTAAATTTCATTTAATCTTCACAAAAATCCTATATGATGGTTACTATTATTTTCGTATTCTCTAATGAGAAAACAGAGGTCTACAGAGTTTAAGCAAATGTTGCAATTTCATGCAGCTGTTGGTGGGACTAATATACAGCACAGGCTGTTTGCTTTCTGAGCTGGAAATCCCGACTACTGTATGAAGTTTCCCTATGGTCCAGGAGAGGAAAGAGAATCCTAGCTTGCCTGACTTCAGCCACAATGCTTATATTAGCTAGGATTCTCTAGAGAAACAGAATCAGCAGGAGATATCCACACATATAAAATTTATTAAAGTGTCTCACATAACCAATGAAATATAGAGTCCAAGGTCTGTAGGGCAGGCTGCAAGCTAGAAAATCCAATGAAGGTCTGCAACAGACTCTCAGGAAAGGCTGGCTGGACAACTGTAGGAATGGAAGAGTCCAAAATCTATAGGGCAGGTTGTAAAGCTGGTGACACCAATGAAGGGTCTGGATGAACTCCATAGGAGAGGTTCACCAGCTGAAGCAGGAAGAGGGACTGCCTCTTCTGAATCCTCCTTAAAAGCCTTCCAGTGATGAGATTAAGTATCACTCATTGCAGAAGACACTCCCCTTATTTACAAATGCAATTATAAATGTAATCAGCTGTGGATGCAGCCAAGGTAGTCATGATTTAAGTCCATGAAATGTCCTCTTTTTTTTTTACATGGGCAGGCACCGGGAATCGAACCCGGGTCCTCAGGCATGGCAGGCAAACATTCTTAACTGCTGAGCCACTGTGGCCTGCCCTGAAATGTCCTCTTAGCAACAGTCAGGCCAGTGCTTGCCTGACCAGACGACCTGGCCAAGTTGACACCTGACCATGACAATGCTCTTTTTACTAGACTGCTTCCTCAAGCTCTGGTCCATATCTGGTGAACACAAAAGAGCAGGACTTCAAGACTTTTTTTAATGGTCCTAATGAGATGAGATTGAAAAGGAACTGTAGAAATGGACTAGGATGAAATAGTTCAAGGTGGGTCAATACTTCTACTAAGAACAACCAGAAAAGACAGACAAAATTAAAAACTCATGTATTTTTTTTAAAATACTCAAGAGTTAAAGAAGGAGACTTGAAGAATAGAATTCCAGAGAAGGGAGAACCTCTCAGAGGTTAGCTGGGGATCTGAGCTTCTTTTTTCCTGGGGGCATGTATTAATTCTGGATGGGGGCTAGAGGCTGAGATTTGGGGTTTGGCACAAACAGAGACTGGACTGTAGGACAGAGAAAATGGCAGACTATAAGCAGTTGCCCTAGGTTTTGAATAACAAAATTGGAACTCCTGGGACCTCAGACACACAGCCTCTTTAGCATTCAAGACTCTGCTAATTCTGAAATTGCATGATGCAAAATTTGAAGTCTAAAATCTCTGATAACCAGAGCAGACTTTCCCATGATTTCTAGGTGTTGAGGAAACAAAAAACATGCCACGCTCTAAAATTAGTCCTGGAAGTCCATACCCAAAGAAGTGGGACAATCAGAGATAGCCAGAGTCCTACCAAAATTTCAAACCAGCCTCAACCTACCTAAATGTGGAAAATTAGAATAATAGGATTTCCTAGCAATATTAAACTAAAGGTTAGTTCAATGTATTGTTTCCTTATTCAAACCACCACAAGTTACAGATCTCTTAAAAAGACAAAAAATCAGAAGTGAGCAATAAACTTTCATAACAACTGATTCCATTTAATAGTATCATTTTAATGCCAACACTTAAATGCAGGACAAACTCTCCAGAGCTAGGTGTTTGCTCGATTTGAGACTTGTGGTACTGTCATTTGTGATATCATTTAAAACCTTTTTGAGAGCTTAATTCCTGTTTTTGTTCTTAGAAAATGTCAACACCTCAATAACGTAAGTGAAAACTTTAATTAAATATTACAGCAAACAGGGACTTTTAATCAATACTAACGTGTGTGGAAGTCAAGGGTGTTTCTTCCTAATTTGGAGTCAGCCAAGTTCAGGCTCCAAACACAGGGAGAATGTAGAACAAGACCATCAGTCTTCTTTTTGTTCGAAACAGATGACTCTGCGAGTATTAGCCTAGTTAAAAATAACAGCATTCCTTCCCCAAGTCATCAACTGAACAGTCTAGCCTGCTCATATTTTTTTTAACCCAGTCAAGAGAATTAAGGTCAAAAGGCTATGTACTCTGAATTAAATTTTTTCACAATAGATTACACTGAAAATTTTGTCTACCTTTGATAGTTTTCTGGAATGATTTTCTTTACTTCTCATTGTAGAAAATGTAACAAATTTATCTTAAATTGCTATTTAATGTCTTCTCTTTCATCGCTATGCATATTGCTACCAGAAGAACTTATTCATTTTCATCAAATTAAGCGTTAGTCAATTTTCTTTATGGCAGTTTCTAATAATTTCAGTAATGACAAACTTGCTTCAATAATTCCATCTGTTGATGGCTATTTTCAATGCTATATATCAATTAAACAGCTGTGTTGTTTCATTTGTATAATTCCTGCCCTAAAATGATACATCTTTTTTATTTGAGATAGAAACTTATTAATTCTTTCTCAGTTTTTAAAAAAACTTTGTGTCTTCTCTTTATTCTTTCCCAAGAATTTCATGGAAGAGTAAATAAATATAGTTGGCATTTTAGGATAACGTATCAGTGGTATGCCAGACTTTCCCACTAATCTTCTGTCACCTCCCAATTAATCTACCCCCCACTGCTACCACCACACATACACACACACATACACACACATTCACACACACACACACACACACACACACACACACACACTGCTAAAGTAAGAAAGAAACCATCCAGAAGAAAAAAGTTATGGTAACTTGTAATGTAAAAGTAAAAGCCTTTGCTCTTAAAATTCAAGTATAATTTATTGCTGTTATAAAAGAATTATAATAAAAGAGTAATTAATGGCATGCTTTTGGCTATCAAAGAATTGTGAGGATGGTGGAGATATTTGTGTTCCAGCTGAGAATACTTCAGAGCCTTTAAGAAGCCTGCATGTGATTTTTTTTATTTTAATAATTCATTAGATACTGTGTTTTAATCAAATGTTGGGTGTGTCCAACACTGCTTTTCAGGTCTCCTGGAAAGAAAATATGCTGTATACAACCCACATCCCTGTGTCATTTCTATCACTTCTCATCTTAATGCTCAGCAGATATGATACAAGGAGCAACGACGGATGATGTATGTCATGTGTCTCCTGATTCCACAGATAAAGATCACGTGGTTGGAGCTGCATGTAAATAATCAGCACCGTTGACTGACAGTTTTGCACAGTTTGGGTCCCGGCTACCTGAGATCGTCTTTCTCTCCTGGGGAACTTCACAACAGCAGCAAAAGGCAATGGAAGACTGTAAACTTGTTCAAAGACGGATGGAGCCACAGGGTGCTCTGAGGGTCACTGGAGGGCAAGTATGTTTCATGCACCATTTGTACCCTCTCCTCTGTGATCACTGGTAGTGAACTGGGGCACACTTCCTCTCATGATTCCCCAAAGGAGCATTTTTTTTTTCTAACAAGTTCATGCCCTTGACCTTCAGATGAGGCAATGAAATTAGAATGTTCGATTGCAGCAAGGCTTGGAAGGCTTATACTGCTTTAAATAGTCCCAATGTAGCATCCATTATAAGATTTCTGATCTAATATTGCTAACACAGAATTTTTCAATTAACTTACCCAATAAATTTTTTATTATGACATAGATGTGAGAAAACCCTCCATTGATGTAAGAACACAAGTCAGGCTTTTCAACTTTCAGCAGAATGTTGTTGCCTAGTACATTCTGATATCAAAAACATGTGAGTCTTCCTTCAAGCAATAATGTCAGATATTTACATTCTAGGATTCTTGCCAGGATCTAACCTTAAAGGGACTGCTATTCAACTTCTGTCAAAAGACAACAGAGAGAAGAGATATTTAAGCAAGATAGTTAATCCATTCATCTTTTTAGATACTCTAAACTGTCTTCTCTATCAAAATATATCTCCCGAAAGTTATATACCTGGATTACATCGACTTAGACTCCTGTAGAGCCATCCTCACTAAATTTACGTTTTATCGTTATCCATTTGGAAATTATTAAAGGAGAGTTTAAGCAATCCTGACCTGAAAAACATTCCTGCAACTTGATATGATGAAAAGAGGAGTTAGATGGTAATGGAAGTTAGAAGAGGTTAGAAGACCATGATTTGAAGTCTAGTAATGCTGGGTGAAATATCTTAAGCTCAGTTCTCTCATATTCATAAGGGAATAAATTGCCTACATTAAATTCTGATTAAAGTAAATGAGATAATGTAGAGACTTGACACAAAGTAAATGCCTACATATGAGTTGAATCTACATCTTATATGAAATCTGTTGTTTATTATGTTGGTCACAGTTCTTTAAATAAGAAACCAATACCAGGGAAATATTTCTTTTTAAGTATCACTATGTTTCTTTTTAAAAGACAAAGAGAAGGATCCAATTTATTTGTCTTTTTAGACTTGGCTGGCAGGAAGTTTATAGCTAAATTTAATGCTTTAAAAAACGATATTTACCTAGGTGTTTTCCGTTGCTCCACAGGTTTGTTTGCTCCATTTCTTATTCAATAGTAAAGTCAGGGTTCAGGAAGTATTCAGCTAGATTTTAATCAGTCCTCTTTGTTTTTCCCCACAGTGACAATTCTCTTTATCGCTGTCCTCAAGACAACATTCTACTCCCAATCCCGTCATTTTAAAACAATGATCATACTTCCTGCTTCACAAAGAAAACTGTGCCCAGGCATTAATTGTTTCCAAATGCCTCCATCATGCACCCAAAATTATCCATTGTGGCCCCAATTCTTACCCCCTTCTTTGAAGTATCCTCCATTCTATGTCTGCCCTTCCATCTGATCTCTGGATTTTCTCTCCTTTCAGTTTCCCCAGGAACCAATTATCCCCAGTCTCTATTTCAGAATTTCACTTCTTCTTTTGCATTCCTTTGCTTTAATCTGCAAATACACTCAACCCCTTCCCAACTATAAAAATCATTTACTTTGACTCTTCTTCCACTTTTACTATTACTAAATTGTCCTATTTCTTTAGGTCCAAACTTGTACAAACATTTTGGAACCATAATTTGTAGAACCAAAACTTACAGAATCCACTCTCTGCATTCTAACAGCCAGTGCTCGTTCTATTAGGAATCACTAGGTAAAAAGGCCCTGTCTAGTCCTGGAGTCACAGCAAATGATTTCAAGCAGGGAAAACAGACACTAAACAACACCTACACTTCTCTACAGAGAAGAGGCTTCAGAAGTATGAAAGCAAATGATAAGACAGACTAGGGAATTGGAGAAAGTTTCCCAGAAACAGTAGCATAAGCTGATGTAGGGAGAGTTCAGACGAATTATTAATTACATGAAGAGAGAGGGAGAAAGAGAGTACAGACTAATGGATTAATGGGTGGGAATACATTGAGATGGAAAGAGAACTGTTATTTTCAAAAAACTATTGCAGGAACTGAGGGGAAAATGGAACATGCTGTTGATGGTATATATACACAATGGACAAACCATCAGGGACTATGGGCCATGTTCAGGATTTGAACCTGACTTTCAGGCAATAGGAACTTTTTGACTGGTTATAAATAGAGATGTCACATATTCAGACTTGCTTATAAAATGATTACTCTAGTTGTAGGTAGATAATAAATTGGAGGAGAGAGGAGCAATTGGGAAAGAATCATTACGTTGTTTTTACAGTCACTTGTTTAGAACTCTGGAAGACAAAAGAGTCTGGGGAAGGACTCTACAAACGTTGAATTGAAGAAAAAGAAAATAATCTCCAGGATTATATAGGAAATTTCCATCCTAGAACTGAAGTCTGTGCCCACACCCCACCACCCCACTCCCCCACTCCCCCATTTGGTCTTATGCAGCTTGGGAGTCTTGTAGAGGCAGCATAGCATGGATATTTCCAGCTGCAGATGCAGATTATAGAGCTACTTATGGCAGAGAGTTAGAATCCCATGCATATCCAAGCACAGGGACCAAATTCCCAGAGACTCAGAGTGAAACACAAGCTGCTGAGTCATGATGCATACAAAAGAACCCTCAGGGAAAAAGACAGAGGGAGAAAGAGAAAGAAAAAGAGAGAGACTGCAGCATGATTGCTGGCAAGAGAGGCTCAAACTCAGTCCAGTTTGTGTTGGCTGGATGACTTAAACACAAAGTGGGCTTTTCTGGAGTGTTCCATCTTTCCGGCTTGATGCCATCCAGCAACCCAGGGCACGATATCCTAACAGGGAAACTAGAGGCAGAAAAGACTCACAGAAAAAAGAAAGGGAGAGGGGACTGAACTATTATAACACAGAACAGGTCCCAGAACTGAAAAGTGTAAAAAAAAAGGGGGGGGGGGGTCCTGAGTAAAGGAGAGAATTTAAACAAATCATAGGAGCTGGAAAGATATTTCTACACAAAAATAAACAGAACAGATCAAGATACTCAGGAAAGGAAGCTGTACTGGTTTGAAAGGATTATGTACCCTAGAAGAGCCATGTTTTAATCCTGATTCCATCTCGTGGAAGCAGCCATTTCTTTTAATCACTTGTTTAGACCTCTGGAAGACAAAAGAAAAGAGACTGGGGAAGAATTCTACAAACACTGAATTGAAGAAAAAGAAAATAATCTCCAAGATTATATAGGAAATTTCCATCCTAGACCTGAAGTCTGTGCCCCCCACCACTCCCCCACTCCCCAACTCAGTCTTATGCAGCTTGGGAGTCTTGTAGAGGCAGTGTAACATGGGTATTTCCAGCTGCAGATGCAGATTATAGAGCTACTCATAGCAGAGAGTTAGAATCCCATGTATATCCAAATGGATCAAAGACCTATATATAAGATCCAGGACTAAAAAGCTCATAGAAGAAGATATAGGTTAACATCTTCAGGTTCTTGTGTTAGGCAATGGTTTCTTAGACTTTATACCCAAAGCATAAGCAACAAAATAAAAAATACATAATAGTTAAAACTCATAAAAATTTAAAATGTTTGCGTATCAAAGGACTTGGTCAGGAAATTGAAAAGACCAACCTAATAATGGGAGAAAATACTTGGAAACCACATATTTGATAAGAATTCATTATCCAGAATAGAAAAAGAAATCCTACAACTTAATAACAAAAAGACAAACAACCCAATTTTAAAACAGTTAAAAGATTTCAGTAGACATTTCTCCAAAGAGGATATTCAAATGGCTAGAAAAGTACATGAACCGATGCTCAACAACTTAAGAAAAATGCAAATGAAAACACCATTTCACACCCACTAGAATGGCTACTATTAAAAAAATAGAAAATTACAAGTGTTGGAAAGATGTGGAGAAATAGGAACACTCATTCACTGTTGGTGGTAATGTAAAATGGTGCTGCCACTGTGGGAAACAGATTGACATTTCCTCAGGAAGCTAAATGTAGAATTACCACACGACTCAGCAATCCCTCTACTAGATATACATACCTAAAAGATTTGAAAACAGGGGCTTGAACAGATACTTGCACACTGATGTTCATGGAGACATTATTCACAATTGGCAAAAGATGGCAGCAATCCAAGTATCTACCATCTAATGAATAAACAAATGTGTTTTTGCATACAGTGGAATACTGTTCAACCATTGAAAGGAATGAAGTTCTGATACATGCAATATGGATGAACCTTGAAGACATCATGCTGAGTGAAATAAGTCAGACAAAAAAAAGACAAGTATTATATGATTGCACTGATATGAAATAATTAGAATAAGCAAACTTACAGAGTTAGTATCTAGCAGGTTACCACGGGCTGGACTGGGGGTAGAGAATGAGCAGTTATGCTTAATTTGAACTGATTTTCTGTTCAGGTTGATTGTAAACTTTTGGAAATAGTGGTGGTGATGGTAGCACAATACTGTGAGTGCAATTAATAGTGCATAATTGTATATGTGAATATGGCTAAAAGGGGAAATTTTAGATCATATATGCTACTAGAATACAAATTAATAGATAAAATATAAGACTGTATAACGCAGCAACCTTATTGTCAACAATGGGCTATAGTAAAAATACAAGTATAAAAATGTTCTTTCATGAATTATAACAAACGTACCACACTAATGTAAAGTGTTAATAATAGGGTGGTATATGGGGGAAAAATACACCTAAAGCAAACTATGGACTATGATTAATTGTAAAATTTTAATATTCTTTCATCAACTGTTATGAAGGTACTGCACTAATACAAAACATCAATGATAAGGAGATATTTAGAAACACTGTATTTTTACATGACTTTTCTGTGAACCTATAATTTCTCTAATTTAAACAAAATCTAAGTAAAATAAACACACACACAAAGATACTATTAAAGGAGTCCAGCAGAGAGCCTCTATACTGCATTACATTGACATCAGTGGAAATAAAGAGTCATGGACACACTGAAGAAGTACTAAGGAGATATAATCAACAGGATGTGGTGGTTGACTGGCGAATTGTAGTGAGAGATAAAGACGTGTCCAACCTGGCCTCCATGATTCTGGCTTCACAACTGGGTAGAGAATGGAGTCATCACTGAAAAAGTAGACAGACAGAGGAGCATTTCAGGTGGTGCGGTTCCAGAGCCAGGAAAATGATGATTCCATTTAAAATATGTTAACTTTGAGGAACTTATGGGACATCCAAGTGGAAAGTTAATTAAGTAGGCAATCTTCAACTTTAATAAAATTGCTTAATGCTGCCAATAAGTAGCCAGTCACTAAATGTAATAAATACATCTTGGTATTCAGCTCATTTGAACTCTTCGCAATATTCACAATGTTTGTTATCCCTACTTGGAAGCAAGACCTTTCATCTTTGATTTCTCAAATACTGTCCTCCAGTTCTTCTACATAGCCAACCACTCCTTCTCTGGCTTAGTTTCTCCTATCTAGTCTTAAAATGATTGAAATTTTCAGACTGACTGCCTCAACCCCTTTCTCTTCTTATTTATACTCTCCCTCGCTCCCTCCCTTCCTTCCTTCCTCCCTTCTATCCTTTCTTCCTTCTTCCCTTCCTTCTTTCCTTCCTTCCTTTTCTTTTCTCTCTCTCTCCTACCCCTGCCAGAGTTTCAAACAGACCTTAAATTAATAAATCCCAAACCTGTATCTCCAGTCTCAACTTCCCTTAAAACATACATATAAGATTCTTCTACTTAGATTTTCCACAGGAAGCTCAGATTCAATATGCCCAATGCAAATTATTATCTACATCCTAATTCATCAAACCACTACTTCTTCAAAACATTTTCCTAAGTTAATAGCACCACGAAAAGAATGAGGATGATGAGGGGTTATCAGCTGCTCCCTCATCACCAAAAGTCAGTCCATTTCGAACTCCTTATAATTCTACCCAGGAGCACCTCTTCCCACTCTCTCCCCACCACTTTAATTATTTTTCATATGTACTATGGCAATCACCATCTAAACTTAAGGACCAGCAAACTCATTCAATAAAAGGCCAGATAGTGACTGTTTTAGGCTCTGCGAGCCATATGGTTCATGCGACACTACTCAACTCTACCTTAAGTTGGGCAATAGCAGCCACAGGCAATGTGTAAATGAGTGGGTTTTGGCCGTGAGCCAATATGACTTTATTTATGGACACTGAAAGTTGAATTTTATGTCATTTTTGCATATCATGAAATATTCTTCTTTTTTAACCATGTAAATGTGTAAAAGCCACTCATAGCTCACTAGACATACAAAAACAGGGGGCACACCAGATTTTACCCATGGGTCATAGTTTGCCAACCTCTGGTCTGGTCTGTCTCCCGCTACATTACAGGCAGTAGATGACTCTCTAAACATGTCTGGATGCGTGTAACTCCCCTTCCTAAAAATCTCTGGCGACTCCTTTGCACACACACTTGTTAGACTGATAACACAGGCATTTCCACCAGGTGTCCCCAAAGTTATTTCCTAAAGTCATTTCTTGCTACCATACTCCCCTCATATAATGTTCCCACACTCCAACCAGACTTTCCATGACTCCAAACCGACTTATGAGCATTTACCTGTGTTAGTATCAGTGTGATATGCCAAGAAATTGAGGCTCAGGAGGTTAGCCCGTTTCCCAGTTTAGGTGACCAAGCCAGAATCTAAACCCAAGTCTGTCATATTGAATCCTATTAGTGAACACACTGAACCAAAAAAACCTGGTCAGTTCAACTCAAGATGTACCTTAAGAATCTATGTTGTCTTTTGTTTCTAAACGCTCATTGAGCTGGGATAAAATACAGAGAATTATGAGAAATAAGTGTGTGACATATCAGGCACAGAGTTGCAACTTTATTGCATAGGTTTGAGATGAAACTAGGAGGATTGCCATTTTGATTTCATTTTACATTGTTAGGTATCTACCAAAACCCAATAAAGTCATTTTCCTGCAATAATCAAGCTGCTTTGATCTCTTACTACTTAAAATAAATGTGTCAATGAGTTGTGTCAAATAGCTGGCATACAATGGGTACTCAATATTTATCGAATAAACTACTTTGTTTTACATTTATTTCACAGTCTGACTCAATTCCAGACTACCAGACTAAGATTCTAGCCAATATTCTTATGGAAATATTTCTTAATTACATCTTATCACATGGCTATGGTTATGTGAAGATCCCCTTTTAGAATTCATTTTAGTCAACAGTTTTTGATCTCAGAGTCTGAAGAACAATGTAATTTTCCCACACAAAGGCATCTTATAGAAATAGATAACTCATGTATATAGTAATTTAAATTCCTGGGGCTCCTCACATATATACCCATCCACACCTAATTTAAGACAAAACCAATCTGAAAAACACACACTCATCTAAATAATCATCTGGAAAACGTGAGTTAGGCAAGTCACAGAAGGTTAGAATTTCCAGCCAGAATAGCAAAGCATAACTCAGGTTCCTCTGTTGGCAAAAGGACTGGGGCATCAGCATTTCAAATAACTCTCCCAGCCTCCCAGACAAGCCAGAGGACATATGCACTCAACAAAAGACTCCAGAGCTCTTTACACAGTGACCTAATTAAGGATGTGGGATTATCCTTCTAAAAGGGTCACCAAAGAGGCATGTGATCAATACAAGATAAAAGGCATTACTACAGAAGTGGTTGTAGAACTTCTTGACCCTGCTGATAACAGCAAGGATTTCTTTGTTAGTGCTTGTCTAGTTATCTTCCAAGGATAACACAGGTTTTGATTAGTAAACTATTGAGAATTCAATGCCCCCTCATGTTTTGAGCCTTATCACAGCTCAAGCACTTTTAGGAAAGCAGCAGTAATAAGAAACAGGTTTATGCTCAACATAATGTACCATCTTTGATGCCAAAAATATTAGTAACTTGAGGTTATGGGCGATACCCTTCTATACACAACACCATGGAGGGTCTCAGTGGGGTGTTGACAAAATACCACAGTAAAGCATCCTCTTGGAGAGGAAGAATAAAACTGCTAGAAACTACTCCTAGAAATGCAGCAGTTTTTCTTTTCTGAGAAAGAGCATTCTGGGTTTTACATGTTGTAGCATATTGCCTTTCATCACTTTACTGGAATAAAATCTCTCAGTGAGTTCATCTTCTACTGATTCCCATGTACATATCTGTTTCTGTTTGCTAAAGCTGCCGGAATGCAATATACCAGAAATGGGTTGGCTTTTACAATGGGAATTTATTAGTTTACAAATTTACAGTTCTAAGTCCATGAAAATATCAAAATAAAGCATCAAGAAGAAGAGACCTTCTCTGAGGAAAGGCTGCTGGCATCTGTGGTTCCTCTGTTGTGTGGGAAGTCACCTGGCTGGCATTTGCTGGTCCTTTGCTCCCAGGTTCTGTTGCTTTCAGCTTCTGATTCCAATGGCTTTCTCTCTGAGGATCTGTGGATCCTCTCTTAGACCCTTTGGGGTTTTCCTTTCTCAGCTCTCTCTGGGTGTTGCTCTGTGAGTTCTCTTTTATCCTCACAAAGGACCCCAGTAAAGGATTAAGGCTCACCTTGAATTGGGTGGGTCACATCTCATTGAAACAGCCTGATCAAAAGGTCCCAACCATGATAGGATTGCACTCACTAGTACGGTGTAAAAGATCATGGCATTTTCTGGGGTACATAACATCTTCAAACCAGCACAATATTAAAAGCAAAATTAAATACAATTCTTGGGATTCTAAAAACTATAATCTGATAAGTAATTGAATTATTCCAGGTGCAACAGAAATTTCTGGTAATTCCAAAAGCTAACAGAGTTAGCTTCAGTGGCATTGTTGATAGGTAACTGTTGATAAGCTTTGCAAAGGCCTTCACATCAGGAAAAAAGTAAGAGCAGTCTCTAAGTAGGGGCTACCACTTACATGCCAAATTTAAACACACTCTCGGCTTATGTGACTGGTACTATCATAATTGACATAGCCCCTAGGCTTGTAAAACTAGGTGAGGAGCATATGTCGTCTGTTAATTTTACTGTACATCAGTTTCCTTATCTATAAAAGTGAGGGTAATAACACTACCACTAAGGACTTTCCCGTGAAGTAAATTAATTGATCTCTGCAAAATGCTTAGAATATTCCCTGGCACATAGTAAATGCTCAATATAGGGAGGCTTTCATAATTTTATTTTGTTTGGTTCTGAGGAAATAGCTCACAAAATTCAATCTTCCTGGGTAGCTGTAGTTCTTGAGATAAAGTAGCTAATCAGGGAAGGCCGTGGTGGTTCAGCAGGCAGATTCCTCACCTGCCACGCCAGAGACCCAGTTCGATACCCAGTGCCTGCCCATGCCAAAACAAAAGTACCTATATACTTCTCATTCTTGGTAAATCTATGGATAACATCATATTATTTAAGAGGTTCCCGAAATTGAAATGCTCAAGAAGATAACACAGTCTTATTAAATGAAACAGAGATCTTTATCAGTTTGATCATTTCATTCACGAAATTTAAATCTGTGGGGACCTACTGATGGTATTATAAGAGCTACACCTTCAGACATCTCACAAGGTTATTTGTACAGTACCATTTTACAGATTTTAAGTGAAGCAAATCAGTGATGGACTTTATCAAACCTTACACTTGCACACACAGATTGCCAAGGACATGGCATATTTCTGTCCCTTGTTCTCTGTTTAGTTTGTTTTGGAAAAACAAATGTTTCTATCCAATCAACCACCTAAAACAAGCTGATCAACATCTAAATCTGCAACATGGTCCCAGGACAGTCCTTTACATTTTTCGAGTTAGTAATACACATTCAGTTTGGAATTAAAAAAAAAAATAGTTGCATATCAAAAAGAAAATAAATCATCCTAATTCAACCTCATAGGGATAACAACTATTCATATTTTGCTATGTATAATTCCAGTAGTTTCCCCTGTTTATACACGCACACACATTTGAGATTACACACCACATACCATTTGATAATATACTGTTTTCACTTAATATATCATGAATCTGTTCCCACCCAGAGTGGGTGTCATAACAGAAAAATTTCCAGGGAAATAATAGGTAGAGATCCTGAGAAGGCTGCAGGTTGCAGGGAACCTCTCAAGGGGCTGGAAGGAATGGTCAAAAGAAGGCAGCACCTTAAGCAGCACGAGCAAAATGTAGGCCAAGATGGCAAGAAAGAGGAAAAATCAGTCATCAGAAAACAAGACAGACCTAATAACTGAAATTGGAATAAAAAGTAGAGACTCAAATAATCAGAATGAAGAGTATACAATCAAAGCAGTTACTAGATTTGAGACTTGTGATAAAATTTGGTGCAGCAGATGTCACTGTGGTATTGGGCAAGCAAGGTCAGACTGACCGTCATGAGGGTTTTAGGGCCAGAAACCACACGTAGAATGGATAGAACATCTAGACAGAAGATCATCAAGGAAATACAAAACTTGAATGACACCTTAAACCAACTATTTTTAATAATCTATATATAGAACACTTCACCAACAACAACAGAACTCACGTTCTTCTCAAATGCACATGGGTCATTCTCCAGGATAGACTATATGTTAGGTCACAAAACAAATCTGAACTCAAAAACATTAAAATCGCATAATGAATTTTCTCTGACCACAATGAAGCTAGGAATCAAAAACAGATGGAGAAATGGAAAATTCACAAATATGTGGAAATTAAACAACTTACTTTTTTTATTAAACATGATACATACAAACACAAACATTCTTACCATATGATCACTCTATTCTTGATATATAATCAATAACTCACAATATCATCACATGGTTGTATATTCACCATCATGATCATTTATTAGAACATTTGCATCAATTCAGAAAAAGAAATAAAAAGACAACAGAAAAAATTTATACATACCATACCACTAACCCCTCCCTTTCATTGATCACTAGCATTTCAAACTAAATTTATTTTAACATTTGTTCCCCCTATTATTTATTTTTATTCCATATGTTCTACTCATCTGTTGACAAGGTAGATAATAGGAGCATCAGACACAAGGTTTTCACAATCACACAGTCACATTGTGAAAGCTATATCATTAAACAATCATCTTCAAGAAATATGGCTACTGGAACACAGCTCTACATTTTCAGGCACTTCTTTCCAGCCTCTCCATTACACCTTAACTAAAAAGGTGATATCTATATAATGCGTAAGAATAACCTCCAGGATAACCTCTTAATTCTGTTTGGACTCTCTCAACCATTGACACCTAGTCTCATTTCTCTCTTCCCCCTTTTTGTCAAGAAGGTTTTCTCAATCCCTTGATGCTGAGTCCCAGCTCATTCTAGGATTTCTGTCTCATGTTGCCAGGAAAGTCCACACTCCTGGGAGTCATGTCCCATGAAGAGAAGGGGAGGGCAGTGAGTTTGCTTGTCATGTTGGCTGAGAGAGAGAGAGGCCACATCTGAGGAACAAGAGAGATTCTCTGGGGGTGACTCTTAGGCCTAATTTTAAGTAGGCTTAGCCTATCCTTTGCAGAGTTAAATTTCATTGAACAAACCCCAAGATTGGGGGCTCAGCCTATTGCTTTGGTTGTCCCCACTGCTTGTGAGAATATCAAGAATTCTCCACTTGGGGACTTCCGGAGAAGATGGCGGCTTAGTAAGACGCGCGGGTCTTAGTTCCTCCTCCAGAAAAGCAACTAAAGAAACAGAAACAATACGAAACAGCTCCCGGAGCCACGACAGAGACCAAAAAGACAGCGTACCCCATTCTGGAACAGCTGAACGGGCAGGGAGAATCTGCTGTGGTGAGATACCCGAGGGGCGCGCGTTTTCCCGGCCGGGGCGGCTGGCGACTGGGGTCCCCTCCACGCACGTGGCTCCCCGGTCTGACTGGGAACATTGGATAGCGGGGCCCTCCCGTCACACTTGGCGTTTCGGGCCAGCTGGGCAATTAGGACCGGCACTCTCCCAAGCCACGGCGGCCAGCAACCCCCGCCTCCACGCGCGGTTTCCCGGGCCGGCTGCGAGATTTGGATTGGCAAGTTAAAGGAGCCACAGCATCTTTTACTGGTGGGACCTGCAGACAGACGAGCGCCACGAGCGCCACCTACTGGGCAGGAAAAGAAAAACAGAGCCCAGAGATTTCACAGAAAAACCTTTCAACCAGCCGGGTCCCACACCCAGGGAAATCTGATCAAATGCCCAGACACCAGCAGAAAATAATGGATGACACTCGGAAAATTGAAGATATGGCCCAGTCAAAGGAACAAACCAATAGTTCAAATGAGATACAGGAGCTGAGACAACTAATGCTGAATATACGAACAGAAATGGAAAAACTCTTCAAAAACCAAATCAATAAATTGAGGGAGGACATGAAGAAGACATGGGCTGAACAAAAAGAAGAAATAGAAAATCTGAAAAAACAAATCACAGAACTTATGGGAGTGAAGGACAAAGAAGAAAAAATGGAAAAAACAATGGATACCTACAATAGTAGATCTAAAGAGACAGAAGCTACAATTAGTGAACTGGAGGATGGAAGATCTGAATTCCAAAAAGAAACATAAACTATAGGGAAAAGAATGGGAAAACTTGAACAGGGGATCAGGGAACTGAATGACAATATGAAGCGCACAAATATACGTGTTGTGGGTGTCCCAGAAGGAGAAGAGAAGGGAAAAGGAGGAGAAAAACTAATGGAAGAAATTATCACTGAAAATTTCCCAACTCTTATGAAAGACCTAAATTTACAGATCCAAGAAGTGCAGCGCACCTCAAAGAGAATAGACCCAAATAGGCGTTCTCCAAGACACTTACTAGTTAGAATGTCAGAGGTCAAAGAGAAAGAGAGGATCTTGAAAGCAGCAAGAGAAAAACAATCTGTCACATACAAGGGAAACCCAATAAGACTATGTGTAGATTTCTCAGCAGAAACCATGGAAGCTAGAAGACAGTGGGATGATATATTTAAATTACTAAAAGAGAAAAACTGCCAATCAAGACTTCTATAATCCAGCAAAATTGTCCTTCAAAGATGAAGGAGAAATTATAACATTTATAGACAAAAAGTCACTGAGAGAATTTGTGACCAAGAGACCAGCTCTGCAAGAAATACTAAAGGGAGCACTAGAGTCAGATATGAAAAGACAGAAGAGAGAGGTATGGAGTAAAGTGTAGAAAGAAGGAAAATCAGATATGATATATATAATACAAAAGCCAAAATGGTAGAGGAAAATATTATCCAAACAGTAATAACACTAAAAGTTAATGGACTGAATTTCCCAATCAAAAGACATAGACTGGCAGAATGGATTATGACCCAGCAATACCACTGCTAGGTATCTACTCAAAGGACTTAAGGGCAAAGACACAGACGGACATTTGCACACCAGTGTTTATAGCAGCATTATCTACAATTGCAAAGAGATGGAAACAGCCAAAATGTCCATCAACAGACGAGTGGCTAAACAAACTGTGGCGTATACCTATGATGGAATATTATGCAGCTTTAAGACAGACTAAACTTATGAAGTATGTAATAACATGGATGGACCTAGAGAACATTATGCTGAGTGAGTCTAGCCAAAAACTAAAGGACAAATACTGTATGGTCCCACTGATGTGAACCGACATTCGAGAATCAGCTTGGAATATGTCATTGGTAACAGAGACCAGCAGGAGTTAGAAACAGGGTAAGATAATGGGTAATTGGAGCTGAAGGGATACAGACTGTGCAACAGGACTAAATACAAAAACTCAAAAATGGGCAGCACAATAATACCTAAGTGTAATGTAACTGTGTTGGAACACTGAATGAAGCTGAACCTGAAATATAGTTTTTTGTTTGTTTGTTTGTATCTTTTGTTTTTGTTTTTTCCTTTTTCTTTATATATATATATATATATATTTTATTAGTATTATTATTTTAATCTCTTCTCTATATTAACATTCTATATCTTTTTCTGCTGTTTTGCTAGTTCTTTTCCTAAATCGATGCAAATGTACTAAGAAATGATGATCATACATCTATGTGATGATACTAAGAATTACTGAGTGCATGTGTAGAATGGAATGATTTCTACATGTTGTGTTAATTTCTTTTCTTTTTTTTGATTAATAAAAAAAATTAAAAAAAAGAAAAAAGAAAACTGTACCTGAATTCCTCTGAAAAAGATGTATGACTGCAAATCAAGTCAACTAAAACAGACTTTACTTTCTAGATTTTTGTACGGACATATAACTGAAACTCAAAGCAAAATTTCAAGTGGGGAAAAGTGCTAATACTCTAATGACTCCATTTGGTAAACTTGTACATGCAAAAAACAAAAGACTTATTGGGTGCTACGTTTAGAATTCTATTTTACACATGACTCCCAGGGATGTGGACTTTCCTGGCAACATGGGACAGAGATCCTGGAATGAGCTGAGACTCAGCATCAAGGGATTGAGAAAAACCCTAGAATGAGCTGAGAATCAACATCAATGGATTGAGAGAACCTTCTCGAACAAAGGGGGAAGAGTGAAATGAGACTAAGTGTCAAAGACTGAGAGATTCCAAACAGAGTCGAGAGGTTATCCTGGAGGTTATTCTTAGGCATTAAGTAGATATCACCTTGTTGTTCAAGATGTAGTGGAGAGGCTGGAGGGAACTGCCTGAAAATGTAGAGCTGTGTTCCAGTAGCCATGTTTCTTGATGATGATTGAACAATGATAAAGCTTTCACAATGAGACTCTGTGAATGTGAAAACCTTGTGTCTAATGTTCCTTTTATCTACTCTATCAACGGAAGAGTAGAACATATGGAATAAAAATGAATAATAGGGGGAACAAATGTTAAAATAAATTTAGTTTGAAATGCTAGTGGTAAATGAAAGCGAGGGTTAAGGGGTATGGTATGTATAATCTTTTTTTTTCTCTGTTATCGTTTTATTTCTTTTTCTGTTGTCTTTTTATTCCTTTTTCTAAATTGATGCAAATGTTCTAAGAAATGGTGAATATGCAACTATGTGATGATATTAAGAATTACTGATTGTATATGTAGAATGGAATGATATCTTAATGTATTGTTTGTTAATTTTTTTAATTAATAAAAAAAGTCTAAATATTAAAAAAAAAAAAACTATTTTACAGTGATATACCTGGTGAATTGATTTTTGCCCACTTCAGGTAGCCTGGGAACTCAAGTAGGAAAGCACCTAGAGTTCAGGCTATATTGCATTTCACTTTTTCATAAAAGTTGGCAGTTCACAGATAACTTCAGGAAAGTCATTGTAAGAGACATCAGCTGCCACCTTGTGGCCTGAATGACCCAAACAAAATAAGATAAATTTTATTACTGAATTACTTTGCATAGTAACCATATTAAAAGTGAAAAGGAGAATAAATGCCTACCTCACTGCTTTGTGAACAACAGATATTAATTAAATGTTTTTTTGAGTATATGAATTTGATTATTTCCATCTCAAACTGGCTGCGTTTAATTCCAAACCCACTAATTACTAGTTTTATTTTTCACAGACACCACTTTCTTAACTTCTCTGGATCTTAATTCCACTCTCTCAAAAGTAAGATCTGGTGTAGAGTGAGATAACCCGTATAAAACTCTTTGTACAGTGCTTTATAAAAGTTATCCTTTTTATTTTTTATTTAAAAATTATTTATTATTAATCCATTTCTGATATTTCTTATGAGTTAGATGCTAACAGATTTCTCAAGATAATGCCACCCTTAGTTAAAATATCTCTATGTATGGAGTGGAGAAAGGGAAAAAGCTTAAGTCGCAGTCAAGAATGTTCTTTAATGTTCCTTGTGCAATTTCTGTTGCTTATACCCAGTGTTCAGATGGACCTAATTTAGCACTTATTATCATCACAATTGGATTTTTGGTGATAATAAGATGTCATCACAATAGAAACAATTTCTGTCGCTTCTAAAAACTAGAAACTAAAAACTAAATCCAAATGAGATTCTGAAATGGGAAATAGCATTCACAAGTAAGTAATGTCAAGGCTTATCCCAGATGCTGCTAAGTTAGTTTTTAGTGCATTAATTTCAGTATCATTTCCTAATATAAGCTGATATCACAAAGACTCAAGTTTTTCGACACTATCGCTGTTGTTCACTCCTGGGCCCACCCCTTGTTTTGACTAGGTTTTCTGACTTGTCTCCTGCCTTTCTGCATCCAAGACTAATTCTCTTCTGAGACTGAGGATGATTAGGTTGTAATTTGCTCAGTACCAGGCCTTAGTTTTCTCATTTGTAAAGCAGAGACACTAATGGAATCTTCTTAGCACGGTGCCCAGCACATAAGAAAGAGTGCAATGGTAGCTGTTAGCTATCATCACTTTTATGTCATTTTTATGAACAAGTTCCTTCCTAATCCATGATATTTATGTCTTTTCTCAAGGGCTTTAATTAGATCCTGACTTCTTATTTTCCCTTCTGGGGCTTCCAAAGTTACCCTGTAGGCAGCTGTCTACTAAGCCTATGTCTACAGCTTGGCCTAAATTATTCCTTAAATGTCTGAGGCCATGTCTTTTTTATCTACCAGAAACTAACACAAATGGTAACATAGTTTTCATTTAAACTGCATCCAAACCTACAAAATGATTTTCAGAAGCTTTTTTTTTCCCCTTTTTTGAGCATCTTTATTAAAATCCTGATAGAATAATGTAGACTCTCCACCGGAAAAAAAGAAAAGAGAACAAAAATTAGAGACAAGTAAAAAAAGAAATGTACAAGTACCTGGCCTTATAGATTTTTCTATAATGTGGAAAAAAGTTAACCCAGAAAGATTTCTAAGATAATGATTCTCTTTGTGCCAGTGATTATGAGAAGGCTATAATTGTTATTTGAAAATGATTCAGGACTTTAAAGTTTGTTTTGAAAGTGCATAACAAACAAAAATCAACAATTGCTGTTTCTAAGTTTGAGTGAAATAAATTTGAATTCTTAACAATATTTATTCCAAATCTTGACGTTTTGAAAATATTTGCTTTAATAATACAGCTGTCCATTCACAGTGTGTGAAGAGTGGCAAAAACTTTTTTTTTAAGATTTTAGGTCCTTCTGTCTAAAATGCTTTTGAACCATTGACCTAGATTAATAGGTTTTGAAGAGAGATCTTACTATTACATATCCACGAACACATGAAACCCATGTCACCAACTAAAAAGAAACAGTGAAACCACCAGAGTAAAATTCAGCAATTCATATTCTACACCATGGCTTCCCAGGGGCAGCCTTGTGTTGCCCTGCCTCTACAGGGAAGGCCAGCAGGCCACAGGTCAAAAAAGCAATAATTTATTTGCCTCTAGTAGTGATTAAAACATTAGGCTTCAACTTATGTCCTGGCTTGGTCATCTACCAGACCTATGACTTTAGGCAAATTACCTCTCAGCACATTCACATTTTCATTCATTGACTCTTTCACTCAATATTTTTGAGCACATACAATGTGCCATGCGTTGTGCTGGATGCTGAGGCTATAATTAGTGGTGTGCAAAAATGAACATTATCTTTGACACAGACCACATGGATTGGCTAACCAACCTGATACCAACCCTTTGCATTTCTCCCTGTTCCAAATGGCCTCGCTATACAACATGAATCAACCTCCCTGAGTCATTTTTCTCATTCGTAGAATGCCTGTATTGGACTTTATGTACTCTTTAATTCTTTCTAGCTCTGTGATCATATCTGCCTAAATTCTGGGTGTTATTAATTTCCTACCTTGTACAAGCACTAAATGTAACTGAGCTAGGAAGGCAAGGCAAAAGATAAAAAAATTAGTCTAAGGCCTGCCAAATCCAGGTGAAATAGGCTATTATCTACTCAGCACATCTATGGGAGGACCACAGTTATCTTGTTCCAAAATATTCCCAACCAGACCTATTGTTAAGGGAAATGACACAGGACCTGAGAAATCACACTATATTCTTCTCAACCCCAACAATTTTACAGCAGTAAAACCAGGTTAAAACAAACATCAAAGGCAGAAACAGGTCACAAAAGATTGAGGATTTATCTGTCCCGAGGAAGGAAGAAGGGTAGGTTCATTTAATTTGCGTTGGTAATGGACTGCACATAAGAGCTAACAGCATGTTTGTGGTAGAGAAAATTTGCTAGTGAAGGTAGAAACTTTGCTATTTGACCGTAGAGCTTTTGCATTCTTTTGGTTATGTATTACATTCTCTAAGGTCTAGTTCACACCTGTGTGGTAGGCAATAACCCTCCTGTGGTGTGCTGGAACACCTGATGTCAGGTAGGAAAGAATATAGGACCTGAAGAGGAGTTAAGGACCATGAATGTAGGCACTACACAGGCAGGAAACAGGATTCAAATTTGCTCTCTTGTTTTCCTTCCACCCGGGATGGTTAATTTTATGTGTAAGCTTGGCTAGGCCATGGAGTCCTGTCATTTGGGCCAACACCAGCCTAGATGTCGCTGTGAAGGCATTTGGCAGATGGGATTAGCATCTACAATCAGTTGACTTTAAATAAAGGAGCTTATCCTCCATAATGTGCATGGAGGCCTCATCCAATCGGTTGATGGCCTTAAGGGCAAAAATCTGAGGTTTCCCAAAGAAGAAATTCTGCCTCAAGTTTACAGCATTAACTCCTCTGAATGTCCAGCCTGCTGTCCACCTGTTATGGACTCAAGACTGAAATATCAGCACTTAACAGAAGTTCTAGTCTACCGGCCTCTCCTATGGGTTTCAGACTTGCCAGCTCCCACAATCACATGAGCCAATTCCTTTAAATAAATCTGTTTCTCTCTCTCTCTCCCTCCCCCTCTCCTTTCTCTCTCTCTCTCTCACACACACACACACTCATCCTGTTGGTTTTGTTTCTCTGGAGAACACTGAATGATTACTGTTCTTACCCTAACAACAACCTGGATGTGCTAAAAAATAAAAATAAATCAAGAAACCCAGCAAAGTGCTGGGCAATGAATCTAAATGAACTAATGGAAACCTAAATGAACTAAGTTCCCAAAAGGATGACCCTTTTAGCTGCTCTCATGCCCATAGAACAGTGACAGGAGGAGTAAACCTGTCTCTGGATGGGGTGCAGAAAAAAACAGCTTAACATCTAACAAACTGTTAATGGTTGGGTTTGGGCTAGGTCCATAGGTGAAAAGCCAGAGAAGCCCCAGTAACAAAGTAACTCTACACTCACTTGCTAGTTCTTTCCTACAGGGCCTTCACCAAGGGCATAACATGGAAAGCCAGGGCCAGAACAAAAAAAGCTGGAAGAGATACTTCAGAGGTGTGCCTAGCATTATCCAAGAGAAGGTGGAGGGCTTGGTGGGTGTTCTAGTTCACAAGCTGCTGGAATGAGATATGCCAGAAACAGAATGGTTCTTAAAAAGGGAAATTAAAAGTTCCAGGTTTACAGTTCCAAAGCCACAAAAATGTCCAAATTAAAACAAGTCTATAGAAATGTCCAACCTAAGGCATCCAGGGAAAGATACCTTGGTTCAAGAAGGCCAGTGACTTTCAGGGTTTCTCTCTCAGCTGGAAGGGCACATGGCGAACATGGTGACATCTGCTAGCTTTCTCTCCTGGCTTCTTGTTTCATGAAGCTCCCCCAGGGGTATTTTCCTTCTTCATCTCCAAAGGTCTCTGGCTGCGTGAGCTCTGTAGTTTTTCCCAAAATGGTGAAGGTGCCTAGGTCTGTTGCTGTGGACATGTGAAGCTCATCTGTCACTGATTGCATCAGTAATTGGCTAGGGGGAGTGCCTCCTGCAATGAGTGATGCTTAGTTTAATTGACTGGATGCTTAAAAGAGAGAGCTCAATGCAGCACAGCCCAAACAGCTCAGCATACCTCATCTCAGCACTTGCAGCTCAGCCCAGATTTGGAGATGTAGAAAGGAATCACCCTGGAGAAAGCCGTGGGAACCAAGAAGCCAGGAGAGAAGGCCAGCAGAGATTGCCCTGTGCCTTCCCATGTAACAGAGAACCTCAGATGAAAGTTAGCTACCTTTCCTCTGAAGAACTATAAGTTTTTAACTAAATAAATCCCCCTTTATTAAAAGCCAGTCCATCTCTGGTGTGTTGCATTCTGGCAGCCTTAGCCTCTTAAAGGGCTCCAGTAAACAATCCCACCTTGAAAGGGTGGAGACACATTTCCATGGAAACCATGTAATCAAAAGTTACCACCCACAATTGGGTGGGTCCCATCTCCATGGAAACAATCAAAAAGCTCCCACCCAGCAATATTGAATGAGGATTAAAAGACAATGGCTTTTCTGAGGTCCACATCAGATTCAAACTGGCACAGTAGGAAAGTTCAGACAGATCCCACTGAGTGGCACTGAGCCTTCACTGATTATAGGCAGTGGCCCCCCAAAGGCTGGGGACAGGACAAGAGCTGAGTAAACTCACCCCAAGGCTCATCTATCTTTTACTTGGTGTAAGCCAGTAGGCCTGACAAATAATAAAAATAGGGCCTCAGGGTAAGGAGGGATCTCCTGATATACAGAAAGCCAAGACAGGGCTACAGGGCTTAGAAAACTCCCTAGAAACCCGAAAAGCTGATGGCTAAGCTGTATAGCAAAGAAAGATTACT
This sequence comes from Tamandua tetradactyla, assembly GCF_023851605.1. NCBI lineage: Eukaryota > Metazoa > Chordata > Mammalia > Pilosa > Myrmecophagidae > Tamandua > Tamandua tetradactyla. The sequence continues at coordinate 17,829,655 of NC_135348.1, read as the reverse complement.
AGATTCTCACTGATTCTCATATCCAAAGCCACGTCAACAAGAAATAACTGATCGCCCCATCAAAATATCTAAAGCTAGTGGTGAATTGAATCTAATGAAGCTGCAACAATGCCCAGAGATGGATCAATTATAAATTTACTTCCATTTCTACAACTTTTTATGTGTAATGTTGGTAATACAGTTAAAAATCACAAGATATGTGAAAAAGCAGGAAAATGTGACCCATGTTCAACATAAAAAAAAATTTTTAAATCTATGGAACCCAACACAGAGTAGACGTGATACTGAAATTAACACATAAAATAGCTATGATGAATATGATGTTAAATAACATGTGGAAAAGCTGGAAAACATGTTTTAGTTTGAAAGCTGATAGAAAGGAATATACCAGAAACAGAACAGCTTTTAAAAGGGGGAATTTATTAAGTTGCAAGTTTACAATTCTAAGGCCATGAATATGTCCAAATTAAGGCACCAACAAGAGGATACCTTCTACTTAAAAAGGCCAAAGAAGTTCAGGGTTTCTCTCTCAGCTGGGAGGGCACATGGTGACATCTGCTAGCTTTCTCTCCAGGAAACTTCAACGGCTTCCCCAGGGCTCTGTTGGTTCTGGTGGCTCTGGTGGCTCTAAAGCTTTTTCCAAAATGGTTCCCTCTTAAAGAACTCCAGAAAGCAACCTCACCTTGAATGGGTGGAGCACATCTCCATGGAAACCACAAAATCAAAAGTATTATCTACAATCGGGTGGGTCACATCTCCATGGAAACAATCAGAAAGGTCCCACCCAGCAATACTGAATGAGGATTAAAGGACATGGCTTTTCTGGGGTACGTAATAGTTTCAAACTGGCTACAACATGCATGAAGAAACATGTAATTTCAGCAAAAAGTGATAACTACAAAAGAGAAACAAATGGGAACTCTAAAATTGAAAATTACAATATCAGAACTGAAGAATTTATTTCAGCAGACTAGAAAATACATAAGAAAGAAGCATTAAAGATAGATCAATAGAAATTATCCAAACTGAAGAAAAGTTAGGGAAAAAAAAGGAATGAGCAAAAAAATGAACAGTGTACCTGCAACCTGTAGGTCAATAGCAAATGATCTAACATAAATGAAATTAGAGTCCCCAAAGGAGAAAGAGATAATTAAAATTATCTCCAGAGAAAATGACTGATAATTTTCCAAGGGTGATGAGCCATCAAACCATAGAATGAAGAAGTTCAGCAAACTCCAGTCAGGATGAATTCAAAGAAAATCAAACCTAGATATAGCATAGTTGAAATGCTGAAAACCAAAGATGGTAGGAAAAAATCTCAGAAGAAACCAAACATGAACTATCAACAAAGATGCCAGTGCAATCCAATGGGGAAAAGAGCATCTTTATAACAAACTGGGACAATTAAATATCCATAGGAGAAAAACATTGAGCCTAGACGTTCCTTATTCCATATTTAAAAAATTAACCTGATGGATTATAGACTTAAATATAAAAGCTAGAACGATAACATATCTAGAAGAGAACATAAGAATAATTTCATAATCTTGGATAAACAAATATTTCTGAGGACACCAAAAGCACTAAACATAAAAAAAAATTATGGCTTGGGGCTTTATCAAAATTCAAAATTTCTGCTCATCAGGAGACTCTCTTAATCTAATGAACAGGCCAGACACAACGTGGGAGGTAATTTTCACAATAAACATATGTGACAAGGAACTTATATCCAGAAGTATAAGGAACTCCTCTCAATCAATAAGAAAATGACAGCCAATTAAAAATAAACAAAACACTTAAGTAGATACTTCAAAAGATGTACCAGTGGCCAATAGATACATAAAAGGTGCTTAGCATCATGATTCATCAAGGAAAGGTAAATTTAAAAAGCAACATATAATTTCATACCTGCTCAACTACTGATCTCAAAAGACTGACAATAAACTGAATATTAACAGGGATTTAGATGACTATAATAACCATTTTGGAAAACTATTTGACAGTTCAACTAAAAATATACTTCCCTGTGACCTACTAATTCCATTCCCAGGTATTTACCCAAAAGAAATTAAAACTATGTCTACAAAAAGATTTTTACCAGATTGTTCAGAATAGCTGTATTCTGAAAAGTCAAAAACTTGAAACAATGCAAATTTCTATCAGCGGGAGAATGGAATATTATTAAGCCATAAAAATTAATTAAAAAGGAACAGAATACTGATAAATGCAACAACATGGATTCATTGCACAAACATATCAAGTGAGCAAAGCCATACACAAGAGTACATATTGTATGACTTTCAGTTATATGAAGACCAAGAATTATCTATGATAATATAATTAGAAAGTGGTTGACCGGAGCAGAGGGGATTGTCTGGATAGGGAAATAAGGTTATATTCTGGAGAGATGGAAATACTCCGTCTTGATTTGGGTGGTGTATACAATTTTCAAAACATGCTTAACATATGTTCATTTTATGTAATCTATCTTAATAAAAAGTCTAAACTTTAAAAATATATGTTGAAACTATATGGGGTTATTTTAGTTTGTTAATGCTGCTGGAATGCAATATGCCAGAAATATGTTGACTTTTATAAAGGGGACTTAAAAGTTATAAGTTTATAGTTCTAAGTCCATAAAAATGTTCAAATGAAGGCATCCAGAGAAAGATACCTTGACTCAAGAAAGGCTGATGTCTGTCACATGGGAAAGCACATGGTTAGCATCTGCTGGTCCATGTTCCCAGTTCCAGTTTCTGATTCTAGTGGCTTCCTCTATAAATGTCTGTGGGGCCACACTCAGCTGCTACAAGGCAAAACTCTGGGTTTTCTCTCTTAGCTTAGTGGCTGGAGATTTCTTCTCTTCAGCTTCTGGCTATTTCTGTCAATCCTTGTTAACACCTGGGCTATTTCTGTCTCCAAAGGTCTCTGTCCTCTCTCCAAGCATCTTCAAATGTCTGTGTCTATGTCTGGTCTGAAGCAACTCCCAAACGTTTCCCCTTTTAAAGGTCTCCAGTAAATTAATCAAGACCCACCTTGAATGGATAGAGTCACATCTCCATCTAATCAAAAGGTCACACCCATAACTGAGTGGGTCACTCTCCATCGAAACAATATAACCAAAAGCTTCCACCCTAAACAATAGGGCTGGCTGCACAAGATTGTAACAGGATTGAAAGAAAATAGCTTTTCTGGGATGTATAACAGTTTCAAAGTAGCACCAGGTATTTGGAATAATGTTATACTAAGCATTCTAACAGTGTTGTGAGCTTTTTGGCAGCTAAGGTCAAGGGAACGCTATATTTTACCTGACAAAGAGGTCTCAGACATATAAAGGTTATTAGCATATGTAAAAAGATAAATATATCAGATTTGCTAGCTGTGACCTTGAAGCTGGCTCAGTGCCATGATTACTGATCTTTTAAGAAATGTGGTACATTCTAGATGCCACTTTTTCTTTCATTAATTTCCTTCTGCTCCAACATCAAGTCATCCAGAATGTTTCCTAAATTTTTCTCACATTCACCCCATTCTCAATATCTCTGACACCACTTTCCTAATTTAGCCTTTCATCTTCTTTAGCTTCATCTATTGCAATAGCATTCTAAATCTGCATGCTGTATCCACTTTGGTCCCTTCCAAATCCATTCCTCAACTTACAACCAGATGAAACTATGTCATATGCAAATATAACAATAATTTCCCCATTGACCATGAAGTTCAAGTTTCTTAGGGTTGCATATATAATAGTCCGTAACCTCATCTCTCTATACCTTCTGGCCTCAATGCCTACTGTTCCTTGATTCATGCCCTAAAATCTTGTAAAACCCCAATTGTTAGAATGTCCTCACACACACTGTTATTTAAAATCTCAGTGTCTTTCTCAAACTCATCCCTTTTCCCAGAATGCCTTCTTTGCCTATCTTATCCTGAAGAAGTTACTCACCCATTTCGGAATTAGCTCATGTGTTGTCTTGGTTTGCCAGGGCTATTACAACATATACCGCAGACATAGACTTAAATAACGGGAATTTTTTTGTCTCATGGTTTTAGTAGCTAGAAGTCCAAAATCAAGGTATCAGCAGGAAATGTTTTCTCCAAAGTCAATAATGTTCTGTCAGTGGTTTGCCTGCCATCCATAACTCAATCTCTGCCTCCATTACAAGGCAACAACTCCTTCTGTCTCCTCTTCACTCCCACTGTGTCCAAATTCTGCAACTCCTAAGGACTCAGTGATATTGAACTAAGGCCCACCCTGATTCAATGTGGTCTCATCTTAATCAGATCTTCAAATACCCTGTTTAAAAATGAGTTCATATCTACAAGACCAGGGATTAGGACTTGAACATGTCTTTGTGGGGTATGATTGAATCCACAACAGGTGTCATCTTTTGAGGATATGTTCCTCAAGTCCCCAATTTCCCACATCACCCAATGTAGACCTTTAGCTTAGCATTTAGCATATTTTTTTCATCAAGTACTAACTGAGCATCTCATATACACCAAGCACTGTTTCAGTGCTTAGAATGCATCAATTAACCAAATAAACATTCTTACCTTCGTGTAATTAAATTTGTCTTGCCCAACTAAACCACAGACTGGGTCAAGTTAAGCCATGGTGTTCCATCTCCGTACTGCAGCACCATGCCCCTGTACCTGGCACATAATAGGTGCTCAATTTAAATTCTCGTGAATGGAAATGACCAAATAATGGGATAGGACATAAGGTAGAGACAGTTTGATTGGTAGTAATTGAGATGAGGGAGGTTGAGTCAGACCTGCGTGTGAAATGCAAGCCACGGAGGAGGACCCTCAGCTGTAGGGACCAGCAGGGCAGCTCTGGAAACCATGGGGAGATGAAGTGCAGAAACCGGATTTCAGTTACTACATGATTTTGCCTAGAGCTGCCCCTACATGAAACAGCCAGAAATAATTTCAAGACCACATAAACGCTGCATTTTTAGTGGTGGCAGATCCCTGCTGACATCCCACCCGAGGATATTTGATTGCCACCCCCACCCCCATTATATACCAAACCAGATGTCTTTGCATGGCAATCTACCTTCTCTCACCTCAGGGTGGTCAGAGGGGAAGTTGGATTAGAGGTGGGTACGCAATACGGTAAGGGTTTAAAAAATTATATTCTATGACTGATTGCCTGAGATTATATATGAGGTGTGATTATAAAGTAATGAGAACCATTTTCATGAGTGCCTTGTCTCATATTTTAAGCACACCTCATATATGGGATGTGTGTCATTTTATACAATGTTTGAAAATTACCACGACCTAAGGTATTTTACAGGAAATGTTAAAATTGTTATTGAGTGTTCTTTTGCAACATAACCATACTCTGGTTTCTCTTCAGAGCATGTATGTAATTAAATACTGTGAAGAGTCTTTCCTTGTGAGAATATGTAATTCCAGGCATGTTCACCTAAGAAGGGAGAAAGAAATATTATATTTATGAAGTTGTGGTTATCCAAACACTCCACAGCCTTTTTGCAGTTGTTATAAGCAACTTGGCAATAATAATAAATGAAACTTTTTATAAATATATAAAGGATATACATGAGGATTTAAAGAGATAAGTCAATTAAAATAATGAAAGTGAGAATGATAAAGGATTTCTATTCTGAATAATTATCATAATTCTCACAAGCATTTATCATTATTTTCCAAAGGCCATCTAAATTCATGATTGAATAGACATTAAAACATGAAAAAGAGGCTCAAGTAGACTTTTCTTTTTTAAGAGTTCTTGCTGTTTTAAAACAAATCCTGATCGCCGAGTAAGCAAGAGAATAACCGTATTTTAAGAGTCTAAGGTTGAAGCTATAGATGTCAAATGTCAAAGAAATAGCAAAAAGAAAAACAGCCAATTATGAGGTTTATGAGAATTGGATTCCACCTTTGGGCACGGGTAGCTAAATCCCTTGACTATCAATATTAGACCTTGAGGGACAATTATGGCCAGTCCAGCATAAGGAGCAAAAACATCAGCAGAAGCTACAGTTGTACCCAACAGACCATGAAAAGGGGAATTCAAAAAGCCATTTTATCTAGATGACTTAAAGCATTCAAAGTTAAAATGTTAGAGCAATAGTTCTCAAACTTTATGGTTCACAGACACCACCTGGGGTTCTTGTTAAAAGTACAAATTCTCTTTAAGGGGAAGGGTGGGACAGTAATTTGTATTTGATTCTGATGCAGCTGGTTCACTGAGCACATTTTTAAAGTAGCACAAAGAAAGGAAGAATTCTTACATAATTATGATTTATTAATACAACTTCACTACATAATTTAATAATATATGAGTAATAGAAAGAGTAAATAAAAATTTTCTTGAGGAAATAAATCCATTTTTAAACGTACTCCTACAGTTTAATTATTTGAAGGGTCAATAAGTCTATAGATTTTAGAGTATATAAAAGAATGCAGAGAGAACTTAATTTGCTCTAGAATATGATTAATGAGTTGAAAATCATGAAGAAATAAGGGAAATAATATAATAGGAAATTTAAGGTTAAATTTTCAAACCTAGATTGATAATAAATGAGATGGATGGATCAGTGTTGTCAGAGGGTGATGATTTGACAAGGAAACCAAGCTGGAGATATTCATATTTGTACTGATCTAATTTGAGTATGCAAATATGGATTCCTTGCTGATAAACCATTTTTCAAATTTTTCCCAGAATTGCAAATGTGAGCTCAGTATGTACTTCTCCCACAGTCTCCAAAGGATCGAAGGCTGAACCACTCCCATCTGCCAGGAGATTTTATCACTCGTGTAAAAGCAACAGCTGCTGCTTCTCTGGTTTATGTTGATATGAAATTCTCTAGCAAAATATAAGATTGGCATCTGGTCTTAATTCAACTTTGATAGAAACTTTATAGTGCTATGTTTATAATGATTCCAAGGGGAATTTTTTAAATAATAATGAGAAGGATGGGATTTCCCTAAATTCCCAATTGGATTCCAAATATGTCTGTAACAGAGAAACCGGATCTTACTACTTATACTAATATAAAATGGAATTGATAAATAAGGTATTATACGAGAAATTTCAGAAAAAAAAGCCAAATTTTTACTCCAGTTCAAGTATAATATTTCCAAATAGTAGCTGCTGTGGATGTAAGATTTTTAATCATTGAAAATATATTTATAAAAATGACGTGAGGAAAATGGCTTCCTTTCCAATGGCATTAGAGTAGGGAAGGAATAAACTAATGTTTAAAAAAAATGCAGTTGCTGTGATATAATTACATACAGATCTCAGTAGGGGCAAAAAGGAGAGAGTGGATAATTTCACCTGGGGTTGACTGAAAATTCCTCTTAGCAAAGGCAAACTGCATCTTTAAAAATGAGTAGATAAGGTGGGAAAGTGCTTTGCTTGCAGAGGGAACATCATAGGAATTTTGCCAGCCACCAGCAGTATGATAGGGTGCGAGGTGGGGCATAGTAAGTGTCAGAGTTAGAGAGGGAGACAGGAACAGGGAGAGGCAATTCAGGAGCTTGCTGTGATTGGGAATTAAATCTTCAGTTGGGAATCTCTGGGTTAGGGCTTCTGCATCAGGACTTTTTAATAGTTCAAGAGCAATTATTACATTTGCTAAGATTGATAACTAAGGCACTAATGTATCATTTTCTATTTTAATACATTATATGTATGAATATTCAACATTTTGGTGTGGAGAGTATATATATAGGTACTTAAAATTATATATATAATTCAAACAACATTTCTTTAACATTACTACTGCACAAAAACATTATTGTTGTTGCATTTAGGATAGCCTGGCAATAAACCCAAGTCAAGGCAATATTGTGCAGGATGAATAAGAATGTATGGATGCAAGGAATAGTAAAAAGGTATAGGTGACCAAGACTTGATCACAGATGCAGGGATAAGGGTAACAGGGAAATCAAGGGTGGCTCCCCACGTCCCTGATTTGGATAAATCTATGGATGAATTTAACAAAAATTTTCCCATCTAGAGATATTCATTCCTTTCTCATCCTACCAAAACCAGCAAAAATACCACTTTGTCCATGTTCCCTGTGATTTCCGGAAGTTATTACTTGGAAATATATGCCCAAAGGTTTTGTTCTTAACATTTTTTTGGTACCATAGACCCTGTAGGCAATCTGGTGACAGTCTCGTAAAGCTTACGGGTAATGCATAGAATAAAACACTCAGGATTACAAGAGAAACCAATTATACTAGATTACAGTTTTCAAAATATTTTTTAAAAAAACAAAGGTTTAATATAATGATCTGTTTCTTTGTTAGCATCTTAAATAAGAAAATACACTGTAAGTATAGATATGTTATGATAAATTTATTTTTAAAGGACTTAGTGGGAAGGCTATTGTTGCTCAAACTGAATAAGAACGTTAAACTGCAGAGTACTTGAAAAAGCAACAGGCGTGCCATGTTGGATAGCCAAATGATTTCATTTTTTTGGATTATTGGTTACAGGTGTTGAAAATCCTGATTTGCAAAGATAAATTGTTGCAAGCAGAATTAAAGCTTTCATAGCTACTTTACAAGACGAGAAAACTTCTCTCAAAGGACACTCAAAATTTCCAAGCCGTTTTATGTTAAACTCCAATCGTAGTCAATATTTTAACCTAAATCTAATGAATTCTTCTCTGACTGGGTCAGCATCTTCAATACATTTTATATCAAAAAAGAATGATGATACATGGTGCAACTTTGATGTTATCAAGATAAAAATAACTTTTGAAAGCTTTCTGAAATGTTTCCAGGTGTTTGCAAATTTCCCTTTTCAAAGAAACTGACAGAGAATTTTGCATCTCATCTTCATGTCATTCCCCTACCACTAACAGTTTGCTAGGATGTTCCACTTTAGTAGCTTAGCCAAGAAACTTAGTAAGCTTTCAAGAATATCAGTTACGGTGACATTAGGACCCATATACTTCATCTAAAAGGCACTAATTACCTTATAAAGAGTTAAGAATTCTTATTTAAAGTTTTTGTTGGTTTGTTTCTGTTTCTGTTTTGTTTTGTTTTGGCTGAGAAAGATCTAGATGAAATTCTTATCATGATGTAAATTTTGCATTGGTCCAATATCCACTTACTATTAAAAATTCATACTGGTTGTGCAAATTATCTCTTTTTTTAATTTTATTTTTTTAATACCAAAAAACATCTAACAAATGCAAACATTCCTATTTTGATCATTCTGTTCTACATATATAATCAGTAATTCACAATATCATCACATGGTTGCATATTCATCATCACGATCATTTCTCAGAACATTTGCATCTATTCAGAAAAAGAAATAAAATGAAAACAGAAAAAAAATTTATACATACCATACCCCTTACCCCTCCCTTTCATTGGTCACTAGCATTTCAAACTAAATTTATTTTAACATTTGTTCCCCCTATTTTTTATTTTATTCCATATGTTCTACTCATCTGTTGACAAGGTAGATAAAAGGAGGATCAGACACAAGGTTTTCACAATCACACAGTCACATTATGAAAGCTCTATCATTATACAATCATCTTCAAGAAACATGGCTACTGGAACACAGCTCTACATTTTCAGGTAGTTACCTCCAGCCTCTCTATTACATCTTGACTAACAAGGTGATATCTACTTAATACGTAAGAATAACCTCCAGGATAACCTCTTGATTCTGTTTGGAATCTCTCAGACATTGACACTTTGTCTCATTTCACTCTTCCTCCTTTTGGTCGAGAAGGTTTCCTCAATCCCTTGATGCTGAGTCTCAGCTCATTCTAGGGTTTTTCTCAATCCCTTGATGCTGAGTCTCAGCTTATTCTAGGATTTCTGTCCCACATTACCAGAAAGGTCCACACCCCTGAAAGTCATGTCCCAAATATACAGGAGGAGGGTGGTAAGTTTGCTTGTTGTGTTGGCTGGAGAGAGAGTCCACATCTGAGCAACAAAAGAGGTTCTCTTGGGGGTGACCCTTAGGCCTAATTTTAAGTAGGCTTGACCTATCCTTTGTGGGGTTAAGTTTCATATGAACAAACCCCAAGACTGGGGGCTCAGCCTACAGCTTTGTTTGTCCACACTGCTAGTGAGAATATCAAGAATTCAACTTGGGTAAGTTGAATTTTCCCCCGTTCTCACCATTCTCCAAAGGGGACTTATGTGCAAATTATCTTTGCAAGCAAGTCTAAATTATTGGAGTATTTAAAAAGATGATCTTTTAAATTAATTACTTTATTGCTTGTTGTAATCCTGTTCCTTTGGTGCTTTAAAGGCTCCTTATACTATAGACATCAAAATGCTTGACCTTTTGTCTATAGCTTGGTATTAAGGGCTTGAGCAGCAAGGATATTAGAGATTTGCTGAGTTTGACACTTTCCTTGAAAGTCTTCCAGTCCTACTGGAGACACAAGCGTAGGAGAGAAGAGGCTCTGCAGTTTCTGCAATTTTTCCCAAGAGCCAACAGAAAATATTGTTCCAGAGGAAAATCCCAGAAGACTTTGTGAAAGTCACAGCCCCTCCTTCATGGCGGTACAAAGTTGAGTGAAGGAGAGAGAGACTGGGAAGAAAAAGGAGGTACTACTTCTTGTAGCTTGGCTATATGGCAGGCATTTAACATATCACCTCATTTAACAACCCTGTGAGGATGCTGTGTTTCCTATTTTATAGTTGAGGAAATTCAGGCTCAGAAGAATTAATTAGCTTACTCAAGGTCATAAAGCAGAGTCTAATTTTGAACCCCAATCTTTCTATTCAAATTCAATGGCACCTCACCCCCACTTAAGATGTTAAGAAAGAAACCATGCTCTCCATGACCCCTCTTGCCCCTGGAATATTATGTTCATATTCCTCTGAATAAAGATCTATAGAGAGAAGGGGAAAGAAAGATGAAGTCCTAATCCCTGGCAAAAGAAATTCAGGTCCTTTGGTGATGTACATCAGGGAGGGGGTCACAGAAGAATAAAGTAAAAGGGGTACTTACTTAAGATTAAGTACCCCTGCTGCAAAATGTTTCTGTGCTATCAAGGCAGGAAGTCAAGGTTTTTCCACAATCCAATGCAATTCTCACCATGATATAAAATATTCATTGGGTTTTCAACCAAGTCAGTTACGATTTGTTTTTGTCATAATACAAATAAAGAATCATTGCAACATATGTAGAAAACATGGCTTGAAATAAATTTTTTCATCAATCCTTTCCCATGTCCATCTTCCAAGCCATATTTATAGGTCTGAGTTATGTAACAAGGGCTGTTTCTGATTAGTAAAATTAGCTTTCCCTCCCTTTTGGATTAACATCTAATACAAAAACCTTAACCTAAAGATAAGACTGATTGCCTTCTTTGAGTAAAGAGCTTTCAACAGAAATCACAATTAATTAGGAAAGTTTCCCTTAGATATAAACTGCAGGGGAAGAAAAAGCAGGAACTACAGTGAAAATTATCAGAAATTTAATACTTTATCCTGAAAGGTAGCATAAATTTTATAGCATTGGTAATTGTATGGTTTATATTTATCTGTGCTATTTTGCTGTCAAGATGCTCCACAAATGTAAATGAGATTAAATATTTTTTTAAAAGACTGAAGATGAAAGCTTCCTTCATTCTTACATTCATTCATCATTTTTTTCAGCATTCATGGAAAGCTCAGTAGTGAACAAGAGATATACAGGGATGCCTTCATGGAGCTCACAGATCGATAAGGAATAGAAAAATGTTTAAAACATACCCAGTTTTTAATTCTCAGTTTTCCAGCAATAGATGTCCATGCAGATGGTGAGCATGGTATAAAAAAAAAATATATATATATATATATATATAGTATAAAACTATAGATTTTACGTAAAAAAAAAAACCCAGAATTCGTACCTCAATTCTGCCACTATCTACTTAGAGAACTCTTTGTTGAAAGTAATAGAAACCATTCATGCCAGGTTTTGCAAAACAGGAAAAGGTATTATAAATATATGTGACAGGGGAGAGATTTAGTAACATGTAAATATTACAAGTTTCTCTCAAAGCTTATCCTATGCCCTCACTATCCAACTCCCCCCCAACCCTGTCCCCCCAATTTCCAGATTTTGGTAAAGTGAAGGTAATGAGAAGAAAGAACAAGAAAGGAGAGACAGAAAAAAGAGGGAGCAATGAGACTATCATGCATGTTGGAGCACTTGGGAAAGTCCTTTCTTTTGTTTTGATGTGTCCAGTGAGTGGTTCCTACACAAGTATGGGGAAATGGGAATCAGATGAAAGCAGCTTTCTATTTTTATTTTTTTGAAAGCAGCTTTTTAAAAACTGTTCTTACGCGTTGTGAATTGATCCTCAAGAGACCCAAGTAAAGACTAAAATTCCTTTTAAATTCCTTTTTTGTACTTTGTGATTTATGCAAACATGGGATGAAGTGGGAGTCCTGTTTTTATCGGTTACATATGGTTAGTCCTTTATTTCATCTTGAAGTATTATATTCCAATAAAAATTAGAAGTATCTTCTCTAATCTACCCAACTTCTGCCCGAAGCTGTATCACAGAGGCAAGGCCTCGGGGACTCAAGGATACAAATACACCCTGAACACCGAACCCTAAAACAGTTCTCTCATCTCTGCTCCTCCCTCCCTCATTCTCTTGGCCCCTGTCTCTCGCTGTCTCTTGTCTGTTTCTATCTACCCTTCTACTCCCTCCCTCCCATTTTTTCTTCTTCCTTCTTCGTCTCTGCCACTCACTATCTCCTTTCCTACTGTTTCCTATTTGTGATAGGCAGAAGACAAAACAGAGCTCCATTGGGAGACTGATTGACAACAGTTCCTAGTCCTCATGGAAGGACCTCTGATCCAGTTTGAGTTAGTTACCCATGCCTAGTCCAACCAGGCATGGAAAGGAAGCCACCTCTGTGTACTTACAATCACCTAAATCACATAGTTCGGTTTCTTCCCTCTGGGTTTTTAATGCTCTTAACCGTAAAATGAAGATATTATTTTCCAGTCTTAGGACATGATTGTGATTTTTTTTTTTTTTTTTTTTTGGCACATGGTCTGGGAATTGAACCTGGGTCTCCCGCATGGAAGGCAAGCATCCTACCACTGAACCACCCTTGACTAATTTTTAAATGAGCAAATATAGATAAAAGTGTTTGGGAAACTATAAAGTTCTGGTTAGATGCACTATTTATATAAAGTAGGAATATGGTATTATTTATTATTATAAATAGCCAAACATGTTGGCTATTTATAATAATAAATAATACCATATTGACACCTACCTCACATTTTATATAAAAATAAACTCAAAATTATCCAGGGGCCTAAATATAAGAGTCATATATCAAACTCATAGGAGAAAATTTAGGGAAGCATCTTCAGGACCTTGAGACAATGGTTTTTTTAGGGTTTACACCCAAGCACAAGCAACAAAAGAAAAAGTAGGTACATGGGACCTCATCAAAATTAAAAATCTTTGTGCCTCACAGGAATGTACCATGAAAATAAAATGACAACCTAAACAATAGGAGAAAATATTTGGAAACCACATGTGCTGGTTTAAGGCTATTGAATACCCCAGAAAAGTCATGTTCTTTTAGTCCTAGCCCAGTCTTGCTGAGGCAGACCTAATGTACAGGGTGGACCTTTTTGATTGTTTCCATGGAGATGTGACTTACCCATTTGTGAATGGGATCTTTTTGATTAGGTGGTTTCCACAGAGATGTGTGTCTACCCATTCAAGGTGCGCCTTAATCTGCTTACTGGAGTCCTTTAAGAGGGAACCATTTTGGAAAAAGCTCAGAGTTAACACAGACAGAGATGTTTGGAGATGCAGAAAGAAAATACCTTTCAGCTGACTGAAAGCAGAAGCCAGGGAAAAAGCCAGCAGACATGGCCGTGTGCCTTCCCATGTGACAGAGAAACCTTGAATACTATTGGTTTTTTCCTCAGTCAAGGTATCTTTCTCTAGATGCCTTAGTTTGGACATTTTTATGGCCTTAGAACTGTAAGCTTGTAACTTAATAAATCCCCTTTATAAAAGCCAACCTATTTCTGGTATATTGCATTTCTGGTAGCATTAGCACACTTAATCACCACATATCTGATAAGGGTTTAATAGCCAGAATATATAAATAAATTCTTAAACTTAAGAACAAAAAGACAAACAACCCCCTAAAAAATGGACAAAAGACTTGAAAAGACAACTCTCCAAAGATGTACAAATGGCCAGAAAGCATGTGAAAAAATAATCAACATTGTTAGTCATCAGAGAAATGCAAATCAAAACCACAGTGAGATACGATTTCACCCTCACTGGAATGGTAACTAATTAAAAAAAAAAAAAGAAAGAAGAAAAAGAAAAGAAAATTACAACTGTTGGAGAGGAAGTCAAGAAATAGGTACTCCCATTCTTTGTTGGTGGCAATGTAAAATGGTGCAACCACTGTGGAAGACAGTTGGATGCTTCTTCAAAATGTTAAGTATAAAATTACCATATTACCCAGCAATCCCACTTCTAAGTATATACCCAAAAGAACTGGAAGCAAGGACTTGAACAGATATTTTCACAATGATGTTTATGGCAGCATTATTCACGATTGCCCAAAGATGGAAGCAATCCAAGTGTATATGAATGAATGGATAAACAAAATGTTGTATATACACACAATGGAAAATTATTCATCCCTAAAAAGGAATGAACCCTGAAACATGCAACAACTTGGATAAACCTGGAGGACATCATGTTGCATGAAATAAGCCAGACACAAAGAACAAATATAGTATTATCTCACTGATATGAAATCATTGAGTCATAGAGTCAGAATCTACAATAAGGGTTACTGTGGGATGGGATGGAAATAGGGACAGGGTTTATTTTTCATTACAGCACATTTCATATTCACATATGATAAAGCTCCCTGCCTCCCAACTACCCAACAACAACGATAACAAAAAACAAATTGACTCCAACTCTGCAGCAGCTCTGTTAGACTCAGAGCCCATATGTCTGCTTCAGTGCTCAGGTGACTGGATCACCACTATAAGGGGTTGAGGTATTTTTCCTTTCTTTCTTTCTTCTTTCTGTATTTGTTACACTTTGGGGGACACAAGCTTCTTTGAGTCAATGATGAAAACAAAGAACTCACTTCCCAGGAAAATATTCAGGCATTCCTACACTCTCAAGTTCCTGTACCCAGCCATTTCTATCTATAACATCTTATGTATAATTTCAAGGGCTCTATAGACCCACTGAAGGCAGCATAAGTGGAAAGTAAAGAACCTGTGCTCTAGCTCAAGACAGAAGAAACCCTCAGAGCTCAACAATCACCAGCTCTTCTCTCCATTCAGAGAAGAAAGGGAAAAGCCACATTCAATAGATTTCACTGTCACAAATTAGTGAGAGCAGAAAATCAGAGGCATGAGTAAAGAAGGAAAAAAATAGAGCTACTTTTTAAAAGGTTAAAAATCCAATTTTTAGCTCTCAAAAGACCATTTCCTTTTCTAATTTTCAAACAGAGTTTTCCTTTGTGTCATTGTTGGAATTGGAATTAATGGACCTTTCTCTTGTTTATTTCCCTCAGTTAGAAAAAAATTTTTTTAATTCATAATGGAAACACTATCCAATATGATGATTTACTCATTATTGATTTCTACTAAAAGAAAACAAAAATCCAAATGTAAAAGTTACATAATATGTACAATCAAAGATATGTGTGCAAAATGAGAGGTCAACATTTCCACTAAATATGTATTTAAATATGATTGTCTTTTAGTTAGTTTCAGTCTTAGTATGCTTGGACATACAAATTAGACTATACATTAGAAATATGATTAATTTATTCTACTCATTATTGGGCCCTTTCATAAGATAAATGGATAAATTTGATGGTCAATAATTTGCAATCTAGATAATCTGGACCAAACCCACCTTACATAAATAGATCATCGGCCTAAATTATATGGAAATCGTCACATTCACCAACACAGAGCTGCAGATATATTTCAATAGGTAAGGACAGACTATCAAACTGTATTTGCTGTTTAGCACTATATTCCATCTAATACATTATATCCATGTAAATATTTACAGACATCATGTGAGAAAATAGCACAGCATCTAGAGTCTCCCAATTTAATGTATAAGTTGGGGCCACCATTGAAGTGAATTCACTTGGATAAGGCTTTGGAGTTCCTTGTTGTAGATACCCTACGACAGTTTGATAAATTGTACCCAATGTGCCCTCATTAAACCTAAATTAAAATGCTAGTTCTGTCATTTCCCAGTGCCTGCCCATGCAAAAAAAAAAAAAAAAAAAAGCTAGTTCTGGCGTTTTTGATCTGCATGACCATTAGCAAGTTATTTGGCCTCTCTAAGTCTCAATTTTCTTATCTGTAGTGTAGGGATGACTTGAAGGGTTGTTGTACAGTCTAGGTGGGAAAATGTGTGTACCCCAGGCATTGCCAAGTACATAGTAAGTACTCAACAAATAGAAAAATACTGCTGCTAATAAAGTTTATAAAAGGTAAGGGATGGCTTTTCCAAATGTTTTTCCTTGCTAAAGATATTACCCTCCACTCAAAAGATGCAAACAAGTGTACTTAGTTTTTAAAGATTAAAAAATTAATATTCAACCCTCTCATCTATGGACATTTGATCTTTGATAAGGCAGTCAAGCCAACTCACCTGGGACAGAACAGTCTCTTCAATAAATGGTGCCTAGAGAACTGGATATCCATATGCAAAAGAATGAAAGAAGACCCGTATCTCACACCCTATACAAAAGTTAACTCAAAATGGATCAAAGATCTAAACATTAGGTCTAAGACCATAAAACAGTTAGAGGAAAATGTAGGGAGATATCTTATGAAACTTACAATTGGAGGCGGTTTTATGGACCTGAAACCTAAAGCAAGAGCACTGAAGAAAGAAAGAAATAAATGGGAGCTCCTCAAAATTAAACACTTTTGTGCATCAAAGAACTTCATCAAGAAAGTAGAAAGACAGCCTACACAATGGGAGACAATATTTGGAAACGACATATCAGATAAAGGTCTAGTATTCAGAATTTATAAAGAGATTGTCCAACTCAACAACAAAAAGACAGCCAACCCAATTACAAAATGGGAAAAAGACTTGAACAGACACCTCTCAGAAGAGGAAATACAAATGGCCAAAAGGCACATGAAGAGATGCTCAATGTCCCTGGCCATTAGAGAAATGCAAATCAAAACCACAATGAGATATCATCTCACACCCTCCAGAATGGTCATTATCAACAAAACAGAAAATGACAAGTGCTGGAGAGGATGCGGAGAAAGAAGCACACTTATCCACTGTTGGTGGGAATGTCAAAGGGTGCAACCACTGTGGAAGGCAGTTTGGCGGTTCCTCAAAAAGCTGAATATAGAATTGCCATACGACCCAGCAATACCATTGTTAGGTATCTACTCAAAGGACTTAAGGGCAAAGACACAAACGGACATTTGCACACCAATGTTTATAGCAGTGTTATTTACAATTGCAAAGAGATGGAAACAGCCAAAATGTCCATCAACAGATGAGTGGCTAAACAAACTGTGGTATATACATACGATGGAATATTATGCAGCTTTAAGACAGAATAAACTTATGAAGCATGTAATAACATGGATGGACCTAGAGAACATTATGCTGAGTGAGTCTAGCCAAAAACTAAAGGACAAATACTGTATGGTCCCACTGATGTGAACCGGCATTCGAGAATAAACTTGGAATACGTCATTGGTAACAGAGTCCAGCAGGAGTTAGAAACAGGGTAAGATAATGGGTAATTGGAGCTGAAGGGATACAGACTGTGCAACAGGACTGGATACAAAAACTCTAAAATGGACAGCACAATAATACCTAATTGTAAAGTAATCATGTTTAAACACTGAATGAAGCTGCATCTGAGCTATAGGGTTTTTTTTTGTTTGTCTGTTTGTTTGTTTGTTTGTTTGTGTCTTTTTTTTTCTTTTTCCTTTTCTTTTTTTTTACTGTTATTATTATTTTTATTTTTTTCTCTATATTAACATTCTATATCTTTTTCTGTTGTTTTGCTAGTTCTTTTCCTAAATCGATGCAAATGTACTAAGAAATGAAGATCATGCATCTATGTGATGATGTTAAGAATTACTGATTGCATATGTAGAATGGAATGATTTCTAAATGTTGTGTTAATTTCTTTTTTCTTTAATTAATAAAAAAAGAAGTCTAAAAAAAATTAATATTCAAACTAAAAAGCAGGTACATTGCTGAAAAATTAACAGACACTGAAATTTTTCCAGCTCATCTCAACAGTAGCTCTTATGGCCTGGAAGCTGATTTTACTGTACAAATGCATTTTCTTCCTCTTCTTTCTATGTATTTCAGTAACTCATTTTATTTTTAAACAAGTCATCTTACTGTGCATAATCCTAACACACTTTAAGATCCATACTGAAATTACCACGGCTGGGTCACTTATCAATTTTTAAAATAAATTTTGAAAGCAATATTTGAGAAACTAAATATCATGGATATTTCTTGGTATTTTTAATTATTGTTTTTGTCCCCCTACCCTCTGAACCTTCCACATGGGTCCTTTTGGGAAGTACAGTCCATCTTTCTAGAAGTCCAAAAAGGCCAGATGCTTGCTTTCCTGGCCTCTCTTGCAACTAGGGATGGACATATAAAGGATGCTCCATCAATCAGCCGCCCCATCACAGATTTTGAATCAGGCACTTAATGAGAAAATGAAGGAAGATGGTGGAGAGTCTATTTGTCAGTAGCACCCAGCCTCCAGGGGCGACATGAGCAGAGGGGCATTCAAAGGTCATGAGTAGCACCAATGGTGTCCTGACCAGACTCATTCTGAGACCTAATAATATCTTTGGTCCTGTGAGCTGCCTTCCTTACTCCTACCTCTTGTTCAAGCCTGCTTTCTAGCCATCCACAATTTACTAAGTCACTGACTGGCTTCCATCTGTTGCTTTTCTGCTTAAATCAGTCAGAGTCAGTTTCTACTGCTTGAAACAAGAACTTGACAGATACACTAAACTTAAACTCAGAAATGCAAACTTGAATAACATTTTATAACAAGTATATTGAATATTTGTACATATGTTTCCAAAGAATAGATCACAGGATCTAATCCTTACTGAGTGAACCATTCAACTTAAAGCAAACAAGCAGAACATGTATTGATCTCATGCCTATTTCCAACCACCACCTCTGTCTCTGTTTCAATTCTGCTTCAATTAGGAGTAGATTTGACTAACATAAAATGGGAAAAACTAATGACCTATACAAGGTTTCTTCTTTCACGCCAAAGAAGTCCATAGATTGCCAATCCCTTGAGTCATCAGAGTCCAGCCTCCTTCTGTGATTTTTTTTCCACTGTACTGGCTTTGGATGCCATTTTCCAAACTATGTCAGTCTGGGATGGCTGCTCTTAAGGTTTCAGTCATAACATCCCACATTCCAGGCACAAAGAAAGAGGAAGGAGAGAAGGGCAAAGGTGGTGGTGTTTTTCCCAGCTTCCTCCCACCTTCCTTTTAATAAGCCTAAGCATAAGTACTCTGTCTGCAATGTAGTCACACGGTTGCATCTAGCTGCAAGGGATGCTGGAAAATGAAGTCTTATTCCATATAACAAAGACTAGGCAAAATGTGAGGTTCTGAAGTAAAAGGAGAAGATCATTCTTGAAAAGGCAACTAATGCTTCTTTCACACCTTCACAGAAAAACTTGTCTAAAAAAAGAAAATGAATTTATATTCACCTTCCTCATACTATTTATACTTCATCCTACTTTACTTAGTATTCTACTGTCTCCACTCTCCCTGGAATTATTCTTGCCAAAGTCATCAACTTTTGAGTTGCCACAACTAATGAAATTTCTTCATATGTCTTGGCTTCTAAACAGCATGGGCCACCATTTATCAGTCCTTCCCTCTTGAGACACCTCCTCTTGGCCTCTCTTATCAGTTATTTCTTCTTAGTCCTCTTTGCTCATTCCTTCTCTTCTGTCCTCTTCTTTGTCTACACACTTGCCCTCAGTGAATTTATACAGGCCATAGCTTTCAATATCATTTAAATTCTAGTTACTCCTAAAGTTATATTCCCAATCTTGTCCTACCCTCTAAATTCTAGAACTCTGCTTGTAAATGTCTACTCAGCATTTACATTTTGCATCAAACACAGCGTGTTCAAAATGAGTGCACTATTAAAATTAATAACAGAAAAATGAAGTAATACTAAGTGGAAAAAGCAGAACACAAAATATATCTGCAGCAGAATTGTAGCTGTGTACATATTGTATGTGTATGTGTATATGGTGCTTTGCTGGAACTGGCCTGTACCAGCTCCTTTGAGCCAATTGCTAAATTTTCAGGAATTTTTCAGGCCAGCTGTTAAACACAACCATTATTTAAAATTAAATTAAGCAAATTATTACATAAACACAAAGACTCAAAATTTATCACTTCCAAATTATTTTAGTACGTTTTACTAGTATTTATGCTCTTGAAGTTACTCACACCTCTTATGCTAGGGAAATACTATGTAATGGTGTACTACAAGGATTTCTCCCAGCTCGGCCTTATTTGACATCTCTTTGCTAGCTTGAGATTTCCTGTGGTGTGAGTAGTTATTTCAAGGATCAGAAAATACTATAAATCACGGCTTGATTTTTTTTTGTCGATTGTCTAGACTTAAAAACGTGTTATAGATGATATAAATCATGCATATTAAATTTAAAACTGTGTTGTGTCTGTTGTCATTGCATTGTGAATGGCATAAAATTTTGAGGGAATATTCTTCCAGTATTTGGAAGAGTTTAGCAAAGAATTTGCTCCTTTCATCAACAAATGAGTGGAGTTCCTACATATGTTTTCACTTTTCCACTTTCATCTTAAACATTAATGTAAATGACAGTATCAACAGACTTTCATGTCAGAACTACACTTAGAAAGCTGACTTTTAAACATTCAACAGCACAATACTTTGTGTGCATGTAAAAGTACAGATCTTGATTGTAAAGAATCAACTAACAAATTAAAATTATGGATGAAATGACAATTTTAAATATTTCCATTTATAATGATTTAGAGATGAACTAATAATAATAGTTTTTAGAGAAAAACATAAAACAAACTTTCCCAAAAAAGTAACATTAGGACATGACAACATTGGATTATTTATTTACTTCCTTTTGTTCTCCCTCCCTCCCTTCCTTTCATAAATATGTATTGAGCCCTACTCTGGGTAAGGCACTGTTTTACCATTCCTAATCTTATGGAGCTTACAATCTTATATGGAGTCACAAATAAAATAATTATGCAAAAGATATTTGAATGTCAATTTCATTAAACACCGTAAAATAAAATAACAGGATACCTAGGCTAGGAGAAATGGGAGGGCATCTTTTTTTTTCTCCTACATTGTTATTTTTAAACTTTAATTATGATTTACATACAAAAACTACATGAAAGATTTTGACATACAAAAACTATAAGAAAGATTTAAAGAACACTGTGATACTGGTAGAGGTGTTTTCCAAGTTATACAATATCCCTTTGAATTTTTATTTATTTATTTTTTTAATTCTTGCAAGAACTTATAGTTCTAGTGTTAATCAATGGGACACATAGGTCTATACAACCCCTTTGAATCTTGCTCACCTTCTATATGGTGATATTACTTATAGACGCAACTAGAGAACAGCCTTCACTTCCATCTATTCTAGAGAGTGCATCTTTTGAGTTGATGTTAGAGGTAAGAGTAGGAGTTAGACTAACAAATCGGATAGAAAGAACAACCTGAGCCAAGGGAACAAAATAAACAAAGGCCCCGAGGGAGTATAAATTTGGCCTGGAGGGGGAACTGTAAGGACAAGCCACTGGGGGGTGACATGGCAATATTTAGGACTGGGAATGAGTGACTATAATTGCACAGGTCCTTACAGACTGTGGTAAGGGCTTTGCTTCTTATTTTAAGAGTAATAAGAAGCCAACACTCATTTTTAAAATTGCTCGGGGAGTTGATGCGATGAAAATTGAGTCACCCCTCAATTTTCCCAACCCTAACCCGTCTCCACTGGATTCTCAGTTGAAATTATATACGGCCTAGAAAGTGATACAATCAAATCCTTTTTTTCTTTTGCTTTACATTACACATTATAATTGGTATAAAACAGAGGAAGATCAAAAGGCCTCCATCCATCAGGTCTACAATCTAAGACCTCCCTATACTTAGCCCAGATTTGAATTTCAATAATAATAATTATAGCCATTATTGAGATTCCTGCTAGACTCAGCTCTGTGCATTTTAAATTAATTCATCATCCCTGGTAGTCCAATCTCCTCCCAAGATAACTGCAGATTTCCAGACACATGTTTTCCTGGTCACTTCTGGCTCCACATTTTAGCTGCTTCTGGATTCTTGATTTCAATCTTGTCTCACCCATGGTGGGCCTCTTGCTCCACAGCAACCCAGAAGTGGGGGACCCAGCCCCTCTTCCTTGATGTTCACACAAAACATCACCTAAACACATACACACACACATGCACACAACTTTGCTAAAAGTTTGGGGAATCAGAGCAGCTTGTTCTTGCTCTTTGTCTTGAGACCTTTAGGGGCTCACCTTCTGTCTCTAAGTAGCATTACATTTTATTCCCCTCCCCCATCTCTAGTGCCGAGGGTTAAAATTATGCACATTTATATTATATATTCAATTCACAGCAAATAAGATGCAATAGATTTGATGCATTCAATTGGATAAGTCATTGCTTACCATTTGTGACCTGAAATTTTTTTCAGCAGCTGAGTCTGAAGTGCTAGAAGTATTTTAAACACAATAATAATACTTACAGCCATTATTGAGATTCCTGCTGGACTCAGCTCTGTGCATTTTAAGTATATTTTGCCTACCTCAGTGCAAGGTTGCAGGAAAGGTATTATTACCTTTATTTTGCAGATAAAAAAAGTGAGAAGCCAAGGCCATGCAGGTAGTAAGCAGCGCAGATAGGAATTAAACTCAGTTTGGGTGGCACTTTCCACTATCCCACTCACTCTGCCTTAACTTTCTAGAAATTAACCTCAGTTTTTACAATAAATTTATATTTGTAGCACAGTTAAGGTGGAATAGCACAAAATTCTGCAATTGGTTATTTAGGAATAAAATCTAGATTCTAATCCTATTCCATGTCCAAGTTCAGAGCTTCTGTACTCTGCTATCTCTTATTTTCCTCATTCACCTATCTGTTCTCTCTTGTAATGATTACTTATCAATTCAAGAATTATTCAGCAACAAATAAAAGGAAGAAAATGCAACTTAATATGTCAATTTCTCAGAATTCGCCTAGACTTTTAAAAAATTTCATTTATTTCAAATTGTGGCAAATTACACATAACATAAAATTAATTTTAACCATGTTAAGTGGACAATTCTTTGACCTTAAATACATTGACAATATTGTGTACCTCTCACCACTATTTCCAGACTGTTTTCTTCATCTTAAACCAAAACTCCTAGTCATTTAGCAATAACTTCCATTCCTCCCTCCCACTAACTCTGGTAACCAGTATTCTTTCTGTCTCCATGAATTTACTTATTCTAAGTATTTCATATAAGAAAAATCATACAGTATTTGTCCTTTTATGTCTGGCTTATTTCACTCAACATGATGTCTTAAGGTCCATCCACATTGCAACACTTCACGTCTTTTTATTGCTGAACAATATTCCATTGTGTGGATATATCACATTTTGTTTATCTATTCATTTATTGATGGACACCTAGGTTGCTTCCACCTTTTGGCTACTGTGAATAATGCTCCTATTAACATTGGTGTACAAATATCTGTCCAAGCCCAATTCTTTTGGATATTGTTTTGGTTTGCTAGTGCTGCTGGGATGCAAAATACCAGACATGGATCAGCTTTTATAAAGGGGATTTATTAAGTTTCAAGTTTACAGTTCTAAGGCCTTCAGAATGTCCAAGCTAAAGCATCCAAAGAAAGATACCTTGACTCTGAAGAAAGGCTGATGTCTGTCACATGGGATTTCTCTGTCCCCTGGGAGGGCACATGGCTGGCATCTGAGGTCTTTGCTCCCGGTTCATTGCCTTGTGCTTCTAATTCCAGTGACTTCCTCTCCAAGCATCTGTGGGTCCTCATTAGCTTCTCTAGGGCAAAACTCTGGGTTCTGGCTTGCTTAGCATCTCATGGAAAGACACATGAGCAATGTCTGCTGGGCTCCTCTCGTGGCTTATGGTTTCAAACAGCTCTCACAGATCCTGTGGGTCTTTCTGGCATTTTCCTCTGAATCTCCAAACATCTGTGTCTGAGCTTTCTGTCTCCATGAGTTGTCTAAAAGACTCCAGTAAACTAATTAAGACCACTTTGAATGGGTGGAATCACATCTCCATCTAATCAAAAGGTCAAACCCACAATTAGATGTGTCACATATCCCTGCAAACCACCGAATCAAACTGCCACACCAACAATAGGGTGTGTCACATCTCCAGAAACAACCTAATCAAGAGAGCCTACCCTACAATATTGGATCAGGATTAAAAGAACATGGTTTCCCCCACAAGAATGAACCAGGATTAAAAGAGCATGGCCTTTTTGGGGTTCGGTTTCAGACCAGCACAAGTATATACCTAGGAACTCCCAAACTATTTTCCACAGTGACTGCATCATTTTACCTTTTCATGAGCCATGTACAAGGATTCCTACTTTTCTGCATCCTCACAAACACTTGTTATTTTTCATTTTTTAAATAACCGTCCTAGTTGGTAAGACATGGTATCTCATTGTGGTTTTACTTGGCATTTCTCTATTCCCCAAGGATAGTGGGTATCTTTTCATATATTTATTGGCCACTTGAATACCTTCGTTGGAGAATGTCTATCTGGTTCCTTATTTAAAGCTCTTCTGATACTTACAAGATTTTGGTTTAATATGTTATATTTGTTTAGTGCATTACAAATTCCAAAGCAATTTTTCATAATCTCTTCTAATATCCCAAACAACCTTCATTCCCTATAATTTTTTATTTTGATACAATTTAAATTTTACAGAGACGTTACAATAATAACACAAGAAACTCCCAAAAAGCCTTCTTCCAGGTTTACACTGATTCATCCTTCTGCTTTTTCATCTTCATCCTCTCTCTATCTATATCCTTTATCCCTAAACACTTTAATATATATTTCCTAAGACCAGGACTTACTCCTATACCACAGTACAATATAAAATTCAGGAAATTAATATTGATAATCAATAGTGCATATCAAATTTCGTCAATTGTCCTAATAATATCCAACATAGCTATTTTTTACAAGCCCAGTATCCAAGTCAGGAACATGCGTCATTGCCTTTGGCTACATGACGTTTTAGGTTCCTTTCATCTGGAAAAGACTTTCTTTGCATTTCTTAACTTAATATTTTTGAAGATTACCAGCCAGTTATTCTGTAGAATGTTCCTCAATTTAATATGATGTTTTCTCAATATTAGAATCAGGTTTATGAATTTTTGATGGGAACATTACAGAAGTTATGTTGTGTCCTTCTCAGTAAATTCCTCTCAGAGAAGAGGAAGAGGAAAACACTATTTACTAAGTTCATTGTTAAGGTGGAGAAGAAAGGGGAGACACTGTATTTTGCATACATAAATTTAATCTTCACAACTGCCTACTCTTATTTTCCCCATTTGGCACATAAAGAAACTAAAGCTCAGGGAAGTCAGGTAACTTTCCCAGGTCACATGGTTATTATGAAATCCATTTACCTGTCATGCTTGAAAATCTTTACTCTATTTCACACTGGGAAGTTATTTTAACTAATGAAAAATATTTTTTGTTTCTTTGGAATAATGTTTATGGCTGGCCAATGGCAATCACGTAACCAACAGCAGATATATGCACACATTACTCACTTGGGAAAGAAAATATTGTACTTTTCCTTGGGTAGACTTGCAGAAAAGCTGTATATATGACTGCTCATGTCTCACATCTAAATATAAATGGGTAGTTTAGACCCAATATTTGCTCATACCCAGATTTGCTTGGCCTCACCTGCTTGCCTAATGAAGAGCCACAGCCACTTCTACTCCTCTAACCACTTCAGCTGGCCCAGATTCCCCTGAAGGGAAGGTGGGGCTTAGACACAGTCTCCATTATATCCCCTACCAGATGCACAGAAGCCCTGGTACCCATGCCTGACCTGCCTGGGCCCACGGATAAAGTATATTACCACCTGCTTCAGAACTGACTCACTAGGGAAACTACCCCCTTTGAGCCACCACTTGAGCAATAGGGTTCAAGGCTGTAGCTGTAATGGAGAAATTACAAACAGAAATCAACAAGCTGAATATGACAATTAACTTCCCCTCCAAAGTATCTTCTCCCAATACACAGGAAGCTGGAAAATGAACATAGTAATATTACTACAAAAACAAACAAACAAAAAACACCACCCACCCATATCTTCATGACCTTGATTGCTGATGGAATAAAGCAAAAGTTAGGAAAACGGTTTCTGCTTGTCTTCTGCTATACTAATCTCATGCAAGTGCACCTAATTGTAGCAACCGATTATAAGGAAATGAAATTTTTAGCTTTCCAAACTCTTTAATAAAGAGAAATACTAGAAGAACAATAAAATGAAGATTGAATTAGCTAGACCACAATGTTTAGCACAAAGAAGGAAAGATTAAATTTACCATGCTGACTGATCACTCTTAAATTACTAGAAAGTTCAGAAATGTTTAGAAAACTCAGCAAGCAAAAAAAAAAAGGAAAGAAAAAGGAGGAAGCTGGATTTTTCTCCTTCCTTTTGTTGGGCAATGAGTTTCCCTTTCAAACTTTTCTGGTGGTTGTTGCTCAACGTTTCCTTGAAAGAGCATCTTTTTGAATATGCAACTATGTGATGATATTAAGAATTACTGATTACATATGTAGAATAGAATGATATCTTATTGTTTTGTTTGTTTGTTGTTAATTTTTTTAATTAATAAAAAAAGCCAAAAAAAAGAAAGAGCATCTTTCCATTTTCTTTATTATTAGACACTGCAAACTGAGAGCTATTGAAAACCAAAATTTCAAAAGGCAATGTCTTTTTATTTAGGTCAGGATAGCTGCAACTTTGATTAGGTTATAAAAATATAGTTCTGAAATGGGTCAACCTCTGATCCTCTTTGTATTGACCAATACAACATTAAAACAACAGTTTTTAAAACTACATTTCATTCTCTTTCCCTATGACAGAAGGATATTTATTTACCCCCAGCAAAAAGCTATCCACATGTTTTCTTTATTTAAATTAGGACTAATTAACAATTGGCATTAATTTATATAGCTCATTGTTTTAAATATTAGAACTAAAAGGAGTTTTAAGAATATATAGTCCTATCCTCTTGTTTCATAAGTGAGGGAATTTGAGATAGAGTGAGGTTGAGTATTATTTTATATATTGAGCCTCTACTCCTTACTTTGATGACATTCTCTCAACATCTGTTCATACATCCAGTAAATACCAAGCATTTGCCATACACAAAAGCACTGTGAGAAGTCTTGTATGGAAAAACTAGTGTTTTCCACAAAGAGGTTCCAAAACTATTTGAAGTAGACCACCCAAGAGTATGAAACACTTTCCAAAGTGAAACTTTCCCGATTGATCATTCCTTGGTAGGGATTTCCTCCACCAGGCCCAACCCCTTCCTCTCCAGGTCAAAATCCTGTCCTTTCCTCAAAGACCAATTCAATTGTTAATTATTCCATTAAGGCTTGCTCAGACCCTGTAGTCACAATTAATTGCGAGCTGTTTTCAATTTCCATAGGATTTTCTTCACTTCTCTATTTTAGCATAATTCCTAGACTGACTTCTGGTGTGGTAGATAGGTAGTTGGACACATATTTACTTTTTGTTTTGGTTCCAACAATATAGTTGACTAAACTCACGTGAAAGCCATTGGTTGTAAGCTCTTTCTAGGATAGAAATAGAACCAAAAATTTTGAATTTTTAGCTCATCTTTCCAGAAAAAAAAGGGGGTCCTAAAGTGCCAGTAACAAAGAAGGAATTGAAGGCCAGCCAGACTGATGTATATAAGACTAGATGGAAGTGGCTGTTATTATTGATTTGGTAATAGGGTTTTCCTGCCTGTCAAGAAAGAGAAGCCATCCTAGGCCCACCTGAGGGGAAAGCAGAACTGAGATGCCTACATAAAGCCAGGACCCTAAAAAGCTGCAATTCCAGCCAAAGAGGGCAAAAAACACCTCAGCTAGTAAGATTTAGAAGATGACACTTAACTCTGCTTTGGGAACAGGTTTCTATGAGCAGTAAAATCCCAGGCCTGTTTTTTACATTGGTGTTTATCTGAATTCACTGTCAAGGATCCTGCAGGAAAGCTCAAACCTAGAAATTATCATGGTCCTTAGCCAACAGCACTTGAGGGTCACCTGGAGCCTGCTAATGCCTATAATCTGCCACCCACACTGCATGTGATGACCACAAACAAAAAAGAGGAAAAAAGAAAAAACCCTCACTGATGAGGAGCTCATAATAAAAGGCCACAAAGAATGTGTAAGAAAGAGTAAAGGAATATAATAAATAGAAGGTTTTGCACCTCAAAACTTGATACACAAAAAAAACAATGTGAAAGACACCTTAATCTAAATTTGTGGGTTTTTAAAAAATTTTTTGAATATATAAAAAGCATTACATAAACAAATAGAAGTCATTGGTGGTTTGAAGCTGTATGTACCTCAGAAAAAATATGTTCTTAAATTTGTTCCATTCCTGTGGGTGGGAACCCAATGTAAGATGGACCTTTTGATGAGGTTACGCCACTGAAAGTGTGACCCACCTCATCATGATAGGTTTTAATCCTATTACTGGAGTCCTATATGAGTGGAATGAAATTCATTCAGAGAAAGAGAAAGCCACAGGAAGGAAGAAGCTAAAATGGAACCTGGAAGAAAATGAAGAGACTGGGAGACATTGCCATGTGCCGTGCCATGTGATGGCAGAACCAAGGATCACCAGCTGCCTGTTTTTCGGAAGAAAGTATCACTTTGATGATGCCTTGATTTGGACATTTTCCCAGCCGCAAAACCAAGAATGAATAACTTCTTGTTGTTTAACCCACTCATTTCATGTTAGTTGCTTCAGCAGCCTAGGAAACTAAAACATACACCCTGAAAGAGAATGAAATTTTAAAACAACAAATTAGAACTTCTAGGAATGAATAGGTATTTAAATTTACCACTGAATGAATGAGTTAAACTGTAGATTCAGCTGAAAAAAGAATTAGTAAACTTTAGATATATTTGAACAAATTTTCTTGAATGTAGGACAGAAATAAAGAATTGGAGAATAAATTTAAAGGTCCAATTTTTTTTATTTTATTTTTTTTAAAACACAATAACATACAAACATGAACATTCTTACTATATGATCATTCCATTCTTGGAATATAATCAATAACTCACAATATCATCACATAGTTGTATATTCATCACCACAATCATTTCTTAGAAATCTACATCAATTTAAAAAAGAAAAAAGAAAAGAACTAATACATACCATACCCCTCCCTCTCATTGACTGCTAGTATTTCCATCTATCCAATATATTTTAGCCTTTATTTCACCTGTTTTTTTCCATACCCCTTACCACTTCCTTTCATTGATCACTAGCATTTCAATCTACTAAATTTATTTTAACATTTGCTCCCCCTATTATTTATTTTTTTTAATCCATATGTTTTACTCATCTGTCCATACCATAGATAAAGGAGCACCAGACACAAGGTTTTCACAATCACACAGTCACATTGCAAAAGCTGTATCATTACACAAGCATCTTCAAGAAATATGGCTACTGGAACAAGGCTCTACATTTTCAAGCACTTCCCTCCAGCCTCTCCAATATACCTTAACTAAAAAGGTGATATCTATATAATGCATCAGAATAACCTCCAGGATAACCTCTCCACTCTGTTTGAAATCTATCTATTGACACTTTATTTTGTCTTATTTCTCTTTCCCCCCTTTTGGTTGAGAAGATTTTCTCAATCCCTTGATGCTGAGTCCCAGCTCATTCTAAGGATTTCTGTCTCACATTGCCAGGAAGTTTACACCTCTGGGAGTCATGTCCCATGTAGAGAGGGGGAGGGCAGTGAGTTTGCTTCTCATGTTGACTGAGAGAGAGAGACACCACATTTGAGCAACAAAAGAGGTTCTCTGGGGGTGACTCTTAGGCCTAATTTTAAGTAGGCTTAGGCTATCTAAAGATCCAATTTACATCTAACATGAATTCTAGAAAGAAAGAATAAACAGAAATATTTGAAAAGAAAATGGCTGGTTGATAAAAATCAATTGATAAAAGACAAAATTTTCTCACATTAGTTATTGGCTGCTTTGGAGCACAATATGATTCTTATTCTTATTTATAGTATTAGAGCATTGTAATAACTCAATAAATATTGGTTTAATTAATAAGTATAAAAATATCCATAAAGCAAAATATTAATAATAGTAATAAATAAGACATGATAGGTACCATTAGAGAAGTATGAAGAAAGTGCTCACTACTGAAGAATTTCTAGTGAGAAATTACGTACAACTGGGATTTACAGAAGAATTCATGGAAGAGGTAAATGAGTAAAATTTGACAAGTGGTAAAGAGGGGCAGGACATTCAAAGCAAATAGAAGCAGAGTGAGAAAATGCAAATGACATTTAAGAAAAGGCAAGTAACCCATTTTGATTAAAGGATTTATCAGAGGGTTAATTTACAGGAAGACTAAAAAGATTAGAGGCAGATGAAGCAGGCCCTGAATATCGGATTAAATTTTTTGGACTATTAGATAATAAAAAGCAACTCAAGTCACTCATTGCTGGAGGTTTTTCAACAAAGGGGTGACAAGATCTGAGCTATGGTTTAGGAAGATTTATCCAATGGACAATTACATACGATATGAATGAGAGAGGGAAGACACTGACATCAGGGAAATCAATTGATTTCTATGTCCCGAAGGGTTCTTGATAGTGACAGAAAATGCAACTCAAATGGAACTTTATCAGAACATGTAACAAAAATGTCCACGGTGCATCTAGTCACATATGTCTTTATTCAAAGCCCCAGGGTGGGATCATGCTTTGCATGTTCAAGGAACAGCATGGAAGCCCAAGTGACTGGAATAGATGATGGTAAGAGTGATGGTGTGTGAGGTCCAGCAAATAGCCAGGGGCCAGATCACATGGGCAGTGGTTCTCAGCTCTGCTGCTTGTAAGAATCCCTGGGAGCTTTTAAAAGATACCAATGTTCAGTCCTCACTCCATGCCAATGTAAATCAGAATCTCTAGGGTGGGGCCCAGTATCTGTAATTTTGTAAATTCTTCAGATGTTGTAGACCCTGCTATAGGTGCTGATTGGCCATAGTATAAGGACAAAAAAATTTGTTCTGAGTGTAAGGGGAAGCAATGAAGAATTTTGAGCAGGGGAATGTCATGATCTGTCTCAAAGTTTTAAAAGACTCACTATGATTGCTGCATAAAGAATACCCTATAGTGGAACATTATGTAAGAGTCGATGGTGGTCTGGAATAGGGTGCTTCTCTAAATGGCAGAGGAAGAGAGAATGGTTAGATCTTGGGTATGCTTTGGAGGAAGACAATTTGCTGATGAACTGGATGTGAGGTATGAGAGAAAGAAAAAAGGCATAGATGACTTCTAACCAACAAGGTAAATGGTTATGCAAACTTGAGGCCAGGAGAATGCAATGGTCAGTATGGCCACTGGCTAGACCTAAGTCACACGCCCATCCCTGGAGCAAGTGTCAAGGTCACTTGTAAACTACAAGAAATGAGGTAGGTAACTTGTAAAACTACTCCAATGGAAACAACTGGGCTATTAATTGTTTTATTTTTTCAGTATTTCCAAACTGTTAGAGGACCTATCATTTTCGTATTCTAGCTGTGCCAAGTCTATTAAAGGAATCTGAGAAGGTTGAAGAGATTAAGATAAGCCTTCTTAACAAGAGTTTTCTGTTAAAAATGGACAGTTAAGGGTGCACGGTGGTTCAGTGGTAGAATGCTCACCTTCCATGTGGAAGAAATGGTTTTGATTCCTGGACCATGCAACACCCCCCCCCCAAAAAAAGAGAACAGGTAAAGAAGAATTATCTGAAATTATTTCAACATATCCCATTTTCTACATATTTATAATTATATAAGATCATGTTATAGTACTTTTAAGCCAGAACTTTACTTTTTTTCTTTTTTTAGCCAATCATTCTATGTCTAAGTCATAAAGAAGATGTCACCTTGGGGAGATCTTTGCTCCAAGTTAGTAGATATGCAGCATCTTTTTATTTTGTTTTTACTTTATTTGTTGTTGAGAGAGAGAGAGAGAGAGAGAGAGAGAGAGAGAGACATCTTCCCTTCTTCTCAATACCTTCAGAAACTGTAGCTGGGCCCAGAATTGCAGTCCATGCCTCAGGCTTCAGAGAATATCAGACTGGGAGGAGTCCTAAAGCAGTAATGGCAGCTGGGACACAGGCCCACTGGAGGGCTGTATTAGTCAGGGTTCTCCAGGGAAACACAACCAACAGGAAAGAGACATACT
The DNA here is from genome assembly GCF_023851605.1 of Tamandua tetradactyla. Lineage (NCBI taxonomy): Eukaryota > Metazoa > Chordata > Mammalia > Pilosa > Myrmecophagidae > Tamandua > Tamandua tetradactyla. Next base: position 17,797,055 of record NC_135348.1, on the reverse strand, counting down.
TACATGTATATTTATATAATGTAAATATTATGAGATTTATTATAAGACTTGACTCAGGCAGCTGTGGGGAATGGACAAGTCCAAATTCCATAGGGCAGGCTGCAAACTTTGAATTCCCATGAAGGTTTTTGATGCATTCCCCAGGAGAAGCTGGTTGGCTGAAGTGTAGATGGAAATTCTCCCTTGACTACTGAAATCATGTACCCTTTTAAGGCCTTGAACTGATTGAATTACACTTCTCTCATTGTTGAAGGCAACCTCCTCAGTTGATTGTAGATGTAATCAGTCACAGATGCAATCAACTTACTTGATTATCTATAGCCATGAAAATCCTCACAGTAACAATCAAGCCAGTGTTTGCTTGACCAAACACCTGGACACTATCAGCTGACCAAGTTGAACATGAACTTAACTATCACAAGGGTTGACTCACTTTCCAGATACCTCTTCATGAGAACTTTGGCTTCAGCTTTTTAAAAAAACATCTTTTTATTGTGAAATATAACTTATATACAAAAAGAAAAAGCAATAATTTTCAAAGTACACTCCAACAAGAGTTATGGAACAGATTTCAGAGTTTGGTATGGGTTAGCATTCCAGTTTCAGGTTTTCCTTCTAGCTGCTCCAAAACACTGGAAGCCAAAAGAAATAGCAATATAGTGATTCAGCAGTCATATTCATTTGTTAAATCCTATCTTCACTGTTATAACTCCTCCTTCTCCTTTGATCCTTCTCCCACTCTATATGGTTTCTTTGGGCTGTGCCCTTCCTAATTTTTCATGTTGAAAAGGGGTGTTAATAATATACGATAGGGGAATGGATTTAGTTGATATTCTTGGAGAGGCTGGCCCCTCTGGATTTCAGGGCTTATCTAGCCTGGAAACCCTGTGGAGATAATGCATTTCAGGAAAGTTAACTTAGTGCATGAAACTTTTATAAAGTCTCAGTTAGGGCCCTAGATGTGCTTTAGGGTTAATAGGCATGATGGTGGTTGGGGTTTGGCACACCATGGCAATTAGTAAGATCTAGTTGAAGCTTGCATAAGAATAACCTCCAGACAACATGGGACAAAAATCCTAGAATGAGCTGGGACTCAGCACCAAGGGATTGAGAAAAGCTTCTCGACCAAAAGGGGGAAGAGAGAAATAAGACAAAATAAAGTGTCTCATGGTCGAGAGATTCCAGAGTCGAGAGGTTATCCTAGAGGTTATTCTGATGCATTATATAGATATCACCTTTTTAGTTAAGGTGTAACAGAGAGGCTGGAGGGAACTGCCTGAAAATGTAGAGCTGTGTTCCAGTAGCCATGTTTCTTGAAGATGATTGTATAATGATATAGCTTTTGCAATATGACCGTGTGATTGTAAAAACCCTGTGTCTGATGCTTCTTTTATCTACCTTATGGACAGATGAGTAAAACATACGGATTGAAAATAAAAAAAATAACAGGGGAACAAGTGTTAAAATAAATTTAGTAGATTGAAATGCTAGTGATTAATGAAAGGGAGGGGTAAGGGGATGGTATGTATGAATTTTTTTCTGTTTTCTGTTTTTATTTTTTTCTGAATTGATGCAAATGTTCTAAGAAATGATCATGATGATGAATATACAACTATGTGATGGAAAAAAATGTTCATATTGTATGTTGGTTAGTTTTATTAATTAAAATTAAAAAAAAAAACAAAAAAACAAAGAATAACCTCCAGAATAGCCGGTCTTTATTTGAATTCTCTTAGCCACTGATATCCTGTTTTGTTACATTTCTTTCCCCTCTTTTGGTCCAGAAGGCATTATCAATGCCCCAGTGCCAGGGCCAGGTGCCTCCCTGGGAATCATGTTCCACAATGTCAGGAGACTTTAACCCCTGAATGTCATGCCCCCCATAAGGGGAGGGTAATTTTTTATTTTTCTTGCAGAGTCGGGCTTAGAGAGAGAGAGGCACATCTGATAAACTTAAGAGGTTTCCTCAAGGCAATTCCTAGGCATAATTATAGGTAGGCTTAGTTTTTCTACTATGGAAATAAATTTCATAAGGGCAAGTTTATTCTTGGGTATCCCTAATGTTTGAGAGAGCACCAGGGGTTTCCCAGATGGGAAAGTTTAATAGTTCCATATTTTTAATTTAGCCCCTCAAGGGATTGTTCCAATACGTTTTAATTATCATCCCACCATAGTCTGGGATTTATCTGGATATTACAGTAAACTACGGAATTACAAGGCCTTGTTCCCATTCTGGGCGCCATGTGTTTGGGTTGTTTGAGCTATTCAGATGGGTTGGTTTAGATTGTGTGTTCTAAACTTTAATTTAAGTTCTAGACTTAAATAAACCTTTCTGCCTTTGGTCTCATATAATAGGTGAAGCTCTGGAGTACATACACTATCATCTCTTGTCTTATATTCTGATTTACCTTGGTCCTAAACTGATTGGGACAAAAATAAATTTGATAACTAGCTTTTCCAAGTCTTCAAAGTAGGCTGTTGGGATTTTGACTGGTATTGCATTGAATCTGTAAATCAATTTGGGTAGAATTTCATCTTAACGACATTCAACCTTTCTAACTATGAGCATGGAATGTCTTTCCATCTATTTAGGTCATTATTTAAAAATGTTTCATAGTTTTTTGTGCACAAGTCCTTGAAATCCCTGGTTAAGCTTATTTCTAGATACTTGATTCTTTTGGTTACTATTTTGAATGGATTTTTTTCCTTAATTGTTCCCTCAATTAGGTCCTTACCTGTGTATAGAAACATTTCTTAATTTTGTACATTAAGCTTGTGTCCCGCTACTTTGCTGAATTTGTTTAATAGCTCAAGTAGCTTTGTCACAGATTTCTCAGGGTTTCCAAGTATAGGATCATGTCTGCAAATAAGGAAAGTTTTGCTTCTTCCTTTCCTATTTGGAGAATTTTATTTCTTTCTCCTGTCTAATTACTCCAGCTAAGACTTTAGTACAGTATTGAATAATAGTAGTGATAAAGGGCATCCTTATCTCATTCCCAATCTTAGGAGGAATGCTTTCAAATATGATGCTGGCTATGGATTTTTCATATATGCTCCTTATGATATTGAGGAAGTTTCCTATGATTCTTATCTTTTGAAGTGTTTTTATTAGGAAAAGATGCTGAATTTTGTTGAATGGTTTTTCAGCATCAATTGAGATGCTTGTGATTTTTCCTTTTCAATTTGTTAATGGGCTGTATTATGTTGATTGATTTTCTCATGCTGAGCCACACTTGCATGACCATCACTTGGTCATGATGTATGATTCTTTAATGTGTTGTTGGAATTGATTTGCTAGTATTTTATGGAAAATTTTTGCATCTGTGTTGGTCTGTAGTTTTCCTTTCTTATAGCATCTTTATCTGGTTTTGGTATTAGGGTGATGTTAGCTTTATAAGATGAATTAGGTAGCATTCATTTTTCTCAGTATTTTGGAAGAGTTTGAGCATAATCGGTGTTTTTGGGGGATGTCTGAAACAATTTCCCTGTGAAGCTGTCTGATCTTGGGCTTTTCTGTGTAGGAAGTTTTATTAATGACTGATTGGATCTCTCTACTTGCAATTGCCTGTTAATATCATCTATTTCTTCTCAAGTCAGTGTAGGTAGTTCATGTGTTTCTAGGAATTCGTCCATTTCATCTAAGTTGTCTAGTTTGTTGGCATATAGTTGTTCATAGTATTCTCTTATGATTTTTTAAAAACTTTTTATTGTATAGTATAGCATATATACAACGCAAAGAAATAAAAGAGCAATAGTTTCCAAAGAACTCTTCAAAAAGTGGTTACCGGACAGATCCCAGAGTTTGTCATGGGCTACCATATGATCCGCTCATATTTTTTCTTCTAGCTGCTCCAGAATATAGGAGGGCTTAAATACTTTTTTATCATCACGATCAACTTTTTCTCCTTTTTTTCTGTGAAAAATAACATATATACAAAAGTTATAAATTTCCAAGCACAGCACCACAATTAGTTGTAGAACATATTTCAGACTTTGACATGGGTTACAATTTCACAATTTTAGGTTTTTACTTCTAGCTGCTCTAAAATACTGGAGACTAAAAGAGATATCAATTTAATGATTTGGCATTCATATTCATTTGTTAAGGCCTATCTTCTATGTATAATTCCACCATCACCTTTGATCTTTCCATACCTCTCTTTGGAATTGTTTCAGCTATGGCAATTCTAAATTTTTAATATTGGAAGGGTCTGTCACTAGTATGGGGTAGGGAGATGGAACTATTTAATGTTCTGGAGAGGCTCGGCTAGGTTTCAGGACTCATCTGGTCCAGGGACCCAACTCGAGGTTGCAGGTTTCTGGAAAATTGCTCTAGAGCCTGGAACACTTGTGCAATCTTATATATTGCCTTAGGTGTTCTTTAGGATTGGCTGGAATGGTCCTCGTTGGGGGTTGACAGGTTATGTTAGGTAGCAAGGTCTACCTGAAGCTTGCATAAGAATAACCTCCAGAGAAGCCTCTTGATTCTATTTGAACTCTCTCTGCCACTGATACTTCATTAATTACACTTCTTTTCTCCCTTTTGGTCAGGATGGATTTGTTGATCCCAAGGTGCCAGGTCTGGATTCATCCCTGGGAGTCCTCTCCTATGTTGCCAGGAGACTTTCACCCCTGGATGTCATGTCCCGCATGGTAGGGCAATGATTTCACTTGCAGAGTTGGGCTTAGAGAGACTGTGGCCACATCTGAGCAACAACAGAGGTCCTCCAGAAGTAACTCTTTGGACTATAGGTAGTCTAAGCTTCTCCACTACCTATACAAACTTCACAAGAGTAAGCCCCATGATTGAGGGCATGGCCTATGGATTTGGGTATCCCTAAGTTTTGACACAGTCTCAGGGGATTGCCTGATGGTAAGGTTTAATAGTTCCATAGTCTTTCTTCCCTCCCTCAGGGGACTTTGCCAATACTTTTTGATTATCTGCTTAATATATGCTAGGATGTTTCCAGGCATTACAATGATCTATACAGGATTAAAGAACCGCTTTCTCAAATGAGCTATACAGATAGGTTGAATTAGATTATGCACTACAGAGAATTTCAGTTCCAGATCAAATAAACCTTTCTTCCATTGATCTCAAAGAGTACATGTGGTTGTAAAATACAGACACTATGTTCCTTACCCCTAAGTTCTGAATTACTTTAACCCCAACCTGTTCGGCCTTGTTCTTATCTCTAAATATCAGGTTATATATATAAAACAACCTCTCAAAATCCAGAAGTAGTAATCACCATTCCATACTTAATGTGTCTGCTCTAAAAGCTTACAATCTAGGCCCCTGTTTTCTTATAAGTATTTTCTAAAGGTGACCATACCATTGTTGTTTTTCATTTCTGGCTTATTTTATCTTACCAAATGTCCCACATGTTCGTTCACATCGTTGCATGCCTCACTCAAGCAGAATTTCAGTCTCTCTTCACCCTGGTTCCTAGATCCCAGCTTTTGACTTCTTGCTGGGCCCCTTGGATGACAGGGATTTGGTGGGCAGTCCAAGTCTACCTGGGCCCTTGGGGACCTCCATCTTGCTGCCCAGACAGGCAGGTCCTGTCTTGGGCCTGTTGCCACCCTTGCCCTTGGGAGGAGAAGCTGCTTTGGTTTTTGGCTCCTCCCTGGGTCCTGGGGCAGCAGCCTCCTTAGGAATCTTGGCCATGGCCACCATCTTCTTTTGGCCTGGGACAATAGTGTCATTCTTGCCCTTGGTGGCTGAGGCGTTGGAACTCCTGTTCCCAGCTTTTGTTTTACTGTGGACCTCAGCATCTTGGCTGTTGCCTTTGGCCTCTGCCTTCCCACTGAGCCCAGCCGCACTGCCGGGAGCAGCCTTCACGGCCTTGTCTAGTTTGGGGGAGACCTTCTTGGCCTCACCCAGCTTTGCCATCTTGTCCTTGTTGCCTTTCTGGAGGATCTTCTCCTTGGCTGGCCCAGGTTTGGGGGGAGACTTTCTCCACCTCACCTGGCTTCTTGGGGACCTTTTCCACCTGGCCTGGGTTTGGAGGCTCCTTCTTTGCCTCACTTGGTTTCTTGGGGCCCTTCCCTCTAGGCTTACTGAGAGCCATGATGGCAGATGTCTTCTGGAGCTGTGTTTTCCTTTTCCTCTGGGGAACTAACTTGAAGCTGCCAGTGGTGTCCTTGGCCTTGGAGTTGAGGGGCCTGACCAGGAGGCTGCGGTGGATCTCCTTGGTCAGCGTCTGCTTTCAGCAGGTACTTGAGCTGGATCAAGTCAACCATGGGGTACTTCTGCAGGATGAACAGCTTGATGAACACCAAGGTGCCCTGGCACCACTCCCTGGCCTCCAGCACCTCTAGCACCCTGTGTAGCAGCAGGGGGTGGGGGTGGGGTGGGGGATGGCAGCACAGCCCCCTGTAGCTTGGGCCTGGTTTCTCAGCCTCAGTGAGGCTCATGATTTTTAAATTTTTTTCAGGTAACGACCCCCCCCCCCCAACTTATTTCTGATTTTGTTTTATTTGTATTCTCTCTAATTTTTTCTTTGTCAGCCTACCTAAGGTTCTATCGATTTTATTAATTTTCTCAAAGAGCCAACTTTTTGTTTTGTTGATTCTATCGTTTTTGTTTTCTGGTTTGTTTACTTCTGCTTTAATCTTTGTTATTCCTCTTTATCCATTTACTTTAGGGTTAGTTTGCTCTTCTTTCTCTAATTTCTCCAGGTGAGCAGTTAAGTCCTCAATTTTTGCTTGTTCTTGCTTTTTAAATATAAGCATTTAGAGCACTAAATTTCCCTCTTAGCACCATCTTTGCTGTTTCCCATAACTTATGATATTTTGTATTCTCAGTATCATTTGTCTCCAGATATTTACCAATTTCTCTAGCATTTTCTTCTTTGACCCACTGATTATTTAAGAGTGTGTTGTTTACTCTCCATATATTTGTAAAGTTCTTGTTCTTTGATGATTATAATTTCCAACATCATTCTGTTGTGGTCTGAGAAAGTGCTTTGGATAATTACAATCTTTATAAATTTATAAAGACCTGCTTTGTGTCCCAGCACATAATCTATCCTGTAGAATGTCCCATGAGCATTAGAGAAGAAAGTATATCCTGGTACTTTGGATGTAATGATCTATATACGTCCATTAGGTCTAATTCATTTATCACATTGTTTAAGCTCTTTATTTCCCTGTTGATTTCTCTCTGGTTGTTTATCTATAGTGGGTAGTGGTATATTGAAGTCTCCCACTATTATTGTTGAAATTCTATAACTCCCTTCAGTTTTGCCAATGTTTGCCACATGTATTTTGGAGGTCCTTAATTGGGAGCATAAATATTTATTATGGTTATTTCTTTTTGGTGAATTACCCCTTTTATTAATATGTAGTGTCCTTCTTTGTCTCTTATGATATCTTTACATTTAAAGTCTATTTTATCTGATATTAGTATAGCTACTCTTGCTTTCTTTTGGTTACAGCTTGCATAGTACATCTTTTTCCATTCTTTCACTTTCAATCCATTTGGGTCCTTGGGACTAAGATGCATCTGTTGTAAATAGCATATAGATGCATTATGTTTTTAAATCTATTCTTCCAATCTGTATTTTTTAATTGGTGAGTTTAGTCCCTTAACATTCAAAGTTATTGCTGTAAAATCAGTTCTTGAATCTACCATCTTACCCTTTAGTTTTTATTTGTCAGATCTATACATTCTTTTCTCTCTCTCTCTCTCTTTGTCCTTTAAATTTAAATTAGGATATCCTTTAAATTAGGATATTCTTCAGTTCTGTGCCCTCCTCCAGATCTCCCTCTCCTATCTCTGTTCTTCAGCTGACAGGACTCCCTTTCTTTCAGGGCAGGTCTCCTGTTGACTAGTTTGCTCAGTCGTTGTCTGTCTTTGAAGATTTTAAAGGAGGTCCTCAAGTTTGAAGGACCACTTAGCTGGATATAGAATTCTTGTCTGGAAACTTTTCTCATTCAGGATCTTAAATATATCATACCACTGCCTTCTCACCTCCATGATACCTGCAGAGTAGTCTGAACTCAGTCTTCTGTGGTTTCCCTTTTAATCAGTAGATTGTTTTTCTTATGCTGCTTTCAGGGCTTTCTGCTTCTCTGCAACATTTAATGGTCTGATTAGTATGTGTCTTGGAGTAGGATAATTGGGATTTATTCTATTTGCAGCTCGTTGGGCCTCTTTGATTTGCAAATTTATGTCTTTTATAAGAGTTGGGAAGTTTTCTCTGATTATATCTTCAACTAACCTTTCCAGCCGTTTACTTTTCTCTTCTCCTTCTGGGATATCAGTGATTCCTATATTTGTGTGCCTTTTGTCATCCATCTTTCCCCTGAGATCCAATGCTTCACGTGGTTTGTGATTTTCTGTTATGTTTGGACATTTGATTATCTTAATGTGGTTATTTTGCAAGTTGTTTTCCTCCACTCGTCTAAAGTTTTGTATTTCCTTGGGTTTGTATTGAAAGTCCCCTTTTGGACCTGATTTGTCAGTAATTCCCTGCCAAGCTAAGGCCTGGATCTCATGTAGGAGATGCAGTTCTACTTTAGGGTTGATTAAAAGCATGGTAGGCATGGAACAGTAATGGCTAATACTTGCCTACCACACGGGAGGCCCAGGCTTGACTCCTGGCCCATTCACCCCACCCTCAAAAAAAGAAAAAGAAAAAGAAAAAAAAATCTGTGCAATAGTAGGTTCCAAAGCCATAAGAAGATACTCCAAAATATATTGGGGGTGAACTCAGACTGGTGCCCAGAGAAGAGAAATTTAAAAAAAAAAGAAATAAAAACAAAAATAATTAAAATTATAAAGTTAAAAATAGATAAATAAATAAAACAATAAAACCCCTAGGCAGGTAAGGAGTGCCTTGCCTCTTCTTCCCTGCAGCTAGCACGCTTGAGCCACATGCTCCCCTCAGGCTCGCCAATCCCCAACTACTGTGGCTAGCTGGGCAAGGTGGTGTGTGCCATGGGCAGCTGCTCCCACAGCTGCTCCCAGCTCAGTAGCCGGAAGACTGGCTCCAGAATGTGGAACGGGGCAGCTGATCACAATGCCAGGCTGGGCTGCTGACCACAGCATTCAGCAGATCTGTGCCACACCCATAGCTCCTGAGTGGATAGCCACTCCTGTGGGCAGCAAGGCTTGCCCCTGGGCTCCCTATAGGTGCTGCAACTGCAGGGCTGTGTGAGGTGTTCTCCCCAGCTAGCTGCTAGGGTAAGCTGGAGCAGAGGGACGGTCTGCTCCCTTGGATCCGCACTGCCGCCCCCTGCCCCCGATGGGGCCATGGTCAAACAAACTCACCTTGCTCTCCTGTCTTGATCCCCCACTTCTCTCTACCGGGATCTCCCCATGGAATGCTGGAGACCCTCTTTGATTACTCACCCCGTGGGACCACTGCCGCAGGTGTCTTTCCTGTCTCCTCTCTTGTTGCTCCACAGAGCAGGGATGAACCCAGCCTACTCTACTCCTGGAAATCCAGGCTTGAGGATTTGAATCAAGTAAAACCCCAGGAGTTCATGGGCTTACTACTGGAAGGGGGAATCCTAGGGAGAAAAATATTACTATAATTATTGTAGTAATAATAATAATTGCAATTAATTTCGTATTGAACATAAATATTACTTTGTATTATTAACAAACTGTTAAAGATGAATTTATCACTTACATTGAGATAAATATAATTGGATAATCACATGCACGTACCTCTTCACCTTAGATATTTAATCTCAGAATGTGTGTCAAATCTTTCATATGAACAATAAACTATGGTCATTATCAGTTTTTCTGATAGGACTCTGGGAACTAACCACCAAGGAAAAACAATTTCTTTGACCCTAGATCCATCATCGAAGGAGCTTAGATTTATTAAGGGAACTGACAAAGTCTGACTAGTATCATTAATCCCATTAATTTTCAGCGTTTGGATATTTCACATATGTATATGGGGTTGAGAACATTTGTTCTAAAATAACCAGCTAATTTACATTATAAACCTACTGTACGTACAAAAATCATTAATTTTTACTATAAATTCCTAACAAGACAGACCTCTTTGTGATTAATGAATTCTGAAAGACTGAAATGAACATTTTCTAGTGTTAGCACACCCCAGAGTCAATTTCCCTCTCTGCTGCTTAATCTTACCTTTCCTATTTCCTTGTCTGTCTCTTTAACTAGGTCATAACTACATATTAATCATTATAAAAGTTTTATTATCCCTTAAGTGCTCATGAACATCATTATTTCGATCTAATATATAGAATGATAGGAACAGATTTTGTCACACTCAGTATTCGTATAAACATTGAATAATGCTGCTGGAAGGATATCACTAAAATCAGGGTTAACTTTAAGACAAATAATTCCTTTTAAATTTTGAATGAAACAAAAAGCCTGGATTGAAGGAGTAAAGTTTATATTTAGCAAGCATGGGACATCTGATTCTACAAAAAACAAAATGAGAGAAGTACCATACTTTTCCATGGTCTTTCACCCTGATTTTATTCAAATAATTGTGAAAATCATTCAGTTATGTCAGTTCCCTCACTGGAAAGTAAAGATAGCTACTATCTTTCCCAAATTTCTTCACAGAGAGATTTAAGAGGAAAAATTAAAATTCAAGTGCCTAACAAAAAAGTTGCTATCTGATATTAAAGTGAGTTTTTGCTGCCTTCATTTGAACAATTATTGCAGCTGAACTAGCAAACAATGACAGGACTCACTATTCCTCTGCATATATGGAATTACCTGAAATGTGAGTCTTTGGCTTAGACATCTTGTGGAGGTAAAAATGTGCCAATAGAAAGAACTATTGAACCACAATTTTCTCCAAGAAAAAAAAAGACCTGCTTGTGTACTATATATATATTTAAAGCTTGCATATTTGTATTTCTCTTCAATTAACGTGAACTTTTTGTACAAAATTAATTTATCAATTAACTGCATTGCCTCTGAATCTGCAATGAACTGAATGTTTCTGAATCTGAAAATGTAGTTTTATTCACTTCCTTACATATATTTGTGAAGAAATTATTAACATATTTGTAAAATACTATAAGAATCACAGGTTAAAATCACCAGCAAACTACCCAATATGAGACAACAAATGAGGGTCTGATTTGTCTGGTTCCTTTTCTCAAGTCTGGGTATAGGTTATGGGGTGGGAGTGGAGAGTCACTTCCCGAACTGTTCTGTGTTATATCCCATCCCTTCAAAGTTTGAGTGAAAATACTAGAATTTGTAATCACCAAAGATTATGGAATAAAAAAATAATGCTAAGTTTAAAAAACTTAAGTCCGTAGTCAGGAGTCCTTTCATCTTACACTGAAAATAGTTGTTTCATCACTTTTTCTTTTGGGAGAAACACTTGGCACACAGCGAACAAAGAATGGAGGCATGAGGCAGCAGAAAGTCTCAGCACAATGCAGCTCTAAAAGGTTCTTAAGCACTTTATATAATAAGCAATGGAGTAACTGGAAAACTGCCTTTAAAAACAGAAGTTTCTGGCCAAGCGTGAAGACTAGCCAAGACATCCGAGAAGTAAAATAGTATAAGGAAAACCTGGAGATGACCAAGGCAGGTTTCTTATGTAAAGTCCCAAGATGAAAGATTTAAGGAAGCCCCGTTTAAACAAATTGTCTTAAAACTTTGCATTGTACTTCTTAGTGAAGGTGGCGTTGCAAGGGTTGAGCAGGGGGTGAGAAAGCTACCACTTGGCTAAAGGCAGCTCTGGCCTTGAATTGCTAACCCATGTGATCCAAAGAGAAATGTAGAAAACAAAAAACAAAGACTTTCCTTTCAAGACTGTTTGAGTTTTTCTGCCCTGAATGGTTTTTTAGAAGACCCCTCTTGGATATCACCAACAACAGTTCTCCATTCACTGGATGTAAACTATTATGTGTTGAGGGCAGAAAGGAGTTCATTTCTCATCCTGCAAGAATGGAAAAGAGTTTTTGAATTGCTATTACTGAATTGTCGGTAGCAGAGAAATAAAGCCATTTTTAAAGTACTTTTTAAAAAGGTTTTTACTTAAGACAAGTATTAGATTAAGAGGGATTAAATAAGGGTGTAGAGAATTAACAAGCAAGAGAGAGCTAATGTCAAGGCAGGGTTCCAGGTGGTAAAGAGTCTTCTGGGTCCTCCTAGTAAGAGCCTTTGAACCAGTTCACAGCAGACAGAATTGGTCGACCTTGTGGTCTTCATGGAAAATCAGACATCTCTGGCAGGACACATGACTAACAAATCAGATCAGATAGTGTTTCTTGGTTAGAATAAATGAGATATCACAACAAAGGAAACTCTTATTAAAATATTTTACTCTGCGAATTTTCTATAACTGCACTGAAAAGGGGAGAATTTGCTTTGGCTCAGTGAATTTTACTTCATGGAACAACTCAAATAAGGATTGATAGTTACCTACTACAGGCCCCAAATTTTGTTTGCGCTAGAGTTGGGAATGCTAACGCTATTTTTTTTTCATTTCAATCAATCTTCAAATTTTGGCCAACTGGGTCTTTTTTTTTCTGCACGGGCAGACACTGAGAATCGTTCCTGGGTCTCCAGCATGGCAGATGAGAACTCTGCCTGCTGAGTCACCGTGGTCCACCCAGCCAACTGGATCTTGATATACCACATTCATTAAGTAATTATTTCATGAAAAGTGACTGGACCCTAATTCTTATTTAATTCTTTATTGTGAGGATCGACAATAAAATTCTTCCAACAAGCAAATGCAAAGAACAGGAGCAAAATTCTTTCTTTATTTTTTTCTATTTTTTATTTTTTACCAATTAACTGTTTTGGAAACATATTCTCTTCTTTCCCCACCTCTGCTGAAAAGCAGTTATCTTTTAGGGACTAACGTTAAAATACTGGTATGTTATATAATTGCATTTACTATCTAATAAAGTTCAAAAAGATTTAAAAAAATCTTTTTTTTATCAGGAATCCTTGCATGAGAAAATATGTAAATGTCAGTGTTCTTAGGATTGTAGCCTGTGCCAGCCAGCTCGTAAGATCACCTGGATGGCACTGCCTCCTGGCATTCATGGCCTTGAAGTTTCCTCCCTCACTGGGCAGGGCTGACCTGCGTAACGAATAGAATAATGCTGGAATGACAGTGTTTCACCTCCAAGTTGAGATCACAAAGGATGTCTAGATCGTGACATCCACCTTCTCTTTCTTGGATGCTCCCTCTGACATGTCCGGATGACACTCAAGCAAGTCTGTGGAGAGGTACTGATGGCAAGGAACTGAGGTCTCCTACCATCAGTTCTGTGAGTGAGCCCCAGTCTCGACTTCAGACAACTTCAGTCCCAGCCAACATCTTGATTGCCTTCTCATGAGGCCTGGAGCTGAGCCCTTTCTAGATTCCTGATCTGCAGAAACTGCTGAGATAATAAATGCATATTGCTGTTGTAAGCCACTAAGTTTTGGGTAAGTTGCTACTGAAGCAATAAATTACAGTCTTTTTTTTTTCTTCTTCAAGAAATACCAATAGTAAAACAAATGAACAGATGCCAACCTTGAGCCTTTGACAAAGCTGACAGACTCCGCAGTTACTCGTACTTGGATGGGGGCCTTATTTCAAGGAATATACCATTTAGTTCCCCGTTCTTCAGGGTGTTGTACCAAGACCAGTAGCACTGCCATAATCTGGGAGGTTGGTAGAAATGCAGACTCTTAAACCCCACCCTAGCGCCGAATCACAACCTGCATTTTAATGAGATTCCTCCACAATTTGTAAGTACTTTTAAAATTTAAACAGAATCATCGGTCTGACTCAATTTTTTTATCCTGTGGTCAGAAGAGCTGGCTATACATTGGAATCAGCTGGGACGCTTTCAAAAACACGGTTGGAGAGAACCTTCACTAGAAATTCTGATTTAAGTGGTCTGGGCTGAGAAGTGTCACAGACTTGAATCTAATCATTCTCCAGAATTTTTACCCCCTCAATAAAACTACATTGAAAACCCTACAGCAGCCTCGAATTCCCAGTAGGCTCGGTTTCTGGGTTCTTTAGTTTAGCTATGCTCAGGTGTGCATCCAGGGCTGCCCTGGAGGAAATGTGGATGGTGCACATATGGCAATCATCCGTGGCATTGTCACGCTAGGGACACCTACTTTGCAGCTGCTGAAGAACTATTACATATATTTCCACCTTCTCTTATTTATGCTCTTCCAGGACTGAGATCACTCCAGGAAAAACATCCGTGCCTTACCCCCTTAGAGGAAGTTTGGATTTGTTGTCAAGGGCCATTCAGAGAACCAGATGCTGCATACCTTTAGGTTTCCAAGTAGTTAATCCACGCGTCACATCAAAATCAAACATCTTTGTGCATCATCTTTCCTGGATGGCAAAATGGAAACACCTAATGTTTCACACAAGCCTCTGGACAAAATGCTCTTACTGTTGACCAGACCCCACTAAATTACCAGTATGATGGGCGTTTACAGATGTTGACCTTGTTCATAATTAGAAGTTCAAATCTGACAAATTAAATACAGTTTGAATGTAAGGGAGAAAAGGGAGCAGGGATGGTCTGTTTCCTTTACTAATATATTCCTGGTGACAGAAACAACGCCTAATACGTGATATGTGCTCAATAAATAAATATTGATTAAATAAACCTCTCAGAAACCAGTAACTCCTGATCACTCATTCAAAGTTATTGAATGCACTATGTCAGTGCTTGTTACGGAAATTGTGTGTGTGGGGGGCTGTTTACCAAAGGCTTTTAAAATGAAACGCTAAATTCATTTAAAAATAAATAAATTTCTGGGCTCAAACTCAATGCCATGGTTAAAATTTCTGCTCTAGTTTGGCCTCGGTTCCTCACTTAATAGCTGGCTAAGGGGTGTGATCCCTGCCCTTGAATCTCCTTCCTTTGTAGTTTTTTTTAGCCTGCGCCTTCCCGTTTCCCAGTCAGAGGAGCGCATGCGGCGGCTGCGCCCATCACCGCGCCGCGCGGGGTAGTAGCTGGCAGGCGGGCGGGGCTGCCTAGGACCCAGGAGGAGCCGCGCCTCTGGGGCTGCAAACCCGCCTGGCCCCCTCTTCCCCTTCTCCCTCCCTCCGGGCCACGGACATCCCTGAGTCGGGAGGGGGCAGGAAGCCCTTCTCCAGCCCTGGCCGCGGGGCCGGGCGCGGATGCTCCCCGGTGGGCCGGGCCGGCTGTCAGCCGGGAAGGCGGGCTGCGTTATTTCCCGCTAGGGCCGGGCTCTGTGGGAGGGAAGGGCCCCGCACCGCCTCCTTAGCACAATCCCGCGCACGAGGCTGGGGGCGCCGCGCTCTGGGCGTCCGGCCAGGCGCGGGGGCGGACCAGGCTGGGCACGACGCCCCCGCGGGCCCGCGGCGCCTCTCCCACGCTCCCGGCCCCTCCCCCTCCCCGCCGTCCTTCCCTTCCGCGCTCCGGGGAGCGGCGGGCGCCCGAGCTTTGTGTGCGCCCGCGAGGCCGGGGGCGAGCAGCCGCGGTGACCGAGCCTCCTGAGGCCCAACTTTGCTGCTTCTGCCCGGCCCCCAAGCGGGAGTAGTGAGGCGTGGCTGGGTGGAGGAGGCGCTTTGGGGGGCGTGGGGCTCCCCGGCAGGCGGGAGGGACGGTGAGAGACGCGCGGGACAATGAGCTGTGCAGGTCGACGCTGCGGCCACTTTTAGCTGGGGGCGCGGGCCGGCCGACGCCTCCTCGGCCCCACCTGCGCGGCGAGGGCGGGATGACTAAGCCAGGTGGCCCGGCGTTCTAGGGCCCCTCACAGCCAAACCCGACCCGCATCTCGCGGTGACATTAGGCTGCCTTAGAGGCTTTGGCTGGGACGTTTTTTCGGTAGGGCGCCCTCGGAGCAGTCGCGATGGCCAGCTCCAGGAGTATTGAGCTGGAGCACTTTGAAGAGAGGGACAAAAGGCCGCGGCCAGGGTCGCGGAGAGGGGCGCCCAGCTCCTCCGGGGGCAGCAGCAGCTCAGGCCCCAAGGGGAACGGGCTAATCCCCAGCCCGGCGCACAGCGCGCACTGCAGCTTCTACCGCACGCGCACCCTGCAGGCCCTCAGCTCGGAGAAGAAGGCCAAGAAGGCGCGCTTCTACCGGAATGGGGACCGCTACTTCAAGGGCCTGGTGTTTGCCATCTCCAGCGACCGCTTCCGGTCCTTCGATGCGCTCCTCATGGAGCTCACCCGCTCCCTGTCGGACAACGTGAACCTGCCCCAGGGAGTCCGCACCATCTACACCATTGACGGCAGCCGGAAGGTCAACAGCCTGGAGGAGCTGCTGGAAGGTAGGACGGGAGGGAGCGGCGTGGCAGGTGCGGCCGAGCGCGCCGGCAGGTGCAGTGGCAGCGGGCCCCGTGCGCAACCTCCCGCCTAGCACTGGGGGGAAAGCCTGCGGGGTGTTTTCTAGGTGCCCACGGGGTTTGCAAGGTTCGTTCTGCTTCTCTGTAGGTTCTGTGTGCAGGATGTGAATCCACTGTACTCAGTTTCCTTCCCAAGAGATTTGCCTTTGGGAAAAAAGGAAAGGGAAAAAATCTTAGAGGCAAATTAGGCATTCCTGATATCGCTTAAGATCAGTGAACTTATTTTTGTGTAAGTGCAAAACTATTTGAAAAAGTGGCTCTCCCATGAGGCACTGATCAACCCCCTATTATCTCTGACTATTCAGGCCTCTGTGTAGACCTAGGAGCAAGCATCTTCCAGCCTTGGCGATCATCTTGTGCTTGTTTTACTCAGAAGCTGTGGTTGTGAAATGCTATAGGTTGGCTTTCTTGGATTGGCTAACAGCAGAAGTTACATGAGGTCAGGAGGGGTGATTCTAGACACTGGTTCTCAACATTGGATGCACCTTGGATCACTGGGGACTTTAAGTGGTGCCTGTGGTGGTGCCTGGGCCCCATCCCAGAGATCGCGATGTAATTGGTTTGGGAGGTGTCCTGGGTATCAGTTGTTGTAAAAACTCCACAGATGATTCTAATGTGCAGCCAAGATTGAGAACCACTTTGCAAAAGATTTTTTTCACAGTTGGTGGTAATAAGGTGAATCAACATCAGTTTTTCTTCTACCACTGAGAATAGCAAGTTAGGGTGATAGAGGCCCCTGGAATTAATAGTTAGGGCCTATTATAAATTGGTAAGCCTGGAGTGCCAACCATGCTGCACTCAAAGGGACTGCTTGATTGTATGTTGGCTCATCTTTGGATTGTGCAACATTTACTCTCTTTTCAGGGGAAAAAAAAGCATTATTAATAAAGAATCTGTTTCCAGATCTAAACACCACTCAGAAAGACCAGGTAGAACCCTCACATGTGCTAACTGTATGTCCGTATACAACCAGCACTCATGCATCCTGTCTAATGGAGAAAGCACATTCCATATGAGTCAGAGCAATATTGGCTTGGCAAGTGGAGCAACCCAACATTGAGCTAAGTGCTTTTCTTATGTTATCTTGTTTTAATCCTCAAATCAACTCTTAAGGCGTTATCCCCATTTTATAGATGAGGAAGTTTCAGCTACATGCCTTATCACGAAGTACTTGGAGGAGCGTTTGTGCAAAAAACAAAAAGATGAAAAAAACTTTCATCTACAGAAAGTTAGTAATAAAACTATATTAATAAATTTATGTAGCCACACTGAGGAGTCCAGAAAGTGGTTGTGTTTCTCTATTTAGTCACCATTGGAAGTTTTTCCTGCCTCAGCTGTATGAGAACCCAGCCAAAATTGAGTTCCCTCTGTCTGATTTCACACAGACTCTTGGTCAGCTGTGAGTTTTGGTTTTAAAGTCCTCCTGAGGAGGTGCAGACAGCTGGAGAAGTGTAAGTAAAATAAAGATGCAGTGTTAAAAGGGCTTTTTCATTTTTCTTAATCATGTTAGATACTTAAAAGCAACAACTGTATATATATTTCACAACCCAGTAATCAATTTTCTTACTGACCTGAGGTCAGAATGGCAGCCCAGTGGAAGGGTCACAGCAGTGTCTATTGCTTAAGAACTCATTATTCACGTGCCCCTGGGAATGCTGTCTCAGGTGGGACAGCAATTTCAATATGCTTCTCTAAAGTAATTTTTACAATATATCTGCTGTCTAAAGTTAATACACTCCAAAGATGAACCCTCAAAGGAGAGATGATCTTTATGCATATTAATTTATAAGGGCATAGAGTAGATAGTGAACCCTCACTGCCCAGGTGGTGTGTGATCCACTGGGTCTAATTGTCAAACTATAGTTACAACTACAAATTGGCACTTGAGAGATTTCCTTCCGATCATTCATTTACTGATTTTTGGAGATTGGGGATTTGGGGAAAACACTTAACTATATGTAGAGTCCAAATTACATCACAATATGATAAATAGTGATACAGTTACAACACAGATATTGGCACAACAAAAATGTTTCCATGGCCCAGCCAATTGCCCGTTTGTTACAAGCAGTATTCCACATAATACACTACTGTGAAAGAAAAAATTTGGGCACTTACTTGTCATAGTGGCGTTTTATCTGACAATGGATCTTTGTGTAAATTTTGAATATCCCATAGCAATGCATTTTTAAAGAAAGAAATAGCTATCAGTGCTTACTATCAGTCATTCCAGAATTCAGTTCCAACTTTTAAAGTTATGTGCCCAAATGTTCAGATTTATCATGCAAAAGAACTAACCAGCTATTTGTAAAGTTTTTATTTCCTCAATAAAAATAGATCTGTAGAATTGTCCATGTTGCCAAAATTGACTACTCTGTTTCATCATAGTTCATCATTTTTAATAACGATTCTTTTGGATGATCTTTTCCACATTTTTGTTTGTTCTCTCTTTTGCTTTTTTCATCATGTAAAATTTGTAGTTTAGATTATGTATTTTTTTTCTAAAATATTTTTCTAAAATGTCTTTAATGAAGAAAAGAAAATGATGACTCAAGAAAGCAGGGCATGAACACTTGTTCAGAGCCCCAATCCTTTTGAATTTAGATGACAAAAGAAATCTGCATGGCCCAGATCTTTTCTTCTGCCCTTGACCTTGAGAGTCTCTGGAGACTAAAAGCAGTGCCCTAGTGTTAGCTGGCACTCCTCCCACACTACACTAAACCAGCAAATGTCTTCAACCTCTTGGTTTACCTCCCTTTGATCAAATTAATTTCACTGAGTTGATGCTGTGCAAACTGGCCCAGTAATCCTGTTTATTCTTTAAAACTGGATAGACCCTCCTCTAGGACTTTAACAGGCAACCCTGGGAGAAGCAGGCTGAGCTGTCCTAAGCTATGAGCTTGCTGAGCTCTGAGCATGTCTAACAGCCATCCAACTGAGGATGTCCAGTTAATTCACTTTCAGATTATTGTGTTTGAGACTGAGGGCCAGAACTCCTAATCTTAGTTCTGTTCTTTGTGCATTTTGGCCATGTTTGTAAAATTTTGATGTCCCAAAGGGTAATCAAGAGCCCTGGGTTCCACTGACTGAATTTGAGAAAAAGCACCTCTCTTTTCTCTGAGCCCTAGTTTCCTTTTCTGTAGAATGAGAAGTTAGATCAACTCTCTAAGTTAGGTCCTTTTCAGACTAAAAGTGTATACCCTTCCTCTAGTGTATGATGTCCTGGGCCGCCTTTCTCTAGCTAGGTCTTGACTTCCAGAAAATTGAAGAGGCTACAAATGTCCCAGTGCCAAGCAAGGAAAGGGATTGTGTGGCTCTCATGGAGCGCTTGCTGGGAGCAGAAGAATTATTTAATAGCTGTCTTAGCCTCTCTCTTTCCAAAGTAAGATGTCATTTTATGTTATTTCTGCCTTTTGCCCATTGGTTAACAACAGATAAGCTGATTGAATTTTATCATGTGGAAGAATTTTGATTATTTTGGTAAGAGATGGTTTCATTTGACCATTAGTTTGACTTGGATATTTAAGAAAAGCAAGGTTCTAAAGAAATTGAGCCCTTGAAGTTTCTGAGGTTCCCCCACTAAACCTCGTTTGCTACATCTGTTTGGTTAGGTCAGTCTCTTTGAAGGTGTTAAAGAAACCAAAATATAGTTACCAGGAGAGTTTTTGAATCAAAATGAGCTTGCATAAGAACCCAGATCGCTTAGTTGTTTTCTCCTTGTGATAATGTAAATAGTAATAGTAGGTACTGAACACTTACTGTTATGGTGAGGGAGGAAACTTAAACCCAGGAGTTATGAGACATTAGAACATAGAAGTCAAAAACTGTACACATTAAAGGCACCTGTGATCATTGGACATGGCACTTCAGCATTAAAATTTTAAGTCTACATATCCTTTTCTACTTGGGAAACTCCTAGATTCTTCAGGGCCCACTTCGAAGGTCACCCGTTTGTGAAGTCTCAGGCATCTGGGCAGTTGGGCAAACAGTGGTTGATGGAGGGTATGGTGTGTGCTAGATGTTGGTTCCAGGTGATGATGATGATGATGATGTAGATGTAAGCACACACACAAGATAATTTCAGCTCAAGTGCTGTAAATGAAGTGCTAATGAGATGGGCAGGAGAGCCACATTGACAAGACAGCTTGTCAAGAGAAAGAGCCCCTGGAGCCAAGAGCTGAGGCTTAAAACTGTCTCCTCTGCCTACTCACAAGATTTTTCTTTACTTCTACACTCTTTACTCCTATTATTAACACTTAGCTTCATAGTCAAATTAGTTTCATAATGGGTCTGCCTTTTGCACTATAATGAGAAGAACCTGGTTAGGGATCTTGGACCTGCATTAAATTCATTGCATAAATGGTCCAGAGAATGATTTCACCTTTAAATCCCTTGGTTGTCAAGGGAAGTTTTGTATGAGCTGTTTTGACAGGGTTGTTTCTAAAATTTGTGAAAAAATACATTTTTGTAAATTGGACTCTATTTTAGAAAAT
Organism: Tamandua tetradactyla; assembly: GCF_023851605.1. Classification (NCBI taxonomy): domain Eukaryota; kingdom Metazoa; phylum Chordata; class Mammalia; order Pilosa; family Myrmecophagidae; genus Tamandua; species Tamandua tetradactyla. The sequence goes on along the minus strand of NC_135348.1, from coordinate 17,776,246 downwards.
GAAAGATTTAATAGTTGGTGAAATTCCGTGCTAACTCATCATTCCTGAGAGAATAATTCTTCCGTAATACCCTTTTGTATAACTCTGGTTGTCCTCTTCATCTCATTCCTTAAAACAAGGAAAATCAGATGTGCTGTTTTACAGCTTTATCTCTTTCTGGGAGATAATGGGAAGAGAAAATTTTATTTGAGGAGTAAAGAACTCTGAAGGGTGAGGAAAGAGAGTATTTATGAGATTCGAGTATGACACAGTTATACTTTAGTAGTATCAATATTTCATAAGGCTTTAAACTACGGAAATGGGTATTTTAAGATGGTGTGATGTGAAATAAAAGGAACTAGATTCCCTTGGTCAGTGGTCTTCAAACGGCTTTCCAGGTCACCCTGGGTGCTTGGCCAGTTGATGAACATCTCCACCACCTGGCTTCACCACATTCCCACCTGCCCATGTTCCCACCACTTCTGTTTTTTATCTCTTCTCTGCTAAAGTAGACCACAGTCTTAAGGATTAGGTATTCTTTTCTTCTCAGCCTGCTGATAAACAGCAATCATTGTGACCGTTTGTTAGTTGTTTTATGTGCAGTCATTGTGTGATATGCTGTATATGTTTTATCTCCTTTAAATCTTGTTACACCCTATGAGATAGTGGCTGCATTGTCTACTCATTTTAGAGATGGGGAGGCTGAGGCCTGAGAGGGTATGAAGTATAGAGGTGGTTTCGTTGCCCGGCTGTGAAAACAAATGTCATGCATTGGTTTGACTTAACAACAGAAATTTATGGACTCTTGGTTCCAGAGGCTAGAAGACTTGCTTTTTCCAGAGTTCTGTATTTTCTATTTGGCCAGCAGTCTTCAGGGTTCTTGGCTTTTCCATCGCAAGGCAGTATACATCATGGCATCTTATCCTTTCTCTTCCAGGTTCTGTTGACTTCCAACTTCTGGCTGCTCCCTCTGGCTTCTCTCTCTCTCTCTGTCTAAATTATATCTGTTTATAAAAGAGTCCAGTAATCCAATTTAAAGCTCAACCTGATTCATTTAGGCCACACCTTAACTAAAGTAACATCTTGAAGAAATCCTGTTTACAGTAGGTCTACACCCACAGGACCAGGGTTAGGAACTGAGTGTGCTTTTTATGGGAATTATTATTCAATCCCCAACAGTCTGCCCTCCAGATGCCCAGAAGACATTTTCTTCCTACATGCAGAAATACATTCATTCAATCATAGCATCCCAAAAGCCTTGTCACCACTAACAATTCTCTAAATACAAAATCACACTAAAATCAGTTAAGGATGTGTTTTGATCTATGGCCAAATTCCTTTCACTCTGTGGACCTGTAAAACCTAGAAAACAAATTATCTGCTCCCTAAATACAATGGTGGGACAGGCATAGGATTGACATTCCCTAAAGGGAGAAATTGGAAGGAGAACAAGGGCCATGGGTCCTCCAAAAGTCTGAAACCCAGCAAGACAAGCTCCGTTTGATCTCATGGTGTGAAAGCCATCTCAGGCTTGGTTTTTTGTCCTCTGGTTCTGAGAGAGTGGCAGCCACAGCCTTTGTAAGCATTTGCCGGGCAGCTGTGGTTTCTCGGAACACTGGGGTAAAGGTCCTGCCCTCTCTGAGCATCGGAATGGTGGTCAGGCTCACTGTGAACCCTGAAGCATAGACCCCACCATCTCTGAGCATTGGGGTGGTGGCACTCTCCCTGAACAAGGGAGTCCAAGGTCCACCCTCTCCAAGCTCAGTAGCAGACCATCCTGCCCTTCTCTCATATATGGTGAATATGCTCTCTTGGCCTGAGGAGCAATTTTCGGGCATTCATGATTCAGCCTTTGAAGTCATTCTTCCCTCAGTTTGTTCTTCTCTATCCATTTCAGTCCACGCTGGAAGTTGTTCTGCTCAAGGAGGTCCCTGAAAGAGCCACTTCTGGCTCTAGTCTTAGAACACACCATCTGGATAGGCTGAGACTTTTCACAGCATCAATTGCTGGTTCCTTGTGCTTAAGAGTTTAATTCTCAGCAGATCCTTTTCCTCTTACATTTTACTGTAAGCTGCAGGAAGAAGCCAGGCTGTACCTTCTGTACTTGGCTTGGAAGTCTCCTCAGCTCATATCCAAGTTCATTGCTTACAAAGTCCACTCTCAATCAGATATCATAACACAATTTGCTAAGTTCTTTGCCACTTTATATGAAGTTCACCTTTCCTCCAGTTTTCTGTAACATATTCATCATTTCCTTCTAAAGCCGCCTCGGAAGTATCTTTAGTGCCCATATTTCTGTCAACCATCTCTTCAAAGCAATCTAAACTATTTCTACTTAGTGCCTTGTGATTCCTCCAGGCTCTACCATTACCCAATTACAAAACTGTTTCTACAGTTTTAGATATTTGTAATAGCAGCACCCCACTCTCTAGTACTGAAAACTGTTTTAGTTTCCTGACTGCTAAAACAAATACCATGCCATGGGTTGGCTTAACACCAGGAATTTACTGTCTCACAGTTCGAGAAATTAGAAGGCTTCCTTCCTCCTTGGTCCCTATCTTCTGGCTGGCCAGCAACCTTTGGGGTTCCATAGCATTTCCATCACAGAGCAACACATATGGTAGCATCTTCTCTTTTCTCTTCCAGGTGCCATTGACTTTCAGCCACTGGCTGCTCCCTGTGGCTTCTTCTTCTGGGTCTGACTTCCTTTGCATATTGGGTTAAGGCCCACCTTCATTCAGTTTGGGCACAGGTTAACTAAGGACATCATCAAGGTCTTATTTACAAATAGAATCACACCTTAAGATCAGGGATTGAGACCTGAATATTCCTTTTGTGGAGGATTCCAACAAATGTTTTTTTCTTTGAAGTAGAATACTACTATATACACCTACAAAACGAGTTCTGTGCATCCAAAGTCTGCAGAGTTGTCTTGCTTGATCTCCGTTTCCTCATCTGTAATATGAAAGATGGGCCATGTGATTGCTAAGGCCCCTTTCTCCTTTAATGTTTTGTGATCCCTGGAAATGCTGCAGGGGCTGGGTAAGACAAATGCTCTAGACTCTGTCTGGCTGCACATCTCTCTTTAAAAGTTGTTCAAGTTTCAGGGTAGGGTGCAGTTACCTTGGTTTCGGTACTCTATAGGAAGGCTTTCTCCATAGGCTATTCTCATGAAAGGGAAAATTACAAACCCAGTGAAAGCTGAGAAAACAATAATCTTACTTATCCCTTTGCCACACGAAACAAATACTCCTGGCACATAGTGTTGGTGGATTGTCTAAGCCATTTTTCAAACATTTTTTATTTTGAAATACAAATATGTACAGGAAAATAAATTTCAAAGTACATTTTAACAAGTAATTATAGAACAAATTTCAAAGTATGATATGGCAATGGAATATTGAGTGGCTACAAGAAGAAATGAGGGTGTGAGGCATGCAACTAGGTAAATGAAACTTCAGTACAGTATGTTGAATGAAATAAGCCAGAAAAGAAAAGGCAACTTTATAGCACCTCACTAATAATGGACTAATTATATTGTGCAGCATCTGAGAATTGAATTCAAGAGCATAGGTTATCAGGTGCAGGCCTATTGTAAAGGTTCCTAGATTGTAAGCTCTTATTACGGAGTAGTAACAGTTATTTCTAAATTCTGAGATGCTGAGCTCTTTGTGTTTAACCTGGTCATTCCCTGGAACTTTGAGTATCCGTGTGACACCTGAGATTCAGAGCTACATTCTGCAGCTATGAAAGTCAGCATTATTTCATACAACAACTGTTAAAAACGCTGAAAAAGTGATCAAACGTCTATGAGAGAAATGAGTAAAGCTAATCTGGTTAGGGCTAAAGTAAATCAGATGAAAGGGTAAAGGATGATATTAACTGTATTTTAAAACTTCAGCTTCTGTGTGAGACCAAAGGAAGAGATGTTCATTTGGTGCAAAATTTATATTTTCAGTAGCACATTGTCTAATTTAACTTGTGTTGTCACCTTAGCCAACCACCATAATTACGTGAAACCTCGATAGGGAGTGATATCTTCTTGGATTATACAGGTTGGTGTGATGCCACGATACATCCTACAGTCATCTGACAGAAAATAAAAGAGTATTTGCAGAGTCCCTTTGAGGGACTGGGGAAAAATGTGGAAATATTAAACTTTTCCTCTTGGGAAAGACTTGATAGTCTCAGAAACATTAGGGACTGCAAATTTGATGGGCCAGGCCCTGAATCTTGGGGCTGCTCTTATGAAACTTACTCCTGCAAAGGGTAAACTAAGCCTATTTAAGATTACACCAAAGAGTCACCTCCAGAGACCCTCTTTTGTGACTCAGATGTGGACTCTCTTTTCTGCCTAAGCCAGCTCTGCACATGAACTCACTGCCTTTCCCCCTAGATGGGACATGACTCCCAGGTGTGTAAATCTCCCTGGCAACATGAGGCATGACTCCTGGGAATGAGCCTGGTCCTGGCAATGTAGGATTGAGAAAGCCTTCTTGAAAAAAATGGGGAGAGAGATAAAATAAAATTTCAGTGGCTGAGAGGTTCAAATAGAGTCAAGAGGTCATTCTGGAAGTTATTCTTGGGCAGTATGTAGGATATATATATATATGTATGTATGTTCCTTTTCAGTTTCGGAGTAGCTAGAGGGAAAGACCTGATACTATTGAACTATAAAGGCAGTACTTTCTTCTACCATAAGATTTTATGTCATCTTATTTTTTTCTCTTTTTACGTTTACTGATAATCTTCATTTCTGCACTCTTCTCCAGACCTCTCTCTCCTGTCTGTTCCTATCTGCTTGTAGTGCTCCCTTTAGTATTTCTTTTGGAGCAGATTTTTTAGTAACAGACTCTCTCAGTGACTGTTTGTCTGAAAATATTTTAATCTCCCACTCCTTTTTGAAGGACAGTCTTACTGGGTATAGAATTCTAAGTTGGAGGTTTTTCCCTTTCAGAACCTTAAGTATATCATACCACTGTCTTCTCACCTCCATCATTTCTGCTGAGAAATATGCACATGGTTTTATCAAGCTTCCATTGTATGTGGTAGATTGCTTTTCTCTTGCTTCTTTCAGAATTCCCTCTTTGTGTTTGATATTTGACAGTCCAGTTAGTAACTATCTTGGAGTAAGTCTGTTCGGATCTTAGATTAGGTCTGTTTGGATCTATTCTGTGTGTGATATGCTGCACTTCTTGCATCTATAATTTTATGTCTTTCATAAGAGATGGGAACTTTTCAGTGACTATTTTTTTTATTACTCTTTCTGTCACTTTTTCCCCTCCACTTCTCCTACTGGGAGACCCATAATATGTATGTTTGTGCACTTCGTGTTGTCATTCAGTTCCCTGATATCCTGCTCATATTTTTCCACTCTTTTCCCTGTCCTTTTGTGTGTGAGATTTTAGATGTCCTGTTATCTAGTTCTCTAATCCTTTCTTCTGCCTTTTCAAATCTGCTGCTATAGGTCTCCATTGTTTTTTTTTTTCCATCTCTTTTATCATGCCTTTCATTCCCACAAGTTCTGCCATTTGTTTTGTCAAACTTTGGAGTTCTTTATGTTCACCCAGTGTCCTCTTTATATTCTTCGTCTCTTTTACCATATCTTCCCTCAGCGCATTGATTTGATGTTTAATGTGATTTTATGTTTCTGTTCAAGCATCCTTAATTAGTTGTTTCAAGTCCTGTATCTCATTTGAAATGTTGGTTTGTTCCTTTGACTGGGCCATATCTTTGATTTTTCTAGTATGACTTGTTATTTTTTGCTGGTGTCTAGGCATTTGATTTCCTTAATTAGTTTATTCTGGAGGTTTTTTTTTCACTCTTTTACCTGGGTTGTTTTGTTGATCGCTTTTTTCTCTATCTGTTCTTTGGCATTCAGTTCAACTTATTCTAAACCTGAAGCATAGCATCTGTTTAGCTGATCAGAAGTTTTCAGCTCTTGTTTTTCTGTTTCTTGCCCTGCCTATGTGGAACCCTTTTATAAGGAGGGTCTTGTCAGATATGACTAACCTCCAGCCAGATTTCCCTAGACCAGAAAGGCCCATGTCTCAGAAGGGGGGTGTAACTAGTATCAAGTTTCCCTGAAGGTGAGACCCAGCAGATTGTGAGACTGTCCTATAAACTTTCTAGACTGTGGTTTTCCTGTCCTGCCTAGCAGGTGACACTTGTCTGTCCTCAGCATCCCACTAGTCTCTAAACTGATATGATGACTTTAGTTCTCAGCATCCTCTCCTTGCCAGGGGTGTTTCTGAGACAGAGGCTGAAGTAGAAGGTGGGCTTAGTTTACTTCTGTTTTCCAATCTTTGGGGTGTGAAGTCCCCAAAGGAGGGCCACTCCTTGAGCTAGATTCTGTTCCCCTTTTTTTGGGGAAGATACACCCTTTAGGGAATTATCTCCCCCACTTGACTGATTTTGTCTCTTAGACTTCTCTTAACTCAGCCATTGCCTAGGTCTCACTGAGAATTGAGAATGCCTGGTGCTTTCTTTACTGAGCTACTTGGAGTGGTTTGAAATAAAATAAAGAAATAAATGAAATCCCTTTTCAAAGTCAGTCCTTGTCCCCAAAGTTCCAGTACTCTGAGCTTGGCCAACTACAAAATCCTCCATTTTTTTTTGTCACTTTATTTTTTTCTCAGCTTCACCTCCTCGCTACCAGGATTATGCTTACTGGGATTAAAACTGCAATTGGAATTTGACTGAGTTACCTTCCCTTGCTCGCAGTAGAAACTACTTAAAAATACATGCATTAGGGAATTATTCCCATTCACCTGACTAGTTACTTTATCTTTCAGACATGCCTTAATTCTGCCCTTGTCTGAGGCAGTGCTGAAGCCTGAGAATGCCCACAGTTCTATCTAATAAACTGTTAAGAAGTAAGAAAAAAAAAAGAGGTGGGGAAAGCCTTCTCAGAGCCAGCACTCAGCCCCCCAGGGTTGCCAATCAAGAGCCTGAGGTGGTGTGTGGCTCTGTTTGCCCCCAGGCTCCATGTGCCCCCCTTTATAGGGGGCCAGCTCTTTTCCAGTATTTTATATTTGTCCCACTCAAGACGCCTTTTTTTTTTTCCTTCTGTCAGCCCTGCCTCCTTTCTTTTAGGGTGAAAACTCCTGGTTCCTGTCGTGCTTACTCTAGGTTTATTGGTACTTGTGACTTGTTTTCAGCAGTCTGAATTCATAGTTAATTCTGCATGTAGAACTTGGTTGAGTTATCTTCCTTGCTCCTTGTAGAGTCTGCCTCTTTTTCCCTTGGGGAACCAGCCTGCCATGCCCGTGGGAGAAGAGTGGCAGCCTCCGAAGCTCAGCAGACTTACAGTTCTGTATGGGATCTTGGCCATTCCATCTGTTTCAGACATGGGTATTACGTGTGTCATGTCACTTAAGGCCCCCAAACAATTGTTCCACACAGTTCCTGGCTATTTAGCAGGTGTCCTAGAGGAAGAACTAAATTTCACACCTCACTCTGCTGCCATCTTGCCCTACTTCTTTTTTTTTTCCCTCTTTTTTTTAGTTGACAAGCCCAAACCACATACAAACATGAACATTCTCTTTTTTAAGTTTTACTATTAAAACCAATCGACATACAATATGAACATTTTTTCTTATCACATAGTTGTATATTTATCATCATGATCATTTCTAAGAACATTTGCATCAATTCAGAAAAAGAAATAAAAAAAATTTTCATACATACCATACCCCTTACCCCTTCCTTTCATTGATCACTAGCATTTCAATCTACTAAATTTATTTTAACATTTGTTCCCCATATTATTTATTTATTTTTAATCCATATGTTTTACTCATCTGTCCATAACATAGATAAAAGAAACATTGAACTCAAGGTTTTCACAGTCACATAGTCACATTGTGAAAGCTATATCATTATACAATCACCTTCGAGAAACATGGCTACTGGAACACAGCTCTACATTTTCAGGCAGTTCTCTCCAGCCTCTGTATTATACCTTTAACTATAAAGGTGATATCTGTTTAATGCGTGAAAATAACCTCCAGGATAACCTCTTGACTCTGTTTGGAATCTCTCAGCCATTGACACTTTATTTTGTCTCATTTCTCTCTTTCCCCTTTCAGTCGAGAAGGTTTTTTTTAATTCCTTGGTGCTGAGTCCCAACTCATTCTAGGATTTCTGTCCCATGTTGCCAGGAAGGTCCACACCCCTGGGAGTCATGTCCCACATTGACAGGGGGAGGGCAGTGAGTTTACTTGTTGTGTTGGCTGAGAGAGAGAGGCCACATCTGAGCAACCAGAGTTCTCTTGGGGGTGACTCTTAGGCCTAATTTTAAGTAAGCTTAGCATATCCTTTGCAGGGTTAAGTTTCATATGAACAAACCCCAAGATTGGGGGCTCAGCCTATTGCTTTGGTGTCCCCACTGCTTGTGAGAATACCAAGAATTCTCCACTTGGGGAAGTTGAATTTTCTCCCTTTCTCACTATTCTCCCAAGGGAACTTTGCAAATACTTTTTTATTCACTGTTCAAATCCTTCTGGGATTTATTGAGGCATCAGTCTAGACAAACCTACAAAATCTTGTGCCCTACTTAAGGTTCCATGTACTTATGATGTTCAGTTAAGCTGTCCCCATGAGTTATATTAGGAAATGCACTTGTCAAAATATAAATTTTGTACCAAATAAATATTTTTTGCTTTAGTCTCACATATAAAATTTTAAAATTTTAAAATATTAATTGCCATCTATTTTCAGCACCCTGCATTATTGACATTCCTTTGTTCTTCCTCATGCAAAACATTTTAAAATGTGTACATTTAGTCACTATCATTATACACTCAAGGCATTCCTAGATTATACCATCTCAGTCTTTATCATCTCTTTCCTTCAGATTCCATTTGTGCCCACAGACCTCCTCCCTCTATCATTCTGACATTCAGCTTCATTCATTCAGTGTTCTAACATTATTATATTATGATTAGATAGTATTGTGCTATCCATTTCTGAATTTTTACAATCAGTCCCATTGCACAATCTGTATCGCTTCAGTTCCAATTACCCATTATCTACCCTATTCCTATCTCCTGATGACCTCTGTTCTTAACTGAAATTATCCACATTGTTTCATTAAAAACGTGTACATTCTTAACATACAAATATTCCATACATGGTGTACATATCAGTGGCTCACAGTATCATCATATAGTAGTATATTCATCACCATGATCATTTCTTAGAACATTTTCATTACTCTAGAAAAAGAAATAAAAAGAAAAAAAAAAACCCTTATACGTACCATACCCCTTACCTTTCCTTCTCATTGAACACTAGTATTTCCATTACCCAATGTATTATAACCTTTGTTTCCCCTATTTCTTTTTTCTGTACCCCTTACCACTCGCTTTCATTGATCACTACTATTTTAATCTACTCAATTTTTTTTAACATTTGTTCCCCAAATTCATATTTTTTACTCATTTGTCCTGATAAATGCTCCTGATAAAAGCAGCATCAGACACAAGGTTTATATGAACATTGATTGTATACAATTTGGATGTTTATATGGTATATGAATAATATATGTCAATAAAATTGCATTTAAAAAGTATGGTATGCACTAGTCAAAATATAAATTTTGTAACAAAGAAACATTTTTTGCTTTAGTCTCACACATAAGGTGACATTTTAAAGTATTAATTACCATCTATATTTCCTAGTATAACTTATGTAGATAATTTGATTGAACGCCATAAGTACTTGGAATCTCAGGTAGGACATGAGATTTTGTTGGTTTGTCCAGACTGATGTTCCGATGAATCCCAGAGTGATTCGATCAGTGAGTGGAAAAGTATTTACAAAGCCCCCTTTGGGGAATGGTGAGAACGGGGAGAAATTCAACTTCCCCAAGTTGAATTCTTGATATTCTCACTAGCAGTGTGGACAACCAAAGCTATACGCTGAGCCCCCAGTCTTGGGGTTTGTTCATATGAAACTTAACCCCACAAAGGATAGGTCAAGTCTACTTAAAATCTAGGCCTAAGAGTCACCCCCAAGAGAGCCTCTTTTGTTGTTCAGATGTGGCCTCTCTCTCTAGCCAACACAACAAGCAATTTCACCACCCTCCCCCTGTCTACGTGGGACATGACTCCCAGGGGTGTGGACCTTCCTGGCAACGTGGGACAAAGATCCTGGAATGAGCTGAGACTCAGCATCAAGGGATTGAGAAAAACCCTAGAATGAGCTGAGAATTAACATCAAGAGATTGAGAGAACCTTCTCGACCAAAAGGGGGAAGAGTGAAATGAGACAAAGTGTCAACAGCTGAGAGATTCCAGAGTCGAGAGGTTATCCTGGAGGTTATTCTTACACATTAAGTAGATATCACCTTGTTGTTCAAGATGTAGTGGAGAGGCTGGAGGGAACTGCCTGAAAATGTAGAGCTGTGTTCCAGTAGCCATGTTTCTTGAGGATGACTGAACAATGACATAGCTTTCACAACGAGACTCTGTGAATGTGAAACCTTGTGTCTGATGGTCCTTTTAGCTACTATATCAACAGAAGAGTAGAACATATGGAATAAAAATAAATAATAGGGGGAACAAATGTTAAAATAAATTTAGTTTGAAATGCTAGTGATAAATGAAAGCGAGGGGTAAGGGGTATGGTATGTGTGTTAGTTAGATTCAGTTGTCAACTTGGCCAGGTGAGCATACCTAGTCTTGTTGCTGCGGACATAGGCCAATGGTGCGTGAACCTCATCTGTTGCCAATTACATCTGCAGTCAGCTAGGAGGCGTGTCTGCTGCGATGAGTGACGTTTGACTTAATTGGCTGGTGCTTAAATGGGAGATTGCAATGTAGCACTGCTAAGCAGCTCAGCATTCCTCATCTCAGCACTAGCAGCTCAGCCCAGGCCTTTGGAGATGCAGAAAGAATTCACCCCGGGGAAAGTTGTTGGAACCCAGGGGCCTGGAGAGAAGACCAGCAGAGACCATCTTGTGCCTTCCACGTAAGAAAGAAACTCAGTGGAAAGTTAGCTGCCTTTCCTCTGAAGAACCAACAAAATAAATCCCCTTTTATTAAAAGCCAATCCGTCTCTGGTGTGTTGCATTCCAGCAGCTAGCAAACTAGAACAGTATGTATAATTTTTTTTTCTAATCGTTTTATTTCTTTTTCTGTTGTCTTTTTCTTTTTCTGAATTAATGCAAATGTTCTAAGAAATGATGAATATGCAACTATGTGATGATGAGAATTGCTGATTGTATATGTAGAATGGAATGATATGTTAATATTTCTGTTTGTTGTTAGTTTTTTTAATTAATAAATAAAAAGTTTAAAAAAAAGTATAGTATGGGTTACAGTTCCACAATTTCTGGTATTTCCTTCCTGCTGCTCTAAGACACTGTAGACTAAGAAGTCCTATCAATATAATGATTCCGTAGTTGTACTCATTTATTAAATCCTATCTTCTCTGTTACAACTCCTCTTTCTCCTTTGATCCTACTCCCAGTCTTTAAGGATATTTGGACAATGACCATTGTAACTTACTCATGTTGAAAAGGGATATTGACATTAAAGTGTAGGGAAATACAATTGGTTGATACTTTTTGAGAGACTGATAACTCTGGGTTTCCAGGCTTATGTGGCATAGGAACGATTTGAAGGTTTTAGGTTTCTGAAAAATATGGTTAGTGAGTGAAACTTTAGTAGACTCTCAGCTAGAGCCCTGGGTTTTCTTTAGAGTTTGAAGGAATACTGTTGTTTGGGGCTTGGCATATCGTGCCCATTTTAATGGGTGGGAATGAGTGGATATAGGTGATTTTAAGCAGTCTTTAGTTAAGACAGCCAGCTGGACAGTTGTGCAGATTTACAGAAGTGAAATAAGTCCGCTTTGGTGGTCTGGAGCCATGTACCTCCTAACAAACATGTTCTTAAACTTAATCCATTCCTTTGGGTGTGAGCTCATTGTCAATAGGACCTTTGGATGAGGTTACTTCAGTTACGGCATGGCTCAGAGTGGGTCTTGATCATATTCCTAGAGTCCTCTGAAAGCAGAGTGAAAATCAGACAGATGGAATGCCACAAGAAGAAAGATGCTGAAATTCAAGGGATCTGGAACCTGGGAGAGAAGGGGGAGGTCAGGAGAGGCTGCCATGTGCATTGCCATGTGACAGTGGAGCCCAGGACCAGGGATCACTGGCAGCCAGCCCCAGAATGCCAGTCTTTGGGGAGAAGTCATCACCTTGTTGACGCTTTTAGTAGACTTTCTTTTAGCCTTAAAACCATAAGGTAATAAATGCCCATTGTTTAAAACAGCCCATTGAATGGTATTTGCTGGAGCAGCCCAGAAAACTAAAACATTCGTGCTACAGACAAGTATTCCTTGCCCTTTGATGTTTCACTTTTTAAAGGTCCAGTAGATTTATGTTTTAGCAACTTATTAACTTCACTAGTGTCTGAGATGGCTGACATGACTTTTCTCATCGACAGGTATCTTGACAAACTCTTAAACCTTTGTGTCCTGTGTGTGTTTTAAATGCCAGGATTCCTCTTATAAAGACCCTATTTTTTCCATCTGTTTTGATTTCTCTGCCACAACTAATAGTTAGTTGTCTGTTTTTTTTTTTTTTTCTTTAGCTAGGGATTCATGTGGAACCTTCCAAGTATTTGCCTTGATCACTAAACTCATTAGAGAAGCAAGTTTACATGGGGCTATTTCTCAAGTTCTTTTCCCTCAAGTCTTGAGGAACATGAGTGTTATCTGTAGAAGGTAGTAAGTTTCCATGACCCCTTTTTCCTTTTCCTGATTCCAAATACTGTTAACTAAGGAGACTGAGATGATGGGCAAGGGTATTGGGGAAGTAAGCATTGGTCACTGCCTTTGAGAAATAATTACCTTTTTATTCATTAAGATTTAACTAAGTTATCTGATTTGTAAAGCATATGTAGTGAAGGAAGAGAGAAATCAATGCAAACATGCCACCAAACTTTCATAATGTGTTATAAAGTAGGAGCTTCTCACACATTATGACAAGTTTTTCGCTGTATGAGACATGGCAAATGGGACAGTTTATTTCAGATTAGGATAAAAATGACAATATTTCATCAGGAATGACAAATTATTCATCTTTCTAGTCTTGAAATATTTCTGCATGACAGAAGTAGAAGTTATCAAATTGTGTTTAAAGCGCAATTTGAAATCCATTAAAGATAAAGCTCTACCATGTAGGGCTACGTATGGATCATCCTGCTTGTGGAAACTCTACAGATGCTTTAAGACTGTTTTCATGCTCTCCTCTAGTTTCCCTTACTTCCCATCCCCAAAATAGAACCTTTTTTTAAAAAATTTATTTATTAATTAAAAAAATTAACAAACCAAATAAAACATCAACATATATAATCAGTAATTCACAGTGTCATCACTTAGTTGCATATTCATCATTTCTTAGAACATTTGCATTAATTCAGAAAAAGAAATAAAAAGGCAATAGAAAAAGAAATAAAACGAACACAGAAAAGAAAAAAAGATTATACCTACCATACCCCTTACCCCTTGCTTTCATTGATCACTAGCATTTCAAACTTAATTTATTTTAGCATTTGTTACCCCTGTTATTTATTTTTATTCCATATGTTCTACTCATTTGTTGACAAGGTAGATAAAAGGAGCATCAGACATAAGGTTTTCACAATCACACAGTCACATTGTGAAAGCTATATCATTATTCAATCATCCTCAAAAAACATGGCTACTGGAACACAGCTCTACATTTTCGGGCAGTTCCCTCCAGCCTCTCCATTACATCTTGAATAACAAGATGATAACCTACTTAATACATAAGAATAACCTCCAGGATAACCTCTGGACTCTGTTTGGAATCTCTCAGCCATTGACACTTTGTCTCATTTCACTCTTCCCCCTTTTGGTTGAGAAGGTTTTCTCAATCCCTTGATGCTGTCTCAGCTCATTCTAGGGTTTTTCTCAATCCCTTGATGCTGAGTCTCAGCTCACTCTAGGATCTCTATTCCACATTACTAGGAAGGTCCACCCCCCTGGGAGTCATGTCCCACGTAGACAGGGGAAGGGTGGTAAGTTGGCTTGTTGTGTTGGCTGAAGAGAGAGGCCACATCTGAGCAACAAAAGAGGATCTCTTGGGGGTGACTGCTAGGCCTAGATTTTAAGTAGACTTGACCTATCTTTTGTGGGGTTAAGTTTCATATGAACAAACCCCAAGACTGGGGGCTCAGTGTATAGCTTTGGTTGTCCACACTGCTAGTGAGAATATCAAGAATTCAACTTGGGGAAGTTGAATTTCTCCCCGTTCTCACCATTCCCCAAAGGGGGCTTTGTAAATACTTTTCCACTCACTGATCGAATCACTCTGGGATTCATCGGAGCATCACTCTGGACAAACCAACAATATCTCATGTCCTACCTGAGATTCCAAGTACTTATGGTGTTCAATCAGACTATCTACATAAGTTATATTAATAAATGTACTAGTCAAAGTATAAATTTTGTAACAAGCATTTTTTGCTTTGGTCTCACACATAAGGTGACATTTTAAAATACTAATTACCATCTATTTTCAGCACCCTGTAGTAATGACATTCCTTTGTTCTTCCTCATACAAAAATATTTAAAAAATTCGTACATTTAGTCACTATTATTATATACTCTAGGCATTCCTAGATTATACCATCTCAATCTTTAACATCTGTCTTTCTTTCTGATTTCATTTATGTCCCCAGCCCTCCTCCCTGTATCATTTTCACATGCAGCTTCATTCAGTGTTTTAACATAATTGTATTACAGTTAGGTAGTATTGTGCTGTCCATTTCTGAGTTTTTGTATCCAGTCCTGTTGCACAGTCTGTATCCCTTCAGCTCCAGTTACCCAATATCTTACCCTGTTTCTATCTCCTGATGGTCTCTGTTACCAACGAAATATTCCAAGTTTACTCACTAATGTCAGTTCATATCAGTGAGACCATACAGTATTTGTCCTTTTGTTTTTAGCTGGTCTCACTCAGCATAATGTTCTCAAGGTCCATCCATGTTGTTACATACTTCATAAGTTTATTCTGTCTTAAAGCTGCATAATATTCCATCGTATGTATATACCACAGTTTGTTTAGCCACTCGTCTGTTGATGGACATTTTGGCTGTTTCCATCTCTTTGCAATTGTAAATAATGCTGCTATAAACATTGGTGTGCAAATGTCTGTTTGTGTCTTTGCCCTTATGTCCTCTGAGTAGATACCTACCTAGTAATGGTATTGCTGGGTCATATGGCAATTCTATATTCAGTTTTTTGAGGAACCGCCAAACTGCCTTCCACAGCGGTTGCATCATTTGACATTCCCACCAACAGTGAATAAGTGTGCCTCTTTCTCCACATCCTCTCCAGCACTTGTCATTTTCTGTTTTGTTGATAATGGCCATTCTGGTGGGTGTGAGATGATATCTTATTGTGGTTTTGATTTGCATTTCTCTAATGGCCAGGGACATTGAGCATCTCTTCATGTGCCTTTTGGCCATTTGTATTTTCTCTTCTGAGAAGTGTCTGTAAAACCTCTTTTTTGAGAAAACATCTGGTTTCTGAATCCTTCATCCCTTGACCTGTTTTGTTTTGAGCTACAATCATAATCAACGATTTGTTCAAAACTGGGGACCAGGTCTTCCTCTTAGATGCACAGTGAGGTTTAAGGGACAAAAGGAACAAGAGGAAGGTATTGAGTAGAGGTGAGGTATCTAGGAGATGCAGAAACACTGTCAAGGAAAGTTTGACTTCTGTTCATGATGAGCCAATTGGAAGACTGATTCTATATCCATAATGTTCCTGTTTATATACTAATATTATTAGATGGACACATTTCGGTTTGAAGGTCTCTCTTTTCAAATAGCCTTAAAATCACATTTTGTCTTCCTTAGGAGACCAAAGGAAGAGATGTTTATTTGGTGCAAAATTTGTATTTTGAGTAGCACATTATCTAACTTAGCTTATATGTCAGTTTATTTGAACACCATAATTACATGGACTCTGGAATAGGGCATGAGAACTTGTTGGTTTGTACAGGTTATTGTGATGCCCTGATACATCCCAGAATAATTTGGGCAGAGAATAAAAAAATATTTGCAAAGTAACCTTGGGAGGCTGGAGGAGGGGAGGAAGAACTATTCAGCTTCCCCATCTGAGGAATTCCTGATATTCTTGCAAGCAGTGGGGACAAGCAAATCAACAGGCTGAGCCCTCGATCTTGATATTCACCCCTGTGAGACTTACTCCTGCAAAAGAGAAGCTAAGCCTACTTATAATTATACCCACGAGTCACCCCCGGAGAACCTCTTTGGTTGCTAACATGTGGCCTCACTCTTCTAAGCCAACTTAGCAGGTAAACTCACTCCTTTCCCCCCTACATGGGACATTACTCCCAGGGATATAAATCTCCTTGGCAATGTGGGACAGAACTCCCAGGATGAGCTAGGACCCAGCATTATGGGATTGAGAAAGCCTTTTTGACCAAAAGGGGAAAGAGAGACATGAGACAAAATAAAGTTTCGGTGGCTGAGAGATTCCAAATAGAGTTGAGAGGTTATCCTAGAGGTTATTCTCATGCATTATATAGATTTCCCTTCTTAGTTTATGGTGTTTGCACGTGGTTAGAGGGAAGTACCTGAAACTGTCCCAGTAGACTTGATTCTTGAAGATGATTGTATAGCTACATAGCTTTTACAACGTGACTGTGTGATTGTTAAAACCTTGTGTCTGATGTTCCCTTTATCCAGGATATGGACAGATGTGTAAAAAAAATAAGGACAATAATAAGTAAATAGGGCAGTGCAACCATGTCTCAGTGGCAGAATTCTCACCTGCCATGTCGGAGACCCGGGTTCAGTTTCTGGAGCCTGCCCATGGCAAAAAAATAATAATAATAAATAATAATAAGTAAAAAAAAATAAAAGGGGGAGAACAAGGAGTAAAAAAAATTGGGTAAATTGTAGTACTATAATGGTCAATGAGAGGGAGGTTAGGAGTTTTTTTCTTTTTTCTTTTTATTTCTTTTTCTGGGGTAATACAAATGTTCTAGAAGTTATCATGGTGATGAATAAACAACTGTGTGAGGATATTGTGAGCCATTGATTGTACACCATGTATGGACTATGTGTGTGTGAACATTTCTCAATAAAAATATGTATAAATATATACATATATATTTCAGCAATGTGATGCATTTCATCATAACACTGACATGTGAGACAGCTCTTTTTTTTCATTTTTGAATGGGCAGGCACTGGGAATTGAACCTGGGTTTCTGGCATGACAGGCAAGAACTCTGCCTACTGAGCCACCATGACCTACCCAAGACAGCTCTTTTAAAAGTAGTAAAACATTGTGCTCCTCTCTCAATGTCTGATATAATGGAAGTATTGTGTTTTTCCCTATTAATAACAAAGATGATTATTGAAAAAAGTTAAATATGGTCAAGCAGTGTTTCTCAATCTTTACTTGGGTCATTTAAAATTGAAAAATAAATTAACTGTTTAATAGCTAAGTTTACAGAAGCCCAGTATGGCCTTAATTATTTGAATGATATTGTCATGTGAATATTTATAAATATAAAGATAGGTAGGCTTATGCACATAGATCTTACATATTGATGCAGTCAAAACAAATTTACAACATAAGTACAAATTTAGCATAACCAATAAAATGTAATACAGTATTATAAAGGAACAGATACTGTTTTGCTGAAACTAAATTAGCATTCCCAGCATGACCAAGATGCTAAATGCTGAGTTCAATATGTTGTATTTTGGTATGGCATGTAATGATTGGGGTTTTGCACACTGCTAACAAGCCTTCATTCCTGCAAAGTAACTTGATATCCTCTGGCCTTAACTTGGTGTGAACAATGTCATTTTACATATGTTAACTCCATTTCTGTTTTTCCTCATTGACTCCTGGCAAAGTTATGCCACATAATGCCAACGGAGATGAGGCTATGGACACTGAGTAGCAATCCTGTACTTGATTTAGAAGCAGCTAATCAGATGTTCCAGAATAGGATGAGATTAACTTTTTAAGTTCCGTTGTCAAAATGAATAGAAAATTAAAACTTCCTTAGTGAACTTTTATGAATTATGGCATTGCTTGGCTCTGGTGTGAGGGCCACAGGAAAAGAGGTAATGGATCTGAATTCTAGGTTCCATCCTGCTAGGAGAGTAGGTTCAATTTCTTTCTCAGGGTGTAATGTATAAAGATTTTTGGTTAATGATGAGGCTTTTTTTCCTTTTAACTCATTTTTTTTTTTGGCTCTAAGCTAATGCTGAAACATGTATTTGTGGCTATATATATATATATATATCTTTGTTTGTAGATACACAAATGTTCAAAGTATCTTTTGTAACCTTTTCTTGGTGGAAATGATCATAGTGTCCTTACAGTATATGACAGTAGGAGATAACTAGTTCAGCTACTAGCCTTCTGGTGTGTCAAAAGAGCATTGGTCTTAGAAGTGACAGATCTCACTTTGTGCCCCAAACTCTACCCTGCAGAAGGGACCATTTTACTCAATTGTGTTTGCAGCAACAATAATTCAGGCACAGCGAAAGGGAGTAAGTAGGGACAGCATTACTGTCAAAGCAGTGCACCCTAAGCTACTCTGCAGTTACCCTAAATTTAAATTCTGGGCACTGTACAGTTTGGTTAGATGATCCAATTAAGTTTGCCTCAACAATAATAAATCAGTCTTGCTTTTCATCACCCTTTATTTTTCTTAACCAGCTGGCCCTTGGAGCTCTCTCTGATGTGTGTTAGATGGATATTGTAATCCACCCAGTAGGATAATCTCACAAATGCTGTACTTGAAGAACAGCTAAACATCTTGTAGCTGCAACATACCTGAATTTATTTTTCTTGGTTACATTCCTTTGAAAGTAATTTTTCTTAGATTTGGAAGGGAGGAAAGCACTTAGGCTACTAAGATTTTGCTGATACTGGACTGAAAATGTCTGTTCATGCTTCATTTTCTTTCTTCTTGGTCTTTACTTTACTTTACCTAATTACACCTTTGTATGTGTTTGTATGTGGCCTTTTCTCTGAGGCGTCTGCAGAATTCTCGTACTTCAGACTTGTAAACAAGTTTTTCTTTCATGTAAGTTTCAGTGCTTGCCTCTACTCCAAGAGTTAGGGATAGTTTCAATGTACAAATGTTGTCTGCCTGAATTTCTGTTTTGATATCAGGATAGTTTGTAATTATAAACTAATTGGTGGTATTGAGCACTCTGGTGCTTTGGAGTTACGTAACCCATAAAAAAAAAACACATTCTTAAGCCTAATCCATTCCTGTGGGTGTGCACTCTTGTAAACCGGGTTTTTTGATGAGGTTACTTCATGTACAGTGTGGCCCTGGGAGGAGTCTTAATCCTGTTGCTGAGAGCCTCCTAAGGAAGGTCATGGAGAGAGAAAGCCAGGGGAAGTAAGCTGAAAGTCAACAGACCCCTCCGTATTGGTTTGTTAAACTGCCGGAATGCAATATACCAGAAATGGAACAGCTTTTAAAAAGGGAATTTAATAAGTTTCAAGTTTTGCAGTTCTAAGGCCATAAATATGTCCTAACTAAGGTATCCAGAGAAAGTTACCATAGGTCAAGGAAGGGGGATCTGGGAAGGCACGTGGCTGGTGTCTGCTGGTCCTTGTTCCCGGTTCTGTTGCTTCCAGCTTCGTATGTCACTCGTTGCTCTATAAGCATCTGCAGGCATTCATTTAGCTGCTCTTGGACAAAACTCTGGGTTTCATCTCTTAGTTTAGCATCTGCCTGGTCTGGAGATTTCTTCTCTTCAGTTTCCAGCTATTTCTTTGAGTCTTTGCTTAGCATCAGCCTGTTTCTGCTTGGATCTCCAAACATCTGTATTAGCTCTTCCAAACATCTATATTGGCTCTTCCAAACATCTATATCTGTGCTTGCTTCTATGTTTCTTCAAAATATTTCCTTTTTTAAAGAACTCCAGTAAACTAATCAAGGCCTGCCTTGAATGGGCAGGGTCACATCTCCATTTAATCAAAAGGTCACATCCATTACTGGGTGCGCTACATCTCCATGGAGATAATCTAATCAGAAGTGTCTGCCCTTCTTTGAATTGGATTGAATTAGCATTAAAGAAAAGGCCACCCCCACAAGATTGGATCAGTATTAAAACATGGCTTTTCTTGGGATACATAACTTCAAATCACCATTATACTCCCTCCCCCCAGAAGAGAAGGGAGAGGCCAGGAGAGGCTGCCATGTGCAGTGTGTTCTGTGACAGGGGTACAAGACTTACCAGCAGCCAGCCCAAGAATGCCACAGTGTTCTGGGAGAAAACATCACCTTGATGATGCCTTAGTTTGGGCTTTTCTTAGCCTCAGAACTGTGAGCCAATAAATTGCCATTATTTAAGCTGCTCTATTGCATGCTATTTGCTTTAGCAATTAGGAAACTAAAACAGACACTTAAATATTTTAATAAAGGTGGATGAGATTGAAATGCTGGTGATCGGTGAAGAGGGATAAGGGGTATGGTATGTATGAATTTTTTTCTGTTTTCTTTTTATTGCTTTTTCTGAATTGATGCAAATGTTCTAAGAAATGATCGTGATGATGAATATACAGCGATGTGATGATAGCGAGAGTTATTGATTATATAACAAGGATGGAATGATCGCATGATAAGAATGTTTGTGTTTGTATGTGGTTATGTATCATAAATAAAAAAAATAAATAATTGTGGACCTTCCTGGCAACGTGGGACAGAAATCGTAGAATGTGCTGAGACGTGGCATCAAGGGATTGAGAAAACCTTCTCGACCAAAAGGGGGAAGAGTGAAATGAGACAAAGTGTCAATGGCTGAGAGATTCCAAACACAGTCGAGGTTATCCTGGAGGTTATTCTTACGCATTAAGTAGATATCACCTTGTTATTCAAGATGTGGTGGAGAGGCTGGAGGGAACTGCCTGAAAATGTAGAGCTATGTTCCAGTGGCCATGTTTCTTGAAGATGATTGTATAATGATACAGCTTTCACAATGTGACTGTGTGATTGTGAAAACCTTGTGTCTGATGCTCCTTTTGTTTACCTTGTCAGCAGACGAGTGGGACCTATGGAATAAAAATGAATAATAGGTGGAACAAATGTTGAAATAAATTTGGTTTGAAATATTAGTGATCAGTGAGGGGGAGGGGTAAGGGGTATGGTATGTATAATTTTTTTTTTTCTGTTTTCCTTTTGTTTCTTTTTCTGAATGGATGCAGATGTTCCAAGAGATGATCATGATGATGAATGTGCAACTATGTGATGATATTGTGAATTACTGACTATATATGTAGAATGGAATGATCAAAATAGGAATGTTTGCGTTTGTTTGGTGTTTTTTTGGTATTTAAAAAAATAAAATAAAAAAATTTTTAAAAAAGTGGATGAGAGACTATGATCAAAATGTTGTCTCAATCATGCTGTTGTTGAATTTCCAACCACTCAAGATTGCATGTAGCTGTTTGTAATCAATAATGGCAAATTTATATTTCAAATATCTGAAGGATTGCTATTTTAAAAAAAAGAAAAACTATGCTTTTTCATTGATTAAAGTACATTATAATTTATATAAAGTGTTCTGGACTCTTCACACTTTGAAAATTTGAAATGAAAAATATATATATTAGTAGGTTCCAGGCAGCGCTCATATTCTGTTTGTTTTTCTAGATGTCTTAGGCTGGCGTGACCTAAGAATGTACTCTCAAACATTGCCTGGGGTCCCAAAGACGAGCCTGATTGAGTCTCCCAGGGTCATTCTTTGGTAACAACTGCATTATAAAAATCTTTACCTAGAAGTAACACAAATCCAAACCATGATACGTGTAAGTTTGTTCTGAAATGAGCATTGTCTTCATTATTTTGACGAACGTGCTTTGGAAGCCTGTGACATGCTAGGTCCTATCCTAGGTATACTGACCTTCTTCATATCAGTGAGCTTCTGATCTAGGAAGTGGGACTGTATTCAGAATTATTTATGAAACTGAAAAACATTGCATATTCAGGTCCTGCCTTTCAGTGACTGTGGTTTGTTTGAATTGGCATAAGCCTGGGCACCTGTGCTGATGCAGCAAAATTACTGATTTTTTTTAAATTTCCCACTAAGAATAAATGATTATGAGAGATTAGCACATTGTAAGCTTAGGATACAACAGAAGCACCCGTGAATGACATGTAATTTATTTTATTTTTAAATTATGAATGTACCATAGCACACCAGTTGCTGGTGAGGATGTGGAACAACAGAATGTCTGTTGCTAGCGATAATGCAAAATGGTGCACCCACTTTGGAAGATGGTTTGGTAGTTACTTACAAAGCTAAACATAGGCTTACCATATAACCCAGTATTTGAACTCCTAGGTATTTACCCAAATGATTGAAAACTTGTGTCCATACAAAAATCTAAACATGGATGTTTATAGCAGCTTTTTCCATAATTGCCAACAATTGAAAGCAACCAAGATGGCCTCCAGTAGGCAAATAGATTAAAAAACTGTGGTATATCCATACAGTAGAGGTTTATTCTGTGATGTAGAGAAGTGAGCTATCTAGTTACAAAAAGTCATGGAGAAGGCTTAATTGCATATTGCTAAATAAAAGAAGCTAGTCTCAGAAGGCCACATACCATTTGCTTCCAGTTTTGTGACTTTCTGGAAAAGGCAAAACTACAGAGACAGTAAAAAGAATCAGTGGTTGCTAGGGATTAAGGGGAGGTGGGGAGGGGTGAAAAGTTGGAGCACAAGACATGTTTAAGGCGGTAAAACTATCCTGTATGATATTGTAATGATGGGTACATGACAGTATGTATTTGTCAAAACCCAAAGAATTGTACAACACAAAGAATGAACCCTTTAGTTAACAATAATGTATCAATATTGGTTCATCAGCTGTAACAAATGTACAACACTAATATAAGAGATAATAATAGGAGAACCCATGTTGGGAGGGAAGGTGGAATATATGGGAACTTTCTGCACAATTTTTTTTAATAAATCTGAAACTTCTCTAAAAAGTAAGTCTACAGGAAAAATATATACCTAAAGAAAAGTTCACAAAACATACATGTGCAGCCCAGTAAACTGTTATGACGTGAACAACTTTGTGACCACTAGCTGTGTAAGGAAATAGAATATGGGCAGCAATTGAGTAGTTCTCCCTATGTCCATTCCCTCTTATAACTCTTCCATCTCAAAGAGGGAGCAGTAGCCTTACTTTTGCTTTTCTTTGTGTTTTGTCATGTAGGAAGGCATCTCTAAACAATAAATAATTTTGTCTGTATTTGAACTTTAGAGCCGTTAAATTTTGCATGTATTCTTTTGTCATCTTCTATTCACCATTGTTTGTAAAATTCATCCATCCATAGCATATGCACGTAGTTTGTTCATTTTTATTGCTGTATGCTATTTTGTCACTTGAACATACCATAATTTATGTACCTGTTCTTCTGCTGATAGATATGTGGATTGATTCTCATCTTTGGTTGTTCAACACCACTTCTGTGAAGGTACATGTGTGTATATATGTATATGCTGGGGTCTATGTACATCGGTTTCTCCAAAGTAGTTTCCTGGAACGAATTGCTGGGTCGTAGGATTTGTATATTGTCAACTTAGTACTAGATAATGTGAACTTGTTTTTCCTAAGTGATTGAATCAACTTAAAAGCCTTCCAGCAGTATATGGGAGCTCCTGTTGTTTTACATCCTTACAGGAGGATCTTAATCTTGTTGGGTCAGCAAAAAGAGTCTAGGTGGGGGAGAGGAAGGGAGGAAGAAAGTTGTTTCAGGCAGTTAAAAAAGAATGAGAATAAAAGGGCATGATGAACTTGAAAGGAAATTGTGAATACACTGATATGACATTAAATTAGGGACCTAAGGGGAAGAGGAGATTGGAAAGGGTCTCGTGAATGTGGAGTGTGCTGAGGATGTTGACTTTTATTCTAAAGGTAGTGAAGAGGGCAAAAGACATCATTTTTACAAACTTGCTATGATGGCTGTGTGGAGGATGAGGGGGAGTAAAGCTTAATGACTAATCCAGGTGAGAAATGAGAGACTGTAGGTTCAAAGGGAGTGGATTCCAGAGGTGCCTAGACCTAAGCCAGCAGTTTTGCCAGTTCTGTTGAATGTGGGGAAAGGGAGAAGAGAAGCAGGAGTGTTGGTTTTTGCTTAGATGACTGCATAGCGGTGGTTTCACTTGCTAAATTGGAGAATTCAGGAAGAGAGTTTGGGGTCAAGGTGATGTAGTTGAGAGTGGAGGCAGTTTCATCTCTAAACTGAGGGTGGGAGATGTCTGTAGATTATCTAAGATGAAGTGCAAGAGAAAGATCTAGATTAGAGATGTCCTCTGTCTTTGAGCCCTCAGTATACAGATGGTGGTTGAAGCTGTGGGTATGGATGCAGCTGTCCAGGGAGAATCTAAGGAGAGGATAAGGGATGCCTAGATGGGTGGAAGAAAGGGGTCCTGAGATGTAGACTGAAAAGGAGCACCCAAAGAAGTAAGAGGTTGTTTGAGTTTGCTATCTGCCAGAATGCAATATACCAGAAACAGAATGGCTTTTAAAAGGGGGAATTTAATCAGATGCTAGTTTATAGTTCTAAGGCCAAGAAAATGTCCCAATTAAAACAAGTCTATAGAAATGACCAATCTAAGGCATCCATCCAGGGAAAGATACCTTGGTTCAAGAAGGCCAATGAAGTTCAGGGCTTCTCTCTTGGCTGGAAGGGCACATGGCGAACATGGTGGCATCTGCCAGCTTCCTCTCCTGGCTTCCGTTTTCATGAAGCTCCCTGGGAGGCATTTTCCTTCATCTCCAAAGGTCGCTGGCTCATGGACTCTTCTGCTTCGTGGTGTTGCTCTCTCTGAATCTCCCATTCTCCAAAACGTTTCCTCTTTTATAGGCTCTAGTAAACCAATCAAGACCCACCCAAGTGGGTGGAGACATGTTGTCACCTAATCCAGTTCAACAGCCACTCTTGACTAAATCACATCATGCAGGAAGATGATCTGACTACAGTCCCACACACAGTATTGAATAGGGGTTATTCTACCTTTATGAAGTGGGATTTTGATTAAAACATGGCTTTTCTAGGGGACATACATCCTTTCAAACCAGCACAGAGGTAAACCAAAAGAAATTAGATCGTGGAAACTAAGGAAAAAAGGGTTTGCAGAAAATTAATTGACTGGTATCAGTTGCCCTCAGAGAAGGCACCAAGTGAAATTAGATAGAAGGATGGGCCCTGCATTTGGCCATTAGGAAACGTGCTTGTGGATCAGGGCCAAAGACTTTTCAATCAGTGGAGTGCAGGCAGCAGAAACGACACTGCTGTGACTGAGAGCAAGCAGCGGAGAGGAGGTGGAAGCAACAGATGAGACAGCTCTTTAACTTGGCAGTGAATAGAAGCCAAGAGCATGTTAGAAGCCAAGAGCATGTTAGAGTGCCATGTGGGTTAAGAGAGGGAGTTTGGGGCGATTGTGGATTGTGTTTGTTTAGATGGGAGACCCTTGTGTATAATCCTGAAGAAAGGCTGTCTGGTCACAGAGGGAGGAAAGAAGAATGTCTCACCGGGTAGAGGGGCTTCACCTCTGCCATTGAGAAGGGTGAGGAGGTGGGAAGAACTGGCACAGGCTGAAATAAGTTTTTGGGGGTGAAGGTTTTCAGAAAGCAAGAAATTTGAGAGTTCATAGCTAAATAGGAGGCAGTTTTTACTTGGTTATAAAAGGATGAGAATTAATGACCACCTAAACAAATACCAGCTATTCTACATAATTGTAGACACTTAGTGAACTTGGTAAATATGAAATAATGCAAAATGTTTTTGAACACATGTCAACTGTAAGAAGGCACAGCCTTGCTGCTAGAGAGAGTCTTGGGGGAAGTTGAAAGAGAGACTTTCTGTTCCATAGTGTGCTTGAAAGCAGTTCTTTTAAGTTACGTAACCACCTTGCACTTCCATCTCTCTTCTCTCTAAACAGAAAGCAAACTCTCTTCATCTGTAATAGTTACATCACCATAATTTGCAAAGTGATTTTCCACCAATCTCCATAGTCAAAGAATTCTTCAATCTTATATTAAAAATATATGTGTGTGAGAGAGAGCCAGAGGGAAGGAGGAGACTCGAGGAGGAAGAAAGGAGGGAAAGAAAGAATATGACAGTCGGCCAGAAACCACCAGGTAAAAACCTGTGGTTGAACGAGTGGTTTTATTACTTATTACAGTGAAGGAGAATGCACAGTGTAGGGAACCGTGGAGCATCTCAGTAAGAGGTATTAGAACCTATTACAAGGTTTCAGCTTTGGTTAGTTAATATTGGGGAGGATTTAAGGAAGTGGGGACTCATTCTATACTGGAGACTATCAGAAGGCAGAGCGATTCTATGATTTGGTATCTCATTAAATCTTATGTATAGGAAGGGCAGTCTAAATTGAGGATAAAATGAAGTAGCAGTCATTCATTTAGTGAGAGGGGAAGGTCTGGTATTTTATGGGTTGCACAGTGACTTTTGTCTCATGTTATCATATTCTCAGAGTGACCTCATTTGATATAGATAGTCCGTGAGAGTTCATGTCCAACAGAAGAACAGAGTGGCCTTGCTGTAAATGTCAGATAAGTTCTGGATGGCAGGGACTCCTTTCTTTATTTTTCATACTCACACATACACATACACACCCATGAAAAAAACATGTATATATACCCATGTACATACTTGTGTATACTAACTTAACTTTAATTTTTTTAATGAGACCATATTCTTTCCTTGTAGTTTTGGCAAGAGCAATTTTAATAATATTGGCAAGAATGTAAAGAAAATTCTCTCATACTGTTCTAGTTTGCTAGCTGCTGGAATGCAATATACCAGAAATGGAGTGGCTTTTAAAAAGGGGAATTTAGTAAGTTGCTAGCCTGTGGTTCTAAGGCTGAGAAAATGTCCCAATTAAAACAAGTCTACAGAAATGTCCCATCAAAGGCATCCCAGGGAAAGATACCTTAGTTCAGCAAGGCTTCATCAAACCCTGATGAAGTTCAGGGTTTCTCTCTCTCATCTGGAAAGGGATATGGTAAACACGGTCAGGGTACCTCTCGCATCTGGAAGGGCACATTGCGAACACGGCACCCTCTGCTAGCTTCTTCTCCTGGCTTCCTGTTTCACGAAGCTTCCCGGGAGCCATTTTCCTTCTTCATCTCCAAAGGTCGCTGGCTGGTGGACTCTGCTTCTCATGGCTATGTCATTCTGCTCTCTCTGAATCTCCCATTCTCCAAAACGTTTCTTCTTTTATCGGACTCCATAAACCAATCAAGACCCACCCAAATGGGTGGAGACCTGCCATCACCTAATCCAGTTTAACAGCCACTCTTGACTAAATCACATCTCCAGGGAGATGGTTACAGTTTCAAACATACAGTATTGAATAGGGATTATTCCACCTTTATGAAATGGGATTGTGATTAAAACATGGCTTTTCTAGGGGGCATACATCCTTTTAAACCAGCACACATGCTATAGTAGTTTATCAGTATGTCAAGTAAACGTTACTTTAGGGTATACGTTTCCAGCTATATCAGTAGGATAGAATGTGCTGTCATTTGAAAAATTGTTATGTTTCTGAGGACTGAACAGAAAAACAGAAGACTCTTGCATTGATCTGTGTGGAAAGGAGGATTATTTTTCGAAATGGTTAGAGGAGAGTGGACAGAGCTTGATGTCAGGAAGGAGTAGGTAGAGAGCCAGAGGAGAGAATGATGACACCTGGGTTCCTAACTGGTTAGAGTAGAAGGTGATGCCCTTCACTGGAATGAGAAGAGAGGGACGTGACAACTCTTAAACAAGAATCCCTACGGTGGCATGAACCCAGTTGCAGAAGGTGGGGGCAATGATTGCTTCTAATCGATTTTGTAAGTGACTATAATCTAATAGAATATAATAATTCATAGCTTGATTAACAGTGAGAGCTATAACTGCTCAGAAAACCAAAATCTTATTTTCTTCTCTTCCTGTAGGCAGATCTACATAAGTGACTGTTCTAGTTTGCTAGCTGCTGGAATGCGATATACCAGAAACAGAATGGCTTTCTAAAAGGGGAATTTATTAAGTTGCAAGTTTGCAGTTCTAAGGTGGTGAAACATGTCCCAATTAAAGCAAATCTATAAAAATGTTCAAATTAAGGCACCAGCAAGAGGTTGCATTCATTTAAGAAAGGCCGTGAAGTTGAGGGCTTCTCTCTCAACTGGAAAGGCACACAGCGAACACGGCGATGTCTGCTAGCTTTCTCTCCAGGCTTTTTGTTTCATGAAGCTCCACTGAGGGTGTTTTCCTTCTTCATCTCTAAAGGTGTCTGGCTGCATGAACTTGGCTCTCATGGATCTTTCCTCTCCTGTAGCTCTGTTGGTGGCTCTTGTGATTCTCCTGGCTCTAAAATGTTTCCTCTTATCCTCTTTTGTTGCTCAGATGTGGCCTCTCTCTCTCCAGCCAACACAGCAAGCAAACTTACCACCCTCCCCCTGTCTATGTGGGACATGACTCCCAGGAGTGTGGACCTTCCTGGCAATGTGGGACAGAAATCCTGGAGTGAGTGAGACTCAGCATCAGGGGATTGAGAAAACCCCTAGAATGAGCTGAGATTCAACATCGAGGGATTGAAAAAAACTTCTCAACCAAAAAGGGGGTGGAGTGAAATGAGACAAAATCAAGTGTTGATGGCTGAGAGATTCCAAACAGAGTTGAGAAGTTATCCTGGAGGTTATTCTTATGCATTAAATAGATATCACCTTGTTGGTTGGGGTGTGATGGAGAGGCTGGAGGGGACTGCCTGGAAGTATGGAGCTGTGTTCCAGTAGCCATGTTTCTTGGGGATGGTTGTATGGTGATGTGGTTTTCATGGTGTGACTGTGTGGTTGTGAGAGCTTTGTGTCTGATGCTCCTTTTGTCTGCCTTGTCGGTGGGCGAGTAGAACATATGAAATAAAGATGGATGGTGGGAGGAACAAATGTTAAGATAAGTTTGGTTTGAGGTGCTGGTGATCGGTGAAGGGGAGGGGTAGGGGGTATGGTATGTGTGAATTTTTTTCTGTTTTCTTTTTATTTCTTTTTCTGGATGGATGCAGGAGTTCCGGGGGGTGATCATGGTGGTGAATATGCAGCTATGTGATGATATTGTGAATTACTGATTATGTTTTAGAATGGAATGATCAAAAGTTAAGAATGCTTGCGTTTGATGTTTTTTGGTATTTAAAAAAAATAAAAAAATAAATAAAAGTTTCCTCTTTTAAAAGATTGCAGTGAACTAGTCCAGACCCACCTGGAATGGGTGGAGTCACACCTCACTCCAATCAAAGGTTAATACCTGCAGTTAGGTGAGTCACATCTCCATGGAGACAATCTAGTCAAGCTTCCAACATACAGTACTGATGTTTAGAAGAAGCAGCTGCCTCCACAAGATTGGATTAGGATTAAGCCATGCCTTTTCTGGGGCACATAATCCTTTGAAACTCATAGACGGTGACCAAAAGATTGATCTGAGTGGGGACATTATGAGGGAAGTTAGCCTAGGTTTCTTGGTGACCGTTGTTATGAAGGTATGACGCACTTGTCTGTACAGCGGGGATTTATGAGCCCAGTGTATAGAAACAAAATCTGACCCCCAAACCATGTCCTGAATCTCTCTGCTGGAACATTTGGGTCCAAGGACGGCACTGTGGTTTTCATATCATGGCAGCACCCAACACATGAGCTGAGGCATCATAGGTACACAGTGCATGTTATGAGGGGATTCTGTGTTTAAAAGAAGAGGGCTCTGTGATGTAATATTTATGCCTCCCATGGGTTCATGAAGTGGGAGCGAGGCTCCATCTGGCAGTTCTGGTTCAGAACTTGACACATTTATTATAGAGCTGGGCTGTGCTTTTCTAATAGAAGCAGTATGAAGGAAGGGAGGGAGGGAGGCAAGGAGAGAGTAAAAGAGTTAAAATCTGTCTGTAACCACACACAAAAATTAAGAGACTTTCTAGATCTTTTTGCTTCCTGATATTCTGATGGATTAAAAATGCATTCTCCTGGTTGGTGTGTCAGTTGTGCCAGGACTAGGTTGATAGAGAAAATCAGAGCTATTAAATTTGCTCTTGTTTTGTCTCTTCTACCATTGTCTTTTCTTTTTGTATTGGTACTTTAGTTTTTCTGGCTGCTCAAGCAAATACCATGCGATGGGGTGGTTTAAACAATGGGGATTTATGAGCCGATGGTATTGAGGCGAAGAGAAAGTCCAAATCAGGGTGTCATCAAGGTGATGTTTTCTTCATAGAGTTTGGTGTTCTGGGGCTACTTTGGTCCTTGGTTCTTCTGTCACATGGCAGTGCACATTGTGGCGTCTCCTGGTCTCTTCTCTCGTGGTTTTGTTCCAGCTTCTTGCTTCCGTTGGTCCTCTCTCTGTCTGAATTTCATTCTGCTTATGAAGGACTCCAGTTATACGCTTAAAACCCATCTGATTGCAGTGGATCACACCTTAACTGAGTAACCTCATCCAAAGGTTCTATATACAATGGGTTCACACTTACAGGGATGGATTAAGTTTAAGAACATATTTTTCTGGAGTACAAAACTCTGCATCACCCAAGAGGGAAAATATAAGCTGACTTGTTTCTCCCTACCCTTGAAAAAATTTTGTTTTGCTGAGATTCTTTTTTTTTTTTTGTCCTTCTTACATTTTGTATCAGAACATACATTGAGTTTGCTTAGCTTTTTTTTTCTGGTATGCTGTTTGATTTCGTTCTTTTTCCATGTGAATATCCTGTTATTGCAACACAATTTGTTGAATTTTTATTTCTTTATTTTTTGTTGTTGTTATGTTTCATTTGTCTGTTTTTTGGGGAAGTGCACATGCCAGGAATTGAACCTGGGTCTCTCACATGGCAGGAGAAAATTCTACTACTTAACTACTCTTGTACCCCTTAAAGTTTTATCATAGCCCAAAATAGTAAGAACTATTCCGTGTGAGTTGCTTTCTGCTTAAAATTAAAGAAAAATATCATAGTTTGTTTTTACTCATTAATACATGCATGCGATATATATTTTATGAAATTGATATCCTATTTTTAAAAATTTACATAGCACTTTCCCAAATGATCATATTGTGGGAAATGATTTAAATACACTCACAAAGTTGAAAAATCTTTAAATGGTGGTGGTTAGGCTAGATTTCAGGTTAGGGGATAGGAGTAGCATTAAAGCTTGGGATTGGTTCTCTGGTTATCTTGGGCAGTGGCTTGATTAAACCTCTTAATAGAAGATACTACTTCTCTTTTTAGAACCTTCTTGTATGTCTGATCTTTTCCTGAATTATTCAGGTACCTTTGGGAGAACTTTTTCTCCATTAATCAGGATTTTATTAGACCATCATGATAATACTTAAATAAAATATTTATATGAATCGGTTTTCCTCAGAAATTCCCTTTCACTATTTTGATTGTTTTAAATATTTCCAACACTTAAGGCTTGCCTTGTAATTACATTAAAATGCCACAGTTATACTGAATATGTGAAAAAATGATAGATTATTTTTTAATATGAAGATAGTCTTAGAGTAAATCTTATTGTGCAACACTTTATCTTTTATGTGACTTCTACATTTTCTCTAGGAGAAAGTGGTATGTCATCATATAATTTTGGAACTTAAAAAAATTAAAGAATATTTCATTGATGAGTGATTTGACAAATAGTATAGGTTTTATATACAAACTAAAAAATAAGCAGAAGTCTCCTTGAATAATGAACTCATTATTTTTACTACTTAATATCTTTGCCCGTTTTAGTAGATACAGAAAAGGTTTTCTATTTAGTCTTTCCATTTTAAATTTATGTTGTTTAATTAAGAAAAAAATGCCTGAGGTGTATTTCTTTGAGCTGTCAGAACCCTTCCTTCATTACAGCGGTGCTTCATTAATTGTGCAAATGATTCCATAACTGAGTATAATTTAGTCAGCTATGTGAAGATGTAGTGATTATTCTTTGATTAGGATTGAAATTGGTAATTCAAAGGAGAAAGATAATTAGAAGAAAAACTTATATGAATATTTTAGTTTGTTATATAATTATTTTTTCCAGAATGAGATTTTTAAATTAGATCAATTAATAGGGTTTTAGAACTGTGAACTTCTTTAGCATTCAGGTGGTTCAATCACTTGACTATAGAAAATGATACTGAGAATCAGAGTATGGAGAAATGAATTATCCGTGGTGACATGTTTGGTCTGAATAGAAACCAGAACTCACATTAGTTTCTTGGCCCAGTGGTTTTCACCCTTATAAACATTCTCTCAAAACCAGCCTAGATGCTATTAAAAAGAAGGAAGGAGAGATTGCCGAAGAAAAAAGGAGATCCATCCTTCTTCAGAATTTATTAATTTTAGGAGTTGGCTTAATGGGTCTTGAACATCTTGTTCTTAAGGCATAATGCTCCTATGGTGGAGATAATCATGCTCATAAAACTGATTTTGTCTTTTAGGTGAGAGTTACGTGTGTGCATCCAACGAACCATTTCGTAAAGTTGATTACACCAAAAATATTAATCCGAACTGGTCTGTGAACATCAAGGGTGGGGCAGCCCGACCCTTGGCTGCTGTCTCCTCTGTGAAAAGTGAAGTGAAGGAAAGTAAGGATTTCATCAAACCCAAATTAGTGACTGTGATTCGAAGTGGAGTGAAGCCTAGAAAAGCCGTGCGGATCCTTCTGAATAAAAAGACGGCTCATTCCTTTGAACAGGTCTTAACAGATATCACCGAAGCCATTAAACTAGACTCAGGAGTAGTCAAGAGGCTCTGCACACTGGATGGAAAGCAGGTAAGATGCTTCCAGACCCCTCCTCTCTCCTTCTTAAACTCTTCCTTTACCATGGTGGTTACTTATTTGACAATATAAATTCAGTAGGCTGCTAGGAATTGTTCTAGTAGTCTTACTCAGGGATTTTATGTGTATATTATATTAGCCTTTATCTTGAAAAATAAAGCTGCTTACCTTTCTCTCAAATATCTCAAAAACGAATGTTGAGACAGCCTTTTCATATTTCTTTTTGTCATTGAAAGGGAAAATGCAGATTTCTAAGGGAAAGGTTGAAGCTGAAGAGGCATCCTATATTAAGTTGATGTTCTCTGTTTGAGAGTAAGAACATCTCTTTACCAGTAGAGTCATCTGGGCTTCATTAAAGCACAGAGTCAAAATTAAAGATATTTACATTTTTAGAAAAGCATTCTTCCAACTTATGTATAATATGAAAAATATATGTCAAAAGAAATCAGTTTTATAGGAATACACCATCTAAATTTCATTGTGAACAATGGAGGAATCAGCATTCCTTAAAAAAAATGAACACACTTTGCATAGGATAATGCAAGCCAAATTATGGTAACAATATACCAGGGAATCTAATGGACTAAAAAAAAAAAAAAAAGTAAATTGCAAGAATGCATGAATAGCAGTTATACAAATATTGAGTTTCACCCACAATCAGATTATCATTCTGAAATGGAAACATGTGGCTTCTGAAGTATATTTTCCCTAATCAATAAAGTTAAATTGTTTATGTTTACATTGCATTAAAAAATAGTTTCCGGCATTAAATTTGTTTCTACTTTCCATTTTGTTTCTTCCCTCTAACATAATTTCATTTTGAAGTGTTTGGCTCATGTAGTCCTAAGAATGTAACAATTTAAAACACTGAAGTGGTATCTTCTGGAAAAACACAATCTGTTTAGTTTCTAATTTTCTTAGACCAGATCTAGTTACTAGGTTGTTTTTTGAAAAATCAACAAAATTTTATAAATAGATTATAAAAATTCTAGTAGATTCTAGTAAAGTTACACAGACCTTTCTGATTAATTAAATTAATGATTAAAAGATATAATATCACATAGCAGCTGCCCAAGTTATGTTTACATTATGAATGAAAACAGATACTTTGTATAACTGAGTTAATAGCACAGAACAACACAAAATACCTTTAGATTCACTCTATAATAAGTTAAGCCACATAAAAAAGCAGATTTTATAAATAAAGCAAATTGCTGATTCTTTATGGGTTTAAGGAAGATGAGAAATAGATATTTAAGATACCTAACCAAGGGAAAAACGGAAATCATAAATATACCTAATTAGAAAAATTTGGCATATAAACAGTCAATAGAGATGAGATTTTAAAAATTAGATTACTGGGCAGGCCATGGTGGCTCAGCGGCAAGAACGCTTGCCTGCCATGCCAGAGGACCCGGGTTCGGTTCCTGGTGCCCGCCCATGTTAAAAAAAAAAAAAAAAAAAAAAGGCCAAAAAAAAAAATTGGATTACTATTTACACTCAAATTTGGAAATCTCCAACTGAATGATATCCTGAGCAAATGAAATGAAGTTGAAAAGCTAGTTGAAATAGTAATGATGGAAATTTTAATAGTCAAAAATTAACTTTAAAAAAGCTCTAACTAGGATATTTTATATGCAAAAGTGTTAACTAAGATACATGCAACTAAAAATCATCAACATATTAAAGAATAATACCCTATGATGAGTAGAACTTACGTCAGGAATTAAAGGATGGCTTATATCTTAGTTTCCCTGCTGCTAAAATGAACACCAAACAGCAGATTGCTTAAACCACAGGAATTTATTGGCTTGTGATTTTGAGGCTAGGGAAAGTACAGAATTGAGACGTCAGCAAGGCTATGCTTTCTCCCAGAAGACCATTGTCTTCTGAACTGGCTGCTGGTGATCCTTGGCTTCTTCAGAAAGCATGTGCAGTGTGCATGGTGGCATCTTTTCCTTGCTCTTCTGTTGACTTCCAAGCTTCTGGCTGCTCCTGGGGCTTCCTCTCTTTTCTTATAAGGACTTCAGCCATAATGGATTAATGTCCCGCCTCATGCAGTTTGGGCATACCTTCGCTAATAGCATCTTCCAAAGGTCCTACTTACAAATGAGTTCATACCCACCAGATCAGGGATTAGAGACCTGAAAATACCTTTTGTCATGGACATGATTCATTCTCCAACAGCTTACTATTACAAAATTTGTTTATACATGAAATTTTTAAGATAAACAAAATATATACAACTGTATAATACCCGAAAGATTTAGCCATGGCGTTTCACAAAATACAAAATCCACTTGGAAGATTTAGTGATAAAAATAAAGTGATTTCTCTAATACATTTAAATAACAATGACAACAAAAATCCCTATCTGAAACCAATGTATTGCTGAATAAATGGAATACTGGAAGTATTTCTATGAAAATCAAGTCCAAGAAAAGGATGCCTGATAACCAGTATTAAATATTCTTCTATACATTTTTCCTGAATTTTTACTTATAGCTTAATGTAATTTCAACAAGTATCTAAATGATTTTTTTCAGGGGTTGGGAGAGAAAACTGACAAAGTGATTTTACAAGTTAGTTTGGAAAATAAGCAGGAAAATTTTGGAAATAATGATTAATGGGCTTTCATGCTACCAAATTAAATCATCATTTCATACCATACCAAAAATAAATTCCAGGTGTTTGAAAAATATAGATGTCAGAATGAAACAGAAGAACTAAAAGAAAATAGTTGGTGGTTATAATGAAATGGGAAAGGATTTCTAAACATAGAAGTAGTGGGAAAATCACAAAGGAAGAAGTTGATTGGTTTGACAATCTAAAAATTAAAAATTTCTTGATGTCATAAGCAAGAGTTATATGCTTTACAATGAGTTGTAGCAATTTAATATGAAAGAGTAATACTGCAATGGAAAAATGAATGAATGGCCAAATGGACAATTTGAAAAAATGGAAATACAAAGAGTAAATGTTAGAAAAGTTCAATCTTACTAATAAAAATGTGAATTAAAGCAACCAGGTATTATTTTTTAAATTTAAAATTGGCAAGTTTTTAAAATAGAAAATGACTGTCACTTTTTAAATATGCAGTGAGTCAGCCTTCTCAAATGGTGATGCAAGTAATCCTTTCGTAAGTTTTATGGGAAGCAGTGTTTACTATGTATAACTATACAACTGTTTATCTCATTGAACCAGTAAAGTAACTTCTAGTAATTTATCATAAAGAACAGGAGATACAAACATAATTATGCCCAAGGATTTTCATCCCAGCACAAGAGCAAAAGATTGGAAACAGTTTAAAATTCTTAAAGTAGAAAATGGTTAAATGATATTTCCATACAACTCATATGTAGCCATTGAAAATTATATTTGAAGGAATATTTAAAGACATGGGAGAATGTTAGGTGAAAAAAATACAAGATAGAAAACTTGCATAGTATTTTTTTTAATGTGTTAAGAGGAATAATTTTTTTTTTAACAAATTCAGAAGGAAACAGAATTATCATTGCCACCAGAAATGGAATATTTGCTGCTCTATTTTCCATTACCTCTTCCTCATGTCTGTCAAAAGCAAAAACTCAAAGATTGAGAAGGAAAACAAAGTTGATTTCAGATTTTAGAAATTAAAACTTCTGAGTTAAGCCTTGAAATTTTGGCATGTTTCCTATAAAATGTTAAAATTATCATTTTGTCATTTTGTACCTATATAACTTAAACACTGTTTTCCATATATAAAGGAAAGAGGTGCTTTTTCACTTTCAAAAAAATATTTATTTGGGGAAATTACAGATTTCATTTTGATAGCCTCAACTTTGGATATCACATTTGCAGAGTGGCAGATACCCTTAAAAGCTGTAGTCTTCTTGGCAGTGCTTCAATATTGAACTCTAACTAGACTTGATGTTCTTTAAAACTTCAAGGCTGCTTTTGATTGATATATGGTACATAAAGAGTACATTCACTCTTGTTTTGAAATAACACAAGAAATTTACTTTAAGATTAATGTAAACCTTTTAATAGGCAATATTTATTTTGATTCATTTTTTTAAAGCAAAATTATTTTTTCTATGGGTATGCAAAAATATCTGCTCTTTGAAAATCCTTCAGAAAGGGTAATTCTTTAAGGGGAGAGAAAGATGTGTGAAGGTGAATCTGTTAATGAGTTGACTCGGCACAAAATTTTAAACAATCTCTCTTAAATTTTATATTTTTCCAGCTACTTCTGTCAAGATTTGTTCTTAAATTGATCTCATCTTTCACACAAGGAAATAGATTTTAAAACTTTTAGGCAATTTGCTATGAACAGTCACTGACCCCACCCTGACACCTGTGCTAAGAGTTTTAAGGAATTCTGGTTATCTTTCTTTGGCCTGAAAATTTTCCTGATTGGAGTCATGGTGGCCAGTCACAGTTATGCAGTTTAAAAAAAGTCCTTTGACCTTTTCTTATTTCAGAATGGATAATCACATCTTCGTCATAGAATTGACTCATTTATCAGCTCAGACTTGGTTAGTTGTACTAATACAACTAACGTGTGTATTTTATGTCTCGATAAAATCCCTTCAAATAAAATCATATTTTCGGGATTTATCCATGTTAGCTTAGTTTTCTTTAGTGTGGATCAGTGATTCTCATCCAGGGGTATTTTTGCCCCTAGGGAACTTTTGCAGTGTCTGGAGTCACAACTGGAGATCTAGTGTATAGAAGCCAAGGTTGCTGCTAAAATGTCCTAAAATGCACAGGACAGCCTGCCACAGCCTAAATCTTTGTTAAGAATTTCCAGTCCCAAATGTCAGTGGTGCTGAGTTTGAAAATTTCTGGTGTAGAGTAAGTGAAATGATTTGAAAGGGAATGAAACTTGTTAGAATATTAACTTTATCAATTAGACCACATGCTAAACTTTTTTTCATGACCTACAGATGTCCTCCTAATCTGTCCATCTGTTATCTAATTCAGTCAGGTGTGTTGAAATATCATGGATTATAGTCCTCATTATCTTGGCTTTCTCTCTGCCTTCATTATTTGAGGCTGCAGTATGTTTGGGAAGTAGAGCTTCTTTACAGGGGCTTTAATAAAGGTGCCCCAGAAGGTTTTACATGTGTTTAAGTGAAGGGTAAGACATCATGATTTAATTTTGTGCATTTTCAAATATTTAATACTTAAAATGATGTCGTGACTATTAATTTTAAAAGTATATACAGCCTAATATATGTGTTTCTAGATGGGATGACTAGAAAACATGACATATAAATAGACAACGTAACTATGCTCCTCTTAAGATACCATCTTTTAAAGTGCCATTTATTTGGCTTACATGCTTCACGTAAATGTTCTTTTTTGAAAAATCAGTCTTCTTGAACTCAAGTTAAAGGGATCATATAGGAAACAAGGTTTACTTTTTAAAGTTTTGAAGAATCAAAGAGTGACTTTCTTATAATAAACTGCAGCAGGGGAAGTTCTTTAAAATTTTCTTTATTCTGTTAAAGGACTGAGAAGTCCAAATATAGCTTTTGTCCACATGTGTAAAAAATTCGAGCTTTTAGCTTTTCCAGAAACAGCAAAGTTTTAACATAAAAGAAACACATTTTTTTTGTGTGTGGAATTTTGGAACAAGCTGATTCTTGTCATGGACAGAGGCAAAACAGATTCAGAAATTGCTAGCAGTTGATGCTTTGGGGGTAAAACACTTCCAGACTTTGGGACTGCTGCCAGCCTTAGGATGCCAGCATGCAGTGGGTCCCCCAAGTTCGCAGCTACCCCCTGTAGTGTGTTCAACTTTTCAGCCATCTTAGAGTTTGTGACGGTTTCTGTTCTCACTTTTTAAAAAGTTTAACTATTTCATGGGTACCAAAATATAAATAATATTTCATTTGTAATTTACTTTACATACTCTGGCGTCCTGTTTCCTAGTGATGGTTCATTTCTTTGTAGTGACCTAAATGTACTTATTTAAAGCAATCTCTTCT
Source organism: Tamandua tetradactyla (assembly GCF_023851605.1). Taxonomy (NCBI): domain Eukaryota; kingdom Metazoa; phylum Chordata; class Mammalia; order Pilosa; family Myrmecophagidae; genus Tamandua; species Tamandua tetradactyla. The sequence continues at coordinate 17,737,423 of NC_135348.1, read as the reverse complement.
CAAAGATTGCTACGTAAAAATCAAATGGTTGACGTGTTCATAAATGGTTTTTACAGTTCTGTTAATTTTTCCTTGAAGTAGATGAGGACAGAATTTGGCCTGTAATCTTCCCACTGCATTTCCTTTTGTAGATGATAGAATTCTACACAACTGTATTTCATCCCACATGCCAGATACAGCCACAAATCAGATGTGTGGGCAGCCCTGCCCCATCTCAACTAATGGAACATTTATCTGAAAAGTACAGGGGAGAAAGGAAATTTTAAATATTTACCTTCTTTTTTGTTTATGTAAAGTCTCTATACTTTGTCATTCTCATATTCATTGTATAAGCAGTTTCCCCTAACTTTAAATGATATTTTCTCTCCGTTAATGGGAACGTGGAAGAAAACACTAAAATCCTTTCATAGTTACCTAAGTTGCAAGTGAGAAGGAAAAGAGAAACGCTTTTAATTCACAAGGAATTATGCAATGTAAAGTGTAGGTGAGACATTAAAAAAAAGAAAGTATCATGGCAAATCCTTTTGTTTCCTTAATTATCTCTTTAATGTCTAGGCTATGGTCTATAAAGTTTGTATTAAAATTTGTTTTTTAAACTGAAATTTTATGCAGAATCAAATTTTGAAACCTAAAGTACACTTTCATTTTTTTCCTAATGTAGTTTTAGCGATGATAATAATTATTACAATACATAATTTTGCTACATGTGTTTTTGCAGCGATTGTAATAGCTAACATTTATTGAGCACTTACTATGTCAGTCATGGCATTCATGCTTTCCATTACTGTTCTTCGCTATTCCTCACAGCAGCCCTGGAAGTTAGGTGAATATAATATCTATTTTACAGTGGGGGAAACCAAAGAGAAAAACCAAAAAGATTTCTCTGGCTCCTTGGAGAGAAGTCGTGTAACCTGTTGGGTCACACAGTTCGTTGTGGAGCTGGCATGCCCCCCAGGCACTATGCTTCCATAGCCTCTCCGCTTCACTGCTGTGCTACAGCCTGTACTATGTGACTCAGGAAACTGAATTTTTTTTGGTCAAACTCTATGAGGAGCTTCAGTGATGGTGAGGTGGGACAAGACAAGAAACAATAAACTTGTCAAGTTATTTTTAAAAATATGGGTTTAGAGTGATGTAGTTTATCTGGAGTAAATAATAACTGTATGATCTGAAAAGTGAAAAATAGATTTATTTGCTTGACCAAAAAGATAACCCTTTTTTTCTGGATGACTTATAGTCGTAATTTTTTTACATTAAAGAATATAATATTACAGAAAGTTGAAATACAAAATCCTTCTAGTTTGACACAGTTTTTTGTAATTGAATATTCCTAACCATATTTTCATATGAAGATTTTTTCTTTTTTTTTAAGAGAAAAACTACGTAAGTAAAATAAGTGTATTTTCATTGGAAACATTTTAACAATTCAGAGAAATGCAAAGAGCGAAAGTTTCTTTTTACATCTGTCCTTTTACCCCCAACCCCATTCTACTTTTTAAAGGGAATCATAATAGTTTTAGTAATGCAATTAAATTCATATGTACACACAGTTCTTATATAGCATGGTTTTTATGCCTGATTGTGTATCCTGCTTTTCTTACTTATTAAATGTGCTTTTCTGTGTTGTTATAACCTTCATATTTCATACCTGACCACAATTTATTTACCCTATTACTGGATGTTGTTTTCAGTTTTTCATTCCCTTATCTTCTGACCATCTTGCAGCCTATACATTTTAACATTCTTTGAGTCATTTCCTTTCCTTAGGATAGGATTTTGGGGGTAAATTACTGGAAGGGACTCAGGTACTTTGGGGTTTCGGAGATACCATTGTATCAGTAGACAATAAGTTGTCCCAGTTTATTGGGACATATGCCCTAGTCTTTCTGTACGTGGAAGAGACATCTGAATGGATTGGATGTGACAGCCAGGTACAGTGCACGCACTTAATTTGTTGTATGGAGGAATCCACATTCTGTGAGATAGCTGTTGTATAACTAGAGGCCTGCCTGCGTTCCTTTTACCGCCTCCACCTATACTACAATTCTTTTCTGGAAACTAGTTTTATGTTTCAGTTTGCTAAAGGTGCTGGAGTGGAATATACTGGAAATGCAATAGCTTTTACAATGGGGATTTACTAGTTCACAGCTTTACAGTTCTAAGGCCATGAAAATGTCCCAGTTAAGGAATCAACAGATCGATATCTTCTCTGAAGGAAGGCTTATGGCACCTGGGGTTCCTTTGTCTCATGGCAAGGCACACGGCTCCTGTATGTTGGTCCTTCTCTCCTGAGTTTTATTACTTTCAGGTTATGGTTCTTTCAGCTTCTGGGTGTCCTTGCTTGCTTCTCCTAGGGCTTTTCACTCCAAACTCTCTGGGTGTTTCTCTGTGAGCTCTCTGTTTTTCTGACTTTTATCCTCTTATAAAAGACTCCAGTAAAGGACTGAGAGCTACCTTGAATGAGGTAGGTCACATTTCAGTTGAAACAACCTAATTAAAAGGTCCCACCTATTATAGGTCTACCCCCACAGGAATGGATTAAAAGAACAAGGCTTTTTTAAAAAAATATTTTTATTGAGAAATCTTCACACACATACAGTCCATGCATGATACATAATCAGTGGGTCACAGTATCACCACATAGTTGTGTATTCATCACCATGATCATTTTTAGAACATTTGCATCATTCCAGAAAAAGAAATAAGAAGGTAAAAGAAAAAAAACCTTATATATCCCATCCCCTTTACCCCTCCCTCTCATTGTCCACTAGTATTTCCATCTATCCAGTTTTTTGTCCCTTTAGCCCCCCTATGATTTATTTATTTTTTATGCTTCGTTTTTTTTTTTTTTTTTTTTTACTCATTTGTCCATATCCTGGATAAAGGGAGCATCAGACACAAGGTTTTCACATTCACACAGTCACACTGTAAAAGCTGTATTGTTATACAATCACCTTCAAGAATCAAGGCTACTGGAACACAGCTAGGTAGTTTCAGGTACTTTTCCCTCTAGCCACTGCAACACACCATAAACTAAGAAGGGACATCTATATAATGTGTAAGAATAACCTCCAGGATAACCTCTTATCTCTGTTTGAAATTTCTCAGCCACTGAAACTTCATTTTGTCTCTTTTCTCTCTTCCCTCTTTTGGTCAAGAAATTTTTCCCAATCCCTTGATGCTGGGGCCCTCCCATCTTATTGCAGGATTTCTGTCCCACGTTGCCAGGGAGTTTTACACCCCTGGAAGTCACATCCCCCGTAGTGGGGAGGGCAATGAGTTCAACTGCTGAGTTGGCTTAGAGAGAGAGAGGCCACATCTGAGCCACAAAAGAGGTTCTCTCGGGTGACTCTTAGGTATAATTATAAGTAGGCTTAGCTTCTCCTTTGCAGGAATAAGTTGCATAGGAGTGAACTCCCAACATCGTGGGGGTCAGTTATTGAATTAGTTGTCCTCACTGCTTGTGAGAATATCAGGAATTCCCCAGATGGGGAGATTGAATATATCTTCCTTTCTCCCCATCCCCCTAAGGGGACTTTGCAAATACTTCCTTATTCACTGTCCAAACCACTCTGGGATTTATTGAGGCATCACACTAACCTGGACAAACCAATAAAATTTCCTGCCTTATTCAAGTTTCCATGTACTTACAGTGTTCAGTTAAACTAACCATACAAGTTAAATTAGGAAATGCACTACCCCAAATATAAATTTTGTATCAAATGAACATCTCTCCCTTTAGTCTTACACAGAAGTTGAAGTTTTAAAACATGGACAATATCATCCTTTACCCAGTCTTCTGATATACCTTAGTCCTATCCAGATCAACTTCATTCATATAACTTCATTCATGTCTCTACCTGACGTCTGATTACTTTTTCAAATCCATCATATGAATTTTGCACCAAATAAACATCCCTTCTTTTGGCCTTAGAAGTTGGTATTTTAAAATATGGACCATATCATCCTTTACCCTGCATTCTGATCTACCTTAGTCCTATGCAAGTCGGTTTCATTCATATCTCTAATTGAAGTCAGCCCCTTTTCAACTTTTTAGCAGTTGCTGTCTGAAGTAATGCTGACTTTCATAGCTTCAGAGCTCTAACTCAGAGAGTTGTCACATAACATACCCGAAGTTTCACGGAATAACCAGGTTATAGTCAGGTAGCTCAGTATCAGAATTTAGAAGGACTGCTTTGCTGGGGGACGTACAGCTTCAGACCAGCACACTTTATAACCTTTGCCTACATGCTAAAAAAAAAAAAAAGAGTATATTTCTGGTATTGAATAACTTTTTTTGCCTTGTAACAATTTGCCTCAGAATTGAATTAAGGAGATTTCTTGCAATAGATGCTCTGTAAAGTTAATTTAATGCTTTTGGTTGCAGCCAACTTTTGGATTTGTTTTGTATACTATTGTGAATGCCTGGTGATAAATAATTTTTATCAATATGTATAACACAGAATATTAGTATGTTTTATTAGATTTCATGAAGGAGTTGTTAAACATAGCATCTTATAGTGAAAATAAGGAAAGTTGCAAAGTTTGATAAAGTATTTTACAATGTGTAACTGATATAGGAAGTTATTTTGGCCAGCTTGCAGATTTTATAGATGAGATGTCTTTTGGGGCTCACGATAGCCACTGAGACACTTGAAAGCAGTGGTTCTTCCTTCCCCCCTAGTAAGGCTTGACTTGAAATTTTAAATATGTGCAGCTTGCTTGCAGATTGCAGTGCGGTTTAAAAACTACTGCTTTGGTACATTTCACGTTGTTTGCTTTAGCTGAGGGAAGTACTTGTTTCTAGTCGTTTATTTTTCTGGAAGGTGACAGGCTTGACCATGGTTATCGGCAGTCTTAAGGAGCTGCCTCATAGGTTAGGAACAGAGTGACTCTAAGCTCAGAGTGGCTTCATGGAGAAAAACAGTGCTACAGTCTGTGTTTGGTGATACAGAAACCCTGAACGATTTCCCTGATTTAAAAATTAAGGCCATGCTTTTTTTATTATTATTAAGTAAGGAAGAACACCATTTGAAACAGTAAAACTAGGTTTCATGAATATTTTTCCTGTGTATTTTTAGGATATTTTAATTGTAGTGTGATGCAGCTGTCAGACTCTTAGCACGAAGTGTTGGAAAGCTCCGTATTTGTTAGAGGTTTGCTTCCACAGTAGTTTAATTGTCTGAGCCTAAGAACTGTTTAAATGATATGCCTGCCGAGAAGCAGCATTTCATTTTTTCCTTATGATTTTGGGCTCTTACGACTTGAAATGGTGGAGGTTTTATTTAAAGTTTTCTGTTTTCTCATGATGGTGTATAGCAAGCTTCTCTACAGGTGGGCATAAAGACATTTGATTGTATTTGAAAATATTGTTCTTTCAGTTTGTCCACATGTTAAGTCATTAAAAAGCCATTTTTACATTTACGTTGTGGAAGATCAATTTAAATATCTGGGTATTGGTATTTACTGGTGCTGACATTGGTTACTTGGTTGAGTTTATGAAGGATTATGTTTATTAAACATCTAGTCTTTAGTTGCACTTATGTAATTTTAGTGGCACAATATTATGGTTGACACATGCCATGATGAAAATGTAAATTAAAAAGACAGATTTTCATTTTATAAAAAGCAAAAGTTGTGAAAATGGAAACTTGTAAAAGCCAACTTGGGTAACTTAATCAAAATTTTAACATTTTATATGCGGCCTCTTGATTTGAACTGAGGTTTATATCATTTGAGTGTAATATAGTAGTCCAGGTTTCACATGTAGATAACAATTTTAGAAGTTTTAAAAGTGATTTTCGCTTGCTGAGCATTCCCCCATGAGCAGCATCAATGTCATATCATTTCTTGAACTTCTAGAAGTTGAAAGAGTTGTGATCCATGTGATTTTTACTCTGAGAAGCTGAGTATCTGCATTGGAGTCCAGAAAATAAAAATAGAAATTTGACTTATATGTATTCCTTTCCTGTAACACACAATTTTATTATAATATCATTGAAGGAAGGAAGGTTTCATTTTTCTAATGAGGAATGGAATTAAGGATTTTTAATGATGGTAAAGGAAAGACACCAGTGTTTAGGTCAGGCATCACACCGGACTGTTTACACATGTTGTCACTTAATTCTCAGGACCACCCTATACTGTGTAGATGGTGATATCCCCTCTCTAGGATTGTTACAGAGCACATTCAAAGAATCTTTGTTCTTTGGATGTGATAAAACGCTTATCCGATGAATTTGCCTTTGCTCCAGACTTTTGCTTTCACTACGTTATTAGTATTCCTAATTGTTTTCCAGAATCTATTATGTGACATGATTTTATTCATTAGACTTGGCTCTGAATAGCTTTCTAGGCTTTTCCTAACCCTCCATGATAAAGTGTGACACCATTAAAAATATTCAGAATACTATGATATGAAATATTAAGCGGTTCTGAAGATGTGTATAATACTTTGAGCTAATGTTTGGTAAGTGGGAAAACAATTCAAAATTGTATCTGTATTACTTTTGTAAGTAAGTGAACATAGTTATACATATAGACAAATATTATAAAAGAATATGGAAACATAAACATCTTCCTAGTGATGGGATTATAGGTGACCTTTCTGAAAATTTCCTTTATTAATGCAATGAATTAATGTCATTATTTCAGGCACTATCATGAGTTGACTTACCAGAGTCAACTGACCTGCAGACCTTATTTGAATTTTGCTAGTTGTTTCATTCACATAGTGTCTGCGAGCAGTGTAAAAGGATGGAAAATGGTTTGGGGCTAATGAATAATTCATTCATATGTTAATATTGTGTACCTACTCTGTGCTAGGCTCTCTACTATGTTTTGAGGAACAAGGATAAAAAAAGACAAGGTTCCTGCCTTTGAGGAACTGGCATTGTAGTAGAAAAGACAGACACAAGAAGTAATAATAATTGTAAGTTGGGGTGATGCTGTAATAGGGCAGGGTGATGCAGGGACTGTTGCTGACTCTTCTGGGACATTGGAGGTATTTTGCAGAGGAGATGACAGATTTATTAAGAGCATTCCATGCAATGAAATAATTTATTTTAATCTTTCAACCTGGTGTTTTAAGTTTGAAGGAATATCTCAGATGATGGGAGTATATATTTTAACTTTTTCAATTTTTAGAATACACTTTAAACTTTTTTTTGCAATAACTTATTTTTTATAATTTTTTTAAATGCCAAAAAAAATATCAAACACAAACATTCTTATTTTGATCATTCCGTTCTACATATGTAATCAGTAATTTACAGTATCATCACATAGTAGCATATTCATCATCATGATCATTTCTTGGAACATTTACATCTATTCAGAAAAAGAAACAAAACGAAAACAGAAAAAAATTTATACCTACCATACCCCTTACCTCTCCCTTTCATTGATCACTAGCATTTCAAACTAAATTTATTTTAACATTTGTTCCCCCTATTATTTATTTTTATTCCATATGTTCTACTCGTCTGTTGACAAGGTAGATAAAAGGAGCATCAGACACAAGGTTTTCACAATCACACAGTCACATTGTGAAAGCTCTATCATTATTCAATCATCCTCAAAAAACAGGGCTACTGGAACACAACTCAACATTTTCAGGCAGTTCCCTCCAGCCTCTCCACTACATCTTGAATAACAAGGTGATATCTACTTAATGAGTAAGAATAACCTCCAGGATAACCTCTCGACTCTGTTTGGAATCTCTCAGCCATTGACACTTTGTATCATTTCACTCTTCCCCCTTTTGGTCCAGAAGGTTTCTCAATCCCTTGATGCTGAGTCTCAGCTCATTCTAGGGTTTTTCTCAATCCCTAGATGCTGAGTCCCAGCTCATTCTAGGCTTTCTGTCCCACATTGCCAGGAAGGTCCACACCTCTGGGATTCATGTCCCACGTACACAAGGGGAAGGGTAGTGATTTTGCTTGTTGGTTGGCTGGAGAGAGAGGCCGCATCTGAGCAACAAAAGAGGTTCTCTTGGGGGTGACTCTTAGGCCTAATTTTAAGTGGGCTTGACCTATCCTTTGTGGGGTTAAGTTTCATATGAACAACCCCCAAGACTAGGGGCTCAGCCTTTAGCTTTGGTTGTCCACACTGCTTGTGAGAATATCAAGAATTCAACTTGGGAGTGGGCAACGTTGGCTCAGTGGCAGAATTCTCACCTGCCATGCCTGGAGACCCGGGTTCGATTCCTGGTGCCTACCCATGTGAGAAAAAAAAAAGAAAAAGAAAAAAGAAAAGAATTCAACTTGGGGAAGTTGAATTTTCCCCCTTTCTCACCATTTCCCGGAGGGGACTTCGCAAATACTTTTTTATTCACTGTTCAAATCACTCTGGGACTTATCAGGGCATCACTCTGGATAAACCCACAAAATCTCATGTCCTACTCAGGGTTCCATGTACTTATGGTGTTCAATTAAGCTGTCTACATAAGATATATTAGGAAATGCAGTAGTCAAAATATAAATTTTGTACCAAATAAACATTTTTTTGCAATAAATTTTGACTTGCAAAAAAAAAGTTGCACAAATTGTACACAGATATTCCATATGTCCTTCACCCAGTTTCCCCTAATGTTATCATCTTCCGTAACGATAGCACAGTTGTCTAAACCAGGATATTGACGTTGATACAATACTATTAACTACTTATGTGAATTTTGCAATTTCTCTCTTTTTAGAAAAAGATGTCCTTTTTCTACTCCAGATCCCATGTTGCATTTACTTCTCATTTCTCTTTAGTCTTCTTCTTATCTTTGACAGTCCCTTAGTCTTTTCAGACCTTGGCATTTTAGAGTTCTACCCATTTATTTTGTGTGTGCCTTTCAATTTTGGTTTGTCTGGTGTTTTATCATGATTAGATTCAGGTTATGTGTTTTGGCAAGAATAACCCAGAAGTGATAACTGTGCCCTTCTCAGGGCATCATTCAGGAGGTATATGATCTCATTACGTTTTATCAAAAATGTGTCTTAAAAGTACTACTAATTTTAATGTTGATCACTGTGTTTGGGGGGTGGGTTCTGTTTCTCAACTGTAAATTTGCAGTTTTTCCCCAATTTGTTCTGTTATTTATATCAGTATGGACTAATGAATAATTTTTATTTTGTAGGTTATAATTCCTTATAGTCATTTATTTTGTGACTTAAAATATCCCAGGTGTGGCCATTGGAAGCTTCAAGTTGGCAATTTGGTGTTCCTGTTGATGACATGTTTAAGGATACATGAAGGTGTCGGGTTTATAGGGAACTTGAGACTTTAGCAGGTCCGTACTTAGACCTTGTGGTGAGGAAACCCACAATTCTATATCCAGGCTTCCACTCTGGGTCCACATTCTCAGGGTTCTGCTGCTGCTACCACTGGCCCCATCCGTATCTTCTCTGCCATTCATGGTTGCTTCTTAGCCCTGTGTGTATTGACATATGGTTTCTATTCATTAAACATGCCTCCTGGTTTCTGTGTTCTTCTATGTCTCTCTTGGTGTGTTTGGCATTCATGTCTTAGATGCTAGGGCGATTTCTGTGTGATTGAGTTGGCTGGTAAATGTCTGATATGTGAGCACCATGGAAGGCCATTAGTCTATTATCGCTCTACATACACGTGGCTCTTTTTGAGTGAATGCCCATGATTAATTTTGAGCGGAGTTACTGTGTTTGGGATCATATGATATTGGAAGCTGTGTGCAATAAACATGCCAGAAAGGGGCTTTTGAGTACTGAGGGCGTCTAGGAGTTCAGAGACCATTTGGTTCTCTGGGGGCAATTTTGCCACCCAGGGCAAATTTGAAAATTTCTGGAGACCTTTTTGGTTGTTGACATGGAGGAAAGAAGGGGCATGCCAGGGAAGCTACTTGCATCTAATACGTAGAAGCCAGCGATACTACTAGATATCCTCCAATGTACAGGATGGCCCTCCACCACAAAAAAATTGTCTGCCTGAAAATAGCAGTCGTGCCGAGATTGAGAAACCCTGGCCTAATGTTGATGGAAACAGTGTAAGATAAAAGATAGGGGCTTTGGAATGTCCATGTAAGGGGTGCATGCGAGTGTGTATGGTAGAGTGTGGGTGTTTGAAATTTTAAAATTAGATAAAGGTGAGATTATGCACAGCAGCAGATGCTTTTCCTCGGAGATTTGGACCTCAGTCACAGGGCTCTGGGTTGTCTTTGAAGGATTGTAAGAGGATCAGATTTGCACTTTAGAATATTTATTCTGAAGAGTGTGAAATGAGCTCACAAAGAGACTTAAAGGACTAAAATGTCCCAGGATGGGGGAAGCTGTTGTAGATAATATAACTCAAAGTTGTGATATGATTTACTGTTTCCTGAATGATTGTGGGAGATAGCTCCTAGACTCGATCTAGATAGAGGCAGAATTCCTAAAGAAATGCAAGTAGTTGCAGAAAGTGAAGATTTGGTTTTAGCAGGAAATGAAGAAGATAGAATGGGTCTGTGGGGTAAAGTCTCAAGTCCATGGGCAAAGAACTATTATTTGATCAGAGATCATATAAAATCTTCATAGTGACCGGAAAGAAGTGGTATTTTATTTTAAACTAGGGCAGTAGAGAAAAAAGCATTAATTTTCCCTGTGCTTTTTATGTTGTCAGACTATTTTGGATGTTTGTGGCAGGACAGATATCAGGGGAAGTATGATTGTCTTTTGTATGTGCTGTCAGACTTGCGAATGCCTCTTCCCTTCCTTTCACTCATATATACCTGAAATGATCATGAGATGATTTGGGACTTGGAGGCAAATTTATATTTGGGAAAATCTGCTACCGCAGTATGAATAACACTGCAATATTCTTCCCCCAACAACACATTTTATTTATGAATGATTTAGAAATACAGTCACTATGACAACTAAGAAACTTGAATATAAAGGTGCATCTTAGTAGCATCAGTAAAGAATACTTTTTCTTGAAAACTATTAAAATAGTTTAGAAAACAAATGGTCCAGTCTTCACAAAAAAGCTGAGTTGGGTCATAATATAATTTGCTGTTATACTTAAAAATTTCTGATAGCTTTAAAATATGTAAATTTAATTTGGAGAAATAAGATGTCTTCTCAAAAGTATATTGTTAAAAATAATTTGTTATTGCAGAACTAGCCCTACTTTGTTTTGGAGATCAATAGCATTTTTTCCTAAAATAAAAATTTTCTTCTTTACTCATGGAAAAAGAAATTGGTTTGGGGTGGGCCACGGTGGCTCAGCAAACAGAGTTCTTGCCTGCCATGCCAGAGACAGACCCGGGTTCAATTCCTGGTGCCTGCCTGTGCGGGGGGAAAAAAAAATTGGTTTGAAGGAAGTATCAAATCTCCATTAATAATTTGGCTTCACATGCAGTTGCATTTGCGGTTTGTGTGCTGGTATATTTAGGCTAATTTGGTGACATACAATTTTGTATTGTTTATATTGTATAATAGTTCCTGGTGAATAGCTTCCTCGAACTATATCTAGAGCAATTTAGACCATTGATAAAGCGAAATGAGATAGTGGGATTAAGTGAACTTTGCAAGGAAGTTTCTTACAGGGTAATATCCTTGATAAGCAAACATCCAGCCTCCTTAATCAATCTGAAGTGCTAATGTAAAGCTGTGGTGCTGAGAAGTACTTAATACTCAGATTATCACAAACTGGGTGGCTTAAAACAAGAGAAACTTATTACCTCATAGTTTTGGAGACTGGAAGTCCAAATTAGTGTGTCCCCAGGGCCGTGCTCCTTCCAGAGACTCTAGGGAAGAATCCTCCCTCACTTCTTACAGCTTCTGATGGTTGTTGACAATCCTTGGCTTGTGACGGCATCACTCCAATCTCTGCCTATGTTTGTACATGGTCATCTTCCTTCTGCATGTTTGTGCCCAAATTTCCTTCTACTTCCAAGGATATTAGTCACTGGATTAGGGACCACCCTCATCCAGTATGTCCTCATCTTCACTTGATTCCATCTTCAAAGACCCTATGTCCAAAAATGATTACATTGGCAAGTACCCAGAGTTAGGACTTCATACCTTTTGGGGAACACAATAAACTCACAAGCTCCTGACAGTCAAACTTATTCAAAATGCAGCTGAGGTCAGATCCCTGAAATTTAACACACATGACATAATTAGAGAATGGTACTAGAATAGATGTGGTAACTCAACTAAAGGACTGACGCATGGGCCGGAGGAGTTGGGATGAGTTCATGAAGAAATAGAATGAAAATTGGGCTACAGCTGGAGAGACTGATTTACAGAGACCCTACCCCTGCTGCCCCTCTCTCTCTCAAACACATGCGTGCACACACACACACACACACACACACACACACAAACAGTATTAGGGAAGAAGCAAGAATGAGGACATTTAGCAATACTAAAAGAAAATGAATATGATATCAGAATGTAGTAGGGAACGAGTGTAGAGAAGTTGCAGGGTATGGACTTTGTGGTAGTTAGATTCAGCTGTCAACTTGGCCAGGTGAAGGTACCTAGTTCTGTTGCTGTGGACGTGAGCCAATGGTACATGAACCTCATCTGTTGCTAGTTATATCTGCAGTCGGCTAAGAGGCGTGCCTGCTGCAATGATGTTTGACTTAACTGGCTGGTGCTTAAATGAGAGAGCTCAGCGTAGCACAGCCTAAGCAGCTCAGCATTCCTCATCTCAGCACTTGCAGCTCAGCCCAGGCCTTTGGAGATGCAGAAAGAAGTCACCCCGGGGAAAGTTGTTGGAACCCAGAGGCCTGGAGAGAAGGCCAGCAGAGACCATCCTGTGCCTTCCACGTAAGAAAGAACCTCAGTGGAAAGTTAGCTGCCTTTCCTCTGAAGAACTAACAAAATAAATCCCCTTTTATTAAAAGCCAATCCATCTCTGGTGTATTTCATTCTGGCAGCTAGTGAACTAGAACAGACTTCAAATGGGGCTGGATGGAGAGGTGTCAGCTCTTTATGAAATACTGGTATAATGGGAACTGTGCTTTGGGGTCCATCTGCTGTGTGATGCTAAATGGAAGGAGGAGCCCCAGCATAACCACTCAGGTGTGGCCAGCGCAGCACGTTTGAGCAGAGTGGAAGAGAGGCAGAGACGTGAATCAGAGAAATGTGAACTGTAAGATCTTTGACCTCGGGTCACTGGAAAAACCCGAGAGTGCTAAGAGAATGTGGCATTTGAAAAGAGTTTCTCTGCTGCCCTTTATACAAGTGCCAAACTGCATAGCTGGTAGTAAGTTCCACCATAGAAGCACTTAAAGACTTGGGTTCCTAAGAGGTCACTAAAGATTAAATAAACAGAAATATCAGGTACTAAAGTACAGTGTCTGCAGTAATTTAATTTCTTAAGGGGAAATGGAAGCTTGCCGATATGTCTAGGTTTTAAACAACCTTTTAAATTTTCTTCTGGGAGTAAATAATACAAATTCATTTTAAAAAATACCTGCTTTATTTGAATGTTGGTCTAATGAGGTAAAATGATCATTTTTGTTGAATTATGTGTCACAAGTGACTTGTGCAGGTGTTAAAAACAAGTGGATGTTCTTTATGTGAAGAAAAACTATTGTTTTTACATAAGTAAAATATAAACCCACGTTATGTAGTGAGTGCCCTAATTTTGCTGTTAGCCTTATGTGACCCTAGAAAGCGTGGTGAAGCACTGCCCTGTGACTGGAGCAGGTATTGTGCCTTGTATGTCAGAACCTGTGAGAATGTCCTGCAGGAACTGAGCTGAGGTCTCCTAACGTTTATCTGTGTTTTTATCTATGCAGAGGACCCTACCAGTTTACAGGAGGAGCAGAGCCCCAGAGTCCCCATTCCTCATTCATACACACACACACCTTTTTATTAGTAGTGGAAGTGAAAAGGCGTGCAAGGTAGACATTCCCAGACGCTTGCACCATGAGGGGCTCCTGTGTCTTTCTGTACCTAACATATGCTGGCCCTCCCTGGCCCTCACATCCTGGCAAGGGTCATGCCTCCCTGCCTTGGGATTAATACCCCTGTAACAGAGTCGGGGTCTCATGGGCAAGACCAGCTGTATGATTTGTAGGACCCAATACAGAGTGAAAATGGGGGGCTCTGTTAAAAAATTAAGAATTTCAAAATTAAGTGTTGGTCCTGTCTGATTTACGGGTTGCACACCCATGAGGCTGCTGTGGTTGCAAGGGTAAGCTGTGGTATCCTCACCATCTCTTGAGGTCTTGCGTAGCATGGAAGGGCTGCCTGGCCTTTCGCTTGGATGGAAAAAGGGAAACCTAAACCTGACCGTCTCTTCTACCTCCTCCTTAAACACTCCTGCCCGTGATCCAGTGCTAAGGAGAAGGTGGTTTCCCACAGCCCTTTCTGCACTCAGGCTGGTTTTGTTAATAGGAGCGTTGTTCTCGAAGGATGGGTTGAGCTCTGGCTAGGTGCTAGTTGTATGCTCGAGAGTACAGGGGAGAATTCAGAATTCGTGGTGAACATGGGCTGTGAAGCGACATCATTGGGAGTGAATTTTGTGTGGGCAATAGTGTTAAAGAAATAGAGGGTTCGTTTTAAGGAACAATCGCAAGTAAGAATGGAGAGCTTTTGATGCCAAGGATGGTACTTTGAATTTCAGCTACAATAGTAGTAAACAGGCCTATAATGCAAGATCACCTATCAGCATGGCAAAAGAAGTTTATTTGTTTTTGAAAGTTATTATTTTGTTTATTATTTGTATGTAGCAGGACCTGATATATCATTTTATGTATAATATACCAAGGCAGTGTTTTTTAAGCTTTGGGATGTAAAAAAAGTTATTCTGTGTCAGACATTTCCAAATTAAACCTGAAATGCATGCATTTCTCTATAAGAGACTGTGAACAAGGTGTTATGGGTTTGATAACCCACTGCGCTAATAACAATCACTAAGTGTCAGCTAATTACAATGTGTAAAAATAAGATGTCCAACTAATAGTGGGTTACATTAGTTTCAGTTGATGAGTCATCCTGTAAATATGGGTTGTAACAAAGCAAGGAGATGAAAAGAGCAGAGTTCAGAAGAGGAAAAAGGGTATGCGGGTTTTATGTGCCTTTAAAAGAAGGGATATTGCCCTAAACAATGTCCCTTCTCTGATTGTTTCATGAGTAAAGGAGTTCATCTGGAAATTAGAACTTAATGACTATTTGTGCTATACTTCAGAAAATGAGAATTACACATTTTGAAAGCATTCTCTTCTGAATGTCACCTTTGTGGCATTTTCTTTTGAAGCATTTTTATAGTGGGAACTATTGTGTGAAATAAACAAATTAGATAATCCAGTGCTTGATCTGTTGCCAAGATAACTGAGAATGATGTCTCAATGTAAATTTCAGTCACTCATAAGAAATAATTTAACTGTATTTTGTGTGTGTGATGAAGGCTTATGCTCCCAAATTTGTTTTTGTTTGTTTGTTTACCTCTGAAGCAATTCTGTCAAGCAGTGACACAGTTCCTAAGTGTCTAGGTTGCATTTATAAATACTTTCTTTTAGCAAAGGTTTAAACTTTTTTTTTTCTTTTTGTCTTCTGGCTTGTACAAATCCCTCCTGTTGTCTTCAGCTTGGCATGATGTTGCCTGAGTTTTGGCTTGTAGTTGTGCTTAACAGCAGTTCCCAGAAATCTTGTGCTCTTTCTCTGCCTGCAGACTTCAGTTTCACTAAGAAGATTAGGTGGGCAGCCACCTCACCCTCCCTTTTGATTCTGTTTGCCCTTTAAATGAGTACATCTTCTTAAATAACTGTTTATGGGTTTGTTAAAACCAGATGATAATCTTAGACAGCTGGCTATGAAAATATCTTGATTTTATAGTGAAATGGTTGCTTGGAATGTTTTTTTTTTTTTTCCACATCTACATCGTTTATTCTGTTAACCCTGTGGTTTATCAGCAAAGAAAGTCCACAACAGCTGTCACTACGAGTAACTACAAAGGAGTTTAAATGCAGTCACTGCTATTTTTGAACACATACATGGAGCCCTGATAAAGACCAAGGCCTTCAAAAAATTGATCAATGACTCATAACCGTTTCTCTCCACGGAAATCTTTAGTAAAAGGCGAAAGATTTATACGATTTGAAGAGAAACTAGAGGATGCTTAGAATGTTTTTGACAATTTATGGACTAAATGTTTGGAGATTGTTTTCCTGAATTATTATTATTTTTCTATTCTTTGGAGCAGTGGTTCTAAAATAAAATGTCTCTCTTTCCCCTTCCCCCCCCCACCCACCCCCCAAACACCATCTCTTGTACCGTACACAGTATCAGCCCCATTTGGAAAAGTCTTAACTCTTGGAGCATTGTAGTTCACATTAGCACAGTTGAGACTTTGAAAATTCATGCAGTGAAGAAATTTGTCAGCACATTTCCCAAATTATTTGGTCAAGGAACCCAAAGCAATAATGCCCCATTCATATCCTCTTGGGCTAGTGTTCCATAACCCCACTTTGAAGACAAACAAGCACGTAAATGTTATCACATATTCAATATAGTGAGCATCTTCTATGTTCTATGCCCTAAGTAATTGGAAGGCATTCAAACGATGAAAAGATGTGTCCTTGCTATCAAGAAGAGAGCAGCGAAGGATGTTGAAATATAGTCTGATAGGTGCCTCATAGAGTAAGTACAGGGGCTCCCTTGAAAGCATATGGGAGGGCCACTTAACCCACTCTTGGCAGGGAAAGCCACCTGAAGGAAGCAAAAGGGATCATTCATTCATTTTATAATGGTGAGTGTCTTTTATGAATGGAAGAGACAACCGTGAACAATATAAAGCTTCTCCTGTCATGAAGTTTGAATTCCAGTTGGGAAAGGCAGATAACAAGCAGGCAAATAATTTAACATTTTTGGTAGTGAAAAATGCTATGAAGAAAATGAGGAAGGTTTGAAATGGCTTCAGTATAGATGCACTTCCCCCAAATCATGTGTTCTTTTCTCTGCTTGCAGACTTCCATTTCACTCAGGAAATTAGGTGTGCAACCACTCCACTCTCGCTTTTGTTACCTTAAATGAGTGTTTTGCGGTTTAAATGAGTTCATCTTCCTGAATAACTGTTTGCTGAAACCAGATAATAATGATAGACAGCTTTGAGGGTTCAGGTGAGGTTGGAAATCATGGTCTTGTAAATGGCATCTTGAATGTAAAGAGTTGTGACTTTTCTCTAGCAGTATCCATGGACCGAGGGAAGGTACAAAGATTGATCAAGAATTTGGGGTCGAGTTGAGGGTGCTGAGAAGACAGTCAGATCACAGAGCTTTGACCTGTAATGCACTGTACCATGGAGGCTGAGCTGGATTGGGCAGAAACCAACTGTGGAGGGATTGTACAATGGGAGAAATGGGAGAAAGCAGTATGGTTAAACAACTAATATTCCAAAAATCAGTATGTAGCTGTAGGGTAAATGGGAGTTAAAAGAATATAAAGTTTGTGCTTAGGGGCTAATTTATTTTGAAGATTGAGAGGTGGGGCCCTCTGAAGATAAACTCTAGCAATTGGCAGTGAGCTAGAGAGGCTGAAGAATTGTGGCAGTTCCGGCCTTCAGCATGGTCAGTAATATCACCCAAGGTAAGGTAACGTACCTGGGATGGAGAGGAAAGTCACAGAGTAAATTCTGAAGCCTTACGTGTAAGGAGGGGTGTGTCAGAATTTTATAATACAAGTGGTACAATTCGATGGTATGAGAGTCAAAAGAATAGGGGTTTTCATATATTTGGAGGAGTGGTTAAAAAAGTCCCCCACTGTGGGCATGTAGTAGGTGCTTGCTACTCTTCTGAATTCTGAGAAAATGAAGTGTGGGAGAAGCCGCTGCCTCCGGGGTACCTGGAATAACAGGATACCTGTTGTTCAACCTGGGGTCTGAAGAGGCAGTGAAGATCTGTTAGAAATTGATGGGCACCAAAACATTAAAATCAATGGAAAACTGTGACTACCCAATCCAGGTAGGGCTACCAATGGCTCTGAAACTTCAGGAATGAAAGTTTGGGTCACCCCACCAGGCAAAGAACCACGGCCAGCTGAAGTGCTTGCTGAGGGTAAAGGAAACATGGAATGGGTAGTGGAAAAAGGTAGTATAAATATGAACTATGACCACGTGATCAGTTACAGAAATGAGGACTGTTATGCTGTTAATGAATATTACCCAAGGACTTGCACCCTATTCTGGAGAGATTTAATGTGTTCCCAGTTATATGCAGGATAGTTGAATATTGTTAGGTGAAAGAAAAAATGTGTTTTATTGTTTTTTTATTTAGGAATTAGATATGTATAGCTGCCAAGTTGACAAGGGGTGGACTGTCATGGTCAGTTTTGTATGTCAACTTGGCCGAGTGGTGGTCACTGTTTGTCTGGTTGGACAAGTGCTGACCTGTCTGTTGCGATGAGGACATGTCATAGAATTAAATCGTTAGTGCGTCAGCTGTATCCACAGCTGATTCCATTTGTAATCAGCCAAGGGGAGTGTCTTCTGCAATGAGTGATGCTTAATCTAATCACTTGGAAGCCTTTTAAGGAGGATTCAGAAGAGACAGGCTCTCTTTCTGCTTCTGCCAGCAAGCCTCTCCTGTGGAGTTCGTCCAGACCCTCCATCGGAATCATTGGCTTCGCAGCCTGCCCTGTGGATTTTGGACTCTGCATTCCCATGGTTACGTGAGACACTTTTATAAAGTTTATATTTGTGAGTGTTTCCTGTTGATTCTGTTTCTCTAGAGAACCCTAACTAATATAGGCCACATGAGCCAGCAGATCCAACCATGCTGGAAGTGTTGGTGGCAAGTAGGAATGATGCCTGGAGACTTGGGTGGGCCCCTACAGAAGAATCACAATCCCTTAGGGTTTTGGAGCAAAGCCTTACCATCCTCTGCAGATAACTACTTTCTTGAGAAACAGCTTTTAGCCTGCTGCTGGGTCTTAGTATAGACCCTTCATTGGAGCTGTCAGCTTCACAGCCTGCACTATTGTGGTAGTTAGGTTCAGGTGTCACCTTGACCAGGTGAAGGCACCTAGTTCTGTTGCCGTGGACATGAGCCAATGGTACGTGAACCTCATCTGTTGCTCATAATATTTGCAGTTGGCTAGGAGGCGTGCCTGCTGCAGTGAATGATGCTTGATTTAATTGGCTGGTGCTTAAATGAGAGAGCTCAACATAGCACAGTCAAAGCTGCTCAGCATACCTCACATCTCAGCCCAGGCCTTTGGAAATGCAGAGAGAAATCATCCCTTTCTGAAAGTTGTTGGGACCCAGAGGCCTGGAAAGAAGGCCAGCAGAGATCACCCTGTGCCTTCCCACGTAAGAAAGAACCTCAATGGAAAGTTAGCTGCCTTTCCTGTGAAGAACTAATGAAATAAATCCCCTTTTATTAAAAGCCAGTCCATCTCTGGTGTGTTGCATTCCGGCAGCTAGCAAACTAGAACAGGTACCAAATTTCAAACCAGACCTTCTGGCCTTATATCCAGAACACTTTACCCTAGCTACAGGGATATAGAGGGTACATTATAACAGGAAGCCAAATAAATACTTCTTTCATGGCTGCTGTTGGTAGTATATCCACCGTGTGAAATAAATTGTGTACATAATGGAGGAAGCTTCTGGATTTTTCATTTACACGATTCCAAACTTTTGGACATCCAATATTTGAAAAATTGTCTTATTTAACAAATGATTGTTCTCAGGTTTCTGTTGGAGCACCCCAAATTCCCATATCCCTGTCAAGTTCCCCTATCCCTTCCATTCTGTCACTCTCCTGCCAATGGCTTGAATTTTTCCTGCTAGCTGAGGCCTGTCTCATCCCCATATGGGGCCTTTAAGTGGTCATTATTTCATATTAATTTTTAATGGTGTCTTTTATTGGATCTGTTGGTGCTGAAACAGTTTGCATTAGAGGTTAAGAATGAGGGCTTTGCAGTTAGGCAGACCTGAGTTTGATCCCTTAATCTACCATTTATGAACGGTGTGACCTTGTTCAAAGTACTTATTAACTTATTCTCTTTTCTAAATGTGAATAAAATGAAGATTTATGCTAAAGCACTTTGCGCAGGACCTAGCACCTCTTAACTGATAATTGTAGTGGTTCTCAGCATCTCTGGAGGTTCTGGGAACTATCATGACAGAAGCACTTGGAGTTGACTGTTGATGAGGAAGGAAATGAGTATGTAGAATCTAATGACTAACAGGGTTGAACTTGTTCTTGATATTCCTTCCTGTGAACTTCGTGTATTTTAAGACCCAGTTTTCTTTAGACCATGAATAGGCTGAACCTTCATCTTTTAGGACATTACTGTAAATCACAGGTTATTAACTGTGGTTATACATCAGTATCACCAGTGGAGCTCTAAAAATACAGATTTCATGGGTGCATACCCCAGAAAATTCTGATTCATAGGCCTGGGGTTAGGCCTACACCAATGGTTTTAAATATATGTAAACAGTCAATTGTAGGATGAACTTGTAGAGTGAAAAGGTAAGACTAATAATACCAGCTTTCAAAGTTGTTAGGATTAAATAAGGTAATTTGTGAACTTGCCTAGGACATAAATGTAATTTAAATGATATATCAGTTATCTTTTTAAATTGTGAAATATAACATGCAGAAAAGTGATACATTTCAAAGTACATTTTAACAAGTGGTTATAGAATAAATTTCAAAGTATGATATGGGTTATAATTTCAGGTATTTCCTTCCAGATAGTCTAAGACACTAGAGACTAAAAAGAAATATCAATATAATGATTCAGTAGTTACACTGATGTGTTAAATCTTATGTTCTCTGTTACAACATCTCTTTCTTTTTTAATCTGTCTCCCAGTCTTGAGGGTTATTTCAGCAGTGACCATTCTAACATCATCAAATGAGTTTTGAAAAATTAAAGTATTCATGAAAAAAGGACTACCTATTTTTTCTGTAGTGCTTAAAATCCCAGTTCATGATAAAATATACTGTCAAATGAAGTTATTGAACCCCAAACCCACATCCTTTTCATTTACCTTCTAGTTATTAGGTTGCATATCCTGGGGAGCCTGTGAGAGATGCATTAGCACATTGGATTTTTTAAAATTTCTTTTTGCACGGCCAGGCATCAGGAATTGAACCCACATCTTTGGCATGGCAGAATATGTTGGGTTTTAAGATAGAATATGTCTGATACTTTCTTTGGGGCTATGTACATGAAGTTTTTTTCTTCATTTATAATAATTTCTACCATTCTTTGCAGATTTGTTATTAAGATCAGGTATAATAACACGTGAAAGTTGCTTCAAGGTCATTGAGTACCATAAACCAAAAAAGAACAGAGTTTTAAGTGCACAGGGTTGCAAGCAATCTGCCTGAGTTAGATTCCTAGTTTTGACACTCCTTAGCTGTGGGATATTGGGCATAATATATACACTCACTGTGCCTCAGTTCCTCCTTGTGTAAAAAGAAAATAGTCCTGTCTGCCCTGTAAAGTGGCTGTGAGGACAAATGAGGTGTGCCTATATGAATCTCTTAGCCTGGCCCAGTGCCTGGACTATTATTATAAGCACTCAGTGAGTGTTAAATACTTTTGCTACAATAAATGGCATTAAATGCTCAATTTTAGCCAAATCTATGAAATAAGTTTGGTGAATTTAGGCATTTGGGTGGAATATTTAAAGGCTTGGATCTGCTTTTGAATTTTTCAGGTCTCAGTTATTTAAATGTGGGAATTTTTTTGCAAAAAGAATGCAATAAAAACAAAAAAGAAGAAGAAAGCAATCAACCAGACACTTACTGAAGACCTGCCGTGTGTTCGGTAATGTGTTATACCTAGCAGAGAACTTTAGCTGTGATCTCCATCTTCAGGAAGCTAGCAAATGATTGAGAGGAGCAGTTATCCCACTTGAAGTGATGCCAGGGCAGACAAGTGTGTAAAGGAGTGTGTTCCAAACCGCTGGGACCAATGCCGGTAAAATGATAGCTTTAATTTGATAGTATGGATTCAGATAACTGGTCCGAGGTTAGCCGCAGCCTAGGGTGGCATTGTACTAACTTCCACAGGGGCACCCATTTATCGTGGGTTTGCATGACGTATTTGCAATTGAAATGGCAGTCCACAGAGGGAGAAGGTGTAGTCACAGTGCTTCAGAACCTGTGAAAGGGCCTCCTTTTTCAGGGAGATTGCAGGGGGAAAAAGCAGCGTCAGCACATGCTGTGAGTCTCTGCACAGAGCTCGAACCCCTGTGTCATTTTAACAATGAAGTGGTGTTGGCTGTTGCCAGGGGAGACAGAATAGGATGATTCTGGTACGATGCCTCTGCAGGGTCAAAACTAAGGGCATTTGAAGCCAAGACTGTAGTCCAGTGTATTTGATCATTACTGTCTTTGTAATTTTATTTTTTAAAAGAAGGGTATAACGTCAAAGTTCATGTGACAGTGTTTGCATATTTTCTATCTAAGAGAAGTGGTTTGTTTTTACATTTTGGAAAATGCTTCAGGTAAATTATGCTTCCAGAATGTCACTGCCTGGTTTCCCTTAGCCTAGGATAGTGGGTGTTGATCTCTGTCTTTCAGTAGGTATAATAATAAGACTTTCCATAACCATTGTATGTAATAGAATGAAAGACTCAGATGATAAAGAGGAGATTGCAGAATACAATTTAACCTTCCTATCAACCATGACCATAACCAACTTTTTTTCATAAGGTGTATTAAAGTAACTGTTCTAGTTTGCTAGCTGCCAGAATGCAACACACCAGAGACGGATTGGCTTTTAATAAAAGGGGATTTATTTTGTTGGTTCTTCAGAGGAAAGGCAGCTAACTTTCCACTGAGGTTCTTTCTTACCTGGAAGGCACAGGATGGTCTCTGCTGGTCTTCATCCAGGCTCCTGGGTTCCAACAACTTTCCCCGGGGTGACTTCTTTCTGCATCTCCAAAGGCCTGGGCTGAGCTGCAAGTGCTGAGATGAGGAATGCCGAGCTGCTTAGGCTGTGCTACATTGCGTTCTCTCATTTAAGCACCAGCCAATTAAGTCAAACGTCACTCATTGCAGCAGACACGCCTCCTAGCTGACTGCAGATGTAACTGGCAACAGACGAGGTTCACATACCGTTGGCTCATGTCCGCAGCAACAAGACTAGGTATGCTCACCTGGCCAAGTTGACAACTGAATCTAACTAACACAATAACTTAAAAAAATGTCTAAAACCAACAGAAAGGTGGTCATGTGTTAGTTTATTTTCTCTGTTATATGCACTGAGTTCTTTTGTTGAATTGAAGCCCTTACAGAAGAACTGGGCTAATTTTTGCCTGTTCTCTCCAGCTGAGTGGGACAGAATAGGAAATCAATATGTAAGCTAGACTCTTCTGGCCAGCATAGAGGCTCCTGCTACTTCTGGGTCTCCTGGACTTGGAACTGTGACAAAACTAGCAAGGTGTCTCCATGGTTGAGGTCTCAGCAGTGGATGCTGTGTATGGCAGGCAGGAGCTGGTGGCAGAATCTCTCACAAATGCACTGCTTGGGGGAAATGGACTTTTTAAAATATATATTTTTATTGATAAATCTTTACACACATACGTTCCATTCATGGTATACAATGAATGTCTCAACAGTATCATCACATAGTTGTGTACTCATCATCATGATCATTTTTTAGAACATTTGCATCACTCCAGAAAAAGAAATAAAAGGAAAAAAGAAAAAACTCATGCATACCCCCTTACTCCTCCCTATTATTGACCACTAGTTTTTCCATCTACCCAATTTATTTTACCCTTTTTCTCCCTATTATTTATTTCTTATCCATACTTTTTACTCATCTGTCCATATTCTGGATAAAAGGAGCAACAGACACAAGGTTTTCACAATCCCACAGTCACATTGTGCAAGTTATATCTTTATTCAGTTGTCATCAAGAATCCAGGCTACTGGAACACAGCTCAACAGTTTCAGGTACTTCCCTCCAGCCGTTCTATTATACCATGAACTAAAAAGGGATATCTATATAATGTATAAGAATAACCTGCAGGGCTTCTCTAGCCCTAAACTTTATTTTGTCTCATTTCTCTCTTTTCCCTTTTGGTCAAAAAGGCTTTCTCAATCCCTTGATGCTGGGTCCTGGCTCATTTGGGAATTCTGTCCCACATTACTAGGGAAATTTACTCCCCTGGGAGTCATGTCTCACATAGGGGTAGAGGGCAGTGAGTTTACCTGCCAAGTTGGCTTAGGGAGAGAGGCCACATCTGAGCAATGGAAGAGGTTCTCTGGGAATGGCTCTTAGGCCTAATTTTAAGTAGGCTTAGCCTATCCTTTGCAGGAATACATTTCATAGGGGCAAACCCCAAGATCAAGGGCTTGACCTATTGATTTGGTTGTCCCCACTGCTTGTGGAAATATCGGCAATTCTCCAAATGGGGAAATTGACTAGGAAATGGACTTTTTCACGGAAGGCTTTTCAGTGCCCATGAGCAACGGCATGTGCTAAAAAGTTTTGAAAAAAGCCATTGTGCTAGTGAGAAGTTTAATATACCCTGTTTATTCTTTCTATTCTTTTTCTGTTTGTTTTCCTAGGAATCCATGAAGGTACCTCTGCTTTACTTTTTATTTTTTTAAATGTTGTACCCTTTTAAATATTAAGTATCTAAAGGTTACTTTTAGTATACCCGTTTAGATACTAAGATGGGGAATACTACTGAATGGGTAATTTGTTGAGAATAGCAATAAAATCATTGGTATTAGTAAATAAAATAGTTTACTGGATTATAACAAGTATTATCAGATTGCCATACCTAAGGGATTTTAAAACTTTGCAGAACCTGTAAAGAAATTGGAAGGGAAAGTTCTTTATTGTTCAGATTTTTAAGGTATTTACATGCAAAACTGTTTACCTGGTTGGGGAAAAATTAGTGCCACTTCACTCTAACTCATTTGCTTCTTTCAAAAATATAGGTTCAGCTATTTCATATATGGTTTTTTGAAAACAAACTACAATATCTATATGGCTTTAGGTATTCCAGTTGAGAGTTATCAGAAGTTGGCATGGTATTTCCTTAGCCTAGGAGTTTAAATGTCATAATATGCTAGACCATATTTCATTACATTCGCTGAACATTCTTGTAAAAGTCTAGGATGATTCACACTAGCCTTCCTTCCCCAGATCATGACTCATTTTCAAACTTGCATTTGAAAAGCTGTGTAAGTTAAGGTGAAGTATTTAGAGTTTGACACTGGATATTTCCCTGAATGCTCCATGGGTTCCTGCCAGCAATGAGTGTGATGACAGGGTTAGGTTTTCTTTCTCAGGTGTTCTTGTTGGTGTTTCATTTTGCAGATCTAAATAGGGGGTTAGAAAGGAGTGCTGAAACAGAAGAATAAGCACTTAAGTGTGATGGAAACCATTCAAGGACAGCTGGTGGATAAGGCTTTGTTTGTTTCTTAGCATTTGGCTCCTTAGTATTTTAGCAGCGTCTTGGCAGGATCAGACTTCTGGGAATATTCATCTTCTCTTCTCTTCACAGAGTTCCCACTGAAAGTATTTAAACAGGCCATGGTACAGAGGAGAATTTTGAAAATATTTAGGATTAGAGAACAATAAATTTGAGGTACACATCCCTTTCTTGGTGAAAAGATGCAAAGGAAAATGAGACTCCAGAGCAAATGTGAGAACTACCTTACGAAGGTTTAAAAGACAACCTTGAAATATTTTTGTATGCTTGTTGAATTTATTTTCTAAGACAAGAAATCTTTCCTCACCAAAATAGCCTAATTTATACTCTGGACTGTGGTCTTTGTGGATGACCATCCAGCTGTGTAATTGTGACACACTGAATTGCCTGGAACCCTAGTTTGAGGTTTAATGCTTGACATATAAAATGTGTTAGTCTTCTTTTAGGGAAAATTTCCGTAACAGTGAAATCAGGCTATGTCAAATTGAACTATTTTAACATGTTTCTTTTAGACGAAGAGTCATTTTCTGAAATTTGTTTTCCATTAGTAATGAAAAAAGTTTATGAAACTGTCATTGAGAATGAAATATTTATTTAGTGAACTTCCATTTAAATCTCTGCATTACCAGATACCCTTTTTTTGAATCTCTTTCATCATTCCCTTCTGACTCCCTCTTTAGATCTGCAATCAGTTTCTAGGAGCTCATTTGACATTATGTATATAATTAACACAGTGTCTTAGGCAGCGTCATCTCAATTACGCAGTGGGGGAATGATTGAGTAATTTGAGTTGTTATGATTGACCCCAAATCTTCCTTCTCTGAAGGTGAGCAGTAGATAATGCACCTTTGGTTGTATAGAATATAGGATTAAAAACAGGAAAGAAAGAAATACAGCATCTGCCTGGATGATATTGGTTTCTTTTGTTTCCTTTATTTATTATTTAGCATGCAAAAGTTTCTTCAGCGTTAATTTTCCACACTCATGTTCTGAGTTAGTCAGTTTCCTCTGGTATTTGTTGACATCAGAATTGACTTCAGCATTTTATTTATGGAATCTGTGCTAACAACAAACTGAGCTCCAGGGGAAGTAATACATTAAATCAAGTATTTGAGCACCCCTGAGTTCAAGGTTCTGTGTTAAACAGGCCCCAAAGTCCCTAAGATGTGGTGTGTGAACCTTTAGTGAACCTACGTTTGAATTAGTAAAGTAAGTATGAAAAAGCAACTTAATTTTTCAGTAAGGAAAAATGTAATTCTGAACTCTGTGTGAAGTTTTTCTTGAGCTTTGGAAGGAAATGTTCCAGGCATTGAGGTGAGATGATTCAAGGAATGATGACTCAGATTTGTCCTTTCTCCTTGGGGTTTGCCTTTGATTTCTTCTACGAAAAGCACTGTACCCCCTTGTTTACTGGAAGGCAAGTAGTTAGTGGTTCAGAGAGAAACCATGCTGTCGGAGGGGCTGGATAGAGAATCTTGGACTGGTTGTTTAATCTTCTGAGCCTATTTTTTAGCCTGTGAAAGGGGATGATAATAGAAACTTCTTTGGACAGTGCCTAATACCCTATTAGGTGTTGAGTAAATATTAGTCAATATTAGCTTTATACCAGTTACCCTTTTAGAGTCCAAATGTTGGCAAAATTATTTTTGTTGTGTTTTCATTTACTTTTTTAAAAAAAAAAAAATTTTTTAAATACCGAAAATCACCAAACAAATGCAAACATTCCTATTTTGATCATTCCGTTCTACATGTATAATCAGTAATTCACAATATCATCACATAGTAGCATATTCATCATCATGATTATTTCTTGGAACATTTGCATCTATTCAGAAAAAGAAAGAAAACGAAAAAAGAAAATAATTTATACATACCGTACTCCTTACCCCTCCCTTTCATTGATCACTATCATTTCAAACTAAATTTATTTTAACATTTGTTCCCCCTATTATTTATTTTTATTCCATATGTTCTATTCATCTGTTCACAAGGTAGATAAAAGAGGAGCATCAGACACAAGGTTTTCACAATCACACAGTCACATTGTGAAAGCTACATCATTATATAATCATCTTCAAGAAACATGGCTACTGGAACACAGCTCTACATTTTCAGGCAGTTCCCTCCAGCCTCTCCATTACATCTTGAATGACAAAGTGATTAATGTGTAAGAAAAACCTCCAGGATAACCTCTCGACTCTGTTTGGAATCTCTCAGCCATTGACACTTTATATTGTCTCATTTCACTCTTCCCCCTTTTGGTTGAGAAGGTTTTCTCAGTCCCTTGATGCTGAGTCTCAGCTCATTCCAGGATTTGTGTCCCACATTGCCAGGAAGGTCCACACCCTTGGGAGTCAGGTCCCATGTAGACAGGGGGAGGGTGGTGAGTTTGCTTGTTGTGTTGGCTGGAGAGAGAGGCCACATCTGAGCAACAAAAGAGGTTTTCTTGGGGTGACTTTTAGGCCTAATTTTAAGTAGGCTTCGTGTTTTCATTTACTTTTGTCAACTGAGGCAGACAAGCATTGTAGAAAATAATTTTTCTAAGTATTAAGAGGCAGAGAATGATAAAACAGTTATAGAGTACCTACCACATAACAGACATTGTTCTAGGGGGGTTTAGATGTGCTATTTCATTTACTTATCATGACAGATACATGGAGTTGGGCAGTCTTTGCCCAGCTTTCACTCATAGTAAAGTAACTTAATGTTAACATCAGTTTCCCTAAGTTACTCGATGAGAATAGTGCATTAGGGCTGGGATGTGAACTGTGGTTCTTTGTTACTGTGAATTTCATGTTTCCTCTGCAATATCTCACAGAAATAGTTATGAAATGATTCTCAAAAATGCAGAGTGAGGGGGTGCAAGGGAAGTTCACTGGTAGAATTCTCACCTGCTGTGTGGGAAACCTGGGTTCGATTCCATGCACTTCCCCCCAAAAAAGCAAACAAGCAAGCAAAACAAACAAAAAACAAAAAATTCAACAAATGGTGCTGCAATAATGGATTACTCATATGAAAAAATAATGAAATGTGACCCCATCATGCAGCATACAAAAAAATAAAATAAAAATGAATTTTTAAAAATGCAGAGTATCTTGAGGCTTCTAATCCTAAATAGCCCGTAAATCTTCATAGATAGGATTAACTTATTCAATAGTATTTGGCGATAAAATTTTGAACAAAGCAGATTCTTTCCTTGTTCATCTTCAAATGCTGGACACCACCTTATTTCCTGCCATCAGAGGTATCAAGGAGCCCTTGACCTATTTTGAGGTAAAACCAGTAAAATACTTAAGAAAGTTATTTGCTGGTGATAAAATTTATGAGAGAAAAATAGCTTCTGTTTACCACTCGGGGTATGTCCAAGGACCAGGCTCAGCATCACTTGGGAGGTTTTTAGACATGCAGAATCTCAGGTTCAACCTCATTTCTCTTCAGGCAAAGTTTGCATTTTAACAAAGTCCTCAAATATGATTTGTGTGTTCATATTTCAGACTCTTTACTTTAGAAACCAATAGAAGAGAAAAGGTTTATAGCAATTGCCTGAGCGATGTACTGGTTATAAATGTTCACAAGAGAATAATACAGAAACGTAGTTTCTTTCCTTGATGAATTTATTAACTGTTTGGCCAGCACCAGAGCAGTTGAGAGCTTGATTGTTGAAGCCGGTTTGCCTGGGCTCAAGCCCCCACAGCTAAGTAAGCATCTGCTCCTTACTTAGATGTGCCACCTCCAGAAGTCACATTAAGGCTTTAATGAGGATCAGGTGCTATCACACAGTGTAAGTCTTGGCATAGACCTGCTGCATAGTAACCCTTCGGTACGTGCTGGTTATTTACTTCTGAATAGGTAGGAGTTCTAGAATGTGATTCTTAAGTTCAGATGGTTAGGATATGGCACGATTTGATGTATTTGGGAAGTGAGAATAGTCATACATTAAAATAGGGTTTCGAGGCTTGGGTTTTAGATCTGGCTGTAACACTGCGCTGCTGAATAACTTTGGAGGAGTCACTTAAGCATCTTAAGACTCTGCTGCCTCATCTGTAAAACGGAGGTAACAATGTGTGCCGTACCTACCTTATAGAGTTTTCCTAGGGTCATTTGAAATAGAAAATGAGAACTGTTACTCTGAATACCTGTTTTGCATGGACTCAGCTGGAGCTGAGTTACCAATGTAAAGCTGGGTGCATGAAAGACCAGACAAGATCAGTTATTTCTGTGACATTGTTACGATAAACAAGTTGAAGTAAGATGCTAAGGAAGCATTAGCATCAAGAATAAGTTGTGCAACAGCTTTATCCCATGTGCTTGATACTGGCTCCTGACCGTATCTGGTCATAACTAATGCAGTTCCACATCATGCAAGTTGTATTCAGTCCCATCGTGTGCAGGTTGTGAAGACTGTGCGATAGAAGAGACATCTGTACTTCATAGAAAGTTGCCCTGTTTATTCATAGAAAGTTGCCCTGTTTATGGAACAGATGCTGGCAGACTGCAGGGACAAATCTCAGATGCCCAATCCATTGTGTACCCAGTGGTAGTTCCAGCTCTTGTGGAAACATAATACATTACCCTTCTTTCTAGCCAGGATATTTTAACTTTCTCGGGACGTTATAACAACAGGTTAAGTGAAATGTCAATCTGGCCAATATTATTGGTAACGTATTGAAAAGATATTTTGTCACATGATGAATAGGACTGTTGTCCAGGAAGGGTTACCTTGGAAATGAACTGTGATAGTATTAAAAAATAGCTCACTCTAAGAAGTACAGTAGAAATCCTCTTACTTTTATGTAATTGATCTAGTAACTTAATGATAGATCAGAAGTCCTGGAGAGATCACTTTTTTATAGTAAATGTTAACTTAGAAGAGTAAACATACATTCATTCACCAAATATTTGATGTACAGCCAACGCTTTTTCTTTGACTGTGATCAGTGGAAGAGACCGATGCCCAACTCATATAAACCACATCTACTACACAGAGTCCATAATTTACAGTTTCAGGTCTTCAAAGGGGAGCAAGAACTTAGATATCTGAGGACAGAATGCATTTATATTTCTATCACCACATTCCCAATATTTAAGGTATCTTAACTGCATTTAATGCAATAGCAATTTATTCTAGCAATTTAACTTTATTGAGGTTTTCTATATCACTCAAATTAATTTCAATTGACAACCTTTTTCATCCTCATCCTTCTTCAATTTGTGTAATATTTAATGACATTATATAATTTTAACCAAGTACAGCTGGTAGAAACAGTTTTGGGAAGAAAAAGAACTCATTCTTGGTATGCATTAGTTGGCAGTACCAAGTGTGTTTGGAGTAACAGAAAGTAGCCTGTGAGTACTGAATGTTCAGTGTGTTTTTCAACCAGAATGTTTCACAGAGGGTAAAGAGAGCATTGTAGAGTGAGAATCAGCAAGTTTTTTTTTTGTAGTATGCACTTTGGCAACTGGCTATAAGGTTGCCTGGCATGAAATGAGGTGTTTTGTTGTGTGTGTGTGTGTGTGTGTGTGTGCGTGTGTGTGTGTGTGCGCGTGCATGCATGTGTATGTGTTTTTCTTTAATGTTTTTTAAAGACTAGCTTAAGGTCATTTGGCAAACATGTGCTGATCCAAGAAACAAAAGCTTCTAGTCCTGTGGGGCAAGAAGCAAGAACACATTTTTCTTTGCTACTGTGAATGTCTCTTTCTAGGCTTTGGGATTGTGTATAATACACGAAATCTGCACTGACTCTAGTTTTCATTGGAAGAAATTCTGGCATGCTAGTTGACTGGGAATGAAATGAAATGGTACGGTGACTTTAAAAGTGCTACTGAATTGTGCAACCACTTATGTTAAAACCAAAAGCACCCATATTTCAGACCACACAAAACTTAACATGTTTAAATTTTTCTTGTTTTTAAAAGAATGTGTCTTTTGCTTTTCTGTTCAAAGAAAAGAGCATTTTGACAAACAGCATAGTTGAAATGTTTGTAAGTGTATATAAAATATGCCAGCATCTCAAAAACAGAGGGAGGTATTTCTCCACCCCCACCCCAGAGTTAATGGGAGGTTTAAATAAAAGTATTTAGGAGACAAAACTTTTTCTTTGAAAAAAAGAAGAATCCATATCCCATAAGTCACGCTTACTCTTGCCGTTTCAGAGAGGTCAGTGCAATACTCCTTCACTCCTTGTGTTAACTAAGTGTGCCACACCTTAACAGAAAGAGCATTGGAATTGGCAGCAGAAGCCTAATTTTAAACCCTAGCCCGGGTGATCTCTGATGTGACATTAATCACTCTAAACCTCAGTTTCTGCGTCTGTGAAAAAATGGTGGTGAAATCTTTTTCATCCGTAACATTGGAATGAATGTAAGCACCTTGTGGGGCTGAGATACCATATTAAATGCACTTAGCATTGTCCTTGGTGCAGAGTAAATGTTTGATAAATGTATCATTTATTGTTTTAAACATTCAGAGGTGATTTCTCCAGGCCTTTACCCTGGACCCTGACATGTCCACTTGTGTAGGTTTTAGTGCCGTTTTGCCAGTTAATAATAGCACTTCTAGACACATGGCCCAGGCCTGTTGTCTCTCCTCCTGCACCTAAATAGAGTGAAGTTATAGCTAACAGCCTGTTGCCTACATCTTGGCCTTTGTTAGCCAGTGGTCTACTGGCCATAATGAGCTGTGAATTTCTCTCCGCCTGTCTGCTATAGACCCCTTGTGGGAACGTTTCCTTGCTAAAATAATGAAGGGCAGAACTGAAAAGGTCCCTCAGGACTCCTGCCCCTTCCTCCCTCCCATCCCCAGCAGTGACAGTGTGGCTGCAGCCTTCCAGGTCCTGGCTGCCAGCACCAGCTGCTCCAGAGAGCCTCTCCGGGTAGGCAGGGCTTCAGCACCCACTGACCTGCTGTCTCCCAGCTGTCAGACCTCCTTCCCCACGTTGTTTTGTTTTGTTTTTAATGTGGCTACGTGTATCATGAAGAAACTGTCCCCAAAGGAGTTGTTTGCTTATCTTTTCTCTTCCATCTGATGTCATCACACACCATCTGTAAACAAAGAGGGGAAAACATATGTGCAACTTGCATATTGATGTCCACTTATGCAACTTTCATTGCTGGAAAGGGCAAACCAACCTAAAGCATGTGCGGAGGAGTGGGTGATTTAGGAGTCTGAGAAAGCATCCTGGCCAACTTACCTGAGCCCCTGGAAGACTGAGGTCTTTGCATCTGATTTTGGGAAAACTACATAGAACCTCTCCCTTCTCCAGAAAGGGTAAACCTAGGGTGAAGATAGGGTCGCGCCTTGCCTGAGGCCACTGCCTTCCTTCTGTCCTGAAATGTTTCTATAGATGAGATCCAGTGAATTAATAACTTGGAAGTCTAGGAAAATAACATTTTGTATGTTATACTTTGTTCTTTAAAAAGATTCAATTGGGAAATATTTCTCTAGATATGGCCTGAAAAAAACTCCAGTGAAGTTTTCCTAGTACTTATTGGTAAGAACTTTTAAAATGTCCTTTTAGTTTAAGTGTACAGATAGTGAAGTAAGGTGAATGCATAATATTGTTTTTACTATAATACCAGCTCATTCATATCATAAATCTTGAGTTAGTTTGCATCATACCAAATTGCACATTGAAGCAATGTTTTTTTTTAAAACATTAAAAAAATAAACCCTGATATACATTGATTTTGTAGGAACAGAAGAAAAAATCCTGAGGGAACAGTGAGAGTAGCAACCACAAGATGTGGATGTTAACCTTTGTTATATAACAAACTTGAGTGGATGAAATTTGAAAGTACTTTTGTGATGTAAAATGAATTTATTTTTACTCTATATGCAGAACAGAGAAAGTAAAAACTCAGTAATTGGTCCCAAACAATGAATTCCTATAAACTGCTTCATTGGCGCTGAATGAAGACTTAGATTTCATTTTTGGAAATGACTATAATTAATATTTAAGGCAGGAGAAAAAAATGCATATTCACTGCCCAAAGAATAGTTAAAAAAAAATGAAATGCACCTCTTTTATTTAAAAAGAAAGCAAGAAAGACTCCTGTATTGCTGTTGTTTGAATATTTTAAATGGTACTTTGAAAGGAATAGGCTTACAGAGCAAATCCAAAGCCAATTTTGTTCATTTGTCAGTAAAAGGAACAGAATAATGAGATTGGTAAATGCTTTTAGACATTAAACAAAATACTGTGAGAACAAAGGAATGACTCATTCTGATTGATAGAATCTTCCCTCCTCCCAAAGGCTGGTACATTGAAATAGGGCTTTGTCTAATGAAGAATACTTGAATTGGTGAAGAGGTAAAGCAGAATTTTAAGCTTGAAAAAAAAAGGTGCGGGGGGGGGGTGGAATTGGTGCGAGGTAGTTCAGTGATAGAATTCTCGCCTGCCATATGGGAGACCAGGGTTTGATTCCCAGCCCATGCACTTCCCAAAACAAACAAGCAAGCAGGCAAGCAGACAAAATTTCAGCAAATAGTGCTGCAATAATGGGATGCTCACATGGAAAAAGAATGAAATGTGACCCCAGCTATATAGCATACAAAAAAAAAAAAAAATCAGTGTATAAGCAAAGACATCAAGGTGTGAAAGTCCCTAGCACTTGGAGACTGTTGAAGAGTCCAGCATTGCTAGGTGTCCTGTCTGTCCCTGAGTGCCTGTGGAGGGGGTCAGGTAGGAGGTGAATCTTGTATGGGAGGTGAGAGCTGGATGGCAACCCGCTTTCTGTGTTGTCCTAAAGGTGATGAGAACCTTGGGAGTGCCATGATCTGATCACATGTGATCAGATGACCCCAGTCGCTGATTGGAGGAACATTTCAGGCAAAAGTCTTTTCACTTATTTTTTGCACAATTTTGCGCCATTCTCCACTTGGCAAACATATCTGTTAGGTCTGTGTTAGGACCCTTCTCATTGGAATAACAGAAAACTAGGCTCAAACTGATCTGAAGGCAAAATGGTGGCATTTATAATTTACATAAAAGGAAAGTTCAAGGGGTAGAGCTGGATCTCGCCATCCTAGGTACCTGTGGAGCACTTGGGTTTTGTTGCAACGAATCAGTGTCTTTCCTTTGGTTTCGCTCTTTGTGGGTCCTAGCAGCTTCCATGCTGTCCTGAAATAGTTCTAGGTTCTATCCCCTCCCTCCAGCAATAGACTTTGAATGAACTCTGGCATCATGGGGTCATTGCTGAATCAAACTGGATTTGGGTGGGAGTGGGGTTGGGGGTTGTCTCAGTTCTCTCATTGCTCTGACTGAAGTCTATCCTGGACTAAGAGAAGTGGAATGATTTCCCTAAGGAAAGAGTATTTTCTGTAGTCAGAAGAGTACAGACATGCTACACAGGCCTCATTCAAAGACCTCTTTCTCTTCAGTCTTTCAAGTATTCCACTTTTCACTATTTCCTTTTGCTGATGGACATGAGTCTAAGTGGCTTCTGATTATGGTTTTCCCCCCACTAGGCTATGGCTCCTTGAAATCAAGGTTTCATTCATCCAGTTTAGTAGCATTAACACCCATTTTGTACCCAGAATCTTGCTAATGTTAGGGAAGCAAGTTTGGTCCGTGATCTCTGAAAGTACTTACCTTGAGGAAGAAGACTGAGATCAGAAATGTGATTGCAATAGCCCATTTTACTGGTGGGGCTTCGATCAGGAAACTTCGTTTCTTTAAAGAGAGGTAAATGTTAGATCCAGCTTGGATTTTTATGTGAAATGTGTTGGTTTGAATCTGTTATGTACACTGGAAAAGCCTATGTTCTTTTAGTCTGTCTCTGTGGATGCAGACCTGTTGTGAGTGGAGCCTTTTGCTTAGGTTGTCCCCGTGGAGGTGTGACTCAGCCCATTCAAGGTGGGTCTTAATTCCCTTGCTGGAGTCCTTTATGAGAGGATAAAAAGCAGAGAAATATTGGAGGGAGCTAAGAGAAAGAAAACACCCTGCAAGAGGATAAGAGAGAAATGCCCTGACAGAACCAAGCAAGGGCCCACAGAAGCCCAGAGACATTTTGGAGAGAAGGACCGGCAGACATCACCCTGTGCCTTCCCATGCAACAGAGAAAAAATGCAGTCGCAGCTTTCGCACATTCTGGCTCCCTGCTCCTCCTCACTCTCTGCTGTTCACTCTCACTGAGAAACAAGTTGGTCAGGAAGCTGCACCTCAGCCGTGACTCTGTTTTTTGGTTTTGTAAGCCTGTTATTTATTTATTTATTAAACATACCCACATACAAACACAAACATTCTTACCGTATGATCATTCCATTCTTGATACATAATCTATAATTCATTGTATGTTCATCGTGATCACTTCTTAGAACAGTGGCATTAATTCAGAAAAAGAAAACAGAAAGAAATCATACATACCATACCCCTTACCCCTCCCTTTCATTGATCACTAGCATTTCAATTTACTAAATTTGTTTTAACAT
Source organism: Tamandua tetradactyla (assembly GCF_023851605.1). NCBI lineage: Eukaryota > Metazoa > Chordata > Mammalia > Pilosa > Myrmecophagidae > Tamandua > Tamandua tetradactyla. The sequence continues at coordinate 17,701,621 of NC_135348.1, read as the reverse complement.
TTGTTCCCCCATTATTTACTTATTTATTTTTAATCCATATGTTTTACTCATCTGTCGATAAGGTAGATAAAAGGAGCATCAGACACAAGGTTTTCACAATCACACAGTCACATTGTGAAAGCTCTATCATTATACAGTCATCTTCAAGAAACATGGCTACTGGCACACAGCTCTACATTTTCAGGCAGTTTCCTCCAGCCTCTCCATTACACCTTAACTAAAAAGGTGATATCTATTAAATGTGTAAGAATAACCTCCAGGAAAACCTCTCGACTCTGTTTGGAATCTTTCAGCCATTGACACTTTATTTTGTCTCATTTCTCTCTTCCCCCTTTTTGGTCGAGAAGGTTTGCTCAATCCCTTGATGCTGACTCTCAGCTCACTCTAGGATCTCTGTCCCATGTTACTAGGAAGGTCCACGCCCCTGGGAGTCATGTCCCACGTAGACAGGGGGAGGGTGGTGAAATTGCTTGTTGTGTTGGCTGGAGAGAGAGGCCACATCTGAGCAACAAAAGAGGTTCTCCTGGGGGTGACTCTTAGGCCTAATTTTAAGTAGGCTTAGCCTATCCTTTGTGGAGTTAAGTTTCATATGAACAAAGCCCAAGATTGGGGGCTCAGCCTATTTCTCCCCACTGCTTGTGAGAATATCAAGAATTCTCCACTTGGGAAAGTTGAATTTTCCCCCTTTCTCGCCATTCCCTCAAGGGGACTTTGCAAATGCTTTTTTTTGTTTTGTTTTGTTCCCATGATCTGTAACTTTTTAAAAAATATTTTCTAAAAACTTATTAATTAAAAAAAGAAACAAAACAACATACATAATCAGTAATTCACAATATCATCACTTAGTTGCATATTCATCATTTCTTAGAACATTTGCATTAATTCAGAAAAAGAAATAAAAAGACAATAGAAAAAGAAATAAAATGAACACAGGAAAGAAAAAAAGATTATACCTACCATACCCCTTACCCCTTGCTTTCATTGATCACTAGCATTTAAACTAAATTTATTTTAGCATTTGTTCCCCCTATTATTTATTTTTATTCCATATGTTCTACTCCTTTGTTGACAAGGTAGATAAAAGTAGCATCAGACACAAGGTTTTCACAATCACACATTCACATTGTGACAGCTGTATCATTATTCAATCATCCTCAAGAAATATGGCTACTGGAACACAGCTCTACATTTTCAGGCAGTTCCCTCCAGCCTCTCCATTGCATCTTGAATAACAAAGTGATATCTACTTGATGCATAAGAATAACCTCCGGGATAACCTCTCAACTCTGTTTGGAATCTCTCAGCCATTGACTTTGTCTCATTTCCCTCTTCCCCCTTTTGGTTGAGAAGTTTTTCTCAATCCCTTGATGCTGAGTCTCTGTTCATTCCAAGATCTCTGTCCTACGTTGCCAGGAAGGCCCACACCCCTGGGAGTCACATCCCATGTAGAGAGGGGTAGGGTGGTGAGACTGCTCGTTGTGTTGGCTGGAGAGAGGGACCACATCTGAGCAACAAAAGAGGCTCTCTTGTGGGTGACTCTTAGGCCTAAATTTTAAGTAGACTTGACCTATCCTTTGTGGGGTTACGTTCCATATGAACAAACCCCAAGACTGGGGGCTCTGCCTGTAGCTTTAGTTGTCCACACTGCTTGTGAGAATATCAAGAATTCAACTTGGGGAAGTTGAATTTCTCCCCGTTCTCACCACTCCCTGAGGGGGCTTTGCAGATACTTTCCACTCACTGATCGAATCACTCTGGGATTCACTGGGGCATCACTCTGGACAAACCAGCAAAATCTCATGTCCTACCTGAGATTCCAAGTGCTTATGTCAGCCGTGACTTTTAAGGGAACCAGAAAAATGCCTGGAAATAGAGGTGGCAATTCACCACATAACAATCGCCCTGACCAGTCGCAATGTGAACTCTCTGGATAAGATGTGTGCTGACTTGATTAGAGGTGCAAAGGAAAGGAACCTCAAGGTGAAGGGACCTATTTGGGTGTCTACCAAGACTCTCAGAATCAATACAAGGAAACTCCTTGTGTTGAAGGTCTGAAGACTTGGGGTCATTTCCAGATGAGAATCCCTAAGTGACTCATTGATTTGCACAGTTCTTCTGTTTTATTAAGCAGATTACTTCGATCAGTATTGAGCTAGGAGTAGAAATTGAAGTCAACATCGCAGATGCTTAAGTCGACTATTTTTAATTAACTGTCAATTGCTTAAAAAAGAAATGCCAGCACACTTTCCTCAGAGAAGGTGTCTCCCTCTTGATACTTTAATTCAGACATTTTCATGGCCTTAGGACAGTTAATTTGTAACCTAATAAACTCCCATTGAAAAAGCCAATATATTCTGCTGGAATATATTGTATTCCAGCAGCTTTAGCATACAGAAACAGATTTCAGTACCAGAGAAGTTGGGTGATTTGATTTGAAAATACCACAAGTGCTGGAATAGCTTTATAAATGGTTAAGGGGAAGATTTTGGAAGAATTGTGAGGAGCTTGATAGTAAAGGCCTAGTTTGCTTTGAAGAGACTGTTGGTAGAAACATGGACTCTAAAGCTACTACTTCCAACAGGGCCTTAGACAGAAGTGATGAATGTGTCATTGCAAACTGGAAGGAAGGCAACCCTTGTTTTACAGTGGCCGAGAATTTGGCAAAATTGAGTTCTGGTGTTGGATGGAAAGAAGAATTTGAAAGCGATGAACTTTCGTATCTAACTGAGGAAATTTCCAAACTAGATGGAAAATGCAGCCTGGTTCTCCTTGTAGTTTATAGTAAAATGTGAGAGGAAAGACATAAGCCCTTGGATAGGGTGGCACAGCCACTCTCTTAAGCCCCGAAGATAAAACATCATCCTAGAAATGGCTCTCAGACCTTACAATCTAATGGAATTTGCCCTGCGGGTTTTCGGAACTGTTCAGGTCTCATGACTGCATTTTCATTTCAATTTCTCACTGTGGTAAAGGAGCATTTATTTATGACTGTCCCTCCTTTGTATATTGGAAGCAGATAACTTGTTCAAAGTTTCACAGGTCCACAGCTGGAGGGGCATTTTGCCTTATGCCAAACTGCATGTAACTGATTTTGATAAGACTTTGTACTTCTTTATTGTTACTGAAATGATTTAAGTTTTGTGATATTGCGATGGAATGAATATATTTTGCATATGAAAAGAAAATGTCCTTTGGGGTCCAGAAGGTAGGGTATGCTGGTTTGAATCTGTCATGCACCTCGGAAAAGCCTATGTTGTTTTAGTCTGTCTCTGTGCGTGCAGACCTGTTGTGAGTGAGACCTTTTGCTTAAGTTGTTTCCATGGAGGTGTGACCCAGCCTGTTCAAGGTGGGTCTTAATTCCCTTGCTGGAGTCCATTATGCGAGAATAAAAGGCAGAGACATTTTGGAGAGAGCTAAGAAAAAGAAAATGCCCTGTAAGAAGCGTGGAAAAGTATAAATGCCCCAGGAGAAACCAAGGACCCACAGAAGCCCAGAGACATTGTGGAAGAAGAACCAGCAGACATCGCCATGTGCCTTTCCATGTGGCAGCGGAACCCCAGATGTCACCAGCCTTTCCTCAGAGAAGGTATTTCACTTTTGATATCTTAATTCGGACATTTTCATGGTTTTAGGACTGTTAATCTGTAACGTAATAAATTTGCATTGAAAAAGCCAACCCATTTCTGGTATATTGCATTTCAGCAGCTTTAACAAACTAAAACATGAAATAATGGTGTATTTTATTTCCCTCGTTTGATTTTTTTTAGATGTAAACTTTAATATTATGGCCGTGTGCCTTTAGACCCATAAAGGGAGTTAATCAAGTAATTGTAGAATCCTCTACAAATAAGTGCAGAAACAGAAGTGTGGTGATAGGTTTTTATTTTTAATTTTTGCTTTTTTGTCTTTGTCATATTAGAAAGTTTATTTTGATAAGCAGTAAACTGTGTGTGAATGAAAGATCTCATTTAAATAGCAATAATAGCAATAATCATGAAAGTGATGCAAAAGAAAACAAATTTGCAAGGTTGAATTCACCAGTTTTTTCAACATACAGATTTGCTTCATAATTTTCTCATGGGCCAAAAATTATTTTCTTTCTGTATGAAAGTGAAGTATATTACTAGGTCACATCAACTGTAAAATTGGAATATGTTTTTCAAGAAGGTTGACCTTTGTCCACAGCAATACACTTTTATGAATGGAAAAGAAATGGCCATACTGATATCTGAGAAGTAAATACTCTATTTATTACTTATAGTCTGTCTGAGAATGTTCGATGATGACCGTGGTGACCTCCCGTGGTCCTCTAGAGCGTCAGAAATGGGGACGGTAATGTGGAGAGGAGAGGCAATTACTCCTAGCAGGTGTTGAGAAAGCCTTCCAGGGATTGGGGTGGGGGGAGGAAATCTTGAGAAATTGATGAGAATAGGTCCTGGTAGGCACTGTATATCACATTGGGATTTTTGAGTTTTTACCATGTGAGCAGTGGGAATGGATGGGGTCAAGATTAACGTCTGGCTTGAGCTAATGGGTAGATAGAAGTGCACTCCAGAAATCAGGCATTTCTGAAAGGCGAGACGTGGGGACTTGAAGTTGTCAGTTAAGCCTGTAGAGAGTGTAGAGCATTAAGAAAAGAGAAGGCCTGGGACGGAGCCTTGAGGAATTGCAACAGTAGTGGCCAGAGGGAGGATGATAGGTGAGGAAGTGGCCTGGAGGTTGGGGTAAAAATAGTGAGTGTGGGGTGAAAACCAAGGTGAAATTGCATTTCAGGAAGGAAGTCAATGGATAAATGCTGCCTAGAAGTGCTTGTGAGATGAGAACTGATAGAGCCTTGTTGGGTTTGGCTTAGTGGGGTCTGTGGTGAACAAGAGCTGTTTGTGAAGGATGGGGGTGAGAAGCACATGAGTGTGCCCTCAGGAAGGGAGGAGATGGAGACAGCAAGGGAAGGGGAGAGGAGTTGTGTAAGATCAAGTGGGGTTTGTGAAGGCTCTTGTTTTTAAGGTGGGAAAGACCTGAGAAGTATGTACATGCTCTTGGCAAATGATCCCAGAAAGAAGTGAATCCTGGCAGTGTCCTGCAGTGACAGGAGAAGGTGGGCTTCACACCACCATGGGGAGTAGGGGGAAACTGCCCCTGTTGTAACGAGAAGGAAAGTGTAAAGAATAGGTATGTATGTAGGTAGATGGGCTGTAGAGGGTAAGACATGTATACATGTTGTGCTGGTTTGAAAGGATGTATGTCCCCTAGAAAAGCCATGTTTTAATCTAAATCCCATTTCATAAAGGCAGAATAATCCCTATTCAATACTGTATATTTGGAACTGTAATCAGATCATCTCCCTGGAGATGTGATTTAAGCAGGAGTGGTTGTTAAACTGAATTAGGTGACGACACCCATTTGGGTGGGTCTTGATAAGTTTCTGGACTTCTATAAAAGAGGAAACATTTTGGAGAATGAAAGAGATTCAGCGAGAGCAGAGCAGAGTGACCTAGCTACGAGAAGCAGAGTCTGCCAACCAGTGACCTTTGGAAATGAAGAAGGAAAATGTCTCCTGGGGAGCTTTAGGAAGCAGGAATCCAGGGTAGAAGCTAGCAGATGACGCATTGCTTGCTATGTGCCCTTCCAGATGAGAGAGGAACCCTGACCATGTTCACCATGTGCCTTTCTAGATGAGAGAGAAACTCTGACTGTGTTTACCATGTGCCCCCACTTGAGAAAGAAACCCTGAACTTCATTGGCCTTCTTGAACCAAGGTATCTTTCCTGGATGCCTTAGATTGGACATTTCTGTAGACTTGTTTTAACTGGGACATTTTCTCAGCCTTAGAACTGTAAACTATCAACTGATTAAATTCCCCTTTTTAAAAGCCATTACATTTCTGGTTATATTGCATTCTCGCAGCTAGCAAGCTAGAGCATATGTGATGATCGTGACTCAGGTCTTAAAGTGTAAACCACCTGAAGAGAAGCAGACAAAATGACATGGTAGTTTAGGAGAAAAATATATTATCGTAGTCCTTGAGGGTATGACCTCCACAGTCCAGCCAGAAGTTTTTCACCTGCATCATGTACTAACCATGTGGCCTTGGGCAGATTGCTTTATTTCTCCAGGTCTGTTTTCTCATCTGCAGAATGAGGATAATAGCAGTTATCTTATAAAGCCACTGGGAATTTTAAGTGAGGTGACATGTATAGGGAACATTGCAGAGTGTCTGGTACACAGTAACTGCTCAATAAGTGGTAGTAGGTATTCCAGTGTAAGTTATAGGAACCGTGTCATTTAGTTGTTTATATTTGAACTGAGTTCAAAGGATAGAAAAAGGAATAAACACTAGCAGAAAAGCATGGAGTAATGTTTGAGAAACAGGCTATTTCAGCTTGGCTAGAGTGTAAGGTTCAGGAAGATGAGGCAAATTTGTAAAACCAAGCAGGGCACATTTTGCTGAGCATTTGGCAGATCAAGCCGAGGCGTTCATATGCAGGCAGTGAAGAACTGAGAGAGAAGTTTCGGAGCAGGGAAGAGACATGATCACAGATCCATATTAGGAAGGATCGTCAAGAATTGTGTCCTGGGTAGATTGGAGATAGGAGGGTGTTTCAGTTTGCTAGAGGTGCCAGAATGCAACATACCAGAAATGGATTGGCTTTTATAAAGGGAATTTATTGTTACAAGTTAAAATTTTAAGGCAATGAAAATGTCCAAATTAAGGCACCAGCAAAAAGATACCTTCTCAGAGAAAAGGCAGCCAGTATCCAGGACACTTCTGTTAGCTGGGAAGGCACATGGTTGGCATCTGAGGTCCTTGCTCCTGGTTCATTGCTTCCAGCTTCTGATTCCAGGGGCCTTCTCTCCAAGTGTCTTGTGGGCCCTCACTCAGCTTCTCTGGGGAAAACTCTAGATTTCATCTTTTGGCTTGCCTTGTCACCCTCCAGGTTCTGGCTATTTCTGTGAGTTCTTGCTTAGCACTCTGGGTTTTTCTGGCTGGCTTCTCTCAGACGTGGGTGAGCTCTCTTGAAGGACTTCAGTAAGTGGATTAAGATCCCTCTTGAACAGGCATGGTTACATTTCCATCAAAACAATCCAATCAAAAGGTCCCACCCACAGTTGGGTGTGTCACATCTCCATGGAAACAATCTACTCAAGAGGTCCCACCCTAAACAATAGGTCAGTCCCCACAAGATTGGAGTAAAAGAATATGGCTTTTCTTAGGAAAATTATAGTTTCAAACCAGCTCAGATGACTCCAGAAGTTTTCTTCCTCTGTCCAACTGAGTGTAAACCCAAACGTACCTGAATCAGAGCACTGGAGGTAGGAATGAAAGGATGGAGCAGGGTGGGCCACAGAAATGCATTCTCTTCCTTCAGGGATCAGATGAGATCACAGGGGAGGCCCTGAAACTCCAGGGAGGGAGGGTGGGTGCAGGTAAGAAGAGAAAAAGCTAAAACCCCACTTAAGAACATTTACATGCTGGCAGAGGAAGAGAACCCCACAGGGAGTTAGAGAGGTAGAAGTATAGGGATAGAATTTTTGAGTTCCTGAAAAGAGGCTGAGATTTAAAAAGAAAATTTGGCCATTTTTAAAGAAGGGGAATATTATGGAACAGATATGTCCTTGGGCAACATGGCAGTTATTTCTAAAACACTAGGAAAGAAAACTACACTTGAAGTAGGAAAACAGGGAAATTTGATAAAGAAGAAAGAAATTCCTATTTAGGTTGTACTTAGCCTCCTATTGACATAGGTTAAAAATCAAGATGAGGGTTATATTTACATCCCTATTCCAAAAAAGTTATTTGAGGTACCAGACATTTCCCTAGGCACCAGCTGCTTCACGGGATTTTTTTAATGCCATAAAGAAATCAAGAAATTTTGATAGAACAGAATCTGTAAAAATAGGTTTGAAGGAAAAAAATAATCCAAACCTATGAATGTGTACTTGGATGTATTGCTTCTTTGATCTAAGACTCTTTTTGCCTAAATATAGCCCCATACTTTGGTTAAAGAAGGTAAAGCTTTGTGAATATTTTACTTCTTTAATTGAATTTAATTTTACTTCCTTGTTTTGTTCTAATGACACTTGTTAGAAGTGATTTATGAAGTGTTCTTTGTAACTCTTCTCAAATTCTCTTGCATTCTTAATTCTGATTCTGATGGTGATCATTGAAATGGAATTCTTTTCCTTGGTTATCTTGCAACTAGAAACTAGTTAAGAATGTAAGAATGCCTTCTTAAGTTTTCTGAACTTAAAACTTAAGTTTGCCAGTGTCATTTTTGACCATGTTTTCTGATTGAGGTAGCCACCATTTTCCAGTGTGTTATGTATCTGTCCAAACATGAAAATTACGATAGTAGATACAATTCTGTGTTAGCTGTTTCAGTGTTTTCTCAGCTTTTTTTTTTTTTTTTTTTTTTTTGGTATGCTGAAGGGCATGGGTCACATTTCATTATTTTTTTCCATGTGAGTACTCCGTTATTGCAGCACCATTTATTGAGTTTTTGTTTTTACTTTCTTTCTTTACTTGTTTGTTTGTTTTTGGGAAGTGCATGGACCGGGAATTGAACCCGGATCTCCCACATGGCAGGTAAGAATTCTACCACTGAACTACCCTTGTACCACCAGTTTTTAAATTTTAAAGAAAAGTTTTTTTCATTATCATCCTCTAAGCAGAAAAATTAGATTGAATTAAAGTTATTAATTAATTACATGCACTTAATTAATTAAAGTAATTTCAGTTTCTCCTTTGTGAGATAAACAGTGACATGATTTTGTCAAGTTGGGTTGAACTTTGGAGGGTCATGAGTCATTGATATCTGAGTTTTTTTGCCCCTAAGCACCAATTTTCATCCTGTTTAAGGGCATTATCGCCCCTGTTGAGAAGGCATAAGATACTCTGGATTTTGCTTACTGGTGTGAGCACAGAGGATATAAAGGTTCATTCCTTTATTGAACACATAATATGTATATGTCAGGCACTACACCAGTCTTGGAATATAATACGTCTTTAAGGAATTTCTAAGGTACATAAACTAAACTACTGTAGCATAATATAATAGATACACTCCTAACAGACTGAGATGTTGAGTGTATATTTGTTGAATGGATTGTTGCAGTGCTAGGAGGTCATTAAGAAAGGAGTGTATGATCCTGCTAGAAGAAGGAGGTTAGAGAGAACTTCACAGGACAGGTGACATTTGGGGGGGATCTTGAAGGATGAACTAGGTTTTTGAATATAGAAAAGGGCCTTCCAGGCTCAAGATTTGAAGATGTGCACAGGTAAAATTGCATGACTTAGGAAAAGACTCATGAATCTCATAGTGTGTGTGTGTGGAAATCTTAGGGAACACGATGGGAGGAAGAAATGGTGAGATGTGGGGCAGATCCTGAAGGGTATTGAACAAGATTTTGTTAAGGGATTTGTATTTTATTCTTTGAGCAATGAAGAATGAACAAAGTAAGCAGGAGTGTGACACTGGGAGGACATATGAAATGTTTAGATTGTTGAGCCCCTATTGAGGGCTCACATTGTATGAAATGTTCTTTGCATCCTAGGCATGGACTAACATGAGGGCAAGCTGGTGTGGGGTGCCCAGGCTTTAGGGTTGAGTCCTGGACTTGCAGAGGAGATTGTGCCCTATGTACACCCGTACCAGCCCCCAGGTCCCTGTACATATACATTCCATGGACACATTTGATGACATACACACAGGCGTCTGCCGCACATTTCACCGCCTTCTGGATATCTCTTAAGATGACTTCTGCCATTCTTAGACACCTAACACCTATCTCCTAGCCAACTTGAAACCTGACACAGTTGCCTCACCTACAAGGCATGGGCAGTGGACTGTGCCTGCTTCTGGCTTGTGACCAGATGAGAGTATGGGCTTGTGTGTGTGCAGGCAAACCCATGCTTTGTATTCAGTATTCTAGTTAGTACTGTGTTGATTGGGAGGTCCTGAAGATGTCAGTGAACTTCTGTATATGTCTTTGAATTCTTGATGTCCCCGAGCAGTTAAAACCAAAACCCCTTGAGCAGATCTTTCAGTGCATGTAGTAATATGCTAAATTAAAATCTTCATTGAAGAAGAGGTACCTTTTCCCAAGTTGCACAAAGGAAAATTGAATGGATAATGACAGTGAAGTTGATGTGATTAGGAAAGTGTTTTAGAAAAATAATCCTGGTGGCAAGATGGAATTTGGATTTGATAGGAATTGGGACATGGGTAAGGACAGTAGTCAAGAGAGGAACACGTTCCAAAACTTGACTCTCTAATTGACTAAAAAGAGCAGGAATCCCCGGGCATGGGATTTCAGAGTGAGAGAAGCAGGTAAGACACACAGTGGTCCACCATATAAAAAGTAATTAACAAGTGGGACTTCCTTTTTCTCTACCTTTGTGCTTACAAATCTTCCCTGATGATTTTCTTTGTGGGGAGTACTATCTGTTTTTTTCTTGCTAATCCTATATCTATTTGTTTCTTGCTAATCCTTTATCTATTGCAGCTTTGAAGATTTCGTTTATATTCAGTATTCTAGTACTGTGTCGATTGGGAGGTCCTGAAGTCATCAGTGAACTTCTCTATATATCTTCGGATTCTTGATGTCCCTGAGCAAAGTTAAAGCCAAAACCACAAAGGGTTTAAATAACTTGTTCAGGCTTCCACAGGGATATTTTATGGTTGAGCAAATGGCAGTATTAAAGAGCTAAATGACTTCTTTTGTTTCACAGTAGGTTGGGATAGAGCCAGGATGGGTTCATTAGTATGTTCTGCTAAGACTCCAAAGTTGAAGCTGAACAAGGCACTGTTGGGCAGACTTGTCTGATCCAACCCGAAAGCTGGTTCTCATGCGACTCGCTTCTGAGAGAAGGAAAAGGAAGGACCTCTTTGGCCTGAGTATTGGAAACATTCCTGTTATTTGGTCCTAGTAAAAAGGAGCCTAAGAATCCCCTAGTCCAGTGTCTTCATTTTATGTGAGGTAATTAAACTCCACAGAGGCTGTGACTGGCTGAAATAATAGGGCAGTTTGGTGGCAAGATTCCTGACTCCAGGTTTAGTGTTTTTTCAATTAATATGTTATCTACCCCATTCCTTAAAAAACAAAACAAAACATACAAAGACTCACTGAGCTTGTTAAAACCGTTTGCATTAAAAAGAAATGAGGAAAAGGGGTGAAGCAATATTTAGGTAAAACATCTGATTGTTTTGTGTGAATGTTACAGAGATTGTGAACAGAGGCTATAAAAATCAGTCACTGAGGATACAGAGAACTTAGTTTAAGGGCAAATAGGTAAGCTTCCCTTTTGTGATGTAAATCAGTGTAGAATTGCCTAGATATAGGCTATCTTTTAACTCATGAGGGCCTTGTAAAAGAGTAATAAATGTGCTTTCTATTTTCAGTTTCAGCTAACCTCTATAAATTAGAAAAATAAATGGATACTGGTGAATCTGAAGCCTAGAGAGACACTTGAGAGGCCCTCCCTCAAGAGCTAGATATAAGTCTGTATTTGTGTGTTCAGAGGGTAATATATCTAGGATGTGCATTACAAAGAAACAAAATACAAATATTTTGGTTCCCAGAGGTCTACAGTCTTTTCTACTTCTTTAGATGATATCAGGTAATTTATAAGACATGAAACTGATAAAAGACAATGTAATGCCCCATAATTCACTACAGTAACTCACCAAAGATCTCTGGAATCAGTTTGGTTTTTAAATATATTAACAGTTTGTGAGGGAAGGAAGGAAACCACATTGTACATATTTAAAAATATGTACAGATGTGCCCAGTATCCACAGAAAAGTGTTTGCATTTGTTCCACTGACAAATTACAGAAGCTGGGAAAATGGGAGATGAGATATCACAAGTCATAAAATTGCTATTTTAGAGCTCACTTGCCCAGGTTTCCTAAATTAAAAGGAAAATAGTAAGACATAATGTCTGATGTGCATGTTTGACTCCTTACCTCTATTATAGCAGGGGAATCTTTGCCCTTATATCTTCTGCCCTGGTACAGGCTTACAGTTTCATAATTCTTTCCAGGCTTGCTCAGGCCTCAGCAGAGCTGTGTACATTTTTTTTTTTTTTTACATGGGCAGGCACCGGGAATTGAACCCAGGTCCTCTGGTGTGGCAGGTAAGCATTCTTGCCTGCTGAGCCACAGTGACCCTCCCTGCTGTGTACATTTTTGTCACCTACTGTGACTTTCTTCATGTTAACACCTTCTTGTTATTGATTCTGATTTATTTCTAATATATCAAAAGCAAAATTGCTAGGGACAGAGGAGCAGCTCCAGAAGCTTTGTATTTCTTTAAGACTTGGAATTTAGGGCCAGCCTAATTCTATTGCCTCTATCATATAGATACAAATATGTATGTTATTATGCAAATATATATCCTCTATATTTGTATGGCTTCCCTCATAAATTTTCAGAACCGTATCATTACAAATTCAATATTAAGTTAGTTAATATGACAAATATCTATATATTTTAAGGTATCTTAGTGGTTGTGATTTCAAATAAAATATCAGATAATTTTCTTATGTTTTCTGGACATCTTCTCTCTAAGGCTTTTGTTTAAGTGTTTCCCTTGCTATAGATACTCCTGATGCCTTAAGGAATTGATAAGAGTTTAGCCTTGAAGTACATTTGGATGCATCTTTTCTTTTTTACCCTTCTTCCTGGATCACGTTGTTAAGCTTAATATTTATTATGAGATTAGAATTGTTTGATGGATAGTGATACTTAGAATTAACTATGGCTATGTGACCCGCCCTCTTTTCTTCCAAAATTGTCAGAATAACAATTGTTTCATCATTCTGTAGGGTGGTCACCTAATTAAATGGAGACCTATTTTTGGAAACTGGTCATTTGGCACACCATTCATTCACTCTTGTAATCAATACCAGCTACATCATATAGTAGTTGAGAGCCCAGAATTTTTATTGCGTAACTTAATCTGAGTCTCTTTCCTTTTTCATACATTGAGGCTAATTATAATGCCCATCTTTCAAGGTGGTTCTGAGTATTAAATAAATGATATGTAGTAAGTGTTTTCCCTGGGCTTAATACATAGTAAGAACTCAGTAAACACTGTTATTATTACTATGTGAAAACCGTTGTTTGTGAATACTTAAGACTATTAAAATGTATTTGGGAGGCCTTACTTAAATAACTTACTTAATTTGCATAAGGTTTTCCTATTCTAACATTACCTGGCTTGCATTCTCCACTTGAGCCCTATAAAAACTAGTAAGAAAATGTGATCATGAATTAGATAAGTAGAAATCACCAATGTTTTCATTGATCTTGGGTAGTTATTTTATTTTTAATTTGTTTCAGCTCCCCAGGACAGTACCAACACATTAAGCCATCTTCCCAACCCTTTGCCACATAAATTTTATTCCTGACATTTCTTGAAGGTTCTTATATCAGTAATATAAATGTGACCCTCAATTTTGCCTTGGAAATTAGAGTATGATGTCTGTTTCTCTAAGACAGTGGGTCTTAACCTCAGCTGCCTATTAGGATCACCTGGAGGAGATTTTAAAAGTTACTGATGAAATACAGATGCTGGCCCCATCCTCCAGAGTCTGATTTAAATGGTCTGGGGCAGGCTGCTGGCACTGGTATTTTTAAAAAAAAATAGGCAGCCATTGTAGAAACCATGGCTCTAAGGAATACTCTTTTTGGTGCATACACCCAACCTCGTTCTCACACCCCAAAGTTACAAGCCTGTTAAAGCTCATAAGCAGGTTGCAGCAATTCTAAATGTTTTACAGATTTACAGCTGTTAAAAGACAAATGCATCAGCTAAGAATGTATACTGTTTAAAAGTATTTGAAGTCTGGTTACATGTTATCAAGTGTAGATTAGGTTTAAAATGTCTCCTTGGATAATAATGATTTATTTTGAGTTGTCATAACTTTATACAGAGGAAACAAAAATTCCCTTGATTCTTGTCACTCTGTAAGATGCTTTACTGTTCTCCTTTAGAGATTTTGATTACATTGATTTATGAAAACACTTATTTTGGTTTACATGGGTAATCTCTGTTTTTTCCAGCCACAAAATGTGTTCAGCCATCCTTAGACAAGTTCGATCATATCCTTTGGGGAATATTCCCAAGGTCGTGAATATTCATCACATCTCTGATGATGGAATATACCTTCAGGGAAGAAACTTGCTTGTTTAAAGAGACTTAAATTTTAACAACTCTGGACTGCAGGTTTTGTAGTGAAATGAAAATAGTCACTGAGCTGTGAGCGTTTAATTCCGTGGTTTCTTCTGATGTTTGTCTGCCTTTGGGTGCACTAGCACCATTTCTATCCTATAGGTCTGGCAGCTGTTAGAAATACCATGGATGTTTACTGAGAATTAAGTGTAATTTTATATACAATAGCTGCTGATTGGGTTGCCCAGATTTTTTTTTTCTTTTTTAAAATTTGCTCTCCCACATGAGTTGGTTAGATTGGGGAATTTGCTCCAGTTTTTCAAGATTGCTTTTAAATGTGCAGCCTGTTAGGTAACTGAGCCATGGTTGCTGTCATCAGCAGCTGCATGCTGTATATTAGCTTGAATACATGGTGATTCTATGGTTGAAATAGTAAATGTTGCCTGAAGAAGAGAATGTCTTTCAGAGACAAATTGGCCTGTAAAAGACTGAATGCAACCTCGAGCTTTAGGATGCTAGATTTGTTAGTTTCCTTCTTAACATCAACAGGAAGTCTGTCTTGAATCCCTACAAAATCATCTATATTAATTTTTCTTGGCTCACCTGACATCTGAGCTTGGATTCTGATAACTGGAGAGTATTTGTTTTAAAAACCTCACCAAAGTTCCACTTATCACTATCATTCTTGGTTGCTTGTGAAACAGAGTATTTCGCTGGTGTTTTATCTTCAGAGACAGTAAAGTTCTGGGACCCACCTCCTGTGAAGAGTCAACATTTTCCTGTTTTCTTTGTGTGATAAGTGACTGCCTAAAATGCAGATGTTAATGCATAGTTTATCTGAGTTTGTAATTAGACCAGGGCACTCCTAGCAGTGATTAAAAGTCCTCTCTGCTCACACAATCTTTGTGACTCTCATGAAGAGATAGGCTCTTGCTGGGCTGATTGCTGCTTCTTTTCTCCTTAGGAGATTGCAAAAAACAGTGCTTTTGACTTTTTTTTTGAGTCCCTTGAATGGCAGGAAGCCTTGCCTCCTTTTCAGGGTTCTTCCCTGTCATAGGGATAAATGGTGGGCGGGACGCTGTCTAATGATGACTGTGATAATGTAAAATAGCCTCTGATTAAAGAGCAGCTCAGTGGGCTCAATGGGAGGCACATTATTGGGGTGGGGTTGAGGGAATTCTCTTGCATATTCAGAAGATAAATTGCATTCATCCAGAGGGCTGTCAGTTAAAAGCAATTTAGAATGTGCTTTTCTGATTTCAAGGAAGAAGTGCCACTCCCCCTTCCAAAATTATCTTTTTCAACTGGAAGGAGGGGAAAGGAAAAACCATCTCAGAAGTCTGGCATCAGGCCTTCAGACGGGCAGGTCTTTGGACATTGCAATAGCTTTCTCCTTGGCTGTTGAAGGAGAGACTCCCTTTGTGGTGACACAAGTGACTGCAAAGAAGTTCATTTCATGTATTTAATATTCATAAAAAGGTTTCCTATAAGGTTGCAGAAGGAAATAGTTTGTATCTGCCCTTTCGCCTTGCACCAATCTGCTACTTATAGTTCAGCTAAATAATACTAAGACCTTAACAGAATTTAACTTTTGAGACTAAAACGATTATTTGAGTGGGGAAGCAAGGAAGGTCATTTATATATATTGTGGTTCTTCCTCCCCCAGAAGGAAGAGGGGCTGTCCTTCTGTGTGGTGCTAATATTAGATTAATTGTCAGCCAGGCCAAGAACCAAGATTTAAACTTTTCTGTGTGGCAGTTATGATCCTAAGACTACCCATTGTTAGTACCCATTGGTTAATAACTTTTCAGTGAGTTGGCAGCTGCATTTAACATTACATGCATGCTTCTTCCTGTGCTCGATACTCTAGAAATTGTTAGTCCACATCTCTCCTCGATCAGTTCTAGATTTTAGCTTATTCTGATTATTTCAGCTCTTAATCAAATTGAGCTATCTCAGTTTCCCCAAGGGGATCTTGCTTCTGAAGGTCGAAGGTAAGAGGTCTGGTTTGATCTGGAGATGTAATGTTTAATAGATCTAGTGAGCAGGATGGTCCTTGACCATTCCTGGGGCTCAGTAAGAGCATGTTCTGCCATCACTACATCTGGAAAGACATGTAGCAAGCAGGAGGACCCACCACCGCAAGTGGCTGTGTTTGTGTTGGTCTGATTTCACAAATCTCCTTTGTTCCAGCTTCTTGGCTTAAGGCAAAGCCCAGTTGCCCCTTTGTGACCTCTTTCCGGCTTGTTCCCGCCTTTCTAGAGGGATAGAATGGCAGTTCACATCCATGAGGGTCAATGTTGAGTTTGCAGAAGCCTCTAATTGATACAAGTTAGGACCCTTTTTGGGAAAATTACCAAAGTGTTTCTAAGATAAAAGTTATTTCTAAAAGCCCCATAGAATTGAACTGAAGAATGGTGTCATTTAATGACTGATGCTGATAGGGTTATCAGATTTAGAAAAAAAAAATTGTACGGGATATGCTTATACTAACAATGCTTCATTACTTATCTGAAGTTCAAATTTAACTAGGTGTCCTGTATTTTATCTAGCAACCCTAGATATACAGGTAATGTCAAAAGAAAGAGAAAAATTAAAAATGAGTGAGACAGCTGGAGGGAGGAAGAGAAAAAGAGAAAGAGGAAAAGGGAAATGAAGAGGAATAACTTTGCTGATATTAGGTGGGGGGGCATCAGTAGAAGTATTTCCTCAGTACTCCAACTGTGAGGAAAGTTAACTTCAGCACAGTTTACTCCAGAAGCTCGCAATTTTCAAACTGTGCTACAAATAGTGGAAAGAGGGAAATAGAAAATACATTGGCAGTAGGAATATTAAAGAACATAGACGACGTCTTACGATGAATGTTGTTCCCTCGGATTGAGAAATGAAAAGTAGTTTAGTGTAGATGAAAAGGTTCCTTTTAGATGACTTGGGCTGATATCTTCCTTTCTCCAATAAGGGTATTGAAACTGAAATATTAGGAGGCTAAGTTACCTGGGCACAGTCCCACTATCATTTAAGAGGAAGGAGCACAGCACCCGGTCTCTGACGCTCTCTTTCTGAAAACCTGTACAGTGAGACTTTGACCTTCCATAAATTTGGAGTTAATCCATGTAGAATCAAGTTCTTTGAACGATGGAGGCATCTAAATAGGACTTTCTTATATAAAATTATTATTGCAAAAATAGAAGCAGCAATTACCAAAAAACCTTCCCAATTTCACTTACTTCCTCTTACAGGAGCCAATTCACCATCTTTTTAGCATATGGTCCTAACAAATTTGGATTGAATTATTTCAATGGTAGTTTCTAAGTCTACGACACAAAAGTGTTGTCTGAATCTCTCTCAAGGAATTAACAGTCTTGCTGATACAAGATATACCCAAGGAACTCATTGCAAAATTGGTCAAATATTAACAATTTTAGTTAACTAAAATCCGTATTATTTGTAGAAGGTAAATGTTGTCAGGTATAAGTAAGGGAGATAGTCAAATTCAACCCTGAGAGGGCAAAAGAGTTTGAAGATGAGATTTAGGGTAGGGTAGGGGAAGGCAAGCATGAATAAGCTACAGAGATAAAGATGATCACAGAATGTTCCAGAAACCCTAATATTGACTATAATAAAATATTTATGCTTGGAAATAGTGTTGGGAAGCGATACCACAGCCCTCCTCACCCTGCCCCTTCTTGCCTGTAGCTCTTTCACTGTTGTAATTGAATCCCTCACTCTGGCCAGTCTTGTCCTCTCCTCTCTAAAAAAGCTTTCTCTGTGTCAGGGTACTTCCTCATCTGATTGGATAGAAGATAAATTAAAATTTATCTTAATTTTATCTTAATTTATCTTAATTTAATTAAGAAGAGTCCATCTTGACATGTCCAGAATATGGCTCAGTGATGTTACATTACTTCACTCTTTGCATTCGTGTATCTATGACAAGCATAGAGGGTCAGTTCATTTGAGTTTGCTATTTTTAAACTCCTATACCTCGCACATCTTAGGTGTTCAGTTAAACAATTTGTTCCTAGTTGTTTGTTGTTAAATACCCTTGAAGACCTTGTTTGACCTAATACAGCATAGGGAAGAAATGTAAATGCTTTTTGATGGAAGGGACCTTTTAGAAATTCCCTTGGTGCCTGACCAACACCTGGGCCACACAGCAGCAGTTGGCCATTGGGGGTTTCACGATTGGAAGGCCCCACGCCCCTAGTTTTATAAGTGAGGGAATAGAGACTTACAATAGTTAATAACTTCCCCCAAGATTACCCCCAAAATTTTGAGCGTTCTTATTAGGATGCTTTGCTGTTTCTCCTCTTTACCCGATGGCACAGTGAAAATCTGCTGGTGTCAGCGTGTTCCATTACCTGTTCCTGTGTGGCGTGCCTCTACCCTTTTCCACGTTGCCACAGGAGCAAAGCGGAAGAGCACCTAGCAGTCAAGGGACTTGGTTTATCCCTAACCCTGCCACTGTCTGTGTGGCCTTAGAGAATTTACTTAACTTTTCTGAGTTTCTTTTTCCACACCTGTGAAATTGGGTGGGCATGGGCCCCTTCTCCAGGTCCATTCTGTTTACACCCAGTAACTCAGTAACAGTTTTGAATTTTATTGACTTTTTGTATCAATTTTCAAGGATTCAAAAACTTTCTATTCCTCTCCTTCTTCCCTCTTATAAAGTTTCCAAAACTTTTGCCAAAAGATGATGTCAGTGTGTGGGGGACTGAGGGGAGGTAGAAAGGGGTCTGTGGGGAAGATAGGAAGATGGAAATGGCTGTGATGTGTAACAGACCCGGTGGTTTCCACTGTCCTGCTGGTCATCCTCCTGTGGTAGCACAGGATGAAAAAGACCGATCAAATCAATAGGATGACCGTGGACTTTGGCTATTAAGAATTTTTTAGGTATTAGATGCTCTGTCTTCATACCTTCTTTTGTTGTGGTCCATTTTGTTTGGTGTTACAATGCCTGTGAAGCATAATACACACAAAAAACAAAAAGTCATGCTCTTTCCGAGTGTCACTCACGATGGAATAAAGGTTCCTGAGGAAAGAGGTGTTGTGTGAGGAAACCACAGCAGCTCCCGCCCTTGAGGGAAAGAAGTTTGCCCTCTTCACCTCTTTTTAAGTGCTGAGCCTGCCCAGAAGGATGTGCTTTTTCTAGAAGGAAGCGTCTGTACTTTTGGCAGCAGAAGCAAAATAGAAATATTGAGCTTAACCTATTTCCCTAGCAGAGAGTGCCCTGCATTGTCCTCTCAGGCAATATGAAAACCCTTGAACTGAGAAAGTGACAGCTGCAATCAGACACTTGCATTGAGGGAAACATCATGAATTTTAATAGGAGTGCTGCTCCTAGATGAGGCTGAGAGAGGAAAGAGAGCCAAGCCAATTCAAACAAAAGGAGCAAAAGGGGGGTTATTACGTGTACAGCGCATGCCAGTGATGAGAGTAATATTCAAATTATTTATCCCACAACGATCTTGATGATTTAAGAGGGAAGGATTGCTGAATTCTTGTGAAGCGGAAAGGGTTATGAATCTTCCATGATTATTAATGCTACTGTACCGAAGGCAAAGGAGGCGGGTATATAAAAAACGTGACTTGTTAGCAGGAGCAGTTCTCAAAAGCTGGGCTTCATCCGTACCTGAGAAATGAGCCCCGGGAGTCGTGGTCCCCACTCCACGGACAAAAGCACTTCCCTCCTGCCCCTCCGTGGACAGGCTGGGCCCCACGCACGCACCCCCGTGGGGTAGGGCGGGTTTCAGGACGTCCGCCTGTCGGTCTCCTTTGCTGTCCAGTTCCCAGCCGCGTGGCATCCTGTTTTGTCCTCGGGTGGTACTTTGGACCTCTTTCCATTACCAGACCTCTTTTGGGCAGTGGGTGCTTTTCGGCCTTCCCAGTCCCGAGGTGGTCCCCTGGGTAGTAAAGAATGGGGAGGCATTGCTTCTCTTTTCCTGACGTAGTCCTGTCCACCTCTTTAAAACTGCACCCCTCTGGCAGAAGCTGGGACTGCTTTGGGAGAATTAATACACCTGTGAGATGCATTGTTTCTATTTGATCATCTGGCCAAGCCCATTTTTAGCAGGGGATCCGGGTCTTTACTAAAATAGAAACTCAGTCACCTCAGAACCCCGTTTTCTGAACAAATCAAGACTTTCTTAAAAAAAATGAATTGAAGATGGCGCTTAAAAAAATACATTGTAATCTTTATCAGGTTCCTCTGTTGGTGAGGTAGTATTTCCCAGTAAGATTTAAACACTGCCCTTCAGCCAGAGACAGCAGCTGTCTGAGAGAGCACGGGCTGGTATTCTGAATACACTCCAGGAGATACTGAAGAAAACTGCCGTACACTGAACAGAAGCAACAACTGTCATCTAAAAATGGAATATTAGAGATGGAGCTAATTTATGCCCCAATGGCTAGCCCTCTTCTAAGAGGCTGGAGGGAAATGAGACAAGAAGTGGGGCGGGGGCAGGCGGGAAGAGCAGGTCTGCCTTGGTCCTGCCAGGGCTCGGCGCCACCGGCCGGAGCTGATGGTGGGGGCTCTGTGGGCCGTTTCGCCCAGGCCTCATCTTGGGGAAGCGTCTCCTATTTAATCCTTCAAAACTGTTACCTAATGCATTTATAGCTGTAACTTATGTAATTTGTTTTGTTGCACTAAATATAAAATGTATCACAGTTCCCATAACTTATTTTGGCACTTGTTTGTGCTTTTCTAAGGTAGAGAGGTCCCACCTCTCAGCGACAGAGAAGCCCTTGTCTTCCTTCGTGCTATCGTGCTGCTGTTTCCCTCCCTTCTTAGCCTGTCCTTCCTGCCCATATAGCTCCTAACACTGAAGTCTAAATAGAGGTAGGATTTATCTTGCCCTGATGTAAGTGGGGTCCCCTTGTTTAAGCTATGGTGGCAGAGGGTGGGTGGATGCAGTTATCATGGTCGTGACATTTACTTTCATTTGGGATCCTCCTGCTATCCCAAACGAGCTTACTACTCTGCTGACATGCCTCCCTCTCCCCTTCTCCTCGCTTCTGTTTTCTGCCTGAGCCTTCATTTCCATCCATTTTTCTAATCTGATTCTCTATGCTCATTTCCGTGCATATCGTGCTGGTCATGAGAGCTGCCCCCTGTGAGTCTGATGCTGTGAGCCAATTGAACGTGAGTCCCCTACCTGTGAGCTACTCATCCACTCTTTCATTCAGTAACTACTCCCCGCATGTCTCCAGTGCAGCCACGGTGCTGGGTGCTCTGGGTACGACAGTGAGAAAGATAAACATCCTCTGCAGTTGCTGGATGCTTTTCCCGCCTTCCAGGTGTCCGGAGCTCAAGCCTCCATGCCTGGCCTCATCCACCTGTGTAGGATCCCAGTTACCTCCTCACCCTGGGAATCCAGGGGTAACTTCTGTTCATTCTGATGGAGGAATAATGTAGCAAAGCATCTTCCTGGGGAGAGGATCCTTTCTAAGTAATTCAGGTGCCAAGATGGATTGGAAAATACCCAAGAAGGAAGGAGGCTCTTCTTTTCAGGCTAAAGAACAGCTTTCTTGTTGGGAAGGGAATAATCAATCCCAGCTGGAGAAAAGAGACTAAGTGCCTTTTGCTTTTCCATTCAAATCTAATCTTGTGACATGAGTTTTTGACATGAGTAGCATTCTTGCCCAGACTTGTGCCCCAGGGAGAGGATGGTTATTTAATACAGCTGCTCTCCAAACAAAGCATATAACTTGATGATAAATGCTTACAGACAACTTCCTTTCCTCAGTGGTCCCAGTCCCAGTTTATTGACACCCCTGGAGATTTGCAAAAAAAAAAAAAAAATAGATGTTCTTTGAAAGAATATCATATCTCTGGATGCAAGATGAAGATAAGAAATTCTACATGTGTGCAGTTCATCAGTATTTCCCAGTTTATGAATTTCTTTAGGCAGGGATTCCTTTTATGCATTCCCTATGAAAGAGAAGTTTCCAGTGCCTTTAAAACTGGCCTTGTGTTATAGGGTAGAATAAGTCGGACATAGGATTTCGTATTTTTTTTTTTTTTGTCTTTTGATAGGAACTCTTTTTATGGATTAGTGATTACAAATCAACTTGCTGTTTTTCTTCTGAAACCTTAGATAGAGCTTTATCTGGAATACTTTTAGGTTTTTGTAATTTAAAAAAAATTTTTTTCCCCAGAATCTAGATTCCTTTGGGCCAAGAAATCTTGTCCCCTGGAATAACAGTTTTTTCTAAATCTTGAGACTTAAATGTCAAGTGTTGCTGCACTTTCCTTTCTTGTAACTGCAGATGAAGTCTATTGGCAAAAATGAATTGATTCACTCATCCTTGCTTCCATCTGAGAACTTGGTCACTATTATGGTTACAATATATAAACTAAGTTGAATATTCTAAGAAAATCGGCATTTAGTTGAAAGAATTTGAGTATTAACAGTGTACAGAATTTATCTTTGCAATTTATCAGAAATCATGTTAATGGTAGAATGATAATTTTTTTTTTTTTTTTTTTTTGCTTGGGCAGGCACCAAAAATCGAACCTGGGTTCTCAGGCATGGCAGGCGAGAACTCTGCCCCTGAGCCACCATTGTACAGCCTGATAATCTCTTAAAACCAAAAATATTAGGAATGGATCAATGAGATTAAAAAGAATTCAGGAAAACTAAGTCCTTGCCTGGTTTCAAAATAAAAAAAGAATTGCAGGATGATATATTCAATATGATGTAACTTATATATAAACAGTTTTTAAAACATTTCTTAATACTCCTGATTGTCTGTGGGTGCATAGATAATACAAGGTCTAAAAGCATAACTCAGATGGACCGTACCAAATACTTGAATAATTGACTGAAGAGTAGGGAGTATAAAAGGAAGGAAGGGAAGGTGTCACTGGGACTGGGGACCAGGAACAAAGGAAATTTTAACTTTAACATCTTTTATTTCCATTTATTAAAAGAATCTGAGGCAAATGTGGCAAAATTACATTTCTTAGTTCTGGGAGCTGGGCATTATTTGCTGTGTTCTTAGTTTCTGAATTACTTAAAAATATATTAAATTACCTTAAAACAACAAGTAAAGATTTTTTTTTTTACCACCTTCCTAAAATTCCACATAAATGGAGGTAGAGGCAGGTCAGCAGACATTAACCCTTTCCATGGGTATTTGCCTTTTTAGAGTGGGTCTTGGTAAACAGAATGAATCTAACCACTGAGAGATCTTGCTCTGAATTCATCTAAATGAAGTATTTGTTCTAACAACTCACAGATCAGTTGTGTATATATTAGTGTAACAAGTTTTGGTTGTATTTCCTGAACAGGTGCCTTTTAAACAGGAAAGCCTAATGTCAGTATTTGCCTTAGCCAGTATCACTTTCATTTTTTAAATGTTGCCCTAAATAATCCAAATGGATGGCATGCTTTTCGTTTCTGAATAGCCACAGGCATGCAACTTATTCAGGGGGTTACTTCAGCTGTAGAAGGGAGACCTTCATCTGCTCAAAAGACTGCACTGGGAGGAATTTTTCTTATTGCTTTTCATGTAGGATGTATGTTGGTTTGAAAATGAAAATTTTAATTCCTTGTCATGTAAAAATAGATGTAGCCCTAGGAACCAGAATCTTGTATTTTCTGCAGGACAGAAATGCCCCACTCATTTTGGACTCAAGTCTAACCTACTGACCTGACTGGACCACAGCATAAAACGAGGAAATAATTTCTTAGTTTTTAGACAGTGTGAATTTTGGGCACCCAAGTTTACGTTCTTTCTTCACAAGTAAGCCCTCTAATTCTCACCCAGTTACTTATATTTTACTCTTAAATTTCCTAAATCCAAAAATTCTGTCTTTAAACCCACCAAGTGTTAAATGCTGCAGATTAGAAGGAAGCAAAGGAACTGCTAAAAGAGAGGGTGTGGCACAGTAAGTGAAGATTCAGAGCATGCTGGCAAGGAAGGAGGGAAATAATTTTGTTAGGAAGAAGGAAACATGAAAAGTGACAAGTTACCTTTTTCTACAGGTATAATTTTCCTACAAACCGAAATGGCCACACTCTTTTATTGGAGCCTAGTAAACAGTGTTTGAACTGATGGTGCCGAGTAGATTGTTATTTTCCAGAACAAGTGCAAAATCAACTGACACTATTTCCCACGCCACCTTAAGAAACAGTTCCCTGAGCCTTCGTTCTAGGGGTCTGGACTACCTGCCCCCAGAAGTGGGGCGGGGTGGGGGGGGTCTCATATGATGTTGATTTTGTATGCAGAGAATGGATTCCTGAAGAATGTTGTAGGTTTTGCCTTTATTTAAAAAATTTTAAAGTTATGATGTTTATTAATATGTATTTATACTCTTAGAATTACAAATTTGGCAGCAAATGCTATAATCATGATTGTAACATATGTTTATAATTTTCTTTAAAGAAGAGCTAGCCAAGTTGTGTAAAGATATCCATTTCAGAACATATTCAGTATTCCCTAAGGTTTAGGAGGTTGGCCCGAACTTGTCCTGACCTTATAACATTCCTTAGAAGTTGATCCTTAAACAAAATAAATCCCATATATAAGCTTACATACTCGCCATTTATTTACTTCATACAAGTAGGACATAGAAAAATGATCTGGTTATATGGGTTTTAGGCAAGTATAAAAACTTCTCTGACTTACTTCAATAAGTTCTCTTCAGTTGCTTTTCATAAATTGTAAATCACACTGTCGCTACTTTTCTTCTTTAGGGAGACAGTGTGTGGTCAAGTTCAAAGAGAATGTCCCATTCCGATAGGCAGAGTCCAAATCTCAGCTCCTCACTGCCTGTGTGACCTTGCATATATTACTTAACCTCTCTGAGCCTCTGTTTTTTATGTGTACAATGGGAATTATAATGCCTCCTTCACAGAGTTGTTCTGGATTAAATGAGATTCATGTGTAAATGAGATTCTTGTGCAAAGTGTTTAGTTAGGTATTTCATGCTTGTTCCCTTTTCCTTTCTGTTGGAAATAGAAAAATTTGAATTAGAAAATTGCCACCTTTTACTTTAGTTTTCAGTTGCCTGTTCTGTAACACTTATGGTTTTATTCTTCATTTTATTGTTAGAAGATGACTGAAACCCGTTGCCTGAGTTCTGGAAAGTATTTATTCAAGGTCCAGTCACATCTGTTGAACATAGGCAGATTTAGCTTTTTTTTAAGAATTAGAGGAAAATTCATGATGGATGGCTTAATAGATTTCTTCCTGCTTCCTCACTTGCAGTCTTCTAAAATTTTTGCTGCAGCCTCATTCGCTTGGTGGAAAGTTCTAGCGTAGACTTGAACCTATTTCCGCTAGGAATTAGGATCCAGGCGCCTTGAGTGGAGACAGCAGAGGATCAGTTTAGAAATGATCTTTGCAGGAGGTGTGATCATGGTCTCTTCTCCCAAAATAAGTTTGGTAGTTAAATATATCTGAATTTTTAAAAGATCTTTTTATCTTAAAGATGGCCTATCTTTAGCCTCAGGATTCCATGATTAATCTTTTTTTTTTTTTTTTTTTTTTTTACTTTTTTTAGTGTATAGTATAACATATATACAAAGCAAAGAAATAAAAAAGCAATAGTTTTCAAAGCGCTGTTCAACAAGTGGTTTCAGGATAGATCCCAGAGTTTGTCATGAGCTACCATACAATCCTCTCAGATTTTTTTCCTTCTAGCTGCTTCAGAATATAGGAGGCTAGAAGGTTTAAATACTTTTTTATCATCACAATTGACTTTTTTTTCCTTCTTTTTTTTTGTGAGAAATAACATACATACAAAAAGCAATAAGTTTCAAAGCACTCCACCAAATTAGTTGTAGAACATATTTCAGAGTTTGACAATTCCCTTGTATTGTAAAACCATTTTAGGTTTTTACTTCTAGGTGCTCTGAGATACTGGAGACTAAAGGAGATGTAAATGTAATGATTCAGCTTTCATATTCATTTGGTAAATCCTTTCTTCTCTGTATAACTCCACCGTCACCTTTGATCTTTCCCTCCCTCTCTTTAGGGGTGTTTGGGCTATGGCCATTCTAACTTTTTATGTTGGAATAGTCTGTCGCTCATATGGGGTAGGGAGATGGAAGTATCTGATGTTCTGGAGAGAATTAGGTTTCAGGAATTATTTGGACCAAGGACCCATCTGGAGGTTGTAGGTTTCTGGAAAGTTACTCTAGTGCATGGAACCCTTGTTGAATCTTATATATTGCCATAGGTGTCCTTTAGGATTGGCTGGAATGGTCCTGATTAGGGTTTGACAGGTTATGACAGGTAGCAAGGACTACCTGAGGCTTGTGTAAGAGCAACCTCCAGAGTAGCTTCTCGACTCTATTTGAACTCTCTCTGCCACTGATACTTATTAGTTACACTTCTTTTCCCCCTTTTGGTCAGGGTGGAATTGTTTATACCATGGTGCTAGGGCCGGATACATCCCTGGGAGTCATCTCCCACGTCGCCAGGGAGACTTTAACCCCTGAATGTCATGTCCCACATAGGGGGGAGGGCAATGATTTCAGTGGCAGAGTTGGGCTTAGAGAGAGCCAGGCCACATTCATGATTTATCTTGATTAATGAATAGTCATTATTATGAGGAGGCTATGGTGAAGTGAAAAGATTAGGTCCAATATTTTTTACTGGAAGCCAACCGAATGCTGAAGTTGCCTGTAGATGTGATTGAGAAGCCCTTTACTGTAAGTATTGTCATCTTTTAGCTTCAGTCCTGTTTCCACGGCAACCACATAGTCCCTGAGTGCCTGGCTGAATGGCTCTACAGGCAGCTGAAAAACATTGGTATTCTAAGGAGCTTTCTTCCCGCTGTAGAAAGGGGTCCTTCCTTTACTGTGGGTCCAGCTAGCATTTACTAGAAGCAAAGCAGGCTGTTATTACGCTAAGTGTATTCTGGGTAGAGGGTAAGGAAGTGGGAAGACAGAATCCAGAACCCTATTTATTGACCTGTAAGATTGTTATTGTTGCACTTAACATTTTAGAAGGACCGGAACGACCCTTTCTTTATTTCAGATGTGGTTTCCCTGTTGATAAGTGAAACTTTTATTCCAGGGAAAGAAGTGGAAAGAAAAGGGTGTGTATGGGAGAATGTTACTTATGGTGAAGTAAATCTGCTGAATTTATGACGATCAAGTCTTTAGGTGGGCAGCATAGTTTAAAAAAAAAAAAAAGAACTTGCTAACAATAGAAATAGAAAGACAGTGGTTCAGGCAGCTATTAGATTTTTCCTTTATTCTGTTAAAATTGTCTTTTTTTGGAACCTTCCTTACCTATTTAAAAAAAGTCATATTTCTATTTGTTTGTGTAATAGAAAAATTATTTCTGATACAAATATTCTTTGGTGGTTCAGAATGACATGCAATTCCCTTTGATGTTTTATGGCTTGTAATATGACTGTTACTTAGAAAAAAGTCAAGAGCATCAATACAGTCTCATTAAAAGCCTATATAAATAATTTTTGTTTCAAATATAAGTGATTTACTGGACTTCCTTTGTGAGCACCTTCAAATCCTCTTTAGAAGTAAGCTTAGGTATTAACAGATTTTTTTAAACTACTCATCAGTGCAGAGAACCTTTGAGCCAAACTCTGATAATGAAAGCATTTAATTTTAATAGGAGGTGTGGATTTCTGGTGGTCTCTTGTTCTTTCTCTCTTGCCTTCTTTTTCTTTCAAACTCACACACATACAAACTCACATATATTTAAAATTAGAGACGAGCCATAAAAAGAACGTGTATTTTCTACTCCTGATACCCACAATTCCATTATTTTTTTCATCCACAATCCCGTTATTTTTTTTCATAAAATATGGTCCTTGTTCTGTAAGGTAGACGTGTCGAGGTTGCTAGGATTTTGACCTGTCTTCTGTCTAGACAAGTTAAGCCAGTTTAAAACAGACTCTCACTGAGATCCAGTGATGTCTATTTGTACTTTTATCAGGTCTTGGAAAATTCCAATAAAATAAAATGGATTTGTAAAGTACCTCAAAAGAACCTAATGTAATACAACCTCAAGTCTCTGAATAGCAGCAAGTAGCAGTTGGCTTTAATGCAGATTACTCCTCTAGCAAATAGTTACATCAGTAGATTTCACAAATCATTTTTCTCAAATCACCCTGAAATAATGAATTATGAAATTTAATCTCTGGAAGATTTTAAGTGTTCTAAGATAAATTGTTAAAAAGTGATTTTAAGATTTCTAGGTATAAAAATTGATTAGCCAAATATTTGCTGAATACTTTCTAAAAGGAGCTATAGCATTTGGCTGGTCTGCTCAAGATATGTATAGTTTATCTTAGGATAGAAAACCAAAACATCACAAACCTGGAAACCAGGGTTGTCCTGCATGATAAGGGTTGATAGGAATTCAGAGAAAAGAATGTGAAATAGAGCCTCAAGAGAGGGCTAAGCATTATTCTACCCCCACCGCCCCCCCCAAAAAAATCAAGCAGAAAACTCTTAAGACTTTGGGTAATTCACATCTGAAAGCAATGCGTTCTTCTTCTATTTAAAGTGGTCAGTCGCAAATCAGACATTGGAAGAGATAGATACTGGTTTTTCAATAGTTTGAAGATAAGGCAGGACTTGAATCTAGTGGTGCAGATCGATGAGAAAACTAATGACCACAGTTCAGCATGTTACAGTAGGATGAACGCTGTAATAGGGAAAACGCTGATAGTTATGGGAATAAAGGTGGGCAAAGAAGAGCTTGATGAAATTGACATCCCATAGAAAAAAATTTTCAATTATTTTTGAATTATATTTTAATAATATATTGTTTTTATTATTTTTTGAGAGCGATTATTTTTGAAGAATGTATTACTGATGATCGTGAATGATATATTACTGATGATCGTGAACAGAAAAACAAAAAGTGCAACTCTTTTTTCCATAATGTCAATAAAATACTCAACACTTAAAAAAAAAAAAAGAGGGCTAGGTAGAGGTGTGGGCTTCAAGGCACTTTAATCCTCATTCCTTCCATGGAAATTTATGGAACAAACCCTGTATGTACAGTGCTGTGTCGTGTGCAGGAATTAGAGTGATAAGCACAGTGGTCCTGTATGTGTGGAGGTTGCAGTCTTTTGAGTGGTCTGGACACCAAACTGGGCAGTTACTTCAGTGATCACCGCCAAGTTGGGTGAATTACAGGGAGTTATGGGAATGCATAGTTGGGATACTGAACCCATTAGGAGGGGCACCAAAGATTTCCTCGAGGAAACTGGAAAGAAATCTCAAATGTAGACAGTACTATTTACCTAAGGTATAGTGTGCCTTTCTTTTCTCCATCAGGAAAAGGTGCTCAACTTTTCTAAAAGAAGTCTTCTAAAATATAAATAGCTCTTTTTAGAAACTAATGTATTTAGACCTTAGAATTTTAGAGCAGGAAGATCTTAGAAAAATCTAACATGCTTTACCGCTAACTCCAGAATGCCAATGGATCAGGAAATGGAGACCCAGTGCAAACCTTTTGATTCAGAATGTAAGTGTCCAGCTAAAATTATAATTCACAGTGTCCTCTGTTTTTTCTATTTTGAGGAAAAACAAACATGCATAGTATTTGTATCAGAACTCATGCCTTTCATATTAAAATAATATTAATGTATGTTAAGTATATCCTTTAACTGAAACCAAATAGTGGGGAAAAAAGTGGTTGTGGCAATCCACTACGAACACTGAAATGATGGCTGGCACCTCTTCACCCCAGCCTTATTAA
The DNA here is from genome assembly GCF_023851605.1 of Tamandua tetradactyla. Taxonomy (NCBI): domain Eukaryota; kingdom Metazoa; phylum Chordata; class Mammalia; order Pilosa; family Myrmecophagidae; genus Tamandua; species Tamandua tetradactyla. The sequence goes on along the minus strand of NC_135348.1, from coordinate 17,671,754 downwards.
GCTGTCTGCTAAAGGATAGAAAAATTACTGCTTTCAAATGGCTCCCATTCATTTGGAAAGCTCAGATGAGCTCCCATAGATACATTATTTCTCAGTTGGATGTTTCACCATTAGATCTAGCTGATTGCTTTAATTTTGTACCTTAGCAGAAATATTACTTTGTATAGCTTTCTTTTATAAGCCACGTAGCATCCATTATTCTTAAAGAGCTTCTGGGAAAATTAATTCTTCCTTGCACTGAAGAAAATAATTTAGAGCAAACAGTGATAGGTCTTCTAACCTGATACACTTTCCTAACCTTTGTTAGGAAATGATTTCAATACATTTTATTCTTGATGTTGAAATGTTTTCTGTGAGACAGATTTAGTTATATGATCTGTATCCCACTATAAAATTGCATGATAAAAGGAACAAACAGATGACCAGGGCTAAAGAACAAGGAATATATTATAAAACATGACAATAGAATTAACTTAATGTTGAAACATGGGCAATATTACAAAGTTATTAAATGTTTTTTTCTATGGGATGTCATTTTCATCAAGTTGTTTGTTCACCTTTATTCCCATAACTATCAGGATTTTACCTATTACAGCGTTCATCTGACTGTAACATGTTGAACTGCAATCATGATTTTTCTCATCTGTCTGTACCCCTAGATTCAATGCTTCTTGTCTTTTGTTTATGCCTGGCATGTAGTAGAACTAGACTAATGTTAGAATGAATATACACTAGTAAGTTCATGTGGCTGCTATTGGTAAGAGCAAGTTATTTTAGCCCACGTTAGACCCTGGTTGTGGTGGTTTGAAGCTGTCATGTACCCCAGAAAAAGCCATTCCTGTGGGTGCAGACCTAGTGTGAGTGGGGCCTTTTGATTGGGATGTTTCGATTGAGATGTAACTTGCCTCATTCAGGGTGGGTCTTAACCTCATACTGGAGTCCTTCATAAGAGATGAATTTAAGAGACGCTCAGAGAAATGAGACAGACTAATGTCAGTGGTTGAGAGATTTCAAATAGAGTCGAGAGGTTATCCTGATGCATTATATAGATATCCCCTTTTTAGTTTATGGTGTGTTAGAGAGGCTAGATGAAAGTGCCTGAAACTGTACAGCTATGTTCCAGTAGCCATGTTTCTTGAAGATAATTGTATAATGATATGGCTTTTGCAATGTGACTTTGTGGTTGTGAAACCTTGTGTCTGAGGCTCCTTTTATTGATGGTTTGGACAGATGAGTAAAAACTATGCATAAGAAATAGACAAATAATAGGGGGAACAAAGGTTAAAATAAATTGGGTAGATGGAAATACTAGTGGTCAATGAGAGGGAAGGGTAAGGGGTATAGTATGTATGAGCTTCTTTTTTCTTTCTATTTCTTTTTTCTGGAGTGATGCAGATGTTCTAAGAAATTATCATGGTGATGAATATACAACTATGTGATGATATTGTGAGCCATTGATTGGACACCAAATATGGAGTGTTCATATGTTAAGAATGTTCATGCTTGTATGTTTTATCAATAAAAATTTTAAAAAAAGAAAAATAAGAGAGAAGCTCAGAGAGAAAAACCCAGGAGTAGCTAAGAGAAGACCCATAGAAGCTCAGCGAGGAAACCACTGAAGCGAGAAGTTGAAAGCAGTGAAACCTGGGACCAGAGGACCAGCAGTTGCCAGCCATGTGCCGTCCCATGTAGCAGAGATGTCCCAGATGCTGACAACCTTTCTTCAGAGAAGGTATTGTCCTGTTGATGCCCTAATTGGGACATTTTAACGACGTCAGAATGACTCTAAGTTCTGTAAATTTGTAAGCTTATAAATCCTTATTGTAAAAGGCAACCCATATGTGGTATATTGCATTCCGGTAGCCTTAGCAAACTAAATACTGGACATTTACCAGATGTTTCATTTTGAAAAGGGTCACCTGAGTTTGAGGCACCACAAGGAACAATTAGAACATGTAGTCTCATATACTTGTGAAATTTATGCATGAGTAAATAATGACTGTATTATACTAAGGAGTAATTACCCAAATATAATTTTAGCATAAAAATTAAATCAATGTGCTTATAGTTCCACTTATCTGTTATCTAAAAATGTTGATATTCATATATATAGCTTACATATATAGATATAAAGTAATAATTTGCTTTGCTTTGATATACATTTAAATCAAACTTTTCTTGTTTACTTGATAATTATTCTAGGAAATGCTAGTTGAAACTATTTAATGTATGCATGTAAACATACTCATATTTACATGCGAATTAAATGAGTCATATTGTATGTTAAATTTTGGGACTGTAATTTTCTATAAGTGAAGAATATCAATATATTGTTTCCAGGTTGTCAATGATATTTTCTGGGATAATACCCAATTTACAGCATGCTTCATTTTATTGTACTTTGCTTCCCTGTGCAAATTGCAGATACTGTGTTTTTTGTAAATTGAAGATTTGTGGCAGCACTATGTTGAGCAAGTCCATCAGTGCTATTTTTCAAGCACCATATGCTCGCCTTGTGTCTGTGTCCCATCTTGGTAATTCTCATAATATTTCAAACTTCTTCATTATTATTGTGTCTGTGATGGTGATCTGGGATCAGTGATCTTTGATGATGTTACTATTGTAATTTGTTTTGGGGTGCCATGGAACACACCCATATAGAACTTAGAAGATAAATGTTGCTGTGTTCTGACTGCTCTACCAGCTCCCTCTCCCTGGGCCTCCTTGTTTCCTGAGACACAGTAATATTGGAAGTAGTCCTATTAATGCTTTCTCAGTGTTCATGTGAGAGTCTGTCACTTTAAATCAAAAGCTAAAAGTGATTAAGCTTAGTGAGGGAGGCACGTTGAAAACTGAGAGAGGTGAAAGCTTGGCCTCTTGTGCCAAGTATGCAGTTAGACAAGTTGTGAATGATAAGGAAAACTTCCTGAAGGAAATTAAAAGTGCTACTCCAGGAAACACAAGAATGACTAAAAGCAAAACAGCTTTATTGGTAGTATGGAGAAAGTGTAGTGCTGTGGACAGAAGATCAAACCAAGCACAGCATTCCCTTAAAGTACTTCTATTCCAGAGCAAGACCCTAACCCTCTTCATTTCTGTGAAAGCTGAGAGAGGTGAGGAAGCTGCCGAAGGAAAAATCTGAAGCTAGAAAAGATTGGTTCATGGGGTTTAAGGAAAGAACCTGTCTCCATAGCATCAAAGGAGAGATGAAGGGCTCTGGCCAAAACTCCCTTTGTGGGTCCCTGGCATTATTTTGGCTGGGAAAGACTGACTTGGGAGACTCCTCTCTGCTCTATCTCCCCCTCACTCCCACAATTTTCCCTTTAGGCAAAATCAACTTGATACAATGAGAGTAAGAAACAATTGGGGCAGGGAGACTGGGGCAAACACTTACCTGCTTTAGGTCTGGCAAGAGCCACCTCAGAGAGGAAGGAAGTCTGTCTGCTGGGAAGTAGAGGGGCCATTGAAACGCATTCCTATAAACAGAGTAACTCCTAAGGCTCCTAACAAGTACAAGCCCAGGACAAGGCACAGACCCAGAAAATACAGGGAGAGCCCTGCACAGTGCAGTTGCTTGGGCAGACCTTCCAGATAGGAGGGCTAACAATCAAGAAAATCTCTGTTATGGTACCAACTGGTTATAGACTCAAGAAAAACATATCCCAGGGGATAAATCCATATCGAACACTTAAAAATATTAAAATGTGTATGTGTAACAGAAGATTACAAGATAAAGAAATAGGAAATGATGGCCCATCCAAAAGAGGATAAAAATACAGAAAACATTAATAAAGAAGATCACACTGTGGACATACTGTATAAAGACTTTAGAAAATGATTTTCAGTATGCTCAAGGAGATGAAGGAAAAAGCAGAGAAAGAAATAAGGACATTAGGGAAACAGTGAATGAACAATATGGGAATCTCAAGAAGAGAAATTTTTAAAGGAACCAAAGAGAACTACTAGAGTTGAAGACCACAGTAGCTGAAATGAAAAATTTGAGGAGGGTTTCAACAGCAGATTGGAGGTGGCAAAAGAAAGAATCAGTGAACTTAAAGATGACAAGACAAAGAAAGAATCAGTGAACTTAAAGATGACGAGACAGTTGAAATGTGTCAAGCTGAAGAGCAGAAAGAAAAAATAATTATAAAAAGTGAAATTAGCCTAGAATATCTCTGAGATACTAAAAAGTGTACCAATATATGCACTGTTGTGGTCCCAGAAGGAAAAGAAAGAGAGAAAGTGGCAAAAGGAATATTCAGTGTCAGTATTGCAGGGTGTTGAAAATAGATGGTCATTCATATTTTAAAACTTCAACTTCTATGTGAGATTGAAGCAAAAAATGTTTATTTGGTACAAAATTTATATTTTGACTAGTGTATTTCCTAATACAACTTATATAGACAGGCTAATTGAACACTATAAGTACATGGAACCTTGAGTAGAGCATGAGATTTTGTAGGTTTGTCCAGTGTGATGCCCTAATAAATCCCAGAGTGATTTGAACAGTGAATAAAGAAGTGTTTGCAAAGTCCCCTTGGGGGAATGGGGAGAAAGGGGAGAAAGTCAACTTCCCCATTTGGAGAATTCCTGATATTCTCACGAGCAGTAGGGACAACCAAATCAATAGGCTGAGCCTTCAATCTTGGGGTTTGTTCCTATGAAACTTAACTCCACAAAGGATAGGCTAAGCCTGTGTAAAATTATGCCTGAGAGACACCCCTAGAGAACCTCTTTTGTTGCTCAGATGTGGCCTCTCTCTCTCTTGGTGAACATGGAAAGGAACCTCACTGCCCTCCCCCCCTCTACGTGAGACATGACTCCCAGGGGTGTAAACCTCCCTGGCAATGTGGGACAGAAATCCTAGAATAAGCTGGGACTCAGCATCAAGGGATTGAGCAAACCTTCTTGACCGAAAGGGGAGGAGAGAAGTGAGACAAAGTGTCAGTGGCTGAAGAAATTTCAAACAGAATCGAGAGGTTTATCCTGGAGATTATTCTTATCATCATATAGGTATCCCCTTTTTAGTTTAAGGTGTATTCGAGAGGCTAGAGGGAAGTGCCTGAAACTGTAGAGCTGTGTTCAGGTGGCCATGTTTCTTGAAGATGATGTATAATGATATAGCTTTCGCAGTGTGACTGTGTGATTGTGAAAACATTGTGTCTGATGTTCCTTTTATCTATCATATGGACAGATGAATAAAAAAATATGGATTAAAAATAAATGATAGGGGGAACAAATGTTAAAACAAGTCGAGTAGATTGATATACTAGTGATCAATGAAAGGGAGTGGTAAGGGGTATAGAAAAAAATAATAAAAATAAGGGGAACAGGTTAAAATATATTAGGTAGATGGAAATGCTAGTGATCAATGAGAGGGAGGGGTAAGGAGTATGGTACGTATGAGTTTTTTCTTTTTTCTTTTTATTCCTTTGTCTGGAGTGATGCAAATGTTCTAAAAAACTATCATGGTGATGAATACACAACTATGTGATGATATTGTGAGCCTTTGATTGTACACGATGTATGGAATGTTTGTATGTTAAGAGTGTTCGTCTTTATATGTTGTTTTGGTTTGTCAATTAAAAAATAAAAAAAGAGTTAAAATTATCAAAACAAAAGTCAACAAAATGATGCTGCAATAATGGGATACTCACATGGAAAAAGAATGAAATATGGCCCTGGACATATAGCATATGGGGGAAAAAAGGAATATTCAAAGAAATAATGTCAGTAAATTTCCTAAACTTAGCAGAAGATGTGAATGTGCACATCCAAGAAGCCCAGAGAACACCAAACAGAACAAACTGTAAGAAAAGTACACCCTATCACATACTGATCAGACAGTTGGATACAAAGGAAGAGTTCTGAATGCTGCAATAGAAAAATAGTTTTTTACGTAAAAGGGAGCCCCGATTAGATTAAGTACCGGTTTCTCATCAGAAACCATGGAGACAAGAAGCCAGTGGGTTGAAATACTCAAACTGCTGAAAGAAAACAGTTGCCAGTCAAGAACTTTATATGCAACGAGACTTTCTTTCAAAAACGAAGGAGAGATTAAGACATGCCCAGATAAACAAAAGCCGAGGGAGTTCATCACAACTAGATCTACCCTACAAGAAATACTAAAGGGAGTTTTTCAGACTGAAAAGAAAAGACAGTAGACAGTGGCCCAAAGCAATATAAAGAAATAAAGACCTCCAGAACGGGTAACCATTTGGGTAGTTGTAAATGCCAGTACTATTGTATTTTATGGTATGTTCCTGCCCTTCTTAATCCAACTGGTGCTAAAATACACATGCATAAATCTGTGGTTTTGGACTTATGTACCAGAAATATATCCAGAAATAAATGAGAAGGGACTCAATGTGATATAATATAAAATATCAAATTAATATGCAAGTAAGCATTAATGGAAGAATTGAAGTGCAAAAATGTATAAGACTAAAAATGTTTAAGAACTAAGTAGTGAAATGGTAGAAGAAAGTCCTGAATTATCAGTAGTGAATTTATATATTTAGTTTTTAGTTAATTTAAAAAAAAATGTAACAATAGACACAAACATTAACATATAATCATTCCCTTCTACATATATAATCAGTAATTCACAGTATCACATAGTTGTATATTCATCATCATGATCATTTCTTAGAACATTTGCATCAATTCAGAAAAAGAAATAAAAAGACAACAGAAAAAAATTCATACATACCATACCCCATATCCCTCCCTTTAGTTGATCACTAGCATTTCAATCTACTAAATTTATCTTAGCATTTGTTCCCCCTGTTATTTATTTTTATGCTGTATGTTTTACTTGTCTGTTGATAAGGTAGATAAAAGAAGCATCAGACACAAGGCTTGTTGTTTTTTTTTGGTATAGTTAGAAATTTTATTAAGTACAGATATAACTCTAGTATTTATATATTCTCAAGAGGCATTTAATTAATTAGCAAAGATTTCAGGCTGTACTTAATTACCTTCAATTTAAAACTATAAGAATCTTTTTTTATTAATTTTTAATTTTTTTTAAATACCAAAAAAACCACCAAATGCAAACATTATAACTTTTGATCATTCGGTTCTACATATATAGTCAGTAATTCGCAATGTCATCACATAGTTGCATATCATCATCATGATCATTTCTTTGAACATTTGCATCTATTCAGAAAAAGAAATAAAAAGAAAACAGAAAAAATTCATACATACCATACCCCCCACTCCTGCCTTTCACTGATCATCATGATTCACATAGAGGGGAGGGCAATGAGTATGCTTGTTGTGTTGGCTGCAGAGAGAGAGGCCACATCTGAGCAACAAAAGAGGTTCTCTTGGGGGTGACTCCTAGGCCTAATTTTTTTTTCCTACCACTAACTTTTTTTCTTTTTTTTATTAATTAATTTTTTTTTTAATTTAACAACAAACACATTCTTAATTTATGATCATTCCGTTGTACATAGATAATCAGTAATTCATAATATATCACGTAGTTGCATATTCATCATCATGATCATTTCTTAGAATATTTGCATTAATTCAGAAAAAGAAATAAAAAGAAAACAGAAAAAAATTCATACATAATCATACCCCTTACCCCTCCCTTTCACTGATCACTAGTATTTCAATCTAAATTTATTTTAACATTTGTTCCCCCTATTATTCATCTTTATTCCAAATGTTTTACTTGTCTCTTGATAAGGTAGATAAAAAGAGCATCAGACACAGGTTTTCACAATCACACAATCACATTGTGAAAGCTATATCATTATACAATCAAATTCAAGAAACATGGCTGTTGGAACACAGCTCTACATTTTCAGGCAGTTCCCTCCAGCCTCTCCATTACATCTTTTCTTTTTTTTATTAATTTTTTTATTAAAAAAAACAACAAACATTCTTAACTTATGATCATTCCATTCTACATACATAATCAGTAATTCACAATATCATCACATAGTAGCATATTCATCATCATGATCATTTCTTAGAACACATGCATCAATTCAGAAAAAGAAATACAACAGAAAAAATTCATACATACCATACCTCTTACCCCTCCCTTTCATTGATCACTAGCGTTTCAATCTAAACTTATTTTAACATTTGTTCCCCCTATTATTTTTTTTATTCCATATGTTTTACTCATCTGTAAACAAGGTAGATAAAAGCATCAGACACAAGTTTTCACAATCACACAGTCATGTTGTGAAAGCCATATCATTATTCCATCATCACCAAGAAACATGGCTACTGGAACAAGCTCTACATTTTCAGGCAGTTCCCTCCACCCTCTCTATTACATCTTGACTAACAAGGTAACCTCCAGGATAACCTCTCAATTCTGTTTAGAATCTCTCAGCCATTGACGCTTTATTTTGTGTCATTTTGCTCTTCCCCCTTTTGTCAAGAAGATTTTCTCAATCCCTTGATGCTGAGTCCCAGCTCATTCTAGGATTTCTGTCCCACATTGCCAGAAAGGTCCACACCCCTGAGAATCATGTCTCACTTAGACAGGGGGAGGCCAGTGAGTTTGCTTGTTGTGTTAGTTGAAGAGAGAGGCTACATCTGAGCAACAAGAGGTTCTCTTGGGGGTGACTCTTAGGCCTAATTTTAAGTAGGCTTGACCTATTCTTTGTGGTGTTGTTTCATATGAAAAAACCCAAGGATTGGGTATTCAGCCTATTGCTTTGGTTGTCCCCACTGCTTGTGAGAATATTAAGAATTCTCCACTTGGGGAAGTTGAATTTTCCCCCTTTCTCAGCATTCCCCCAAGGGGACTTTGCGAATACTCTTTTACTCTCAGTAGTGAATTTAAGTATAAATGGATTAAACTCTCCAGTCAAAAGGCAGAGATGAGCAGAATGGATAAAAAAGCATGTCCCAACTACACGCTGTCCACCAGAGACTCACCTTAAATTCAAAGACATAAGTAGGTCAAAAGTAAAAGGATGCGAAAAAATATACCACATAAATGGTAACCAAAAGGGATTTGGAGTAACTATACAGATATTAGATAAAATAGACTTTAAGTAAAAAGCAGTTACAGTGGAGAAAGACTCATAATACACTTAGAAAGGGTTCAATTCATCAAAAAGACATAAGAATTATAAATATATATATCTGACAGAAGAGCCCCCAGATATATGAGGCATAAACTGACAGATTTGAAGAGAGAGATCAGTGGTTCTACATTAATAGTGGGAGACTTTAATACACCACTTTCAATAATGGGCAGAACATCTAGACAGAAAATCATTAAGGAAATACAGGACTTGAAATGGTATTGTAAACCAATTAGACTTAACGGACATATATAGAATACTTCACACAACTAGTGCAAACTCCAGTAGCCAACAGCATCTTTGAAAAGAAGAATGAAGTTCGAGAATTCTCTCTTTAACAAATGGTGTTGGGAAAACTGGATCTCCAATTGCAAAAGAATGAAGGTGGACTGGTTCTAGTTTGCTAGCTGCCAGAATGCAATATACCAGAAACAGAATGGTTTTTAATAGGGGGAATTTATTAAGTTGCAAGTTTACAGTTCTAAGGCCATGAAAATGTCCCAATTAAAGCAAGTCTATAAAAATGTCCAAATTAAGACACCAACAAGATGTTACTTTCACTCAAGAAAGGCCTATGAAGTTCGGGGTTTCTCTCTCAACTGGAAAGGCACATGGTGAACATGGCAACGTCTGCTAGTGTTCTCTCCTGGCTTCTTGTTTCATGAAGCTCCCCCAGAGAAGTTTTCCTTCGTCATCTTGAAAGGTCTCTAGCTGCATAGGCTCTCATGGTTCTCATGGCACTGAGGCTTTTTTCAAAATGCTTCCTCTTTTAAAGGATTCTAGTAAACTTATCAAGACCCACCTGGAATGGGTGGAGTCACATCTACCTCAAATCAAAGGTTAATACCCACAATTGGGTGAGTCACATTTTTGTGAAGATAATGTAATTAAATTTCCAACCTGCAGTGCTGAATAGGGTTTAAAAGCAACGGCTGCCTCCACAAGATAGATCAGGATTAATACATGGCTTGCCTAGGGTACATAATCCTTTCAATCCAGCACAACCCCTATCTCACACCATATACAACAATCAACCCAAAATGGACGAAAGACCTAAATATAAGAGCCAGAACTGTAAATCTGCTCCCTCATTGGCTGCTCCTTCGCTATCTTTGCTGGCTTTGCTGCTTCTCCTGATCTCCTAATGTTGGTGTGTTCCAGAGCTCAGGCCTTAGACCTCTACTCTGTGTACATGTGCTACTATGTACACAGAGTAGAGGTCTGTGTACAGCTGTAAGATGACCTCACAGCTTTAAATAAAACCGTATACTTGTGAATCCCAAATTTACATCTCCAGTCTAGTCTTCCCCCTGAAATCCAGATTTGAGTATATCCATCTCTACTTCCAACAACTCCACCTAGGTGCTTGTAGGTTTTTCACATTTTACATGTCCAAATCTGAATTCATGAGCATCCTCTCCACCACTAAACTTGTCCAACCTACATTCCTCTCTGTCAGAATTAATGGCATTTCCATACTTTTAGGTTGCACAAGCCAAAAATCATGACCTGTGAGAGTCCCTTCTCTTTTCTCATATCCAGGGTGAGCCTTCTCACTGCTTTTGTTCCTAACACAAGCCCCCATCCTCTCTTGCTGGAGTAGCAGTAGCAGCATCCAGTTAGGCTACTGTCTGTCTTTGCCTCCTACAGGCTGGTCTTGGCACAGTGTAATCCTGTTGAACTGCCACTCATGGTGTGTCAGTCCTCTGCTCAGAAACCTTCGTTGGTTTCCTGTCTCACTCAGAATAAAGTCCTTACCGATGGCTGATGAGGCTCTAAACAATCTGCTCTACCTGCCGTCAATTTTTCTGATCTCTTCTACAACTCTTCCACCTCCCTCACTGTGTTTCTTGTGAACGCGACAAGCCTGACCTTTCCACAGAATTCTGTTTCCTCTGCATCGATTAATTTCCCCATGGTATCCATGTGGCTTGCTCCCTCACCTCTTTTTTTATTCAAATAATCACCTTTGCAATAAGGCCTTTCTCACCACCCTGTTTGGTAATGTAGCATCTATCCTCTGAGTTCACTTTATCTTTCTCTATGGTACTTTTTACCTCCTAAAATTGCATAAATTTACTTATGCATTTTGTTTATTTTCTGTCTCCCCATACTTGTTCCATGAGGGCAAGGTCTTTTGTCCCTTTTTTCCCCCTCTTTACTGATGTATCTGTAGCACCTAGAATAGTTCCTGGCACATAGTTAATGCTGGAGAAAAATTTTTTAAATGAATGAATGGAGGTGGGAGCTTAAAATTTTATGTAAAATGTGTCAGTTGTCAGTGCCCTGGGTATACTTTTATTAAGTATATTTTGTCAAAAGATGTTTGTTTATGCCAGCCATACCATTTATTCATCTGCTATTTACCATTTCTTGTCGGTAGTCATGACTTATTTGTGGAAAATCTGAAACTAATTGAAAATTAATTTGGTTAACTATTTAGCCAAATATGCACTCAAGGGCTAGAGTGGTAATCAAAGGGTAGCAAGCGTATCATGCAAGCAATGTTTGGAAAGCTGCTCTTCAACCAGCAGATGAAATCATTGAAAGTTTAATTAGGAAGAATTAAATAGAACTGCTGGAGGAAAATAAACCACCTTAGTTATGTTATGCTCCCTAGATTTATTAAATATTTTTACTCCACATAGTAAATAACTTTATTGTTTACTTTAGTATTTATTCTAGCCAAAGGTGAAGTAATTTAATACCAGATGAAGCATTTTCTTGTAATAAAATCAGTTGAAGATTAATTAACTCATTTTTATAATGGACATTCATATGGGTATATTTGAGTTTTTTTTATTAGAGAAGTTGCGGGTTCACAGAATAATCATGCATAAAATACAGGAGTCCCATATATTATCCAATTAATAGCACCTTGCATCGGTGTGATACATTTGTTACCATTGATGAAAGCACATTTTTATGATTGTACTATTAACTATAGTCCATGGTTAAAATAGGATTCACTGCTTGTGTTGTGAAGCCATAGATATTTAAAATTTTCATTCTAGTATCATTTATGCAACTAACATTTTCCCCTTTTAACCACATTCAGGTATATATTTCAGCACTGTTAATTATGTTCACAGCATTGTGCTGCCATCACCACCACACATTACCAAAACATTTCCATTGCTCTAAAAATGCTTGTCCCTGATAACCTATATTCTAGATTCCGACTTAGAATTTGCTTTTTCTAATTATTTCATAACAGTGAGATCATACAGTATTTGTCTCTTTGCATCTGGCTTATTTCATTCAACATGACTTCAAGGTTCACCCATGTTGTTGCATGTATCAGAACTTTATTCCTTTTTCATGGCTGAATAATATTCCACCATGTGCATATAATATTTTGTTTTCCATTTGGCACTTGAAGAACACTCAGGCTGCTTCTGTGATTTGGCAAGTGTGAATCTGGCCATTATGAACAGTGGTGTGCAAGTGTTTGTTCTAGTTCCTGCTTTCAATTCTTTGGGGTATATACCTAGTAGAGAGATGCCAGGTCACATGGAAATTCTATACTTGGCTTTCTGAGCAACTGCCAAACTGTCTTCCACAGCAGTTACACCATTTTACATTCCTACCAGTAATGAATGAGTACTCCTGTTTCTCTACATCCTCTCCAACAGTTGTAATTTTCCGTTTTTAGAATAGTAGCCATTCTAGTGGATGTGATTAGCGTCTCATTGTGATTTCGATTTGCATTTCCCTGACGGCTAATGATGTTGATCGTCTTTTCATGTGCTCTTGGTCCTGTTGGATATCTTCTATGGAGAAATGCCTATTTAAGATTTTGGCCCATTTTTAAATTGGGGCATTTGTCTATTTGTCGTTCAGTTCATGGATTTCTTTATGGTTTCTGGATATTAAACCTTGTTTTAGTTCCTAGGCTGTTCAAGCAAATACCATGAGATGCATTGGATTCCCCAATGGAATTTGTTCATTCATGGTTTGAGTTTGGGAAAAAAGGCCAAATCAAGGCATCATCAAGGTGATGCTTTCTTCCCAGAGACCGTGGAGTTCTGCCACTAGCTGCTGACAATCTTTGGCCCTTAGCTTGTCACCTGGCAAGGTACATGGCAGGGTCTCCTGGTCTCTTACTTCTCTTCTAGGTTCAGTTTCAGTTTCTTGCTTCCTGTGCCTTTCTCTCTATCTGAATTTCATTTCACTTCTAAAGGACTTTAATAGGGTTGAGACCCATCCTGATTGGGCTGGGCCACACTTAACTGAAGTAACCCCATTAAAAGTTCCTGTTACAGTTGGTTCACACCCACAGAATGGAGTAAGTTTAAGAACATGTTTTCCTGGGGGACATACAGCTTCAAACAAATCCTTATTGATATGTGGTTTCCAAATAGTTTCTCCCATTGTGTAGGTTGTTTCACTTTCATGATAAAGACCTTTGAGGCTCAAAAGTTTTTTTTTTTAATTTTTATTTAGAAATGGTAAAAGTTTATTCTTGTCATTTTGTTAGTGATAATAAAATGCATGAAGTCTAGACATTTTCTGGTGTGTATTTCTGTTTATACTGACTGAGGGTTATTTCTGTACAGTAATGTCAGTAGCATTTGTGAAAGTGATTTTTTTCTTTTTCTAGTAAAAGCATAGAACCAATAAGGTCCTATGGCAATCAGTGGAAAAAACGATACTGTAGCATGTGTTTTTTTAAATTAATTTTTTGACTTTGTCTTTTCGGTGAAAAATAACATACATACAAAAAAGCAGTAAATGTCAGAGCACATCACAACGATCAATTCCAGAACAGATTTCAGAGTTTAGTATGAGTTGCAGTTCTACAATTTCAGGTTTTTACTTCTAGCTACTCGAATATACTGGAGACCAAATGAAATATCAATATGATTCAGCAGTCATACTCATTTGTTAAACCCTACCTTCTCTGTATAACTCCACCATCATCTTTGATTTTCCTCCCACTCTTTAGGGGTATTTGGGTTATGCCCATCCTACCTTTTTCATGTTGGAATGGGGCTGTTGGTAATATGGGATGGGGGATGGGACTAATTGGTGTTCTGGAGATGCTGGGCCCCTCTGCATTTCAGAACTTATCTGGTCCAGGGACCCATCTGGAAATTGTCAGCTTCTGGAAAGTTACCCATCTTTATGGAAAGTTGCATGGCACCTTTGTAGAATCTTAAATAACATGAGAGGTGTGTCCTTTAGGATAGGCAGGAATTAGTTGGGGATTGGCAAATTATGATAGGTAGCAGTGTCTAACTGAAGCTTGTGATTGAGAGACCTCCAGAGTAGTCTCTCAACTTACTTGAACTCTCTCAGCCACTGATCCCTTATTTGTTACGCTGCCTTTCCCCCTTTTGGTCAGGATGGAATTGTTCATTCTCTGGTGTCAGGGCCAGGCTCATCCCTGGAAGTCATCTCTCATGCTGCTAAGGAGACTTTCACCCCTGAATGTCAATGATTTCACTTGCAGAGTTGGGCTTAGAGAGAGAGGCCACATCTGAGCAACAAAAGAGGGCCTCCAGGTGTGACTCTTAGGCATACCTATAGATAGGCTAAGCTTTTCCACAACCTGCATAAGCTTCACAAGAGCAAGCCTCAAGATCAAGGGCTTGGCCTATTGATTTGAGTGTCTTTAATGTTTGACACAATATCAAGGTTTTTCCCAGTGGTAAAGTTTAGTAGTTCCATTTTTTTTTCTCCCATCCCTCAAGTTACTTTGCTAGTCTTCATTTATTATCTGCTTAATATACTCTGGGATGTATCCAGGCATTACATTAAACTATACAGGATTAAATGCCCTTATGCTTATTCTGGGCTCCTTGTATTCAGATTGTTTAAATGATCTATCTAGACAGGTTGAGTTAGATGAATGTGCTACAGAAAATTTAGGTTCTAGACAAAATAAACTTTTCTTCCTTTGGCCTCAAAGAGTAGATGAGGCTCTAAAATACAGAGACTGTCTTCCTTACCCCTGTATTCCAAATTGCCTTAATCCTAACCTTACTGGTTTTGTTCTTATCTCTGAGTACCAGGCTGTACATGTATAAAACAGCCTCTCAAAATCCAGAAATAACAATTACCACTCCAGACTAAATGTGGCTGCTTTAAGTCTAGGCCCTTGTTTTATTGCATGTATTTTCTAAATGAGACCATACAGTATTTGCTGTTTTGTTTCTGGTGTTCCCACATGTTCAGTCACATCAGCGCATGCCTCACAACTTCATTCCTTTTTGTAGCAGCACCGTGTTTGAGCAAATGTTTAAACCATTGTTCACCAATCTATTTCTCAGTCAGTGCATCCTTCCGCCCCCTCTCTTCATTGGGCATCATGTATAATATCCAAAGTCCACAACCCATAAACACTCTCACTTTTAGATAATTTCATTCTTCCCAAGAGAAAGATAACCAATTAAACACACCCTCACCAAATAGAAAATCCAAACCTGCCCTTAACTCTTTCTATCCCCCCATTGTTTACCCCTGATATTGCTGTGGTACTGCTGATGTTTTCCTGTTAAACATAGCTCAAAGCATGCAATAGCAGTTTTCCCGCTGTACCCTGAACTTACTCTTTGTACAAGATTCATACCTTTGCAGTAGTTCATGCAAGAACTTATTTATATTTGTAGTACTCATCAGTGGGACACATGGATCTATACACCCCTTTCAATCTTGTTTGCCTTCAATATGGTGATATTACTTATAGATCCACTAATGAACTGCCTTCACTCCTATCTCTTTCCTTACATTTGAGTTCAACCTCGTTAGCTAACTGTTCATTCACCTCTAGCTTGCGTGTATCTCTAGGTCTCCTGTATTCTGTATTATAAATCTCTGAGTTTACCTTTACCATGGTCATAAAAGCGAAACTATATAGTAGCTATCCTTTTGTGTCTAGCTTATTTCACTCCACATTATGTCCTCAAGATTTATCTATGTTTTCATGTGTTTCGGGACATCATTTTGTCTTATGCTGCATAAACTTGCATCGTATGTATTTACCACATTTTGTCAATCCACTTGTCTGTTGATGGGTACTTGAATTGTTTCCATCATTTGGTGACTGTGAATAATGCTGCTATGAACATCGGTGTGCAAATATCTGTTTGTTTCACTGCTTTTAGCTCTTCTGGGTATATACTCAGTAGTGCTATTCCTGGGTCATAAGTAAACTTGATATTTAGTTTCCTAAGGAACCGCCAGACTGTCTTCCATAGCGGCTGTACCATTATACATTCCCACCAGCAGTGTGTAAGTGTCCCAATTTCTCCATTTCCTCTCTAACATTTGTAGTTTCCTGTTTGTTGAACAGTAGCCATTCTTAATAGGTGTGAGGTGGTATCTCCTTGTCGTCTTGATCTGCATTTCTCTTATGGCTATTGAAAATGACCGTCTGTTTATGTGCTTTTGAGCCATCTGTATTTGCTCTTCAGAAAAATGCCTATTTGTATCTTTAGCCCATTTTATAATTGGGTTGTTTGTTTGTTTGTTGTTGAGTTGTGTAATTTCTTTATGTACACAGAATATCAAGCCTTTATTCGAGTTCTTTTTCCTATTGAGTCAGCTGCCTCTTCACCTTTTTGAAAAAGTCTTTTGAGACACAGAAGCGTTGACTTTGAGGAGTTCCCACTGATCTATTTTGTTGTTGTTGTTGTTGTGCTTTGGGTATAGGTTTAGGAAGCTACCTCCTATTACCACGCTTGAAGATGTCTCCTTACATTTTCTTCTAGAAGCTTTATGGCACTAGTTCTTATATTTAGATGTTTGATCCACTTTGAGTTAATTTTTATATAAGGCATAAGGTAAGGGTACTCTTTCATTCTTTTGGCTATTGATATCCAGTTCCTGAATGCCCATTAATTGAAAAGACTGTGTTGTCTCAGTTCAGTGGGTTTGGGGTTCTTGTTGAAGATCAGCTGACCATAGATTTGGTGGTCTATCTCTGCAGTCTCGATTCAATTCTGTTGGTCAATACTTCTATCTTTGTGCTAGTACCATGCTGTTTTGACCACAGTGGCTTCATAGTAAGTTTTAAAATCAGGGAAGTGCTCATCTTCTTACTTTGTTCTTTTTTAATATGCTTTTAGCCTTCAGGGTCTCTTTCCCTTCCAGATGAATTTGGTATCTAGCTTTTCCAAATCTTCAAAGTAGGTTGTTAGAACTTTGATTGGCGCTGTGTTGAATCTGTAGATCAATTTGGGTTGAATTGACATCTTAACTACATTTAACCTTCCAATCCATGAATGGGCATGTCTTCCCACCTATTTAAATCTTCTTTGATTTCTTTTAGCAATGTTATGTAGTTTTCTGTGTACAAGTCATTTACATCCCTAGTTAAGTTCATTCCTAGATACTTGATTCTTCTAGTTGCTATTTTGAATGGAATTTTTTTCCTTAGTTGATTCTTCACTTAGATCATTCCTTGTGTGTAAAAACATTACTCATTTTTGCACATTAATTTTATATCCAGCCACTTTGCAGAATTTGTTTATTTGCTCAAGTAATTTTATTGTAGATTTCTCAGGATTTTCCAAGTTATAGTGTCATGTCATCTGCAGATAATAAAAGTTTTACTTATTCCTTTCCAATTTGGATGCCTTTTATTTCTTTGTCCTGCCTGATTGCTCTGGCTAGAATTTCTAGTTTGTGTTGAATAATAGTGGTGATAGAGAGCATCTTTGTCTCATTCCAAATCTTAGGGGAAAAGCTTTCGATCTCTCTCCATTGAATATGATGCTGACTATGAGTTTGTCATATATGCCCTTTATCATATTGAGAAAGTTTCCTTTGATTCCTACCTGTTGAAGTGTTTTTATCAGAAAAGGATGTTGAATTTCGTCGAATGCTTTTTTCAGCATCAATTGAAATATCATGTGATTTTGATTTGTTAATGTGCTGTATTATACTAATTTATTTTCTTTTGTTGAACCATTTTTGCATTCCCGGTATAACCCCCACTTGATTGTGGTGTATAGTTCTTTTAGCTGTTGTTGGATTCAATTTGCTAGTAGTTTGTTGACAGTTTTGCATCTGTGTTCGTTAAAGGAGATTGGCTTCTCCTTTCTTATAGCATCTTTACCCGATTTTGGTATTAGAGTGATGTTAGCTCCATAAAATAACTTAGGTCATGGTCTTTTTTCCTCAGTTTTTTGGAAAAGTTTGTACAGGATTGGTGTTAGGTCTTTTTGGAACATTTGATAAAATTCCTATATGAAGCTGTCTGGCCCTGAGCTTTTCTTTGTGGGAAGATTTTTCATGACTGAATCGGTTTACTTGTAATTGGTTTGTTGAGATCTTCTGGTCCTTCTTGAGTCAGTGTAGCTTGTTTGTGTGTTTCCAGGAATTTATCTGTTTTATCTAAGTTGTCTTATTTGTTGGCATATGGTTGTTCATAGTATCCTCATAGTTATTTTTTTTTATTTCTTCAGGGTCTATGGTAACAACCCCACTCTCATTTCTGATTTTGTTTATTTGCATCCTCTTTCTTTTTTCCTTTGACAGTTTTGCTAGTGGGTCCATTGATTTTGCTGATTTTCTCAAAGAACTAACTTTTAGTTTTATTGGTTCTTTCTATTGTTCTTTTGTTCTCCCATTCATTTAACTGCTTTATTCTTTGTTATTTCTCTTCTTCTATTTGCTTTGGGGTTACTTTGCTGTTTTTCCTCAAGTTTCTCAGGTGGCAGGTAGGTCCTCAAGTTTTGCTCTTACTACTTTGTTAATATAGGCATTTAAGGCAATAATTTCCCTCTCAGCACCCCCTTTGCCGCATCCCATAAGTTCTGATATGTTGTATTCCTGTTTTCATTTGTCTCCAGATTGCTACTGATTTCTCAAGCAATTTCTTCTTTGAGCCACTGATTGTGTTATTTAATCAGCATGTATTTGTGAATGTTCTCGTTCTTTGGTGGTTATTGATTTCCACTTTGTTCTGTTGTGAGCAGATCAAGTGCTTTGAATAATTTCAATGCTTTTACATTTATAAAGACTTGTTTTGTGCTCCAGCATACGATCTATCCAGGAGCATCAGAGAAGAATGTGTGTCCTGGTGTTTTGAGGTGTAGCCACCTATTTATGTCTGTTAGGTCTAATTCATTTATCAAATTTTTAAGTTCTGTGTTTCCTTCCTGATCCTCTGTCTGGTTGTTCTATGTATAGAGGAGAGTGGTGTATAGAAGTCTCCTATTATTATTCTTGAAACATCTATTGTTCCTTTTGGTTTTGCCAATATTTATCTCTTTGTAGTTTGGAGCTTCTTGATTGGAAGCATAAACATTTATGATTGCTATTTCTTCTTGGTGAATTGTCCCTTTAATTAATATATAATGTCCTTCTTTGTCTTTTATGATGTCTTTACATTTAAAGTTTATTTTGTCTGATATTAGTATAGCTACTCCTGCATTCTTTTGGTTAAAGTTTGTGTGGAACATCTTTCTCCATCCTTTCACTTTCAATCTATTTGTATCCTTATGTCTAAGATGAGTCTCTTATAAGCAGCATATAGCTGGATTGTATTTCTTAATCCATTCTGCCAATGTGTGCCTTTTAATTGGTAAGTTTATTCCATTAACATTTAAAGTCATTTCTGAAAGACATTTCTTTTTTGTTGTTGTTGTTTTTTGTTTTTTTGCATGGGCAGAAACTGGGAATTGAATCCAGGTCTCTGGTATGGCAGATGAGAACTCTGCCTGCTGAGCCACCGTGGCCCACCCTCTGTAAAAGTGTTTCTTGAATCCACCATTTTATCCTTTGGATTTTATTTGTTAGATCTAGATACACTTTTCCCTCTTCCTCTTTTTATCCTTTAAGTTACCCTTACTGGTACTCTTCAGTTCTTTACCCTCCTCCAGACATCCCTTCTCCTGTCTTTTTTTTTCTTTTTTCTTTTTTCTAGCTGGCATAACTTCCTTTAGTGTTTCTTGTTGGGCTGGTCTCTTGTTGACAAATTCTCCCAGCATTTGTTTGACTGTGAAAATTTTAATCGCTACCCCAGTTTTGCTGGATACAGAATTCTTGGCTGAAAGTCTTTCTCTTTCAGGATCTTAAGTATTTCATACCACTGCCTTTTTGTCTCCATAGCGCCAGTTGAGTAGTCTGGACTCAGTCTTATATGGTTTCCTGTGTATGTAGTAGATTGTCTTTCTTTTGCCTTTTCCAGGATTTTCTGCTTCTCTTCAACATTTGACAGATTGATTAGTATGTGTCTTGGGGAAGGCCTATTTGGATTTATTCTGTTTGGATTTCATTGGGCTTCTTCGATTTGTGTATTTATATCTTCTACAAGAGTTGGGAGGTTTTCCCCCATTTTATGTTCAACTGATCTTCCTAGCCCTTTACTCTTCTCTTCTTTGGGGACACTGATGGTTCTTATATCTGTACACTTTGGTTTGTCTTTCATTTCACTGAGGTCTAATTCAAATTTTTCCATCTTTTTTGCCATTTGGTCTTTTGCATGTTCAGAATCAGGTGTCGTGTCCTCTAGTTTGCTTATTATTTATTCTGCCTCTTTGTATCTGCCTTGTGTGTTCCTAGTATATATTTGATTTGATCTATAACATCTTTAATCTCTGTGATACCTGCTGTATTTCTGTTAATTCTTACAGTATGCTCCTCTGTGTCTTCTTGATCTCTTTCATCTCATTAGTCTTCTCATTGATTTTATTTAGTAGTTATGTGGACGTCTTTATTAGTTGTTCCAAAGTCTGTCTCCTCTGGTGCTTTAATTTGGTCATTAGGCTGGGCTATATCTGTCTGCATCTTGACAGGGTTAGTGATCTTCTGTTGCCTCTGAGGCGTGTAAATATCTTGATAGGGTTACTTTGGAAGTTGATTTATTTTTTGTAGTCTAAAGCTTTGTATTTGCAGGATAGCTGTGGAGCATGATGCGGGGCATGGGGCGAGGCACAGCAGTGTGGTGACAGGTTGCGGCACAGGTATAGGCACAGGTTGGGGATCCTATTCTGGTGCCTCTGAGCATAGGGTGCCGGGCACGTGGTTATGGAGGTGCTGTGTGGGGACCAGGAGGGTGGGGTGCAGCTCAGCCAGGCCTTGGAGCATAGGAGCAGGGTGTGGCATGGAGAACACAGAGGCCAGGCATGGTGGAAGGTGAATGGGGGTCTGTGCAGATATATGGGGGCTGGTGTACACAGAGGATGTGGGTGGGCGGGTGGAGCATGGGGGTTGTTGGTATCAGTGTGTGGGGTATGGGGCACAGAAGTTGTGACACAGGAAGGTCAGGGGCAGGGTGCAGGGCACAGATATGCACATGAGCACCTGCCAGGTATGGGAACAAGGTGCTTGTGCCAGAGGGTGGGGCAAGGGTGTGTATGTATATGGGGCAAGGGGTTGATTTGCAGGGGTCATGACGTCAGCGCACAATGCCAAGGCACTGGACGGGGAGGACGTGGCTGTGTGCGTGCACTGGTCTGAGGTGAGGGGCCTTGGTGTGCCTGTGCCAAGAGCTCGGGGTTGCGAGAGGGTTGTGTGAATTTATGAAATGGGTGCAGATATGGCCCTGGCATGAAGGTGAGTGCATGCAGCCCAGATGTGAAGGCAGCCGCCTGCAGGGTACAGGGATGGGGAGGTGGGGGTCAGGGGGCTAGGCGTAGGTGTGAGGGTCTCTGGAGGGGTGGAGTGAGACTGTGCACATGCACAGGAGAGGTGGTTCAGGCTGGAGCAGTCCTGTGTGCGTACATGCAGTGGGGGGTGTGGGACAAGGCTGGGTCTGGTTCTGGGGTGATTGGAGTGTGGTGGGGTGTGGCAGGTAAGTGTGTTCAGGTGTGTGGGGTATGGGAGGAGTTGCAGGGTGAGGGCAGTGTGTGTGAGGGATTTGCATTCAAGAAGCACAGCTTCTTGAGAAGCCAAAGGACCAGAAGATGCCAGCCATGTGCCTTGACAGATCTGCCTTCCTTCAGTCAAATTATTTTTCTCTGGATGCCTTAGTTTGGACATCTTTTACGGCCTTAGAGCTGTCGACTTGTAACTTAATAAACTCCCTTTATAAAAGCCGAAAAAAGAAAGAAAGGGAAACTCCAAGTTCAGCTCCCTAATGAATATAGATGTTAAAATTCTCAGTAAAATATTAACAAATCAAATCCAATGAAGAAAAAAAAAAAAAGAAGAAGCACAGCTTTGCTTATTTCCTCATCCCCGTCTCTCCGTCCGTGCACTCCTGACGGCTCCAGGCCTCTGTTTCAGAAGGTGTGTGTTAGGCTGTTCGCAGTAGCTAGACGGTCTTCTCTGGTTCTCTGCATCTCAGTTGTTCAGCTTTTGCAACCAGGGCCTCCCTATGTGGTGTAGAAGACCCTCCCAGGTCACTTACACCCTGGGGTTGCTGTCCCAATCGCCTTCCCGTCTCTTCTCTAGCTGGTTCTCTTGGAGCAGGGATGAACTCGACCTGTCCTATTCCGTCATCTGCCTGGATACCAAAGGTTTTTAACTTTGATGAGGTCTCATTTACTTTTTTCCTTTTGGTGTTTGTACTTGGAGTGTAAAGTCTGAGAAACTGCTACCTAGTACAAGGTCCTGAAAATGCTTCCCCACATTTTCTTCAGGAGTTTTATCGTTCTGGCTATATACTGAGTTCTTTGATCCTTTTTTTTTTTTAATTTTTTTTAGTTTATGATACATAACCACATACAGACACAAACATTCTTACATTCTTGTTATATAATCAGCAACTCACAATATCATCACATAGTTGTGTATTCATCATGATCATTTCTTAGAACATTTGCATCAATTCAGAAAAAAATAAAAAGAAAACAAAAAAAAATCATATATACCATACCCCTTTCCCCTCCCTTTCATTGTTCACTAGCATTTCAATCTACTAAATTTATTTTAACCTTTGATCTGTTTTGAGTTGAGTTTTGTTTATGATATGTGTTTAGTGAGGGCTTTCTAGAGAAACAGAACCAAGAGGAGGATCTGTAAATGTAAGATTTTTAACAGTGTCTCTCACACAACCATCAGGATCCAAAATCCATAGGGCAGGCCATGAGGCTGGCAACTCGGAGATGTTCCTTGATGAAGGCTGAAGAAGAAGAAGTGAAGATTCTCTCTTCTCTCTCAAAAGTCTTCGTCTGACTCAATTGAACCCAGCTGATTGGGATGCTCTGGTTGAAGCAGACACACCCTTAGTTAGATTTGCAGATGTAGTCAGCCACAGATGCAATCAACTGACTGATGATTTAATAAGCCAGCCTTCTGGTTTATCATCCAGTATGGAATATCCTTGCAGTAAAGGTTAAGCCAGTGCTTGGCTGACCATACAACTGGGCACCATCACCTGGCCAAGTTGATACCTTAACCCAACCATTGCAGTTTGAGATAGGGGTCCACTTTCATTCTTTCACAAATGGAGATCCAGTTTTCTCAGCACCATTTGTTGAAGAGACTGTTCTTTCTCAGTTGAGTGGTCTTTGCCCTTTTGTAAAACATCAGCTGGCTATAACATATTATGTGATTACAGACATACCTTGTTTTATTGTGTTTCATGTAATTGTACTTCACAGATACTGCATTATTCACAAATTGAAGTTTTTAGCAACCCTGTGTTGAGCAAGTCTTTTCAGCTCCCTTTTTCCAATACCATATGCTCACTTTGTGTCTTTATGTCACATTTTGGTTAAGGTATGTTTCTTGTTTCTTCAGATATAGTGCTATTGCACACTTAATATACTACAGTATGGTGTGAACATAACTTTTATATGTACTGGGAATCAAAAAAATTTGTGACTGACTTTATTATAAGTGATATTATTTATAGTGTTCTGGAACCAAATCTGCAAATCTCTGAGGTATGCCTGTGCTTTTCTATGAAATGTCCAGAATAGGCAGATCTGTAGAGGTAGAAAGTTGATTAGTAGTTGCCTGTGGCTGGGCGGCAAATGGGGAGATTGGAGGGTAGTAGCTAAAAGGCATAGAATTTCTTTGGGGGGTAATGGATATGTTAGAAAATTGACTGTGGTGATGATTGTGCAAATCTGAATATACTAAAATTTTTTTGAATTGTGTACTTTAAATGGCTGAATTAGATGGTATGTGAGTTATACCTCAAGAAAGATGCTACAAAAAAGAAATCCTTTGGCCATAAATGTGAGAGTTGATTCCTGAGCTCTCTATTTTATTCCATTGTTCTATGTATGTGTTCTCATATCAGTACTGCAATGATTTGAACACTGTGGCTTTATAATAAGTTTTAGGATTGGGAAGTGTGTCCCCTCCAACTTCGTTCTTTTTAAGATAGGTTTGGCTATTCAGGGTCCCTTGCCCTTACATATAAATTTGATGATTGACTTTTCCATTACTGCAAAGAAGGTTGTTGGAATTTTGATTGGAATTGAGTTGAATCCGTAAGTCACTTTTGATAGCACTGACATCTTAACAATATTTAATCTTCCAGTCCATGAATGCGGAATGTCATTCTGCTTATTTAGGTTTTGTTTGATTTATTCTAGCAATGTTGTGCAATTTCCTGTGTACAAGTCCTTTACCTCATGGGTTAGATTTATTCCTAGATACTTGAGTCTTTTAGTTGCTATTGTAAATGGAATATTTTTCTTGATATCTTCTTCCAATTGTTGATTTCTAGTGTATGGAAACCCTACTGATATTTGAGTGTTGATTTTCTACCCTGTCACTTTGCTGAATTCGTTCATTAGGCCTAGGGGCTGTGTTGTAGATTAGAAAATTTAGTTCTCATTTTTTTCGTGGTAAACTCGTTGCAAAAGCAAATGGCATGTACTTAAAAAAATAAATTGGATTAAACTTTAATAGTTTTCTGTTTTATTTGTAAGGAAGAAAAACCAAAAACCAAATTCAGTTCAGTTTTAGAAACATTTATTGAATGACTATGTAAGACACATATCAGTTGGGATTATATGATAGAAACATGAATGAATATAGAACAAAGTTGAATGTGGTGAAAACAGCAAATAGACGAACTAGGGGGTTTCTACGTGAGAGCAGGCAGTCATGGTATTAAGTTTCGTGCAGAAAAGATACAACCTCCATCTAAATTCCTGCATTCACATTTATTACAAGTTTCCTCTAGATCTGTTTTCTTATTTGTAAATGAGGAATAATAATAGTATCAACTTCATAGGGATGTTGTAGGGATTAAATGAGATAATATAGTTCATAAATCAGAGAGAAAATCAAGAGGTTAAGTGATGCTAAAATCAGTAAATTGGTGATAGTGATGGCAGAAGAGATAACTGTGCCACACTCACCCCAGAGACATCATTCCATGTCTGAGAGCTCAGTTTATTTGGAGCAATCTCCTTCCGAGCCACAGTTCATTCAACAAATATGTAATAAGCTCTGCTCCCCTTACCAGAAACTGTGGTGGGTACCAGGGAATGCTGAGTAGGGTATATTCATGCCCACTGGGAAATTATTGCAGATGACTATGAAAGAATAGTCTGAAAGGCTGAGGAATAACATGAAAGGAAGCACATAACAAGAGCCAGCTCTCAAGTGGAAATGACCCAAGTGTCCATCACTTGAAAAATAGATAAGCAAAAATGCTTTTATCTATACAATGGAATGTTATTCAGTTATAAGTATTGACGTTCTGATACGTGCTGCATCATGAACTAATTTTTAAAACACTATGCTAAGTGAAAGGAGCAAGTCACAGAAGAGAAGGACAAGTATTGTATGATTTCATTTTATGAAATGTCCAGAATAGGCAAATCCATAGGGAAAGGAAGGAGAGCATTGGTGCCTGCAGGTGAGGAGAGTCGGGAATGGGAAGGACTGCTAATGGGAGTGGGGTTTCTTTTGGGGATGATGAAAATGTTCTCATCCACATCGGTTGTGGAATGGTTGCACCACTCTGTGAATATGCCAAAAAAAAGAACAAACCATGAGTTGTACACTGGAAATGGTTTAACTGTATGGTATGTGAGTAAAGCTGTTTAAAACAAAAAAGAACCAGCACAGTGCAAGTTGGGAACCCAAAGTGGCTTTGACGGGGCTGAGGACTGAGTGCACAGAAGGAATGATGGGAAACGAGGCTGGAGAGAGGGGAGGCAGTATTGGCCTTGTGTGCTCTGTAAAGGCACATTATCTCATCAACAAAGGAAAACCGCTCAGGGTTTTAAGTGGTGCTTACAAGAACTGTAATGAGTGGAGCAGTGGAAGACTGGAGGCTGGAAAATGAACAGGGTCATGGCAGGCGTCCAGGCAAGAGAGAGGGAGAGTCTGAACCAAGGAGGAGTAATAGAAATACTTGAAAACCATGGAAGAAGTAAAGGGGACTGGAAGTGAGAAGTTGGTGAAGAAGGAATTCTACTGTGCATGAATGGGGATGTTGTATTACCAACTGAGATATTGAAGATAATGAAAGGAGTTGAAGGCAAGATGAAAAATGTGGCTCTTCCCAAAAACCTCAAGTACTGTAGCCTGAGGTGAGTTTCAATGAAGTGTAGAAGCAACACCTTGCTGGATAACTAGAGCAAACAAGTAGTAGCCATCCCTGTTCTGCTTATTGTCTGCACAATAAATTTTTTGGCATTACCAAAAAGAAGTCCATCATTTGGGTCAATGAATTTACTCTGACCTCTTCTTCCCGAGTCCTCAACATGGTATCTAGTTCACTCTTCTTTCTAGAACGCTGCTTTTCAGGTCTATGATTTACTTTTTCCAATAAAAAACTAAATAGTGATCAGAAAGACCTTCAGAATTACTGAGATCACACAATCCTTCCAAGTGCTAGAACAATGGTTTTCCAACTTTCATAATGTTATTAAGAATGGAGTACTTTAAAAAAAAAAAAAAGTACTTGTTCTAGTTTGCTAGCTGCCAGAATGCAATATACTGGAAACGGAATGGCTCTTAAAAAGGGGAATTTAGTAAGTTGGTAGTTTACAGTTCTAAGGCTGAGAAAATGTCCCAAATAATATGTCTATAGAAATGTCCAATCACAGGCATCCAGGGAAAGATATCTTGATTCAAGAAGGCTGATGAAGTTCAGGGTTTGTCTCTCAAGTGAGAAAGCACATGGCGAACACAAACAGAGTTTCTCTCTCATCTGAAAGGCACATGGTGAACACAGTCAGGGTTTCTCTCTCATCTGGAAGGGCACATGGCAAACATGGCGTTATCCGCTAGCTTCTTTCCTGGCTTCCTGTTTCATAAAACTCACTGGGAGGCATTTTCCTTCTTCATCTCCAAAGTGCTGGCTGATAGGCTTCCTGTTTCATGAAGCTCACTGGGAGGCATTTTCCTTTTTCATCTCCAAAGTGCTGGCTGATAGACTCTCTTCTTCATGGTGCTGCAGCATTCTCTGCTCTCTTTGAATCTCCTTCTTTCTCCAAAATGTTTCTTCTTTCATAGGACTCCAGAAATTTATCAAGACCCATCCAAATGGGTGGAGACATGTCATCACCTAATCCAGTTTAACAACTACTCTTGACTATATCACTTCATCCAGGGAGATGATCTGATTACAGTTTCAAACACACGATATTGAATAGGGATTATTCTACCTTTAATGAAATGGGATTTTGATTAAAACATGACTTTTCTAAGGGCCATGCATCCTTTCAGACCAACACAGTACTCTTATCATGCAGTCTATTAAAAAAGATAAATTCGAATTGTTCTAAGTCCAAAGTCCTGGAAAATGGTTCTTCTTGATGCCACTGAAGTGAATGGGTGAAGAATGTGACCCACGCGTGAATCCAGTTTTTGTGGGGCTTGTGGTGGTGGTGATGGTGGGGCTGTTTTGAGAAAAGAACACAAAATTTTGACACAAATTTAGATACAAGACCTTGGAAGGGCTCTGATGATTGAGCCCCATTAGTTCTGTGACACATCTTCCTCTGGCCTCCTCAGAAATGCTGGTGGCGGTGATAGGGTTAAGAGCTAACACACTGAGCTTGTGCATCAAGGCCAGGTCATGTTCAAGTGGTTTTCATGTATTAACTCATTTAGTCCTCAGAACAACTTAAGGCACTGTTTTACAGTTGAGGCACTTGATTTTGAGTCTTCCTCAAGGTCGTGAGTCCCAGTGAGTTTCATGAAACAGAAAGCCTATCAGCCAGCACTTTGGAGATGAAGAAGGAAAATGTCTCCCAGTGAGTTTCATGAAACAGGAAGCCAAATATGTAATAAGCTCTTGATGTGTGATGAGATGCTGAATGAGGAAGAAGGTAAGAATAGAAAACTATCAGCTGGTGAGCCCTAGCTTTGTCACCTGTTAATGGGAAAACCTGGACATGCATCACTTAACCTTGCGTCTCTGTCCTTGACTTCACCTGGAAAATAGGAATATTGTTGCCTGCCATGAATCCCTCAGAATCTGTTGTTCTGAGGTCACGAGAAAATGGTGGAAAATGCTTTGCAGAGGGTAAAGTGCTCAAAGATGTATGATATTCAAGCTTGTCGCTCCAGTGAAAAATAGTATTGTAGGTTAAGCTTGAAAATATATTTCATTTTGTTAACCATTTTTATTTCATTTCTCATGTTTCTAATTTATTCCTTGGATGTGATGTATTTATTTATTTACTTTCCCAGGTTACTTGTCTGCAAGACTTTTTTGGGGATGACGATGTTTTTATTGCATGTGGACCTGAGAAATTCCGTTACGCCCAAGATGACTTTGTCCTGGATCACAGCGGTAAGGCAGGTCATTGACTTTGTCATCGTTGAGATGGAGGCTTGGGATTTGGTTACTTGGTGCTCACTAAGTGGTCTTGCGTATTGAAGACAGGTGGTGTGGGCAGAGTTCTGTATGCGCCAACAAGAATAGATACTAAAATGAAAGCATTTATCTAATTAAAAAGTAAAAAAGGAAAAGAAAAGAAATCTTAAGAAGTTTTGATTTTTAGCAGTTTGTTCTATTTCTCTTTATTGCATTACTTTGCCTGTGGACTAGATTTCCTGCCCTCTTCTGGACTGGTGGCTCGCTGTGCCACTTTAAATGTGTTGAACCTGAAACAGTTAGTTGTCCATTGTCCATGATATCCATGAAGAAATTTGTAAAAAAATAATAACTAAAATGTTATTGGTGATTAATTATCTCAGGTTTCTTTTTATCATATTGTTTTGTCTGCAACTTAAAAAAATGACAATATGCTTTGTATATTCAGAGAAACGTAAAGCTATTATACAAGGATGGTATAAGAATATCCCTTTTTCTTGATTTTAGCCAATATGTAGAGTTTTCTGTTATTTAGCAATAACCTCAATGATTTCAAATGTTGTTCTGAAATGTTGCTTTACCCTGTTGTCATGAATTAATTTAAAGCTATTATAATAAAAATATTATTTTAGCTGTAGTAAAATCAGCTTCATCTTTAAGTGGGATAAAATCATTCAGCTATAACATTTCACAGAGGAGAGGGATCTTAGAGATATAGTTCTACTTTTTAATTTTATAAATAAAGATACTTAACTTTTCAAAAATTAAATTGATGGTAGACCACTTTCAGTGGTGGTGATTCTGACAGTCCAGAATTAGAGAAATATATTACCAAATAAGTACAATGATCTTTAGATGTTTTAAAATTCAAGATGATACATTCTATGGTACCTTACTTCCTTGGGTAATTCTTTCCTGTTACATTATGTTGATTACCCTGTGCTTGGGACTCAATTCTCTATTTTGTTTTTCTGTTTGGCTTCTTTACTGCTTTCAATTTTCTTTGAGGGTTTCTGTATTGTATTCTACTGCACAGGCCCTGCTTTAGGCTACTCATATCATTGGGAAAGTCCATAAAAGATTGTGTATAATGCAATCTACACTATTACTCTCCTCCACTTGTGCAGGTGATTGAGGTTGACTAATATGTGCATCTACATGTCATCTATGTTACACATATTTCTTAATTTTAGCTTCATAAATTTCCTTTGATGTCCATATTGATAATTTTGAAAGTTGAGGCATTGAAATTAATGGTATCTTTTAAGTTATTAAACTAATTAGTTAATGATTATAATAGTAACTAAACATTTATTGAGCACTTACTAGGCCTATATTTTGTGCTTTACATGTGTATTGTAAATTTATCTGAGTGGTTGGATTATTTGTAGTGAGTTTTTTTTGTTATAGAGTTCTTGTTGTCTTTCTATGGCCTCCAATAGTTAGAGGGAGGTGTGAGCAATAGATTTCTTCCCTCGATTTCAAGTTACTTGACCTTCAACAAAATTGGAATAATAAAAGTGGCTATTTCTTTTCTTTTTTTTTTTTTAACTTTTTAGATTCTGAAGTATAACATATATATAAAAAAGCAATAAGTTTCAAAGTACATTGTAACAAGTAGTTATAGAACTGATTTCAGAGTTTGGTATGGGTTACAGTTCTACAATTTTAGGTTTTTCCTTCTAGCTTCTCTGAAGACACTGGAGACTAAAAGAAATAGCAGTATGATGATTCAGCAGTCATACTCATTTGCTAAATCCTGTCTTCTAATTCCTCCTTTGATCTTCTCCTAATCATTACAAGTTTTTGTTCCATGTCCGTCCTAACTTCTTCATATTGGCAGTGGCTGTTGATGAGATGGGATGGGAGGTAGAATTAGCTGATGCTCTTGGAGAGGCTGCCCCATCTGGGTTTCAGGGCTTATTTGACCTGGGAGCTCTCTGGAGGTTATCGGTTTCTGGAAAGTGATCTTAGTATATGAAATTTTTGAGGAATCTCAGATAGAGCCCTAGGTGTTCTTTAGGGTTAACAGGAATGGTTTTGGTTGGGGTTAGACATTAGTAATATCTAGTTGAAATTTGCATAAGAATAGCCTCCAGAATAGCCTCTCACTTGAACCCTCTCAGCCAGTGATGCCTTATTTTGTTACATTTCTTTTCCTTTTTAGTCAGGAAGGCATTGTCCATCCCTCCCACGGTGCCAGGACCAGGCTCATCCCGGGGAGTCATACCACATGTTGCCAGGGAGACTTTCACCTCTGGATGTCATGTCCCATATAAGGGAGAGGGTAATGATTTCCCATGCGGAGTTGGGCTTAGAGAGAGAGAGGCCTAATAGTGACTGTTTCTTAAGTTGTTGTGAGGATTAAATAAACTAATATATGTAAAACACTTAGAAGGGAGCCTGGCACTTAGTAATATATCACAGTCACCTGCTGCTGTTCTTGTTGGAATTATTATATCACCATTAGGTGGTAAAAGTTTACAGTGAAGCCAAATCTTAGCCCTAATTCTGCCATGGATACATTTATTAGCAAGCAAAGGTGTTTTTTTTTTTTTTTTTTTAAATTCAGTAATTTAATTTATGCTGTAGTCTTGATGAAGTTCCAACTCTGCTCTTTTAGGCTTTTGATAAATCTTGCACTAGAGAGCCATTCAAAGCTAATACATTTAGTCATAGAATTCTATGTAGTCATATAATTCAGTTAACCTGACTGTGTCCAGCTATAACATCCTCCATTAAGACCTGGATGCAGGACTGGCTCAGATTCCTAAAACTAGGGTGCAGTTCTGAAGTTGTAGGTTTTTGGCTCTCTAGATGCACATATCCTGCTCTTGAAAGAGTAACAGAACCCTTAAAAGGGTTCGAATCTGCACAGCATTCCTTTCAACAATGTAATACTGTACTTTCTAACATCCATAATGCTAATTAAGCAGAAGTTGCTACTGTAACCTCTGTGTGAGATTTGATTAGTCTTTCAAATGCTAACCAACCTCCCCTGGAGTGTATATCCCTGATTAGTGTACTTAACATGTTAATTTACTGCCCTTGGAATATAATGTTAAACTACCCCACATTTTAATTTCCTTGCATAAATTTGAATATCTTAAAGTGCATTACAGACAATATGTTATCTAATTTAAAACCTTTTAACAAACCTGTAAAACAAATTCTGTTCTTATTCTACTTTCGTAGAAGGGAGAAAAAAACCACAAAAACAAACTGAGGCTTAGAAACTAACTTGGGTCTCCCATTTAACAAATGTCAAATCCATGATTCTTCCAAAATCTGCATGACTCCAACACTTGCGTTCTTAATTGGATTAGAAGTGGTTGCTTTAGCTCTAATTGGTGCTGATATTCTAAACACTATCTTTTATGGTGATTTATAGAAGGACCAAAGTTAACTGGTTAAATCCAGTTTCTTCATTTTTTAATGTTTCATACTTTGGGGAAGATGGAATACAAAACAGGAAGACGTTCATAAATTAGAGTTCCATGCCCTTGCAAAATAGGATAATCCAGAAATAGGAGAGAATAATAAAACTGTGGCCTTTGCCTATGAGTGCTTCTGATTAAAAAAAAATGGGGCATGTTTAGATGAAGCGATGGATGTGTGTGTATGGGTCAAGTTCAGTTGTTGGGATTTCTGTTTGTCAGTAAGAACTCTCTTGGAACAATGAGATGATGTTGCAGGAAGTGCAGCCTAACTAAACATAACCTCTGTCTGGTACTTTGGGACTCCTGCTTTGTGTAATAAAGTTGTTTAACAACAGTAGAGACATTGTCTGGTAATGTTTCCGGACAATAAACGACTCTCACGTGTACTCTACTTTTGGTAGTAGTCATACCAGATTTATTTAATGCATTTTCCTTCTGTTCTAGAATGCCGAGTCTTGAAGTCATCTTATTCTCGATCCTCAGCTGTTAAATATTCTGGATCCAAAAGCCCTGGGCCCTCTCGACGCAGCAAATCACCAGCTTCAGGTACTTAATGATAAAGGAATGAATGCATAGTCACAAAAGTTGCAGATCATTCTCATGCGGACTTCAGTTATCACGAACTAGTTGTCTCTCAGTACAACCAGATTATATAGCAACCTATAGATGACATGCTTTTTTTTAAAGTGGTAAGTTAAGCCTATTTCCCAAAGTTAAAATAAAGTCTCCTGAGAGATGTTTGATTTTCTGATATCACGTTTTGTGGAGAACAGTATTATTTTCTAGATTCTTTTCCTAGTATTTACATTAAAAAGTTTCACATTTAGTCTACTGTGTCCCGCGTTTTGAATTTCATGCTATAATTGTGAACTTTTTTTAACATTATCTACTATCAATTTAAAACACGCACTTCCTCCCCACCCCCAGAAATGTACTAATGATAAATTTGCACTAGCTTTTCCTTCATCACACAATATCATAGTAGTAGTGATAGTTGTTAGAAGGTTCTCCCTTACTTATTTAAGAATCTCATTTAACTGTAGTTTAATTTCTTTCAGGTTCTTAACCTATAGATGTGTCATAATTTTGACTGTTTTTTGGTTTTTTAAAACTAAAAACCTCCATAAAGATCACGATATATTGGTTCTGTGGAGTCTGTTTGTACTAATTAAGAATAATTTTGCTGATATTTCCCATTAAGGAAAGAAGTTTGAAAAAACATGCTTTTGCATGTGGAAAATTTATAATATGAGATGATACTATCAGTGAAAATTCTATCAAGCATCAAACTTTATAAAATAAAATCCTGAGTTTTTCAGACATTCCTTTTACAGTTGCTTCCCCTGCAGCCCTCGCCCCACTTGCTTTAGGGCAGGTTGTTTTCCCCTCTCTTTGTAGCATTCTTCCACCTGCTGAATAACCTCTCCTTACTGTCTCCCCTCCTTTGTGTATACTGAATGTTACAGTAAAGAGGGGTGGCCACAGCTCCAGTGCCTATTCTACAGCCAAATCCCCAGGTGAGCCAGGCTTGTTACGGCTTTCTCGCTCGGCTGGGTTTTTGTATTTTCTTTTTTGCCACATTTCTGTTTCCTTTTGTTCCATTTCCATGAGCATATCTGGCTTGTCCCGGTGTACATCTGTGTGGTGTGAGAAGCTTCGCAATGCATAGGGCACTTCAGCCTCCTTTATGTATTAGAGCCCTGGTTATCATCAGAAGCTGGCCGAGTACCTGTGCTTAGTCAAAATGCAGCATGATTAAAGAGGCACATTACCTCGAGGCGCTTATCCTCTAGTTAATTTTGTAAAATATTCTGGTATTGAAGAAAACTGAAATTTGTATTATGAAAATGGCCATAAAGCAACTGTACATTTCTTTCACCCCCCACATCCTCCCAGGTATAAGTGCTTAGAAACATTAAAACTGTAGAATTCAAAGTATTTTTATATTCACATACTCTGAAGTAGGGTTATGAGGTGTTTCTTACACAGCAGTCATTCTATTTCTCAAAACAATTATTTTCATAAAGTTACAGGTTCAGCCCTCTCTCTCTAAAAATATTGGCTATATGAATATTTTTAACTGTTAAGCCTATGTTGAATTGTTTTATGCTCTCTATAAAGTATTTCAAACACTGGGAAAGCTTATATAATATGTAATTTGCATAAATGCAATGAACTGGGCTTACCATATGGTATTTGTAGATTTTTGTCAGGTTCTTAGCCTTTTTAGATGATAGATTTGCAGATACATATTACATCAGTAAAACAACTAAATAAAATAGGCCGTTAATGGACCAGAGGGAGAGTGGTTCAAGAATCAGGTATTATGATTAACCCAATTTTATGTACCTGAGGTCCAAAGAAGAAAGTTAACATACCAAACTATAACATGTTTCACAACACATTTGTCTTGCAGACCAGCTGTCCCAAAATATAGCCTAATAAATATGTAAATATTTCTTTTTAACTGAATTTGGAATACTTAGAAACTTATTTAGGAAAATCTCAGCATTCTCCACACTTCAGCCTAGTTTATAATTTGGATTTGAATTAATAGAGTATTCCTCAAATGCATGTGTAGAAGTGGTGAGATTTAAAAATCACATTTCAGAGGGCAAATGGTCTTTAGGAGATTAACTGAAAGGTGTGTTCAGCACTTCACTGCAATTACTGAGAAGTGGAGGTGTGAGTCAATATTTCTGGACATCAGTGTGAATCTGAAAAAATTTACTATGCTTATTCACATAATATTCTCTTCCCATTCCCCACTGACTGAAGAAGGAGAGAGTTTGTATCATTAAAAACCACGGTTCCAAAACTCAGAGGGCCCAGCCTCTCCAGCAGCACCAGCTAGTTCCATCCCTCTATCCCGTATCATCTACACCCTTTTCCAACATGGAAAAGTTAGAATGGGCATAGCCCAGATACCCCTAAAGATTGGGAGAAAGATCAAAGGAGAAGGAATTATAATAGGATTTAACAAATGAGTAAGACTGCTGAATAATTACAGTGATATTTCTTTTAGTCCCCAGTGTCTTGGAGCAGCTGGAAGGAAAAACCTAAAATTGTGGAACTACAACCCATAGCAAACTCTGAAATCTGTTCTATAACTATTTGTTACAGTGTTCTTAGAAATGCATTGCTTTTTTGAATATAAATCTCATAATAAAAAATGTTGAAAACAAAACAAAAACACAGTGCCCCAAAGTAAACTTACTTTTAGAAACTGTTTTAGCTGGGATATATATGTTATCAACAAGAAAACTCCATGGAACTAATTGGAATTTGAAACAGAACAAGTCATTTTGTAAAACATAATACAATATTGTACTTTTTCAATCTTAGGACAAAAGTGCTGCTTTGGTGAAGTCTTCTCGTTGACTAAATCCCCCAAATAAAATTCTTAATTTATCAAGATAGCTAAATAGTATGTAATACACACATGCAATTAAGCTGAACAATATAAATGGATAGTTAGCCATAATTTGAGACTTAAAGATCCTCGGTTTAAGTTTCTGGCTTGTGACTATCTTTCATAGTCTAGCAAGAGAGAAAGTTCAGATGCAAGCAAATGCACTTGTCCCAATGGCTGTTATAGGTGAGGGTGGAAATAAAGGGTACTGGTGTGAGAAGAGATGATACTATGCTACAGCTGACCAGGTCCTTCTGCCCTCCTAGGGACACTGGAGAAATATGCTGGTAAATGAAATTAAGGACTGCTCATTAGAGAATATGTTTTAGAAACTCCCAAACTCTATTGAAAACTTAGAGGGCTACTTGTGGCTTCATATCTTTTTAGAATGGGAGTTGTTTTGAGGAAAGTGCAAATATGCAGTTATTAACACCGGTTAAATTCTTGTCAGGGAGTTTTATTAGAAACTCTCTTTATGCAGGAGTTGTATTTATAGGGAGATGGAGATTTGCAACAGAGATTGTCACCTGTAGAAACTTATTTTTTTCCATTTCCTTTTTCTAGCACCATTCCAAGGAAGGCTTTGCTATCAGTGTTGTATCTGAGTATCAGTGAAAGCTAACAGAACTTATTGAGTAGAAACTGGTGATCTAAACAGGTGGCTGTGTGGGCTGAAAATAATACTATACTTCAGTCCCAGTTCACAGCAATTTTACTAGTTCATTGCCCACAATAATCTCTATTTTATGTAAATTGCTACCAGTTCCCTTTAAAAGAATTTTTTAAAGAAATAACACTAATTGAAATTTAACTTAAATAAAAAATAATCAGGGCTATTTAGCACTCTTAGAAATTAATAATTGTATAATTACTTATGTACTCTGAATTTAAGAAAATCTAGATAACTGATAATTTTGAATAAAAAATGGTTTTTAAGTAGAAAATTTAAAATTGTCATTTAAAAATAACTGGAAAATTTTAAATAAAAACTTTTAAAATTTAGGGTGAACATTATAAGAAACAAATATGACTTTTTAAATCCAGATATCCCTATATACAGATGATTCCTCTAATCATAAATACTCATTGATCCAGGACTTCTACCTCCGCTCCTGGACTGGTTGCTGCCTTTTTGAGTCTCCTGTTGAGGATTCTTATCTCTGTGTTTCACTTTTTATACTTCTTAGTGTCTTTAAAATAATTGTTGTCTCCTCTCTCATGTTAAAAAAAAAAAAGGCTAACGGACTTTGCTTTTCTTTCTAACCATGCAGATGAATAGCAATTTTTATCTACTTCGGGCAAAAGCATTGAAGATTAATAATAAATGCTTTTTAGAGGAGGGAAAAAAAAATCACATCCCTGTCAGCTTTGTTAATTACAGCAGAAATGGATCCAGGCGATACAATGAGGGATAAGCATGAATCATCCTGAGGAATTGAATCTGCAAATTCTTCCCCAGCACTCTTCCTAGTATCTAAATTGGGTTTACAACCTCAGAAGTGTCCAGAATTTGGAGTGTGTAGAAAACTACTAAACTGTGCAAAATAATGGGTAAATTAAGAAAAATGGAGGGAATTAGAAATAAATAATTTAGATAAAAAGAATGCTAAACACTGTCATTTATGGCCTTCAAACAAAAAAGTAGGTACTAAAAAGATCTAGTAATTTTCCCTTTCAATTAGTAGTATACTTGAAAAATGTGTTTGGGTTATGGTGGAATTGATTTCAGAGAGTAATAACTTGATTATTTAGGTTGGTATACACCACATTAGTGGATATTGGAGGTTATGGTGCAGCCTTCTTAGTAAACCATTAAAAATATAACAGCCATTTATTTTTCTTCCCTTGTTGGCAGGCAGGATATATAATGTTTTTGTTCACATCACTAATTTCTTAATGTTTTATATATTTGTTTATATCACCATTGGAAAACTATTATTGCAAATAATTTTAGTTTTGCACCTTATTTGTTTTGTTTTTTTTATGTCTGTAGTGCAATAAGACGCATTATTTTTGCTTTGTGCTGATTTGCCATCTGCTTTGAGCTTTAAATGAATCAAAGCTCCATTGAAGCTGTATTGTGCGTGCATATAGAGATTTTAAACAATCTAGTTGTTTTGGTTTTGATGACCTCTGACCTCTTTGTTGTCTCATTGTCAGTTAACGGAACTCCCAGCAGCCAGCTTTCTACTCCTAAATCTACGAAATCCTCCAGTTCCTCTCCAACTAGCCCGGGAAGTTTCAGAGGATTAAAGGTATGAAATAGAATACCTGGTATGTTTATGTGATTTTGTTGTTTTGAATAGCATACTTTAGTAGTTTAATTTGTTGAAGGGGCTTGGGTGCAGTAATAATTTAAAGAAGAAAAGAGTTCAGGATTGGCTTTGAATCCTGAGCCCTGTTTAGGGTTATAATTTGGATCAAGTCGTTTAACTGCTCTGAGCTGAAGTATTCCCATCTATAAAGTGGAAATATAATGTTGTAGTTAGGGGTTGAAGATACTGTCTTAAAGTATAGTAAATATGAGTTTTTCTACTATTATCAAAATATTTGCAGAAACAACCTTTGAGGACATGATGGTTCTTTTTAAAAATGTAATTTTGTATCATAATTTTAATATTGCTAGCATAGTTTGAATTTATGAAAGTCTAAAATAAAGTGAAATACTAGTGTAACACTTATACATAAGTAGTAACATAAGAAAAATATGTTTGTTTTTGGTGAAGAGTTTAGAACTAGATTTTAGGTGTTGATTGTGAGGCCCTAAAAATATAATAAATACTTGACATGATTAGCTGTTGGTATAATAGACAAATTTAACTGAGAGGGAGAAGAGAGATGAGAGAAAGCAAACTTGCAAAATTTTGACAAGTTTAATTTCATTGAGTAGCTCCTACTAGTTTAAATTTATGAGAGACTAGTTGCCTGATAAAATCGTAGTAAATGGGGTTAAAGACGGAAAGTTTCCTTTTGTGGAAACAACCGTGTTGTCTTTGTGGTAACAGCATTAGGATTCTCTAGGGAAGCAGAACTGACAGGACGTATAGATGTATATATATTACGTAAATATGAGATTTTTAAACAGGAATTAGCCCTTGTGACTGTGGGGACAGGCAAGCCTGAATTCCACAGGGCTGGCCACAAGCTGGGGACTCCAAAGAAGGTTTTCATCGAAAACCATTGATGGTTTCATCGAATTCCCCAGAAGAAGCTGATTTGCTGAAATAGAGATGGAAATGCTCCCTTCCCTTCTGAGTCCTTTTGCTGTTCAGCTTCTTACTTCCTCTGGCTTTTTCTCGTCTGAATTTCACTCAGCTTCTAAAGGCCTCCAGTAACCAGAATAAGATCCATCCTGACTGAGGTGGGCCATACCCTACCTGAAGAAACCTCCTTGAAAGGTCCACCTTACAATGGGTTCACACCTATAGAAGTGTATTAAGTTTAAGAACATGAGTTTCTTGGATATGTACAGCTTCAAATCCACCACATTCCAAACTCTAGATGCCAAGGAGGAATGTTCTTTCTATATACAAAATATATTCATTCCATCACAATATCCCTAAAGCATTAAATCATTTCAGAAACAATGCTAAGTACAAAGTCTCATCAAAATTGCTTACAGGTGTGGTGTGTCCTGGGGCATAATTCCCTTCTGTCTATGAGCCTGTGAAACCCTGAGAACAAAATAACCTGTTTCTGACATGCGATGGGGGGATAGGCATAGGATAAACATTCCCATCCTAGAAGGTAGACATTGTAGGGAAAGTAGGGGTTATAGGTCCCAAATAATTCTGAAACCTAGCAGGGCATACTCCTTTAGATTTCAAGATCTGAGGGTCATCTCTGGGACAATGTTTTGTCCACTGGGCCTGATTTCGCGGTAGTCCCACCCCTTCCAAGTGCTTATGCAGCAGCCATGTGCTCTGGAACACGTGGGGTGAAGGTTTCATCCCCTGGGAGCATTGCGGTGGCAGTGGGGTTCTCTGTAAACCCCAGGGCACTGGCCCCACATCTCTGAACGTTGGGGTGGCAGCGCTCTTCCTAAACAACAGACTGGAAGACCCACCCTCTCCATGTACCAAAGTAGCTCGCCCTTTCCACCCGCATGGATGGCCTGCTCTCTTGGCCAAAGAAGATATCTTCAGTACAGACCTAAGCTTCCATGGTTCTTCCCTTAAAGCCGCTCTTCCTTCAATTTGTCCCTTCTCTTTCCCTTTTAGTCCAGGCTGGCAGTGTTCTGCTCATACAAATCTTCCCCCAAAAAACTTACCAGTCTTGCATGTAGCTCATGGGGATCTAAGCCATCAGACCATAAACCTTCCATAGGTTTTCCTGTATAACTGTATTCCCAATATTGAATTCCCCTGAAATAGCTATTTGGCTCCATTTTCGGTTAAATCCTCACATGGTACATTATTCTCTGGAGACTTGCTTTCTGGAAGCTCAGAATTTTCCAAATCATCGATTTCTGGTTTCTTTGCACCCAGGGCTTCAATTGTCAGCTTATTGCTTATCCACATTTATTTTACTATAGCCTGCACGAGGAAACCTGACTGCTTTCCACATTTAACTTGGAAATCTCCTCAGCTGAATATCCAAGGTTATTGCTTTCAGGTTCTATCTTCCATCTGATATCAGAACTCAAATTCTCTGCTACTTTAAAATAAGGATCACCTTTCCTCCAGTTTCCAACAACACATTCATCATTTCCTTCTAAGGCTCCTTCAGAAATACCTTTAGCCTCCATATTTCTACCAGCAGTCTCTTCAAAGCATTCTAGGGCTTCTCTATCAAGTGACTCGCAATTCTAGCCCCTACCCATTGCCCGACTCCAAAGTTATTTGCATGGTTTAGGTTTTTGCACTAGCAGCATCACTCTCTCCTAGTTTCAAAATCTGTTTTAGTTTTTTGGGCTGCTTGAGTAAATACCAATGCAGTGGTTTGGCTTAAACAGTTGCAGTTTATTTGCTTATTGTTTTGAGGCTAATAGAAAGCCCAAATCAAGATGTCATCAAGGCAATGCTTTCTTCCCAAAAATTTGCATCCTGGGGCTGGCGCATCTCCTGTTCTCTCCCTTCTCTACCAGGTTCCATTGATGTTCTACTTCTTCCCGTAGCCTTCTCTTTCTGTATCTGAGTTTCCCTCCACTTATAAAGGACTCCAGTAATAGGATTAAGACCCATCATGATTGAGGTGGGCCACACCTTGACTGAAGCAACCTCAAGTTCCTATTTACAATGTTTGTACATCTGCAGGAATGTAATAAGTTTAAGAAGTTGTTTTTCTTGGGTACCTCTACCTTCAAACCACCACAGAAATGATACTCTAAGAATACAACAGTATAAACAATACAACATATGTATGTGCAAATTAATTTTAAGTCCCTTGGCAGATTTGGTTTACTTTGGAAGTACCTCTGTTAGGAATGCCTTCTCCCAAGTTGCTTGCCTGAACACTTCAAATCTGAGAGGTTTTCTTTACCTTAAGGTTATTGAGAAATATTTTTTATTAGTAACATGAGTGGTGCACAAGATATCTGGTTTATTGGGAGGATTACAATGGCCCCACCACTCTTGCTTGGATGAGGCCTGAGAACGCAGCTGTGAGGTTTCCTTATCCTGCCCTGAGAATGTTATGTCTACCTCAAGGTGAATCTTTCTTTCATCACAATCATCTAAGTGCCTGAGAAGAAAAAGAGAAACCCATTCCCCCACCCCTAGA
The DNA here is from genome assembly GCF_023851605.1 of Tamandua tetradactyla. Classification (NCBI taxonomy): domain Eukaryota; kingdom Metazoa; phylum Chordata; class Mammalia; order Pilosa; family Myrmecophagidae; genus Tamandua; species Tamandua tetradactyla. Next base: position 17,630,480 of record NC_135348.1, on the reverse strand, counting down.
AAGGACAGATTATTTTTCTGCTTCCTTGCTAGTGCACACTCACAGAATTTAGCCTGAAACTGGTAATAAATTGAGTACAGGGGTACGTTCCTCTCGTTTACCTCTAATTGCTGCAAACTACTTACACTTATGCAAAGAACCAGACATTTCTGAAGTGCTAAGTTGGCTAAGGTTAGTTTATAACGTGATTTCAATATAATTTTTTTAAAATTTTAATTAATAAAACCAGTCAACATACAATATGAACATTCTTTTATTTTTCCATCACATACTTGTGTATTCATCACCATGATCATTTCTTAGAACATTTGCATCAATTCAGACGAAGAAATAAACAGAAAAAAGAAAAAAAATTCATACATACCATACCCCTTACCCCCAGCATTTCAATCTACTAAATCAATATAATTTTTAATTGTCAATTCCAAGAAAAGTTTAGTGATTCTAATATGCAGTAAAGATCACTAACAAACTAGTTATTTTCAGCTTTCCTAGCCCAATTATTTTCACTGGAATAGACAGGAGGTGATTGTTAGAGTTAATCTAGGTTTAAAGGGAACAAAGCTATAAAAATAATTCAAGTTAATTCACCTCTTTTCAGGTTTCAGTTCTTTTGTCATTTATTAAAGCAAAAGGAAGTGGTTCCTGGTGCTGGTTAATTGTTAACCTAAGACAAATCCAAACTTTCCTGTAAGCCGCAAACAAAGATCACTCTATTTCTACCCCAGGCTATTGCTGCAGGCAGGGCTGGATAGACAGCTGCATGTGGCCACAAGGGAGGGTGCCTCAGTCCTTGCTTACCCCTTGGTCTTAGTCACTTTCCCCCTTTTTTTGTCACCTCTTGGTTGCCTGGATTCCTATCTTCCTTTTTAGCCCATCTTCAGTTCTGAGATTGTAGTTTTCTGTTGTTGCCACTAGGTGCATTGGTGCTGCATAAGTGATCCTAGGAACAGCTAACAATTTCAAGGAAATATACACCAGTGCTCGGGTACACAACCGCTCCTTCACACATGAGCATGTTTACACGTGCTCGCACAAAATCACTTGCATTTATGGGGTGAAGATGCTTGCAATTTAAAAAGTATAAGTTGTATTTTTGCTTAGACATTAGTTAAAATTGTTCTCACTTTAATTATTATGAAACCCTCAGCAGCAATCACAGTTCCCTGGCACACAGGAAGTGCTCAAGCATTACTTGTTGATGCCACGTTGTGAAAGACAAATAATCTGTTGATTAAGGGAAATGGTAATTACTGGTCAAGAATGAAGAAGAGATCATAAATAAGATAAGCCACAATGGTCTTTCCATGACCCCGTGTTTCTCCCACACCTAGGCTGAGGCCCGTGGGTTTGCTACCAACAGTGGGATCTCTGGGCTTCATTTTTCTCATCTGTAGAATAAGGATTCTGTAGATTTTACATTTTAATGATTTTAAATGACCTCTAAAATAGTTAGTATTATGGCTCTCTTAAGTTGCAAAAAATCCTATCAAGGAAGCCGAGGAGCCTATTTCTTTTCTTTTCACAGAATCATGGAATTTTGCATTAAGCAGTAGCAGCTAAATGAGTCTCTGCCACATTGATTCAGCGTTTAGATTACAGTTTCTAACCACTATTTATGCTCACGGGTTGTGCCTTATAGAAATTTCATTTCCTTGCAGTGCCCAGCAGTCTGTGGTGTATATTGTTCTTATAATAAAAACCTTCCTCTGAAATACCATGACTACTACTTAGGCATGGTATTTGCCGTACAAAATACCCTAATTTTTTAATATTATTTATTTCATTTTATTTATTAAAGATACCAACATACAAACACAAACATTCTTACCATATGATCATTCCATTCTTGATGTATAATCAATAACTTACAATATCATTACATAGTTGTATATTCATCATCATGATAATTTCTTAGAACATTTGCATCAATTCAGAAAAAGAAAAAAAAAGAAAACAGAAAAAAATTCATACATATCATACCCCTTACCCCTCCCTTTCATTAATCACTAGCGTTTCAATCTGCTGAATTTACAAAATACCCTAATTTTGGTGTCATTGTAAATGACATCATTTTACATTTTACTGACTTTCAATGACCTCTAAATGACCTGTAAAATGGTAGTATTATAGTTCTAGTCAGCATCTGTCCATATCCACGTTGCTTTTGCTATTCAGTGATACTGTAAATGGAGATATGCTGATAACTGCCATGTGTTAGTGCGATGCTTTTTCTTCCCTGTTTATTTAAGATAGCTTATTAAGATCAATTAAAAGGGGCTGTCTGATAACAGAGGACTCTTTATCACTGTATCCTAGTTAGACGCTTTAATGGCTTTGGTGATAGATAATCCAAGAATTTACCAAAAAAAGCAAATCCAGCCAGGACAGCTAATGTAGGAGTTGACACTATGTCTTTTATCTGCCAGGACGCAGCTTTTGGCACAGCTGCCATCTCTAGGTTTGACTTAATAGGGAATTAAGTAAAGTTAAGTCAAAGGTAAGCAGGGTCTAGTACCTAAGGAATTGATCTAGCACGAAATTTTCCCCCTTTGTGTCAGTTTCTTGGAATTATTTTGATGTTTTGCCGGGGGACATTGAAAGAACTGAAATGGAAACAGAGTGATGGGTTTGATGTTTAATCTCTGGTCACATATTGTTAGTGGCATTTTTGTTTGCTCATTGAAAAGGATATGAGAAATACAGACGGCATGCCCCTCCCTGCAAAAAGTGCTCTTAGATTTATTTGTAGTGACCTTGTTGCAGAAGATAGCTTTTCTTCATTTGTATGCAGATACTCACACACACACAAACATTCTCTTTGAAGGTCAGCACTGAACCAGGAGAGGGAGTCCTACCAAAACTTTGTTCAAGTTGCGAATAATTTTTGCAGGATGAGGGTGTAAGAGATAACATGGTGACTACATAATTGTGGTTCTTTAAACCTAAAGCTGAATGATATTAGGGCGACTGAGAGTTATACTTCAGTTATAATTTTTTGGTTTTGTTAAGTGATCATTTCTCTTTTTGTTACCTAAAACCATAAAATGTGAGAACTGGAAGGGATCTTGGGTATTTCAGTTCAGTCTTTGTTTTATAGGTGGAAGAACTGAGGCTCAATTTCCTAATATAGCTTATGTAGATAGTTTGATTGAATGTCATAAGTACTTGGGATCTCAGGTAGCACATGAGATTTTGTTGGTTTGTCCAGAGTGATCCCCTGATGAATTCCAGAATGATTTGATCAGTGACTGGAAAAGTATTTGCAAGCCCCCTTCGGGGAATGGTGAGAGTGGGGAGAAATTCAACTTCCCCAAGTTGAATTCTTGATATTCTCACAAGCAGTGTGGACAACCAAAACTATAGGCTGAGCCCCCAGTCTTGGGGTTTGTTCACATGAAACTTAACCCCACAAAGGATAGGTCAAGTCTACTTAAAATTTAAGCCTAAGAGTCACCCCCAAGAGAGCCTCTTTTGTTGCTCAGATGTGGCCCTTCTCTCCAGCCAACACGACGAGCAATCTCACCACCCTTCCCCTCTCTGCGTGGGACATGAAATCCTAGAATGGGGTGTGGACCTTCCTGGCAACGTGGGACAGAAATCCTAGAATGAGCTGAGACTCAGCATCAAGGGACTGAGAAAACCTTCTTGACCAAAGGGGGAAGAGTGAAATGAGACAAAGTGTCAATGGCTGAGAGATTCCAAACAGAGTCGAGAGGTTATCCTGGAGGTTATTCTTATGCATTGAGTAGATATCACCTTGTTATCCAAGATGTAATGGAGAGGCTGGAGGGAACTGCCTGAAAATGTAGAGCTGTGCTCCAGTAGCCATGTTTCTTGAGGATGATTGAATAATGATATAGCTTTCACAATGTGACTGTGTGATTGTGAAAACCTTGTGTCTGATGCTCCTTTTATCTACCTTGTCAACAGGTGAGTAGAACATATGGAATAAAAATAAATAATAGGGGGAACAAATGTTAAAATAAATTTAGTTTGAAATGCTAGTGAGCAATGAGGGCGAGAGGTAAGGGGTATGGTAGGTATAATTTTTTTTTTCTGTTTTCGTTTTATTTCTTTTTCTATTGTCTTTTTATTTCTTTTTCTGAATGGTTGCAAATGTTCTAAGAAATGATGAATATGCAACTAAGTGATGATATTGTGAATTACTGATTATATATGTTAATGTTTTCTTTCACTTGTAAAATTTTTTTTAATTAATAAATTAAAAAAAAAATTTGTTTGGCTGTTCCCCTCTGTCCCATTTAAGCTGGGAGAACCAAGATGAAGGGCCTTTGCGCCACGTAGAGGATTAAGGTGGAATTCCTGGTTATGGTTTTATGGTGGGAGAACCTCAAGGAAGAACTAAGCACAGAGTTCCCTCCGTGCTCAGCTGTTCCCCGTGTGGGGACAAGGCAGGGATGGGACAGCCAGGTAAAGCCTCAGGCTCTGAAGCCAGGGTGCTGGGTTGGCCCCGACTCAGCCACTCACTAGCTATATGACCTTGGACAAGTCATATCACTTTCTTTATTTTTTTAAATCCCAAAAAACACCTAACAAACGCAAACATTCCCATTTTGATCATTCCGTTCTACATATATAATCAGTAATTCACAATATCATCACATAGTTGCATATTCATCATCATGATCATTTCTTGGAACATTTGCATCAATTCAGAACAAGAAATAAAACAAAAACGGAAAAAATTTATACAAGTCATATCACTTTCATTGGTAAAAAGAAGATATTAAGAGGGTTGGGAAGATTGTTGAATATAGGCAAAACACTTAGAGGATGCTCAGTAATGTTTTGTTTTTCTTTCTTATTGTAAGCCTTGGAGTTTCCAGGGTCACTTTTCACATGAAGGAAGGTTTCACTTACAGAGAATTTAAGGTGCACTAGTGCACAGGCAGGGAAGAGCAAGTGAAGAAATCAGACTCTAGAATTTTACCACCTCCTCTGCTTTTGTGTTACTGACTTTTCCTGCTAGCTCTAACCTTCCTCTCCACTTCCTTACTCTCTCCATACATTCCAACCCTATTAGTAATCTGGAGATTCCTTTATTAGTAAGAAGTTATCCCCAAATTTAGCAGCTTAAAACAACAGTGCAAAGGCATTACCTCACACAGTTGCTGTGAGTCAGGAGTTCAGGAGCAGCTTCCCGGGGCGATGCTGGCTCAGGATGTCTCCTGAGCAGGCAGTCGGGCTGTTTGCCAAGGGCCGGTCCTCTGAGGACGTGGCTGAGATGATGGACCTGCTTCCAGGATGACTTATCCATGTGTCTGGCACGTCGGTGCTGACTGTGGGCAGGGGGCTTCGCTGCCTTGCCATGCAGACCTTCCTACATTATCACGTCTGTCCTCAGCACCCTGCGGTCATCTGAGAGAGAGGGACAGCAAAGCGAGCTGTGTGGACGCTCCCATTTTGTGGCCTCACTTTGTGAGAAAGGCACCCCATTTCTACCACAGCCTAGGAGTCCTGCTTGTCAGCCTTGTTTAATGGGGAGGGGGCTGCACTGGGCCTGGCTGCCAGAGGGGAACCCTTGGGGCCGCCGTGGAGGTTGACCACCACCCTAGCCTTTCTCCCACTCTCATCTCTTTATCAGCCCCCTAACATCTCTTCCGTGGGCTGCCCCCACTCCCTCAGTTGCTTTCCGTCCCTCCTCCTTTTTGAGGGCCTCCAGAGCCTCTCTCCCCATTATTGTTTTCTTCCTCTTCCAGCCTTTTGTTCTCCTAGACTGTCTTCACTCCATGCCCTTTCTTTTTCTTCACATCCAAGAATCCCATCGCCAAGGACATTTTCTTCTCTTAATCCCCATCTTCCTGATCCTTCATTTTTCTCCTTGACCTCTGCCTGCAATTGCCTGCCTCCTCTCCAAGTTCCTCAGAGTCCCTTCGATCTGGCTGATAACTTTCCTTGCCTCAATATTTATTATGTTTAAATCACAGCATTTTCCTTGGGAAAGATAGGCAATAAAGAGTACTAAATGTGTCAACAGCTGCCAGATGTATGAAGAAAGCAGTTCCCTGAACTTTAATTCATCATCCAGGTCCCAATTTAAGACTTTGAAAGCAGTAGTAACTTAAGGCTTCGGTGTCATAGCCACATCTGTGGACACCGAGGGATAAAATGTCCCACATTTTGATGCTGAAGTGTATGCCCTGAGGCTGTCTGCTGTGAGCATTCTTGTTGGTTAAAAGAAGGAAGAAAAAAGTACATTTGGAACCTTATCCAACATCTTGAGATTATAAACCGTCTGATGTGTTGATATTTTATCTGATGATGTCTCCTGGGTCCGCTGGTGGTGAAAGAGTTTCCAGATTTGTGAAGTGTGATGAAAGGGCTAGTAGTATCTCATACTGATTGGCAGAGCTAAAATGTAACTCTTTGACCTTCTGAACTCAAAAACTTCTTTTCGAAGCTGTGAAATGTAAATCCACAGTAGCTGCTGACCTTAGACATTTTTTTGCTTTTCCCTTGAGCTTTGACTTTCCTTTTGCATTTAACGCCAGTTAATAATCTTCAGTACTAAGAGATTAACCACTTTGATGCTATTTTCATTGCCCAAAGTTTGGTATGTAGTTGATTTTGTTGAAGAGAAACAAAAGCAAAAGAGGTACTGAGCAGTTTTGAAGAGTTCAGTGCCTTAACAGAATAAATCATAATAATGAATCTTTTAGGCTCTGTCTGAGGACAGGAATTAGCATATTGTACTTGCTCAGAAAATATAGGCATTGGGTGGGCAAATGGCACAATTGGCTGAGTCCCATCTCTGTGGCATTGGGGGAAGGGTTTGCCAAAAAAGTCAGCGTACTCATAGAATTCATAAAAGGTACGTTTAATTTAGGATCAGTTGTGAGAACTTTGAGTATAAGCGACATGTGCCAATCATAAATGCCCCTTAAACGACAGAAATCTACTGTCTCACATTGCTGGAAGCTAAAGATCCAAAATTGAAGTGTTGGCAGGGCCACACTTCCTCTGATGTCTGTAGGACAGAATCTGTCCTATGCCTCTGTCCTGGCTTTTGGCGGTGGCTTGATGGCACTGTCGCATTTTCTGCCTCCGTCCTCACATGGCACTGTCCTCCCTGCCTCCCTGTCTGCATCCACTTCATGCCTTCTTACAAGGACACCAGTCATACTGGATTAGGGCCCACTGTCATCCAATGCTACTTCATTTTAACCAATAGCTTCAAAGACCTTGTTCCAAATCAAGCCACATACTCAGGACCATGGATTGGGATTTGAACATGTCTATTTTGGAGGACACACTTCAACCCATAATGGAGGTTGCTGTGGTGAACTGGCCATGCCAGTGTGGCCCGTCACAGGTGGCCGGTACGGCAGCCTCCGAAGCTGAATAGAAGAGGCAGACCCCTTCCCACTGCCTGGCGTCCTGGCAATGGGTGATCCCTCATAGTGAAAGCAGGCAGGCAATTTTTAGAAAATAGATATGGTGATATCAGCTGTCTCTTGTTCAAAATGCAATAAGGCAATACGTCGCTTGACCGGCTCCGTCTGAAGGGATGCAGTGCGTTTCCTGTGCTGTTTTTGGCAGGTCAGGTAGTCAAGTGAGGTGGCAGCAATACCCAGGAGCAGAAGGACTCTGCTCAGCAGGTTCTGCACCAGCCCATTGGTTAACTGGTGAGCTGGCTCCTGTCTTAAACCTTCTTCATGCACGAGCAGCATGTTCTGGGTTACCACTGTTAGCCAACCACAGCTCTAAGGATCTCTAATTTTGCCAAATGGAACCAACTCTAAGTTGTAGGTACAGATACACTTTACATATTAGCAACCCATAAATGCTGATTCAGATGAACTGTTCACGTATTTCATTCCTCCATTGTTCATCCTGAAATATTGTAGAATAAATTATCCCAGCTCCAGTATAAAAGTGACAACGCTTATTGTTCTTAAATTCATTGCTGATTCAGCATTTGTATTCGTATGCACTGACTTTCCTTCTAATGAGGTGGAATGGATTTTCTAATACAAAAAAAAAAAAACTGCAGAAATGACAATTGGAAAAAATCTATTTGCAGATAACTAGTATGTCCTGTTTTAAAAAATTCTTACGTATGCTTCAAAAGTCATCTTTTTGAAAACAAATTTTGTCTTACACTCTGTGAGGAAAGGCTGTGGTTTTTTTTGCAATCAATTTGTATATCGTGTGACTAAATCATAGTGTGACCACAGTTACATAATCTGAAAACCTATTCTAAATATACTCACCACATATATTTTGAAGTGAGTCTGATATTATGTGACATTTCTTAGTTAATTTAGCAGCCTTGCAGGACTTCTCTCCTCCTTTCTTAGTAGAGGGCAGTGTGAAAATAGCCAAATTGCTCAGGGGCTCTAGAGTCAGCCCTGGGCTCAGAACCTGAATCTGCATTTGCTGTGGTGTTTGGGTAATAATTTAACCTCTCTGAGCTTTGGTTCTTTCATGAGTAAATGGAGATAATGATTAGCTAATTTTTATGGGGTGAAGTACTCATTTCAGAGCTTGGCACAAAACAGGCATTGAATAAATGATAATGATTTCCTTCCTTTCTTATAAATAGAAGGTAGTTCTTTGGCTATGCGTGACTTGCAATAATGAGATTGTGGGATGAGTACATAGAGGAGTTCAAAAAATTAAGGTAGTTAAACAATTAGTTGAAATTACTACCAGAAACTTGCTCAACAGAATTTCTCACGGGTCAGCTATGGAGATTGACAATATACTGATTCCTGACAGGTTCTCTAATTGGTCCAGAATGCAGTCCGGCCACAGAAGTATAAACTCTTCCCAGGTGATTCTAATGAGCAGCCAAGGACAGAGAACCCCTGCTTTATAACAATAGCCATACCCTGAAGGTTATTCTGTTCTGAAATTTTAAAGAATAAAAATTATGTTGGGGAAAAGGCTTTTCTAAGAAAATTCTGGTAGACTGTAGGTTTGTCTACTGCCCGAGTTCAGTCCATTGGCTGATTTCTACAGTTTTATTGGAACATAGCCTTCCTCATTTGTCTGCATTTGTTCATGGATACTTTTCTGCTGCAACGCTAGACTAAAGTAGTTGCAGCAGAGACAGTGTGACCTGCAAAGCCTCTAAAATATTACTCTCTGTCCCTTTACAGAGAATGCTTCTGATCTCTGCTGTAGGTCATTTAAAAATGAAATAGGGGGTGCAAGGGTAGTTCAGTGGTAGAATTCTCACCTGTTGTGCTGGAGACCCAGGTTCGATTCCTGGTCCATGAACTTCCCTGAAAAACCAAACAAACAAACAAAACAAAATAAATAAACAAAAAATTAAATGTTGTACTGCAATAACAGATACTCATATGGAAAATAATGAAATGTGACCCCCTGTACAGCATATTAAAAAAAATTAAATCATAGTACCATATTCCAGAATGTACTCAAGAAAGTAAATTCACTGCACACAAATATCTCCTAGATTCTCTTGAAGTTCTTAATTTTATTAAAATCAAAATGAAATCATGTGCAGTTTTTTATTCAGAAGTCAGTAGTGCATTGATAGCCCTTTTTTGCTACTTTGAGATTGATTATTTCTGCGTAAAACTTAGCATTTTAGTGTAGTATTTAACATTACTGTTTAAAGTTTAAGATTTGTAGAAATTGCAATAACCTACTTTCAAAGAAATTTAATGTAGAACATGATTTTACTTCCTGGCTAAAAACAGAAACTTGGAGTGTTCATTTTCAAATATACTCATCAGACATGTATACCTTTTTGAAGGATGCTAGCAGTGGAGAACATTTATACCTTTTTCTGTCTGTTTTCAAGTCATTTATTTTTTGAGAGAGAGAGAGAGAGATCAGCTTTATCTCAATAAAATCCACATGTACAATCCATCCATTTAAAGTGTACAATCCATTTTTTCTTGCTATGTTCACAGAGTTCAGCCATCACAATAACTGATTTTAGAACATTTTCATCATTACCTCTCCCCCCAAAAAAAATCCATGTCAATTCATGGTCATTTCCCTTTTCCCTTCAGCTCTAGATAACCACTAATCTACTTTCTATCTGTATAGATTTGCCTATTCTGGACATTTCTGATGCTCAATAAATACTTCATAAGTAAATTTTTTCTATTGCATGTATTTCTACTTCTAACTAATATATGAAAAAATAGGAAGGGAAAGCATGGAAATAAGTGAGCTTTATGTTTGTGTTGATTTTTCAGGTATTCCCCCAAATATTTCTTTTTAACTTTTTTATTGTATAGTGTACCATATACAGAAAGCAAAGAAAGAAAAAAGCAATAGTTTTCAAAGCACTCTTCAACAAGTAGTTATAGGACAGATCCCAGAGTTTGGCTACCATTTGATCCCCTCAGATTTTTCCTTCTAGCTACTCCAGAATAGAGGAATTTAGAAGAATTAAATATTTTTTTATCACCACAATTGACTTTTCTTTCTTTTTTGTGAAAAATAACATGTACAAAAAAGCAATAAATTTCAAAGCACGGCACCACAATTAGTTGTAGAACATATTTCAGAGTTTGGCATGGGTTACAATTCCACAATTTTAGGTTTTTACTTCTGGCTACTCTAAGATATTGGAGACTAAAAGAGATACCAATTTAATGATTCAGCAATCATATTCATTTGTTAAATCCTATCTTCTCTGTATAACTCCACCATCACCTTTGATCTTTCTATCCCTCTCCTTAGGGGTGTTTGGGCTATGACCATTCTAACTTTTTCATGTTGGAAGGGGCCATCATTAATATGGGGTAGGAAGATGAAACAATTTGATGTTCTGGAGAGGCTGGGCCTCCTAGGTTTCAGGAGTTATCTGGTCCATGGACCCATCTGGAGGTTGTAGGTTTCTAGAAAGTTACACTAGTATGTGGAACCCTTGTGGAATCTTGTATATTGCCCTAGATGTTCTTTAGGATTGGCTGGAATGGTCCTGGTTGGGGTTTAGGAAGTTATGATAGGTAGCAAGGTCTAACTGAAGCTTGCATAAGAGCAACCTCTAGAGTAGCTTCTCAACTCTATTGGAACTCTCTCTTCCACTGATACTTTATTGGTTACACTTCTTTCCCCCTTTTTGGTCAAGATGAAATTGTTGATCCCATGGTGCCAGGGCCGAATTCATCCCTCGAATTCATCTCCCATGTCATCAGGGAGATTCTTTCATCCCTGGATGTCATGTGCCACGTAGGGGGGAGGGCAATAATTTCCCTTGCAGAGTTGGGCTTAGATAGAGTGAGGCCACATCTGAGCAACAAAAGAGGTCCTCCCAAAGTAACTCTCTGGCATACCTATAGAAGGCTAAGCTTCTCTGCTACCTACATAAGCTTCACAAGAGTAAACCTCAAGATCAAGAGCTTGGCCTATTGATTTGGGTGTCCCTAATGTTTGACACCGTATCAGGGGATTCTGAGGTGGTAAAGTTTAATAGTTCCATATTTTTTCTCCCATCCCTCCAAGGACTTTGTCATTACTTTTTGATTATCTGCTTAGTATATTCTAGGATGTATCGAGGCATTACATTAAGCTATACAGGGTTAAATGCTCTCGTTCTTAGTCTGGGCTCTCTGTGTTTCAGTTGTTTAAATGATCTATCCAGACAGGTTGAGTTAAGTTATGTGCTACAGAAAATTTAGGTTCTGGACAAAATAAACCTTTCTTCCTTTGGTCTCAAAGAGTAGGAAGCAGTTTTTACTTGGTTGAAAAATGTTGAAAATTAATGGCCTCCTAAACAAATACTGAGTATTACTACATTATTGTAGACAGTCAATCTGGTTAATATGAAATAATGCAAAATGTTTTTGAACAAATGGCAACTGTGAGAAGGCTTAGCTTTGCTGCTAGAGGGAGTTTTGAGGGAAATTGAAAGAGAGACTTTCTGTGCTTTAAGAAGAAATTATTAGCAGTGCTGCCTGCCCGGGGATCAGGTGGGTGGTGTAGCAGCACCAGTTCACAGAGAACATGCTGAGCAGTATTTTCAGTCTTTTCTGTTGTCTTCCTTCCTTGAGCAATCAAGAGCCTCCTTGGAAATGTTGCCCCCATCTTTTTGTCGAATCAGTTGATAATTTTGGAGGATACCTTGAAAGGGCCCAGAAGCTGCCACCCGTTAATGCTTTATTGAGAGCGATCTCTCTAGCGTGCAGCATCGAGCCCTCTGTTGAGCCATCTCAGCATCATCATTAGTGATGAAAGTGTGAACACTCCATTAGCATTTTAAGATTTTAGTAAAAATGGTTAGTTTGGCAGTAGAAATGGGACACGTTTAATCAGGAATACCATATTTGATCTCTCTGGGGATAGTTCAATCCTTGCTTCAGTAAGAGAGTGATTCTCTTACAGGGAACAGGGAAATAGATAAATCATGCATGGGAAATGGTGAGAATCTTGTGAAGCTTTATCCCTAACTTTTTCGTTACTCTTTGTCTCCCTGGCTCTTGGGGCACTGCAAATGGCTTCTCCTTGTAGTTAACAGTCACTTCAGGATTTCCAGGAATATGTCCAGAGATCTTGGTAAATACCAGCTTCCCTTGACTCCCTAGAGTGCCAAGTGAGCGTAACCACTGGAGTGATAAAAGGATACAAGTGTGAATTTTCAGTCTCTTATCAAAGTGGCTCCCTCTCATGGGTCTTCAGTCATTTGTCATGGCCAGAACCTGGAGACCATATCCTGAAATATAGAGGGTTTGCTGAAAGTGGTTTAAATTTATGCATATGTCTCCTCACAAAATTGTAAATTTGTAGACCCTGATGACCACGTCTGTTTATCTTCGTGGCCTCTAAACACCCAGCACAGGTGGTGGTTATAGTTGTTACTAAAGAATGAAGAGAGAGAAAAGGAAACATGTCCTTTCTCTAATTATACCCCTGTGTCTGCTCTGCTTTATAATGATAAAATAATTACTGTTATTTCTTGATGCTTTTCATTTTCTTTATGGAAAGCTTTATTGTTAAATAAAGGAGCACATCTGAATAAGCAATTGGATAAGTCATTTCTGTTAATTCTATGTAGGGGTTTTGTTTTGTTTTGTTATGTTTGAAGTTTAACACTTCAAAACAGGATCAGTTGATTTGGAAGTTTTGAAAAATTTTCACCTTGTAGTCATTTTTGGCCAAAAAGCTGCATTTCCTGGAGACTTAGTGATGCCTTTGTGAGGTGCCCCTGGAAGTCGTCCTGCGTGTGACCCTGGTCACCTCCCTCATGCCCGTGCAGTCCCTCCCTCCATCTGCAGGTCAAGGCCCCCTTGCCGCCATGGGGGCTTCGTCCCCCACTCTTTCCCTGCTCCTCATCTCCTGGCTGCGGTGGAATCCAAGCACAAACCATGCTTCAAATTACTGGGCTGTACCGGGAAACAGGATGGGATAGGGTGGGGGCTCAATCAAAATAAACATTACTAAGGTTGCAGTGGTTACACAGGAATTCAACAGCAGGTTCCATTCGTGTGAAAATATAAATGGAGGCAAAACCGCCTGCCTTTTAGCCCCACCTGAGACTTCCTTCCTGGAGAGCCCAGAGTCAGGACACATTAGCTTGCTGTGAACCACAACTTACTCATATTAGCTCAAGATGGGGACTTGTTTGAAGAATTTTACAGGCTTCCCAGAGAGCTGAATAAAGCAAGCCACAGGGAGCACAGGAAGAGGCAGGCTGCAGAGCCCCAGCCCTGGATGTGGGGGCACCCCACGGCTCCAGCCCCCTCAGCTCTGGGTTCTGGGAGAAGAGATGGTGCCAGGTGCTGTTCCTGATACAGCTGGCTGTGGCTAGAGGGCCTGAGGTGCCCGTTCTGGGCTGGGAGGTCTGGGCTCAGGCAAACTGAGCTCTGTCTGCTGGTTCTCAAGCATTTACAGCCCACCTCCCCGCCACTTAGGTGCCAGGGGCCAGCCTCAGCCGGGATCTTGCAGTTTATCTTTTCAGGTATGACTCCAAAAAATTACATTCTTATTACACTTTATTCTATTAAGTGTTTGGCTGATAATTAACTTAGTTGCTTCACTTATTCCTTGTCTGACAATTCTCAGTCTAGGAAAGATTGAAATAGCAGATGAGTAGACTTGAAATTCATTGTTTAGCAAAAGGTCTATTATGGCCATTTTACGATTGGCAGTTCAAAAACATTTATTAATTATTCTTCAAGGCTTTGTGCTAGATGTTTATTTAAAAAGATATCTTTATTGACAGATCTTCACACACATACAGTCTATACATGGCGTACAATCAGTGGCTCACAATATCATTGGATAGTTGTGTATTCATCACCGTGGTCATGTTTTAGAACTTCTGCATCACTCCAGAAAAAAAAATAAAAAGAAAAAAGAAAAAACGTGTACATACCATACGCCTTGCCCCTCCCTCTCATTGACCACTAGTATTTCCATCTACCCAAATTATTTTACCCTTTATCTCCGTTATTATTTATTTTTATCCATATGTTTTTACTCATCTATCCATACCCTAGATAAAAGGAGCATCAGACACAAGGTCTTCACAATCAGGCAGTTACTTTGTAAATCTTTATACAATCATCTTCAATAATCAAGGCTACTAGAACACAGCTCCACAGTTTCAGGTACTTCCCTCCAGCCAGTGCAATACACCATAAACTAAAAAGAGATACCTATTTATAATGCATAAGAATAACCTCCAGGACAACTTTTCGACTCTATTTGGAATCTCTCAGGTGCTAGATGTTTTAAGGGAGGGTGCTAACAACTAATATTGAGTATTTACAAGTCAGTGATTATGCTAAATAATTTTACATTTATGAGCTAATTTTAATTCTCTAGCAGATCTTTGAGCTAGTACTGATACCATCCCTCTTTTTAGAGAAGAAAAGTAAGACTTGGAAAGTCTGAGTAACTTTTTTTAAAAAAAAAGGAGATTGAGTTAATGAAAGATTTGAATACATGAACAAAAGTGATAGGAAACAAACTGGTTAGGTAGATAGGGAGACCAACCTTTGCCTGAATGACATGCTAACGAATTTGGTGTTAACCAGGATCCACAGAGGTTTTTGGAGCACGGAGATGTGATGGTTAAGTTCATGTGTCAACTTGCCTAGGTGATGGTGTCCAGTTATGTGATCAAGCACTGGTCATTTAAGAGGGAACCATTTTAGAAACAGCTTTAGAGCCAACAGAACCGACAGAGCTCACACAGCTAGAGATCTTTGGAGCAGAAGGAAAACACCCTGAGGAAGCCTTATAAAATGAGGAGAGAAAGCTGACAGATGCCAGGTGCCCTCCCAGCTGAGAGAAAAACCCAGAACTTCATTGGCCCCTTCTTTGATGTTAAAGGTACTGTGCTGGTTTAAAAGGAAGTATGCCCCCTAGAAAAGCCATGTTTTAATCAAAATCTCATTTCATAAAGGTAAAATAATCCCTATTCAATACTGTATGTTTGAAACTGTAATCAGATCATCTCCCCGGATGATGTGATTTAGTCAAGAGTGGTTGTTAAATTGGATTAGGTGACGATATGTCTCCACCCATTTGGATGGGTCTTGATTGGTTTATTGGAGTCTTATAAAAGGAAACATTTTGGAAAATAGGAGATTCAGAGAGAGCAGAGAATGCGGCAGCACCGCAAAGCAGAGAGTCCACCAGCCAGTGACCTTTGGAGATGATGAAGGAAAATGCCTCCCGGGGAGCTTCATGAAACTGGAAGCCAGGAGAAAAAGTTAGTTGATGACGTCGTGTTCGCCATGTGTCCTTCCAGCTGAGAGAGAAGCCCTGACTACTTGAGAGAGAAACCCTGAACTTATTGGCCTTCCTGAACCAAAGTATCTTTCCCTGGATGGATGCGTTTGATTGGACATTTCTATAGACTTGTTTTAATTAGAACATTTTCTCGGCCTTAGAACTGTAAACTAGCAACTTGTTAAATTCCCCTTTTTAAAAGCCATTCCATTTCTGGTATATTGTATTCCAGCAGCTGGCAAACTAGAACAGGTATCTTTTCCCTCCATGCCTTAATTTGGACATTTTCATGGGCTTAGAACTGTAAACTTGCCATTAATAAATTTCCCTTTTAAAAGCCATTCCGTTTCTGGTATATTGTTTTCTGGCATTTGGGGATTAAGAAAATATTGAATTTAAGCCAAGGGAATACTAGGCTTCATTAAAATAATGTGAACATTTAATTTGCCTAAGAACTAGAGATATTTCTGATTTAGACTGGGAACTTAAGTTTTGTTAAGTTGGACTTGACCCATTTGCTTTATCGTCTATTTCTCTCTGGTTCCTTATAGTACAAATCCTTATGATGCTTGTATCATTCAGAATTCTCCAGAGAAAAGAGACAACAGGATAAATCTATGTCTATTAAGAGATTTATTTTAAAGAACTGGCTCATGTGATTATGTGGGCTGCAGGTTTGAAATCTGTAGGACAAGCTGGCAGGCCTGAAAGAGCTGATATGATGGTCTTCAGGCAGAATTTCTTCTTCATCAGGAAAACTCATTTGTTTTGCTTTTAAGACCTTCAGCTGATGAGTGGAGGCCACCCATATGATCAAAGGTAATTTCCTTTACTTAAAATCAGCTGATTGTTGATGCTGGTCCCATCTACAAAATACCTTCACCTTAACATCTGGACTAGTTTTTGGCCAAACAACTGGACACCGCATCCTAGCCAAGTTGATACATAAAGTTAACATCATAATGCCTACAAGCTGTCATGGGGTCTGTAAAAAAGAAGATCAAGCCCGTGCTGTACTCTGAATCTTGGATCCACAGATCGTGGAAGGCTCTGCAGATCTCGGACACAGCGCCAGGATTCTGGGAAGGGCTTGACCTCAGCGGGGATGGCTATGGGATGTTGGGGTTGCAGTGCTGACATTCTGGGGTTGGGGTTGTTTTCAGTTCTGAGCCTTATATTGTCCTGGAAAAATTAGATGTATTTTGCTAGTAGTCAACACCTACTTCTTGTTTGGTGGTGATGCCGTAAAAGTTTCCTTTGCTTCATTCCACTGAGATCAGAAGTAAGACAATTTCAGTGTTTCTGATGTCTTATCTGAATTGAAAACATTGTATCTGAGGAAGAAATGCATTAATGTGATGCATACATAGAGAGAAATGCGACGAGGGAAAGGGGAATGCTTTATCTGTCGCTGTACCATTATTCTTTTGCACTCTTTAAGTATTTTCTGTGACCTAACAAGAATCAGCTAGCCAAAGACTTGTAACTCTTTCCTGAGAAATAAGGGTCGTCTCCTTCTTCCAGCAGATCTCTGCACATGGCGGCTCTTCTTCCAACGCCAACGGTGGACCTGAGCTGGATCGTTGCATGAGTCCCGAAGGTAGTTCTCCATGTGATTCTTTCTTTTACAAAGGAATCTTCTGTGTGAATTTGGTGCCACCTCCAACCCACTTGTGCCAGATTGGGGTCTTCCTATACGGTGATGTGGTCTTGTCACCCGATGGCCCCTGAGCCTGTTGGGAGGCAGGGTGGGACTCACTTGAAGACATCTAAAATCTCGTTCATTAGGCACTCTTAATATCAAGTATTAGACTCGGGAATCCTTTATTTTTCTTAGTGACAGTCTGCTCATCATTCCTAAATGTAGACTTTCCTTTTTCTGAGTTAGATAACAAAAATGTGTTATGTATCTGATGCTTCTGTATATGCTATTAGGGATACATTGTGGAAAGTAGTGAATATTGAACCCCCCTCCTCTTTGAGAAGGCTTTGAGACAGGAATTAGCCTTAAGCCATTTTATCTGGGTAGAATTCTCTTTTCTAAAAAATCTCGAATAGAAAATCATGTTTCTAATAGTAAATGTCCACTATTGGCACCTCTTCCCTTTCTGAAGAGTTGACAAAAAAGTTTGGAAAGTTTTTATTAGACTCCAGTTTTACCCAAGGCTAATCCCTTATTTCAGCTGATATTTAAGGGCTTTTTACATTTTTTTATTATGTTGATTTTTTATTTTAACCAATGCAGTCCAAAGGTGATTGATGGGGAAAAAAAAAAAAAAAAAAGGTGATTGATGGTTCAGATGTTCTACCCAGAATATATGCTTAGAGATTTTTTTTGGTTCACCCTAGCTTCAGAAATAAATGCACTGCAGTTTATTATTTTACAAATATAAGTAGGAATCAAGACAAAATGTTGATGTTTTCTTTAGACTTTGCATTCATCTTTTTTTGCAGGTGTGAATGGAAACAGGTGCTCTGAGTCATCGACACTTCTTCTTGAGAAATACAAAATCGGGAAGGTCATTGGTGATGGTAACTTTGCCATAGTCAAAGAGTGTGTGGACAGGTGAGGCGGATGAAGAGCATGTTTGGTCACCTGGGCACGAATTTCCCCTTTGGAGTTCATTCTTTTCTTAGGGAACAAAAGGCCTTCTTGGGAAGTCTCTTTTTATCTCCTTTCCTAGAGTTTTTAAACGTGTTTTGTCACCAAAGGACCAGGAGGCTCATTGTATATGTAAACTCAGAAGAGTCTCCCCTTGGGACCAGACATTTTGCATACTCACAAGCAAGTAGGGGAAAAAATATGTGTGTGTATATGTGTGTAGATATATATATATATATATACACACAGTACGGATTGTTTTGTATGCATTTGAGCTAAGAGCTATCAGCTGTCTCATCTGGAAGTCAGAGGGAAATGGGAAAGAAGAATAACTGTAAACCGCTACCCCCACCCCCGCCCTGCCTCCTGATAAAAGAACTTCCTATAACACTTACCTGTGCCAAGTCCTGTTCCCAGTCACGTACTTATATTAACTCATTTAATCCCCACATAACCCTCTCAGGTAATGCCTGACTGAATATACCAGTAGTTCAGGATATGTGAGCTTTGACTATTTAAGATCAGAATCAGCCAACTTTTGTCTCTATTAAAATTGTGTTTTTGATCATTTAGCTTTCTTTTGCTTAAGGACCTAAATTCTCAAATAGTAGGAAATCTGTTCTTTTAAACTCCAGGCCTTTTGTAAACATAATTAAAATCCAAAAGACTTAGAGTATTTGTGTTATTGGACCACTTTCCTACCTGCTCCAAAAGATAATTTTATCGTTTGTGAGGAATTTTTCAGAAAGTTCTGCCAAATACCATTTTTCCATTTTGTTACATCTCTGGTGGTGCTTTAGAGCTCCTTATATATGATGAACAAGGTAACTTCCTGTCCTCTAAGCCCCTCACTGAGCTCTGGTGCACAAAGTGGCATGCAAGTAAATCAGACATCTACCCCATGATTTCTGAAGACTCATCGGAAATCTGAGGCAGAGTTTGGTTTATGTTTTGTGGAAGAAGGGTAGGCCTCCCTCAGTGCATACTGACAACCTGGCAGAGCCAAGCTGCATTCGGGAGAATTAATGAATCCTAAGACTGTGGCAGTGTTCTTTTTTTTAACTTTTCTTTATTGTATAGTATAACATTTACACAAAGCAAATAGATAAAAAAGCCATAGTTTTCAAGCACTCTTCAACAAGTGGTTATAGGACAGATCCCAGAGTTTGTCATGGGCTAGCATAACCATCCTCTTAGATTTTACTTTCTAGCTGCTCCAGAATATAGGAGGCTAGAGGGCTTAAATATTTTTTTATCATCACAATTGACTTTTTTTCCTTCTTTTTTATTTTGTGAAAAATAACAGAAATACAAAAAAGCTATAAATTTCAAAGCAATTAGTTGTAGAACATACTTCAGAGTTTGACATGGGTTATGATTTCACAATATTAGATTTTTACTTCTAGCTGCTCTAAAATACTGGAGACCAGAAAAGATATCAATTTAATGATTCAGCATTCATATTCATTTGTCAAATCCTATCTTCTCTGTATAACTCCACCATCACCTTTGATCTTTCCTTCCCTCTCTTTAGGGGTGTTTGGGCTATGGCCATTCTGACTTCTTCATGTTGGAATAGTCTGTCACTAATATGGGGTAGGGAGATGGAACTATCTGATGTTCTGGAGAGGCTGGGCTAGGTTTCAGGACTTATTTGGACCAGGGACCCATCTGGAGATTGTAGGTTTCTGGAAAGTTACTCTACTGCATGGATCCCTTGTGAAATCTTATATATTGCCCTAGGTGTTCTTTAGGATTGGCTGGAATGGTCCTGATTGGGGGTTGGCAGGTTATGATAGGTAACAAGGTCTAACTGAAGCTTGTGTAAAAGCAACCCCCAGAGTAGGCTCTCTGCTCTAGTTGAATTCTCTCTACCACTGATACTCTATTAATTACAGAAGTAATTAATAGAGCTTTAGGTCAGGATGGAATTGTTGATCCCACGGTGCCAGGTCTGGATTCATCCCTGGGAGTCCTCTCCCATGTTGCCAGGGAGACTTTCACCCCGGATGACATGTCCCATGTAGGGGGCAGGGCAATGATTTCACTTGCAGAGTTGGGCTTAGGGAGAGTGGAGCCACATCTGAGCAACAATAGACGTCCTCCAGAAGTAACTCTTAGGCATGCCTATAGGTAGTCTAAACTTCTCTGCTACCTACATAAGCTTCACAAGAGTGAGCCTCATGATCGAAGGCATGGCCTATTGATTTGAGTATCCCTAAGGTTTGATACAGGATCAGGGGATTCCCTGATGGTAAGGTTTACCAGTTCCATAATCTTTCTCCCATCCCTCAGGGGACTTTACCAGTACTTTTTATCTGCTTAATATACTCTAGGATGTTTCCAGGTATTACAATAATCTATAGAGGATTAAAGGGCCTCTTTCTTATTCTTTGCTCCTTGTGTTTCAGTTGTTCAAATGAGCTATACAGGTAGGTTGAATTAGATTATGCAGTATAGAAAATTTCCGTTCTAGACCAAATCAACTTTCCTTCCATCGGTCTCAAAGAGTATGTGTGGTTCTAAAATAAAGACACTGTCTTCCTTACCTCTATGTTCTGAATTACTTTAACCCCAACTTGTTCAGCTTTGTTCTTATCTCTAAATATCAGGTTACATATATAAAACATCCTCTCAAAATCCAGAAATAATAATCACCACTCCGGACTTAATGTGTCTGCTCTAAAAGGCTACAATCCAGGCCCCTGTTTTCTTATAAGCTTTTTCTAACATACCATTCTTGTTCTTTTGTTTCTGGCTTATTTTGTCTCACCAAATGCCCCGCATGCTCATTCACATCTTTGTTCCTTTTTGTAGCAGCACAGCCTTTGTTCATAAGTATACACCTCGTTCGCCAACCTGCTTCTCCGTCAGTGCATCCTTCAGCCACCTGCATTCATTGGGCATCACGTAGAGGGCCCAAAGTCCTCAGTCCATCAGCATTCTCAATTTTAGATAATTTCACTGTTCCCAAGAGAAAGAAAACCAATAAACACACCCTCACCAAATAGAAAATCTGAACCTCCTCTTAACTCTTGTCCTCTTAGGCCTAATTTTAAGTAGCCTATCTTTTGTAGGAATAAGTTTCACAGGGGTGAACCCCAAGATCGAGGGCTCAGCTTATTGATTTGGTTATCTCTACTGCTTGCGAGAATATCAGAAATTCTCCAAATGGGGAAGTTGAATATTTCCTCCTTTCTTCCAAGTCCCCCAAGGGGACTTTGCAAATAATTCTTCTTTTTTATTTTCCCAATTATTTATTTATTAAACATAAAACCACATACAAACACAAACGTTCTTACTATATGATCATTCCATTCTATTTTTTTGGATAAACTATTTTTTTATTAATTTTATAATTTTTAAAAAATATAACAACAAACACAAACATTCTTAACATATCATTCCATTCTACAGATATAATCAGTAATTCACAATATCATCACATAGTCGCATATTCATCATCATGATTGTTTCTTAGAGCATTTGCATCAATTCAGAAGAAGAAATAAAAAGACAACAGAAAAAATTTCATATATCCCATACCCCTTACACCTCTCTTTCATTGATCACTAGCATTTCAATCTACTAAATTTATTTTAACATTTGTTCCTCCTGTTATTTATTTATTTTTAATCCAGGTGTTTTACTCGTCTGTCCATAAGATAGATAAAAGGAGCATGAGACGCAAATTTTTCACAATTACACAGTCACATTGTAAAAGCTGTATCATTATTTAATCATCCTGAAGAAACATGGCTACTGGAACACAGCTGTACATTTTCAGGCAGTTCCCTCCAGCCTCTCCATTACATCTTTTTTTTTTTTTTTTTTTTTTTTTTAACATGGGCAGGCACTGGGAATCAAACCCGGCTCCTCTGGCATGGCAGGCGAGCATTCTTGCCTGCTGAGCCACCATGGCCCACCCTCTCCATTACATCTTGAATAACAAGGTGATAGCTACTTAATGCGTAAGAATAACCTCCAGGATAACCTCTCGACTCTGTTTGGAATCTCTCAGCCATTGACACTTCTTTATGTCTCATTTCGCTCTTCCTCCTTTTGGTTGAGGTTTTCTCAATTCCTTGATGCTGAATTCCAGTTTATTCTAGGATTTCTGTCCCAAGTTGTATGGCAGTGTTCTTTACTGAACGGTTTTCTTATACTAAAATACATATTTTGGTATGTCATGTGAAATTATGTTAAAAGAAAGTAAAAATTATGTAATAGTCGAGTTTCTTGTGTCTAAGTACATGCTCTCTCTGGTTATGGACATTTAAAGATGGAGAAAACATGGAGCAGATATCAGCTGAATTTTGGGCTGAGAAGTAGATTATGCAAGTTTGTACTCTTCTCAGTTTTGAATTATGGGCTAAAGGGACAATTGGACATTGATAATAGAAAAGCTTCAGTTACTTGGGTCCACTTTTCTTAGTTTTAATCTGTCTCCTGAGAAAACTGTTTAGAAATTTGAGTCCAAATCTGACCAAAGGCATTTTAAACACTTTAAATACGTGAGTTACTTAATATTACTGTTAGTAACATTTATAAAAGGAGATTTCAAGAGCATACAGTGTGGTTTCGATTTGTTTTCTTTTTGGGTATCTGTCTCCCCTGACCCTACCCAACATCATCTCTGATGCATGGAGTAAGAAGCCAAGAAATTTCTTCCAGAATCTGTGTTGCAGAGGAAATCAGGAATGATCATATCTTTGATTTATGTCTTTAAATGGTTATTTCTCTGATTATTCCATAGGTCAACTGGAAGGGAGTTTGCTCTGAAGATTATAGACAAAGCCAAATGCTGTGGAAAGGTATGGTGTACGTGACTGCCTGTAAAAGAAAACCTGAAATAACTTGGTGAGAACCTTGTTGTGGTGAAATGAGCATCTGACAAGATCTTAGCAGGAATAGAGCACTGATAATGGTGGGGAAAAAACTCTCAAGCTTTTTTATTTCCTTGCCATTTTCCAGGTAATTTAATCCTAAAATAGTAACTTGATTTGATCTTGGTCCTAACTATTGAAAATATGTTTGATAGACGTGTATTCTAAATCCCAGAAACACCCAAAATGAGTGTCAACAATGGGGAAGGATTTGAGACTTTAATCTTACTTTCAAGCTAACAAGTTAGCCTTCTAGTTTCATAGATACTGGCAGAAGACATGAGATTCCTGGGTCAGAGATAAATGACTTATTACTCTTGGCACAGCAGGCAGCTGAGCTTCATGTTTGCATTGATTCCCCTTGATCTCCAAGTCAGTGGAGGTGAGAGAGGAGAGGGGCAGGTGGATACCATGCATGCAGTAGATTTGTGTTACAGCTTAGAACCCCAAGCTTAGAAATCCCCACTCTTTTGAAGGAGTTGCTAGCAAACCCACCCAGCCTTGGCCCCAGAGGAAGACATTACTTTTTATTATCCTTGTCAGGAAACGAATTTGCTCTCTGCCCCTGAGGGAGATCCCACCTCTATGTTCCAAGAGTGTTTGCCTAAACCATTCTTGGGTAGTCTGGAATAAAAGGTGACACAAGACTTGCAGAAAAATCATGGAGAATTGTCTCCCAAGCCAAGTGAATATCTTTCTTCTGTCCCGCTCTCCAGCTGGAGTTTGGAAAAGAGCAACCGGATGAAATGGTGCTAGATTACTTATATTTTAGCTATGTTTGAAAAAAAAAATTCTATGGCAGTGATGACAAAGAGCCTTTTTATATTCCTTTTTGGAGTAGCATACCAGTTAAGAAAGCAATCTCTAGGGCTGCGCTGTCTAGTATGGGAGCTACTAGCCATCTGTGACTACTGAGCTAGACCAAATCAAAATGTGCTGGAAATGTAAAATATATATCAGATTTCAAAGACTTAGTATGATAAAAAGAATGTATCTCATTAGCTTCTTCTATATTAATTACATGTTAAAATGATGATAGTTTGGATATATTGGGCTAAATAAACTGGTATATAGAAGTAGTATTACCTGCTTCTTTTGACATTTAAAAAAGTAGCTGTTAGAAAATTTAGAATGGTAAATATGGATCATATTTTATTTCTAATGGAAAGTGCTGCCAGAGAGCCAGACTGCATAGAATTTAATCCTGTCCTTTGCCTTTGCTTGCTGTATGACCTTGGAAAAATTACTCAATCCCTCTGTGTCTCTGTTTTTTCCACTGAAATGGGGTTAATAATAATAAGGTTATTGTCATGGGAAATAAGAACATAGGTGGTTGTTATGGAAAATATATAAAGTACCAGTATATAATAAGAATTTTACAAATGATAAGTATTAATATTAGTTAATAGTTAACTAATAGTCTAAATTCCAGAACAATCTAGAATTTTAAATTAGTAGATTTGATGGGAAAGTGTTAACTGAAAAGAAGAAAGCGCTGCAATGTATTGATATTACATTATGGAAACTATAAATTCCATAATTTATAAAATTTCAATGGACTAAAAATTCAATGGATTCCTCCAAAGTTGTATTTTTTTTTTTAACAGAATAGTGAAAATATTGTAGTAAAGTCTTCTGAGAATCTTCTCAGAGTTCCATAATGGAAAATCCAAGTATCAAATATACCATTTACTTACTTTTACTTACCTAATGAAATCTAGTGAAGCAGATATTGTTCAGAGTTCCTACTTTACTTTGAATAAGGTTTTTTCTTTACGTTAAATTTTATTTAAATCATTAATTCCATATGCTTTTATTTTTTGTTCTAACAATATTTTTAAAGTTTTTAAAAATTTTAATAGCCTTCTTTCCACATGAAGTAAGTGTTACCCTTTATAGCTGGTATTTTCTGATATAACCAGAATACATGTTTTATAATTTTGCAAGCAGAGTTCTACACAACTTCATTAGTTATTTTTTCAAAATAGTGAAAAGAAATCGCTATGATAATGATATTGCTTACTTGATTAAAACGTATGCAACTATTTCAACAGTTGAAGGAAAAATCTTTATGTGCATAAGAATTCACTCTTCTTACTTAGTGTTAATGCAAATGGATTGGTCACTTCGACCATTTGCATCTTATTTTTCCTGATTATTTAATATCTTTCTGTTTTAATAATTCATGAACTTTTACTTATTTTCATCCATGTTTTCTGATTAATCGAACACATATTTCCACATTAATATTATATAAAATTGTAATTTCAAAACTTGACCTGTTAGTGGTAAGTGGATTTTTCCCATAAACTTTATTTTTAGATGAAAAGTGGTATGACAATTTTTTTTTTAATTTAAAAGAGGCATTCAGCCAATATTTGGGGGTATTGTTAGTCACCACTGCTTTGTGGCTTGTACAGAGAAAATTAATAATGCCAAAAATAACATCCAGACTTGTTATAGGAACTTTACACATAACCTGTAATGACTTGTAAAGCAGACACAGCAGTTTCACAAATGAGGGGATGTAGACTCGGGCAAGATAGCTAGCTTTGTCGAAGTCACACAGGCAGCGCAGTGATTGAAATATTGGGTGTCAGGCTGCCTGCCTGCAGATTACTGAGCCTGCACGTGTGTAGGCCAGCACACCACTCTCCTGCCGGGCTGCAGTGTATTTGTTTATGTAAGAAGAACCTGGGGGAAGGATTCTGAAACTGAACCTCTTTTGCCTTCCATTTCTGTTTCAATAATATACTTAAGTATTATTAGATTGATTCACTCATTTGTCTAAAATTTCATGTGTATATTCTATCTGCAAGATTCTGTGTAGAAATAGGGCAATTTTACTTATAAATTAACACTAGTTCTGCAAAGAGTATTGTGGGAGCTCAGGCGAAAAAGGTGGGTGGCAGAGAAGTAGGTGAGTGAAGATGCCATAGAGTAAGAAGCATTTGAGCTGGTCTTGAACTATAGGTATGATTTCAATGGGCAGACATGGCAGAAAAGCCTTTCAGAGGCCAGAACAGTCTGAGCAAAGGCCCAGAGGCTGGAAAACATGTTGAGTTCTAAATAGGAGATTATTGTAAGATCTTCTGCCTTGGGGCCAGATTATGGAGGCTGTTGAGAAGGCAATAGTATTTGTAAATTTAAGAATTCTTCCAATTCTAATGTTCTCTTTCATTCTAAGTGTTTATTGAATTTCTACCTTGTGTGAAGCCTTGAGCTTTCTGTTGTGCAACATACAAATGGTCCTTGTTTCTCTTCCTGTCCTGGGTATTTTTTTTCAATGATTTTTTTTTAATTGAGATATAGTCATCCAAAGTGTACACATTTCTGCTTCGGGAAGCCAGATTCATTCAGTAAGATGGAGAGCATAGTAGGAGAAGACAGCTTTGCAGGGGTGGGGGGTTCACAGTATCCTCATATAGCTGTGCATTCATCATTGCAATCGAGTTTTGAACGTTTTCAATACTCCAAAAACCACACAAAAAGAATAAAAATAAAAGTAAAAGAGGACACCCAAATCATCCCATCCCTTGTAGAGTTTTATATCCGTCATCTCCATGTTATGGCCTCAGGTAGGACATAAATCCAAAAGAGCATGTATTAGTGTCTGGCAGTTGTTATAACAAGTTACCATGTATTTGGTGGCTTAAAACAGCAGACATTTGTTCCCTCATTGTTTTGGAGGCCAGAAGTCCAAAATCCAGCAGGACCATGTTCCCTCTAAGGCCCCCAGGGAGAGTCTGTTTCTAGCCTCTTCTAGTTTCTGACTGCGGAAGGCGTTCCTTGACTTAGGGCCGTATCACTCCACTCTCTGCTTCTGTCCTCATTACCTTCCTCTCCCTGTGTTTCTCTCCCTTCTTCTATCTGTCTCTTCTGCCTTTATCTTATAAGGACACTTGTGATGATATTTATGATTAACCTGGATAATCCAAGGTTAACTCCTCATCTAAAAATCTTGATCACATCTGCAAAGATCCCTTTTCCTGATAAAGACTTCATATCTTTGAGTGGCCATTACTCTACCTACTACATATATCTACCCCAGATATCACATATTGCGAGTTGGACATTTTATCTCTTTTACTGTACTATCCTTAGCAGTTCTCACTAAGCAGTGCAGATGCAGCTGTAGAGCCTGTGTGGACTAAGGGTAGTGCATAATGTGTTTGCTCATTTATGCAAGTACTTTATTATCTGTTATGTGTTAGAACCATGCCAGTTAATGGATAGTGAGGTAAACAAAGACCTCAAAGTGCTCCTAGTTCCAGGGGTTACAGACCAGCACACAAGCAGTTAAAAGGGGAGAGTGAGCACTGTTAAATGGAACAAACTCAGAGATAGGGGGAACATGTAAGTGGGGTACCTAATCCAGCTATGGCTAAGGAGGAAAAGCTACTCAGAGGAGGTGAGGGCTAACCTGGGTCCTGAGGAGTAAATAGGAGTTCACCAAGAAGCAGGGAAAGTAAATTCCGGGCTGAGAAAACTACCCATGCAGATGCCCAGATGTCTAGGTGAGAGATTGGCAATAGAGATAGAGAGAAGTGAATGGTTGAACCCATGGTGGCTGAGGAGGTAGACTAGGCAGGGATTGGTGATTGGATGTATTAGGAAATGAAGAAGGAGAGAGGATTCAGTGGAATTCCCATTTCTGCTTTGGACAGCCAGGTTCATTCAATAAGAAGGAGAGCATAGGAGGAGAAGACAGCTTTGCAGGGGCGGGGGGCTAGGGAGGGGTAGAAAAAAGATGATTGGTTTGGTTTGGGAGATTTGTTTATTCCTCTAATCATTTTCTCATTTTTTTTCCTTTTACATTAAAAATCACCATGGCCAAAGATAAGGCAGGGTCCTTTGCCAAGTGAGCAGTTTTCTTTGTCATTTACTCTCACGCAGAATGTGGAGCTCTGCCATGAAATGATTCATATGTAAATTATTTGGAGACAGCGTCCTGAATCATTTAACATAAATAATGGTAGATGATTGAGTAATGCAAGTTCGTTATGGTTCAAGACAAAAGTGTATTCTTACAGTTTTTAGAAATACTATTTTCCTGGGAAATATAATTTAGAGAGGATTTTTAAATATTAGAAACAAAGCTTTTAAATGGGTTGCATATGAAATAGGAAGACAATGCTTTGTACTTTTGTTTTGCTTCTCCTGATGGTTAGTTTAAAAAAAATTGTTCCTTTAGAGATAATTTTACAGGGACCATCAGAAGTCAAGTAACAAAGGCTAAACTCTCCTGAGTCCCAACAAAAGCAAATATCACCCTGTGCTTGGAGTGCTAGCCATTGTCAGGTAGTGTACAGTAAGCTGAGATATGTGATGATGGAGAAAAGGCTGCTGCAGTGCTCTCGCAGCCCTTGAAATGTTACACTGAAACATTTCAGTGTAATGTGGGAGACCCTCACATTATATATCAGAAAGCTTCCCATCGCGCCTCCCCTTGAAAAAGGTGGAAACTTTTGAGGAGGTAAAATTTCTTTGTTTGGAAGACACGTAGCTTTAATCTGAGAGAGCTTCAGCGGGTACTGTGGAAGGGGCTTCTTTTCCATATATCATTCTAAATTAACATCATGAATAGAGCTTAATTTGTAGACACTTCCTACTTCGGAGGAAATGTGGGGGTGAGGAGCTGAAGTCATAGATATATTTTGATTTAAGATAAAATGTCCGTCTTGTATTTCATGTTCACTGCAGTGGTACTAATTGCTACTGCCTTTGCTTCACAAAGAGCAAAATAAATTCATTTGCTTGCTTTGACTCCATAAAAGTACATCTAATTCCACTTTTTGGTGTGATTAAGGAAAAACTTGGCACAGATGATTCAAAAGCTTCAAAATATGCGTACAAATGGGAAGGGTTTGCCAAGTCTTTCCTTTGTCTCCGGGACCGTGAGGGGTTGATGGTACAGCTGCTTCCCTTGGGAAGGGACCAGGACCCTGACAGCAGCTTTGGGTGGCTGCTGTTGTAGCTTAGACATATGGGACTTGGAAACAGGTAGGAGGTCCTGTCCCCAGTCTTCCAGGCGTGGTCCGCTGGGGTCTGGGAACGACCCTTCCTCAGGGAGATTTGGAAGAGATTGCTGAGGACTCAGCCAAGTCAGAGACTTTCCCAGCCTTACTCATTAAAAAGAGCACAGGTTCTCTTCCCTCCACAAAGCCTGGTGTGCTCTAGCCCTCAGCCCCAAACTCGGTGTCATACTTTCATTGGTTTCCGTCTTTCCAAGGAGTTAAATATTTTCAGCTTTGCAGCTATCATTTTCACTTTGAAACATTCCAGCCTGGCATTTATATGCATTCCTCTGTGAAACATGATGCTGTGTAGATGTGAGCTTGGATGTCTGAAACGTAGGTTTGAATTCCTACCTCAAAGGACTCTTTTAAAGATAGTGTTAAAATATTATGCAGTTTCCTTGCGTAGCGACTGACAGAGTGAATGATTCATAGTAAGTGTCGGTTCCTTCCTTTCCCCTACTTCTGTTGAGCAGCTGTACTGTCATTTGCCAATGTTTGTTGAGTGACTACTTGGACAGGTTCAGTGCATTCAACCCACAAGACACATAACCCACCATGTTTTATGATTTATACCTCCATCAATTGTCAAAAAGGATTTGAGATGGCTTAGAGTGAAATATGCATGTACACATGGATACCTGAAGATAAGAGAGGAACCATAATGATGTATTGAACTAGGGAAAAGATAATTACTACAGTGGAACATTAAATTTAGTTCTCAGCTTCGTAATAACATAGGTAAGAAGGGAAATGGGCACACATGTGTGTACATTGGGGTGTGTACATGTGTTTAATTCAGGTACTCTTATAAGTTTCATTTAAAAACTATATTTGAATACCTAGAATGTAGAAGCAGGCAATTAGCAAATTTTACAAAGTTTTCTATAAATTTAAAATAATTCATCATGATCATTAACAAATGTGACATTTTGTGATCATTAACAAATGTGACATTGTTGAGAGGTTTTTTTTAATTTATTTATTAAAAAAATTTAACAACAAACGAACAAAAACATTAACATATGATCATTCTGTTCTACATATATAATCAATAATTCACAATATCATCATATAGTTGCATATTCATCATCAAGATCATTTCTTAGAACATTTGCATCAATTCAGAAAAAGAAATAAAAAGACAACAGAAAAAGAAATAAGACGAAAACAGGAAAAAAAAAGATTATACATACCATACCCTTTACCCCTCGCTTTCATTGATCACTAGCATTTCAAACTAAATTTATTTTAACATTTGTTCCCCCTATTTTTTTTTTTTCCGTATGTTCTACTCGTCTCTTGACAAGGTAGATAAAAGGAGCATCAGACACAAGGTTTTCACAATCACATAGTCACATTGTGAAAGCTATTTCATTATACAATCATCAAGAAACATGGCTACTGGAACACAGCTCTACATTGTCAGGCAGTTCCCTCCAGCCTCTCCATTGCATCTTGAATAACAAGGTGATAATCTACTTAATGCGTAAGAATAACCTCCAGGATAACCTCTTGGCTCTGTTTGGAATCTCTCAGCCATTGACACTTTATTTTGTCTCATTTCCCTCTTCCCCCGTTTGAGAAGGTTTTCTCAATCCCTTGAGGCTGAGTCTCAGCTCATTCTAGGGTTTTTCTCTGTCCCTTGATGTTGAGTCCCAGCTCATTCTAGGATTTCTGTCCCACGTTGCCAGGAAGGTCCAAACCCCTGGGAGTCATGTCTCATGTAGACAGGGGGAGGGTGGCGAGATTGCTTGTTGTGTTGGCTGGAGAGATAGGCCTCATCTGAGCAACGAAAGAGGTTCTCTGGGGATGACTCTTAGGCCTAAATTTTAAGTAGGCTTGACCTATCCTTTTTGGGGTTAAGTTTGTTGAGAGGTTTTTTATGTCTCAATAGAAGAAAACAATGGTTCATGATTCATGGATTGGTGTATTGAGAGTAATTACTGAATACTGTGAGTAAACATTTTGCTTTAGTTATCCCAACTGCTTTATTCACCAGGACTGATAATCAAGTGGTATTTTCAGAGGAGAAATTATTAGAGTTAAAATGAAAATAGTGGCCCCAGTGGTATTGTATGCCTCCAGATTTCTGAAATACAAGATAATAAGGAACATCCATCTGGCAAATGATTTATTTCATAAACAATCACTGAAGAAGAAAGTTTTTTTCATGAATTCCAACATGAAATTCAAATTCATATTGGTAACAGTTTAAAAACTAAGAATATCTTTAGTGCTAGAAGTCATATGCCATAAACATGCCAGATTTTCTTACATGCCTGGTATTTTTTTCTGAGCATGTTCTGAAGTTTGAAGCCATAAGTTACGTTGGACTCAGTGAGAGACGATCTCATTTCCTAGTATATGGAACCTTTGCGTTGGGCCTTTCCTGTGTGTTTAACAGGACGAGAGGCTGTACCAGAGGCTGGCAGACTGGGAACGACAGTTGTCTTAAGGTAGAATTTTTTCTTCCTCTGGAAACCTCAATTTCTTGCTCTAAAGACCTTCAGCTGATTGGATGAGGCCCCCTCACATGGTCCAGGCTAATCTTCTTTATTTAAAAATCAAATGATTATAGATGTTAATCCCATCTACAAAATATCTTCATGGCAACACCTAGATGGGTTCTTTTCTTAAAAAATATTTTTGTTGAATTAATTGTAACATACAAACATTCCATACATGGTATGCAATCATTGGCTCACAATATCATCACATAATTGTGTATTCATCACCGTGATAAGTTTTTAGAACATTTGCATCACTCCAGACAAAGAAATAAAAAGAAAAAACTCCTATATCCCGTACCCTTCATCCCTCCCTCTCCTTGATCACTACTATTTCCATCTACCCAATTTTTTTTAACCTTTGTTCCCCCTATTATTTGTTCATTTTTTATCCATATTTTTTTACTCATCTGTCCATACTCTGGATAAAAGGAGCATCAGACATAAGATTTTCACAATCACACAATCTTATTGTAAAAGCTGTATCATTATACAATCATCTTCAAGAAACATGGCTACTGGAACACAGCTCTACAGTTTTAGGTTCTTTCATCCAGCCACTCCAATACACCATGAACTAAAAAGGAATTTCTATTTAATGCATAATAATAACCTCCAGGGTAACCTCCCGATTCTGTTTGACATCTCTCAGCCACTGAAACTTTATTTTGTCTCATTTCTCTCTTCCCCCTTTTGGTCAAGAAGGCCTTCTCAATCTCTTGATGCCAGGTCCAGGCTTATCCCATGATTTCTGTTGCACGTTGCCAGGGAGATTTACACCCCTGGGAGTCATGTCCCATGTAGGTAGGGGGGCAGTGAGTTCACCTGCTGAGTTGGCTTAGTGAGGCCACATCTGAGCAACAGAAGAGGTTCTCTGAGGTTGACTCTTACACCCAATTTTAAGTAGGCTTAGCCTCTCCTTTGCAGGAATACATTTTATAGGAACAAATCCCGAGATTGAGGGCTTGGCCTATTGATTTGGTTGTCCCCACTGCTTGCAAGAGTATCAGAAATTCTCCAAATGGGGAAATTTAATATTTCCTTCTTTCTTCCTGTTCTCCCAAGGGAACTTTGCAAATACTTATTTATTCACTGTCGAAATCACTCTGGGATTAATCAAAACCCAACAAAATCTCATGCCCTATTCAAGATTCCATGCACTTAATGGTGTTCAACTAAACTAACCATACAAATTAAATTAGGAAATACAGTACCCAAAATATGAATTTTGTACCAAATAAATATCTCTCCCTTTAGTTTCACACAGAAGTTGAAGTTTTGAAACATGGATGATATCATCCTTTACCCAGTCTTCTGATATGTCTTAGTCCTATTCAGATCAGCTTCATTCGTGTCTCTGCTCGATGTCTGATCACTTTTTTCAGTATTTTAAACAGTTCCTGTATGGGGTGCTGCTAACTTTCATAGCTTCAGAGCTCTAACTTTCAGTCTCAGGTGTCACATAAATACCTGAACTTTCTGGGAAAGACCATGTTATATACAAACAGCTCAGTATCTCAGAATTTAGAATTAACAGTTACACCTCCTGAATATATGTGATTGTTGTAAGAGCTTACAATCTAGGACCCTTTACAATAGGCCCCAACCTGATAGCCCATGCTCTCAACTTTAGTTCACCAAATTTTTCTATTTTAATTAGTCCATATGATTGAGGCATGATAGTATCTGTTAGGTTGGTTCTTGATTAAATAACTGGACACCATAGCCTGGCCAAGTTGATACATAATTAAGCATCACAGCCAGGATTTGGTTTTTCCCTGTGCCAGGAGTGATAGTTTTTTTGACATCAAATCTGCAGACTATACTTGTTCTGTTGTCCTCTTGTCGATAGGAATGGCATAGAGGATGCTCTGAGTTCTGATCCACTTCTCTGAACCCTTCCCTCGACAGGAACACCTAATTGAGAATGAAGTGTCTATACTGCGCCAAGTGAAACATCCAAATATCATCATGCTGGTCGAGGAAATGGAAACTGCCACTGAGCTCTTTCTCGTGATGGAGTTGGTCAAAGTAAGAGGAGGGAAAGGTTTTCCTGGTGCTGAATCCTGAGACTTAAAATATCCTTGAAGGACCGAATCAGAAAAGTGTTTTGCTGCCTTGTAACTTTTCATCATTTATAATCATGATCTTTAGTAGCACTTGTGTTATGTTTTAATCTAATGCAGGCTGATGATCTTTGTTATTTTCGTAGGGCTGCCCATGAGGGTGCACCATGCTCTTTTGTGTCTTCCGTAGGGTGGAGATCTCTTTGATGCAATTACTTCTTCAACCAAGTACACCGAGAGGGATGGCAGCGCCATGGTGTACAATCTCGCCAACGCCCTCCACTACCTGCATGGCCTCAGCATTGTGCACAGAGACATCAAGCCAGAGAACCTCCTGGTACGCCAGCACTGCTTTTTCTGTTCTAACCCACGCCTCTTTTCCGAAATGATCATAGCCCCATGGAAATGATGAAACATTAGAGTCTATGCCAATCCTGCAGTAAGAAACTGAGAGAACCTAAATTTGGAAAATCTGCAAGAATTAAGTCAATGAGTATAAAGTATTAATGGTTTTATTGGATTGGTCTGGATTCTACTGAATATTAGAGAACACATTTCTATTTACATTTTGATTACTGGCACTGGGTGACAAAAAGGGTGAGCAGAGATATTATTTTATGGAGCAAAACCATTCTGAAGAATGTATTGGAGATGGAATTAGAGGCTCATAGGAGACAGAAGAGCATGGGGGTTCATTTATGTGCAAGACAGAAGTTTGGAAATTATCTAGTCCATGTGTCTAAGTTTTACAGATAAATCGAGACCCAGAGATGTTGAGTTTTCTTGCTTAAAAGTCTTCATTGTCCTATTGTTCTACAGATGGAAACATGACTATACCCTGGCCCTCAGGGACCGCCATACTCTGTTCCCGGTTCACCTTTCCAGCCTCCTAGCCTGTTCCTAACCTTTTCCTCCCCATCCAGCCCAGCATGGTGCCTCTCCTTGGAGCCATATTTAATTTGTGGCAGGGCTTGATCACTGAACACAACTTGCCAATTAGAGCCAATCCTTGTGACCACATTGTAGAGGAATTTTAGACAAACAGATTGGAAGTTCTCCCTGCACAACCCCTCTCCCGCCCAAGACAGTTGGCTTCTTGTTTTCCACCTTTCAAGGCTGAGTTTCAGCACTAATCATAATGACTGCTTGTGGGGCAAGCATCTCCTCTTCCTCCATAGCACGTTAATCATTATAGCCTTCCCCATCCCCAGTAGGTAAGGCCTGACTTTATCAGCAGCATTACGTCTCCATAGCTTACGTCTGTGCTGGTCTTTGGGGCAGTGCCCTCTGTCCTGGCAGGGCCCTCTGTCCTGGCAGTGCCTGGTAAACACGTTCATTTCATAAAACACCGAGCAGGAGTTATTTCTTTGATATCATCCCAGACTCTGAGGCAGAATTTAATTGTGGCTTCTTCTGGTTTCTGCTGCATTTGTCTTATTGTTGTGATTTTTGTCATTTCCTTATGGGTCACCTTTTGTGTATTGAAAGCACCTTAGGGACAACTGTGTCTCAGTTATCTTTCCATCCTGGACGCCTTGGGCAGTGCCCCATAAGCCCCCAGTAGGTGTTGAGTGCTCATTTCTTGGCTGACTGCTGATGGTCCCTCAGCTAACCAAGAGCAGACTGGAGAGTAGAAGACATGTCTTCACAGCCTGTCTAAGGCTGGCACCACACACCTATTGTTAAAAGGGCTATGCATTGATGTATAGGCTCTGAGGCCATCCAGAGGATACTTTTTCCCTCTCTGGTAATATCATTTGATGATTTCTGAGTGTGTTCATTAAAAAATATATGAGTTTTCTTCTTATTGTCTCCTGCCATGACGGAATTGTATTTCATTTCTATATGTTCCTATTAAGAAATAAAGATCCCTGCTCTGTAATAAAAGATGGATTTGGTTTTATGAACTCTAGGGAGAAATAGATACGGAGTTGTAGCCGAGCTCAGGTTTGAATCAGGGATATAGTGTTCTCTCCTCCAAGGAGGCCTTGCGGTGTCTGCCCGGGACCTGTGAATCTGGCCAGGTCCGGGACCTCGCAGGGGCAGGCAGAGCCACGCGAGGTGACGTCTGGCCAGACTCCTCGGCCTCTGCCCACCTCACCCCATCGCCTGCGGTCATTTAAGTTCTCTGTACACCGGGTGGGCGCAGGCCCCGGGGAACCACTGGTTACTGCGGAGCTGGCCCCACGCAGCAGCCGTCTGCTGAGACCCAGGAAGGAGATAGGAGGCCCTGGCACATGCTCCGGTAAGCTGGGGGTGTCCGTTTCGCAGTTCTCTGATCCCAGTCTTACCTCCCGTTTCTCCTCTTTTTCCACTCAGTTTCTTAATGTATGTAAAAGCCTCCTTGCAACCTGACACCGCCGCCTCTTCTCTTGGTCTGCCTCCCGGAGAGCGGAGAGCGGGCGTAGGGGGCTTGCGTCTCTCACATCAGGGGCTCAGAATGTACCTGGTGAACTGGAATCAGGTTCCTCTCAGGTCTAACCTGGACCGCTGTCTGCCCCTCCTCCAAGGCCTGCACAATTGCCCCAGTAATACCCGCAGGAGACCAGAAAGAAGATGATAAAGCTGATGTCTGGACAAGGCTAATGCGTGGGACAGAAGGGCTGTGGGGTCAGGCCTCGGAAGCAAGCGTAGCTGCACATATCTAAGTAAAATATGTTTCTGTCATTGGAAACCTAACTAGATCGCTCAGCAGATTCCAGATTTGGAATTGGCATTGGCTGCTGATGAGAAAATGCAATTGAGGCGCTAAAAGTAAATACACTGAGTGACTGTTAGCCTCTTTCTGCTCTAACAACTAATTCAGTTTTGAAACATCAGAGCATTCACACATCTGATTTGCATCCCCTTCTCGGGTAGCAGGGCCATGATTTAAAACCCTGCCAGCAGAGATGGATGGGTTGCCGTGTCAGAGAGCATGGGGGTGGCCGTAAATGCTGTGAGTTACAGCCTGGTGGTGCCCTGTCAGAGTTTACTGTGAGAGACCAGTGATAAATTCAGCTTTTCGAGGAGTTCTGGGGACAGGGGGAGAGAAGAGGATTGGTTTCTCATATTTGAAGTCCTCCTAAATCATTGTGTTGACATTTTATTTAGAGAAAATGCAGCGTTCGCTTCGCGTACGGCATCTGCCTTTCTCCCCCGCGTTTCTTGGTTTTGCGCAGAAGCATCTAAGCCTGTGGTGGGGTGCTTGCACGTCGCAGGGTCAGAGTTCTCACAGCTGTGATTTTTTTGGTTCAGTCGAAATTTCTGTATTCGAGGCTGAATTCAGGCTTCTGACAGATCTGCCCGAGTTTTTCTCACATGCAGTCTATTGCCAAATGGTGCAGTGTTTGGAATTTTGGCTTGCCCACCCACGTGAGTTCTTTGTGTCTCAGTTTCCTTCTCTGTCAGACGAAGATAGTTATTTTCCTACTTGCCCGGTGGGGAAATGATAGAAGTCCAGTGAGATAATATCTGAGAGAATGTGGAAATCTCCCAAGTCCTGTGGAAATATTAATTACCAGGGAGTACTAAATCCTTTTCTGGAAGGCCGTTGGAGTTCCTGTTTGCTGATTCACCCCTTTATAAAAATGGGTTCCATAAAGCAGTGCCAAATTCCTTTATGGGTTTTTTTCCTGCTTTGAAGAGAATCTCCCGCTAAGATTTGAAATGTACTCATATTATCTCTCACGTATTTGCCCGCATGTCCAGCATTGGGGTGAGATGAATCAGATAAAATGTTATTATTTCAGGCTGTCTGCCCCTTTTGACACTTCTCATTGGATGTTTTGCCAAGGAGAACCACTGCCCAGACATAATCCAGCTATTCTAGACTGTTCAGTCTCTTTCTATTTCTGCTCCTGCATCCGACTCTTAATTCCTTATAGCGGATGTGAAAAACGGGACTTCTGGGACTTCGGAGTATCTGACAACAGCCCTCGAATACCCCTGGGCATCTCTAAATTGACTGTTTAAAACAAACACTATTTTTCAAAAAATGTGCCTAATGAGTGTATTTTTTAAGTTGTAAAAACAAAATAACAGTGACGTTAATAAAACTTTGTTTTTTGCTCTCATGAAACAGACATTTAGAAAATGTTGCTTATAATGTTCTTATCGTTGCAAATGCCTGGGGAATTCCTCAAGTCTGGGTTTTGGTACATGCATCAAAAATTCTAACTGTAATTCTCTATATCAGATTGTTCTCATCGCTGTTTACATTAAACATAATGGATGGAAAGTTGTCTTAAGACTGTGGCATGACTAAGCATCTGGTTTCCGTTACTTTAGACTAAATCATTAATAGCTTTGAATATGTTTCTTCTCAGTTGTGGGCTGACTCAGAATTATAAATATCTGTGGGGGACTCCAAATCTAACCATCATGGCTGTGACCCTTTAAAGTTTTAAAGAAGTATGCTGGGCATGTGTATTTACTATATAAACATGGGAGAAGTTATTAAAATACTAATGTGAAAACGTTCTTCTCAAACCGATGGGCGGTCGAAAGCAAGGAAGGAATTTCAGTGTCATCCTTTCCAAGTACCTGTGAAGATTGAGGATCATTGGCAGGGTGAGGTCCTGAGGTTCTTGATAGTTTTTATTGACGACTATAAATCACCCCCTCATTAAGTGTGAGCCTAACGGATGATGTCATTAACTTGCTTATCTTAAAAAAAAACATCATTTCTTCAGTTCTTCTCCTACTTTAGTAAAATGGTGGTTGGGGTGAAAATCTGAATCGGTTTGTAGTAGAATACAAGGAAAAGCAAACTAAATAGGATTAAAATATAAAAACAGTGGAAGACATTCCATGAATACAGATGAGGTCTCTTGTATTTATTTTTTACTGAAGTTCCGTTTTCCAGATGAGAGACTAAAGAGTCAGAAAATATAAACTGGAAATGGATTAGATGGTCATATCTAAATTATACTCTCATATACATTTGTGTGCTTCCCAAACCATCTGTTTGGAATATAACCTACAGATATTTTCCTGTAAGGAAAGTTTGTTTACATATAAAATCAGTTTTTCCTAATTATGAAGTAAAATATTTTGGAAACTGCTGAAAATTATGAAGATGAAAATTAAACTCCTCCTTATGCTGCCACCCAGAGATAAACGTAATGATTTAGTGTATATACCTGAACATTCATTTTCGTTTTGTGCAAATAGGGGATGTTTTCTCATGTGATTAATATTTATTTGAAATATAATTATTAATGACTGTATCGTATTTTACTATCTGGATAGTAAATCCAGATAGTAAATGGATTAGCATGATTACTAAGTCATTGCCTTATTAGCAGTTTTTATTGCTCCCAAGTTGTAACTGTCAGAACTAAGTTGAGAAGGAGAGAGTCTTATGTGTACCGTTTGGACCCCACTCTGTTCCCTTAGACTAATTTCTTAGTAGGTTTCCTGGATCAAAGGAAATCCTATAAAAAGAGTGTTAGGAAATTTGATGCATATTGCAGAAATGCTTACTAGAAAGGATATTTCAATTTAAGTATTAACATTCACTAGCAGCTTCCAGTATGATAATTATTTAACCTAATCAGTCAGTCCTGGGAGAGGAAGCCCTGTTCATTTCATACTCACATCGTCCCCATGGAGCGGGTCCTCTTATCCCCATTGCACAGATGAAGAAGCATGCACAGAGAGGTCAGGTGACTTTTCCAAGGTCACACAGAGAATGAATAGAGGGAATTCAGAGTTCATTTCCTTTCTAAAACTTCCAAGGCTTTTCACCTGTAATATTTGTATTTCATGATTAGCTATCCAGAGAACAAACCCCTTATCTTTACCACTAGAAATTAATGTTTCTAAATTAAACCTTCAAGTCTCTTGGAGGACACACGGTACTTTGGTGGACGCTTCGTATATACCGTCTCTTAGGCTCCCAGGCACCTCACATGTAGTAAGCACTCAACACAGGTCGGTTCCCCTCCCCCAGCCTTAGAGGCAGCGCTGAAGCCATCCCTGCCAAGCAGCTACTTTTCCCTGACTGTTCTGGAGGCAGGCAAGCCCGTTTATTGTACTCCTAGGCCAGGCACTTTCTGCAGAGGTGGAAAATACTGTCATTTTCACATTTCACGCAATCATGCAAGATCTCTGAAAAGTTAAAGCTTTAAAACACAGCCATCAGTCAAGCCGTTAACATTACAAAAAAGAGATTTCTTTTGAGTTTATTAGTAAATCTATCTGCACCCTTTCTGCCTAATTCCAAAGGCCCTTTTTGCAAATCATGGAGGGAAGAAAAACCCCAGCAGCTTCTGACTGATGACAGGCTTCTGTTCCAGGTCTGTGAATATCCTGATGGAACCAAGTCTCTGAAGCTGGGAGACTTCGGGCTGGCCACGGTGGTGGAGGGGCCTCTGTACACCGTCTGTGGCACGCCGACCTATGTGGCGCCCGAGATCATTGCCGAAACTGGGTGAGACTCGGTGATTTCACTTTGGTGGGAGAAAGTATCTTTTTGCTGCCCCTGATGCTTGCACTGCACATGCCTCACGGGAACGCGAGGGTGGGGAGGTGACCTCACCCTCAGAACTCGAGCTGGGGCCCATGTGACCAAGAGCCCTAGGCCTGAGCTTGTCCCAAGGCCGGCCTGGGGAACGCGGAGGTGGCCTCCGGGATGGTGGTGAGGCTGGGAAGAAAGCATGAAAGGGTAGTTAATTCCTCTGCGTGAAATGAGCGGTTTGACACCCAAAAGCCCCCTCCTCTGGACCAGCAGCACCGGTTCTCCAGCCGGGCGGGCGGTCCCTGCTTGCCAGGTGAGTCACGCCACTTCTCCTCTCCCCGCCAACCTTTTTTCCGCAGCTACGGCTTGAAGGTGGACATCTGGGCAGCAGGCGTGATCACATACATCCTTCTCTGTGGATTCCCACCTTTCCGAAGGTCAGTATCCCTTCAAGGGTCAAGATTTGAGTTGTAAAGTGTCTCCCTGTGATCACGAAGCAGATGCTTTTCTCCTGGCAGTCAGGATGCAGAAACGTCAGTAAAACCTCGTATAGACACATCTTTACTTTTTATCTAAATTAAAAAAAAACAAAACTATTCTTTGGCCAAAATTTTTGATATGGTTTAAAGCCTCTGCTCTGCGAATGACCCTCTGAGTTCCTTGGGGTCAGTATTTCCTAAAGTACACGCCTCGCGCGGGGTTTGCGGTTCGGATCTCGGTCTTTGAAGGCTGGAGCGAGGATGTAAAGATCCTTGGAAAGCAGTCTGAATCCTTTCACATAAACCCTTTCCAGGTCTTGGTAGTGGGCTCTCCTGCCTCGCATGTAGTCGGTCCAGCAGCCGCTTGATGGCCTGGGATGGCTGTACTCGCGCGTCGGGCAGGTGGCCTAATGTCGGCTGGAACACATAGGTGACCTGGCCGCGTGTCTCTCCTCCTCGGGCCCAGCTCATGGGAGGTGGAGGCAGGATTCCCAGAGGCAGCCAGGGAGCGGGCAGGCCGCACCGAGCGAGCACTCCCAAGACTCCGCCTGCATCACCGTTGTCGGTGTCCCGTTGACCACACCTCGTCAGATAGCTGAGCCTGGAAGTGTGCAGAGATGGAGGGAGGGGCGTCCTCTGGGGCCATTTCTGCAGTCGCTGGCCCTGGCTGGTTTGGTTGATTACCTGT
Organism: Tamandua tetradactyla; assembly: GCF_023851605.1. Taxonomy (NCBI): domain Eukaryota; kingdom Metazoa; phylum Chordata; class Mammalia; order Pilosa; family Myrmecophagidae; genus Tamandua; species Tamandua tetradactyla. The sequence continues at coordinate 17,589,100 of NC_135348.1, read as the reverse complement.
TTGGGGAATGAGGCTAGTGTGGAGGGATAGTGTGTTTTGATCGCGGGTGACCCTAGGGCAGAATTCCCATCCTTGTTTTTTTTTTTTTACATGGGCAGGCATCGGGAATCGAACCCGGGTCCTCTGGCATGGCAGGCAAGTGTTCTTGCCTGCTGAGCCACCGTGGCCCACCCCATCCTTGTTTAACCCACGTTGAGATCAGATGAAAAAGGTACCGGACTCTGTTTCGGAGGAATGCATGTTCACATCTCCCTCTAGTGTTTCCCTTTGCCACTGCTGCTTGGGAGTTTTTTCTTTGACTTTGGTTTTTTTGTGTGTGTTTTATTTTTACGAAAGTGAGAGACAGAACTATATGTGTTTGTCTTGGGTCGCTAGCCAGTGGACAGCAGCTTCTCTATGGGATCTGGAGAACAGTCTGGTCCGTCAGGTGTGGTCAAGCTGTGCTCTGAGGCTGTGCTCTTTGTCGGTTATGTTCAGAAACACGCCATCAGCCTCCAGGGAGAGCTGACTTTGAAATTTAGGAGAATGCTTTTCCTCTTTCATATCCTGTTTCTATAACGTTAAATACTAGTTATAAAAACATCTTCATTGCATATAGAGACATTCTGGATAGATTTTATAATCTGATATAAAACAGAAATTCATGTAGCAAGTGATGGAAGTATTTTAAATAATAATAGATAATTATGGTATAAAATAGCTTATGTAGATCAGTTTGTACCTAAAAGCCCTTCAAACAAATACTTCAAAATGTTTCCTTTGTTTTACATTAAAGATGACTCTATTCTAAACCTTTTAACTTAAATTATTACTAGGAAGTCACAATTTCAGCTTCTTCAACTGTAACATCTCTCAGTCTTCTTTCAGGTTTTTCAGATTTTAGGTTTAGCTTAGTATGTACTCTCCTTTTTTCCAACATCACATTTATTGTTACAGAGGAAACTGATTTTTCAGAGGCAACCAACATCTTAGTTGATGCTGAAACAGTTTCATGTGTAGGGTCACTGTCAAAAAGTATTATTTGTGTAACTGTGCAGAGGGTTTTGGGGTTTCACTGTAACAAAGATATAAAAAATGAAATGTTGGAACATCTTTTGTGAAATAGCTTTCGGTGTTTTCAGATTACCTTTTCTGCCCTTTGACAGCTTGTCACTGAAAAGAGAATGTTTGCAAAGTTTTGTTATTTTTTGTGGTTTTCCTTAATGGACATTTTTAGACTTAAAGTACTTGACCCAAGGGCTGTTGTTTTAAAATTTAAAAAGTGCCCTGAGACGTGTCTGCCAGATTATAGAATATAAATGTGTTAATAAATCTGGCATAGATTTAGAGTAGCTTTTTTACTGAGGAGGATAACCTTTCTTGAGCTTTCTGCTTGTCTGTTGATGGGCAGCCCAAAACTCCCAAAGCTTTTGCAGTTCACAGCATCGATCCTTTTAAGTCCCGTTCTCACTGCTGAGACACCTAGGGTTTTGCTTGTTGACTCAGCTGTTTTGCCAGGAACCCATTGCTGTAAATGACTGCTGCAGACACAGCCTCCAGCTTCTTAGCTGTCTACTTATAAAATAAAATTTAAAAAGCTATTTGTGATTCCAGAAGAAAATAAAGGGGAGAGGAGTGGAGCAATAGAGGAACTATTCTGGAGCTAGTTAATTATTCAGTATCTTCTTCTAGAGCTGTCTCCTGGGCTCCTCTGGTGTCCTGTGGATTCTGTGAAATCTCTTTATGTTCTTAGGTGTGTCCTTCCCCTATACTGAACTGAATTCAATCAGCAGGAAAATAACAGTGAAAAGAAAAGAAAGCATTTTAACACCCAGAAAGAAACAGTTTGTGAGCACTCAAAGAAAATCACTTTTCAGGAGAGCGGTTGAGCTTTCCTGCCTTGCCTGGTTGTCCTGGCTGACCTGTGCTTCTCGATTTGCCCCTTGGCTCAAGCACCTCGGACAAGCAGGCTCTGACTGCTCAGGCAGGCTGGACAGTCAGGGGTTCTCACAGAGCTCACGGACTCCATTCTCTGATAGAACGGGAAGGAGGTAGCCACATCATCCTACGGCCCAGAATTTGTCTCCAGAACTGCCCTAAACAGTCTGTTTCTGGGGACACCACACCAGCTTCCCTGGCCCTCCTTGGAGGGAGCTGGGGGTGTAAGGTTAGGGATTTCCAGCTCCTGAATTCTTCCCAGGTTTTCACATCTCCGTGGAAACTTCCATAGAAAGTCACATCATTTATTTATTGGGCACCTGCCGTGGGTGGGGCTGTTAGTGCAGGCTGGGGAGAAAAGCCCACCTGTGAACAGCCCGTGGGGGGTTGGCTCCACCTGTGCAGTTCCAGTTGCCCTCCTTGATGGGCTCTTTGCCCCAAGCTGAGCTTAAGTGAAGTCAAGTTCCCAGGATGAGCTAATTATGTCATGAATGCTTTATCTTGATTTTGAATTCCTTATGACTTTTTCTTTTTGTAAAATATTTTTATTGAGATTTTGTCACGCACATACAGTCCATCCAAACTACACAGCCAGTGGCAAACTGTATCATCCCATAGTTGTGTGTTCATCATCATGATCACTTTTAGAACATTTGCATCACCCTAGAAAAAGAAATTAAAAAAAAAAATCATACATCCCTTACCCTTTACCCCTCCCTAGTATTTCCATCTACCCAATTAATTTTATCCCTCCCCCCATAATTTATTTTTTGTCCTTACTTTTTTTACTCAGCTGTCCATATCCTGGATAAAAGGAACATCAGACACAAGGTTTTCACAATCACACGGTCACATTGTAAAATGTATGTAGTTATACACTTGTCTTCAAGAATCAAGGCTTCCTTAAGACTTTTTCACATGTTGGCCATTTCACTGATCTTGGGCTGTTTTCTTGGAAAGAAGAATGCAGGGGCCTCTGCCTCAGGTTTGGTGTTCTTTCCACCTGGTCGTGGCTGTGACGGGTTATGGGAGGGAAGAGGCCACATTTTTTTCTCAGATAAGCGTTTACATTACTTGTGGATTCTGTTTCCCCTTGACCCGTTGTCTCCTCTGACTACCAGGCCAATGGAAATGTGCTCTGAGGCTCATTTTCTAAAAGAAGAAATTTCTCATCACAAGTGCAGTTGAGATACACACTTGAGGGACAAAATGCCCAAGCCGTTTCAGTGCCTGCGAGCGCTGTACTGATAAGAACAAATGGTGACTTTGATGCTTCCTTCGTTTCTTTGTTACTGGCTCAGTGAGAACAATCTCCAGGAGGATCTCTTCGACCAGATTTTGGCTGGGAAGCTGGATTTCCCAGCACCCTACTGGGATAACATCACAGACTCGGCAAAGGTACCCAGAGACGCGCTTTCCCGGGTTGTGTATGCCGCAGGGTCGGTGACCCGCCGTTCTCTCCCTGCCGTCTGTGGCTGTACCGCTCTCAGTACTAAGCCCCTGGGGTCTTGGTCACTTTTTTAATGTGTGGTTTTTATTTAAGTTCCTCCCATAAAATAGACTCAAAAGTTTTTAACCAAATTCTGAAAGCTGGACTGGCTGTCTCCTTGGCTTTTCCCCTCTCACTCTCATGCTCCTCTAAGATCTAAACGTTCATTCTTCCATTTGTTCAAGTGATATGATTGGACACATGAGCATTTAGGAATGCGCTCAGGCCCACCACCCTGCCGGGAGGAGAAATAGTGCACCTTACACGGTGGAATGGCGACGACGACCTGAACTCCAAGGGGAGGCCGTCCAAAGAGCACCACCGGGAAGGGGCTCCCGTAGGCTCAGGGGACGCAATCCTGTCTTTCACTGCTACCGAAACCACACAGGGCGCTGTGCCACGCGCGGGCCGGGTGGGCGCCCGCAGTGTAGGTGGTAACGGCTTTTAAGCGCAAATGGTTGAGCAGCTATTCTTTGAAGTACTTGGTACAAACTCAGATTTTTATATTTGTATTTCCCCTTTTCTCCTCCCATGCTCTTTTTTTGTCTCTTTCAGGAATTAATCAGTCAGATGCTTCAGGTTAACGTTGAAGCCCGGTGCACTGCGAGACAAATCCTGAGTCACCCCTGGGTGTCAGTAAGTAGCTGCATTTGCTGGCGAGTGTCCACATGCACTATGGCCAGCAGCACGTGTCCCTGCCGTGGTTTCTGCATGTGCAGAGTTCTGCACCTGACCTCCCCTGCCGAGGAGGAGGCAGTTGGCGTCAGGATCCCGGAGTCTTAGATCCTGCTGGGATGAGGGGCCTGGGCCGGTCATTCTCCCTTCTGGGGTCTCACTGAGCCACCTGCAAAATTCAGGGATTGGCTGAGATGTCCTCTAATGCTTATCATTTCTTGCATTCTTTGGCTCTGGGGTCTGGGAGTTTTCAGGATTTCCCTAGAGGCCGCAGCGTTTCAGATTCGGTCTCTGGTTTTAAGACACCTGGTTGTAGGAGACCTGCCGACGAGGGGAGGCGGAGGCACGGGCTTTCCGGGAGCAGGCGGGAAGGCGTGCGATGTGGACCAGATTCCCTTTGGGCTTAGGTGGAGCCCCCAGGTGTGGGGTGGACCTGGTCCATTAAATGGTGACGTGGGAGAGTTTGTCTTTCCCTCATTCCCGGAGCCTCCAGGAAAGCAATGCTAATTTCCTTCGCCAGGGGCCTCTGTGGCCATCAGGGCACTGTGTGTATCCCTCCGCAGCCCCCCATCTTCCTGCCTGGGGCGCATCCTCTCCAGGTCTGCCCACTGCAGCTGGGTGGCTTGGCTCCCGGACCAGATGGCTGTGAGATGCCACCAGTTTTTTAGGATTTGTGAAGACTAACAACTGAATTCTTGATTGAAATGATCAACTGCTAGTTCATTTTGATGTTTCCGTGGGAGAGAGCTATACTAAATTTTGTGGCATTGGTGCCTTGCGGAGAGGGTGTCAGAAGCCTGGGACGCTTGTCCCTGGTTGGCGACCCGTGCATCCGGCCGCAGCCCCGGGGGCCGGTGCTCGGTGGAGGGTCTCAGCGCGTGGGGCTGCTCAGCGGTGGGAGGCATTGCAGAGAGACCCGCCTTCCGTAACCTCATGGCCCAGTTGGACCTGTTTAGCAAGAGGTAGCGGGTGTTGTGTGACTGTTAACAGAAAGGCACCTTGGACGTGAGGCTCAGGATCATCGCATTGGATTCTTTTCTCTCCCCGCAGGACGATGCCTCCCAGGAGAACAACATGCAGGCTGAGGTGACAGGTAAACTAAAACAGCACTTTACTAGCGCACTCCCCAAACAGGACAGCACTGCCACGGGGGTCTCCGTCATCATGGTGAGTGGGGCACATGCGGCCCCATGGGAGGCTGCGGTGTCTGCCCGTCTCCTGAGTCAGCCTTGAATCTTTTGAAGTCAGTGGCCAGGAACTTCTCTCCCATGGGAGCCGGCACCTTCCACGCTCCTGTCCTCACCTGCGCTGTGAGGTGCACCACTGGCCCCCAGGCCGTGGCGCTGGGTCGGGACAGGGGCCCACTTGGGCCTCCGGGCAGCTGCTTCTCCTCATGTCTGCTTCTCATCTGGTCAGCGGTTCCCAAGGCCGGGTGGGACTCCCAGCCTGGGGGCATGGCCCCCGCCTGCTCAGGGCTTCAGAGATAGAGTATTTGAGGCACGAATGAGTCTTTGGGACTTGGGATGAGGGACAGCCAAAGTTAAATTTCATAAAGATAGAAAGACAGCATGGGGGCTTTTAAAACCATGGAACCATGCAGAAAACATTAGTTTCAGGATTGACGGCATTTCATGAGCTGGCTAGTAACAGTGGTCCTCATGGTTTTTCAGACCTTCCTTCTTCCACAACTTTTTAAAAGCAGCTTACCTAAGTCCATAAGCAGAAGAAATTAAAATGCAAAGTTACGTTAAAGTAAGCGAAGCCAAAGGGAAAATGACGGCAGGAAACATAAGCTGGAGCCGGGAGTGAGGCCAGTGCCCCACAGTCTGGCTGTGCCTCAGCACTTGTGAGAGTCGGGCCGTGGGGTCAGCTCTGGGCACCTTCCCTTCGGGACCAGTGTCCAGGTACAAACCAGCAGCCCCTCTGGGCCGCCTCAGTTCCCATCTCAGGTTGCAGGCTGGGGTCGCTTTCACAGGAACTAGGGAGTTAGTTGGGTCAGCTTCAGAATCAGACTTTTAGAGGCGACAGCAGCTGGGTTTTTAGCATCTTGGCCACCCCTGGCCACCTGGGGTTGGACTTGTACGAGGCCACCTGTGATGCCTGTGGGTGCCTGACCGCTGGTGACAGGTTGTCCCCACAGTGCCTTTGCACTTACCTCCGGACAGGCCTCTCGGCGTCTGAGGAAGATTGCATTTGCTTCCTGCTCAATTGGAGGGAAAACAGATGTGTGTTTTCATAGCATGTTGTAGTCACCCCACCAAGGAAGGTGTGGGTTCCAGATGGAACCCCCCATCTCCCCACAGCCACGCTTGTTGAACCTGAAGTGCTCTGGCACATTTACTCAGCGTCCCCCACGTTCTCAGTGCCCTCCCATCTCCCCTTTCCTTCCACAGTTACTTGGCAACCCTCTGTATGTTCTTGCAACTTCCCTACAACCCCCTCACTGGAAAATGCACCCCCCCCCCATATTTTCCTCCCAGATGTGTCTCCCTCCTAGACAGAGCCTGAGTTTGCAAACTCACTTTGACACTCTGCAGGATTTTGCTCCATGCCAAGTTAATGGGATGTTCTCTGGAGCTGTAGGCTTTTCTAGCACTTTAGCAGTTTGCCGCTGAAAGCCTGAGAAAGAGTTGGCACAGAATTACAGCTGTAATACTTTGAAAAGAGCCATCTCGATGGAGCCCACCACATGAGAACATTTTTAGGTGATTGATTATGCAGTCAGCATTGATGGAGAGGCCACGTGGTGTGGAGCCCTGCCTTATGCTACCATAAAAGTCAGGTTCTGGGAAAATTTAGAAAAATGAAAACATTAAAATTGGCACCTGGGCTGTGTAATGGAAAACCTTAAGAGAGATTTGTCAGACTCAGATGCTTAATAGCTGAATATTAGTTCATCACCACAGTCTCCTAAGGGGAGGGACCGTTTGGGACTCCGTCCAGGGCCTTGAGTGCGTTCCCTGTCCGTGCCCAGGTCACCTCTCAGGGCCACGTGGCCGTTTCCAGTCCAGTTCCAGCCCTCCGCGCTCTACCCGGATGTTTGTGTCAATGAACAGCCCTTTAACATTTGGAATTCCAGTGGCGATTGTCCAAGATGATGTGTTTACATGTGTGTTGCGTTGTCATTTTGCCTGTGTCGACAGGTTCTGTGCAAACCCATGTTCCCTACACAACTCTGCGGGTTGTTGGCTCTGAGGAGCTGCGGAGTGACAGGACCCATTTGGGCCTACACGAGAAACCAGATGAGCCTGCCCCCAGCAGGGCCGAGTCTCCGCCGCCACGGGCCTGCTTGGGGACTCTGGCGTGTCCCCAAAAGCAGTGGCTGGGAGAGGCCCTCCAGGTGGAAGCTGTGCTCCTTCTCAGCGGCTCAGGACATGGCCTGGGGCATGGTTGTGTGGGGGAAGCTTGCCACGCTTCTCTGCCATCATCCTCTTCACCAGTTCATATTTGTCTGTGTTTCCTGTACTTGGGATCAATTTTAAAGTTTTTATACTAAAAGCAGTTAAGCACAAAATTACTCTATACTTTGAAAAAAAAAATTAGTCCGTACTTGTATGCCCTCATAATTGCAGTGTATGAGACTGCTGTGGTTTCCTGCAGGTACAGGCAGGCGTGGGAATAGTGAATAAATATCTTGAGGTTGGGTCATTGGGTGACGGTCATATCACTTACAGATAGAACTTTCCTATCCCGTCACCCCTTACGCTCTTTCTCCCTTAGGCCCCAAAGTTAGTGGCTGAGGCTCTAGTGAGAAAACCCTGGGCTGGGAATAGTAAATAACGGTGAAAGAAAGTTAAGTTGATGCTGTTGTCTACATTTTATTTGACAGTTTGATTTGACAGTTTGAGAGAGACCTCAGTTTCACTTTTTACCCTGTTGAGACTTGGGGAAAACCTGAAGCAGAATCCTGGTATTAAATAAGCTGTGCTTGCTGAGAGCAACTTCTAATTTTCAGCTCCTCCTAAATCTGCTTGCTTGTCTCAGATTTCTGACACCGTCCAGCTCTTGGCTTCTTGTTGATGTAGGTTTCTCTGTACCTACTGACATCCTTTCAGCCAGGCACGCACACCCTTTGGAAAACTTTGATTTATTTGAATACTTCTCAGCTTGCCGCACTGCTGCCTTTCCCAGATCGGAGCTGGCGAGTGGAAAGGAGAAGGATTCTGGTCATTCTCCCACTAAATGCTGTTTTTCACTTGGGTAAAAAGCATCTTTTTTGTGAGTGACAGCATAAGACAGGTACCTCGGTGAAGGCTTTAGTTGTTTTTCTTCCATCCATTTCTAAAGATGCACTTTAATCAGTAAGACAGCATCAGGTCAACTAGCCTTTGGAATAAGAGAATTATACTGCGTAAGGTTTTGCTTTAAGAGAGGCCTATGGTTTGGGATTACACTTCCATTTCCTTTAGCCTACTTAAGAAAGGACAGTGCATTGCAGGACAGATTTGCTGTGTGTCCTGCAGGACCCATCCCAGACGCAGTGACCGGAAGAGGCCACCTTGTGGCAGCGAAGGGAAATAGAAGAAACCATTTGCCCTGCATCTCCTGGTGCAGGCTTGAGAAAGGATGAGCTAAGATGGTTTCCCTGCTCAGGGATATGTGCTTCTTTTCAGGGGGAGATGTGGGAATGATTTGGGCTTATTTCCTTGATTTAAGCTAGACAACAATGTTTCAATTGTGTTGCTTCTGTTTAAAGTAAGTCTAGTTTCTGTCCCCGCTTCTCTCCCCCCTTCTCTCGCCTCTCCTGCCGCCTGCATTGCTTCCCCATGACTAGGTCCGAGGCAGTGGTATGTACTAACCGCGCCGCAGAGCTCTGCTATGCTGCACACATGCGTGTCCTGATTTACGGGAAGAGAAGAGGAGAAATCATTCTGGGATCGTCTGGTCTCTGCTACCCCCATAAGAACTTCTGTGGCAGGAAAAACCGTACCTACCTTTTCTGGGTTTGCAGAGCTGTTGCGGAGGCAGAGGTGGCCTCTCTGACCTCCCCTGCTTCTAGGCACTTGAGAACTTATTAAAGGGCTGTGCTGAGATTTTTAGATTGGGCTTTTCCACAGTTCTCTCTTTCCCAGGTAACTGATATTTCCCTTGTAAATTGGATAACCCTTGTGCTTGGAAGGGGTGTGAGAACACCAGCGCACAGCCGGCCCGCAGGCACTGAGGCGGCCGGGAGGGTGAGCGCAGTTTGCACTCGGGGCTTATTTGCACTTTGTCTGCACTGACAGGGTGTGCGCTGGGTTCCCTCGCGGCCTCTTGATCTCCATCCCTTTTCGATAGGGGCCCCTGGGAGCCGAAAGCCCCCCCACCCCCACTCCCGCCCGTGTTCTGGGAAACCGGGCCAGATAGCAGCTGGACACGCAGGATGAGTCAAGGAAGGAATGAAGACCAGGTCTCCCCCAGTCTGGGGCCAGAAAGCAGGAGGATTCCCTCACATTTTTGTGGCGCTTCCTGGGCCCCCTAAGGAGCTGCTCAGATTAACAACTCTGGGGTATGAAAAGCTAAAGAAACCCTCACTCAGAGAGATGAGCCAGTGAGGAGCTCACAGAGGATTTAACAAGTGTTATTTCAAAATGATTAATACCACACCATCTGGCTCCTGGGCCTTTCCTAAGTTGAACAGCCACTTGGGTTGTAAGGGGAGGGCTTGTTTGTGGGACATATGAGTAATTTTGCAATCTGAGACCTTTGTTTAGAAAAGTAAATTTTCAGAGACTGAGCACCGTTGTAGTGCTTGCTTGCGGTCTCAGAAGTCTTTTTGGCTGAAGCTCTGGGGAAGGAAGAAGCACCCAGATGTAGGTGTGGCACCAGGCTAAGAGAGAAGTTGGGGTGGCCGCCCAGTGCTCGCTGGCACTGACTTTTATTCTCCTTGGGCCACAGGTCCTGCCTGCAGGTTAGTAATTTCTCCAGGTCTCATAAGGAGCAGAGGTCAAGTGCAGCCCATTCCCTGGGGAGTAGGCCCCCTCAATCCATGTCTCCTTTTTAGGCTTCTGGTAGAAAAGAAACCCCGAGTTATTTCTCCTCTTCTGTTCCTGGGTCCTGTGCATGCCCTGTTGTGCCCTCTGGTTGTGCTCTCTGTGACCCAAGTCTGGGCCGGCATAATGTGGTGTCTCTGCTGGTTTCTCCTCAGAACACAGCTCTAGATAAGGAGGGCCAGGTTTTCTGCAGCAAGCCTGCCCAGGACAGCAGCAGAGCTGGGATGGAGCAGCTCCCTCCAGTTCCTCCCTCAGCCGAGGAGCCTCCTGTGTCTGGGCCAGCAGCTCTGCCTCCTTCCCCGCTGGAGTCCCCCACGCCCCCCTGCCCCGCTGCTGCCGCAGGCTGGGAGCGGGCGGGGACCTGGCGCCGCCACCGGGACTGACCCTGCGCACTGGCAGAGCCCACGCCAGGCGGGGCACCTCTCCTGCTGGGGCTGCACCACCCACCCCGCCCTTCACCGAAGGAGCCTCCTTGTCCTCGCCGCTGTCGGTTTGCCGGCACCCCTGGGCGCTGCCTGGGAACTGGGGCCCAGCACCGAGGGCCTGGCTTCATCTGGAGCTCCGGGCGCAGCCCTCCAGTGCCTGGGAGTGTCTCTGCAGCATCAGCCTTGGTGACAGATATTTGGAGCGGCTCATTCTAAAATCATTTGTGTTTTCGATTTAATGGACTTTTTACAGCTTCACCAGGAGAATGTGAAACTTTTATCCAGCATCAAATGAATTTTTGTAGGACAACTTTGGATGAATCAAGACCTCTCCCTTCTTTAAATAAACTGGAGGTGTTCTCTTTTTTCTTACAAAGAACTTGGAACTGCATTTGCTCCTTTGTGGGTGTCCAGCTAGAGGTGGCAGGACACTGTCCTTGTGGGGTGGAGGGGACTGGCTTTCTAGTATAAGAAATGTGCACGTAAGAGGACAGTCTGGTCGCCGGATCCTAATTCCTGGCGTTAGAAGGGCTTTCGGGTGCCCGGAGTCGACGTCGCGGTCAGCCCGCCTGCGGCGCGGGTGCCGGGGCGGCGCTGGGTGTGGTTGCGCACCACGCGGGAGCAGGCTGCTGTCCCCCCCCCCCCCCCCACGACCTTCCGTGCGCCCCCCGCTTCTTCCCATGTGTGTATTAGGAAACGCTAATGAGATTTTCTGTTGGGATTTTTAATGAGAGCCTTGGTGCATGCGGTGTCACCCTGGCCTGCCTCTCTTCCCGGCGCGCCGCTTCTTGCAGAGGCGGGAACTGGGTCCTGCGGCGCCCGCGGCGTGTCCCCGGCCATCGGCCTTGCACCTGACGCGCTGGGCACACGGGACCGCGCCGGGAAGGTGCTCGCGGGCTCCTCTGTGACTCGCCTTCCGGAAGGCTGCTGGCAGTTTTCCCGTTTTTTCCACTGCCCTGCGCTTTTTACTAATTGTACATAGTGTGTTTGTTTTATCTGCTCATCTTCTAAGCCAGTGGGCCCTGTAGTTCGTTCTCATTGTTAGTTTGCCTTCTACAAGTGTACCCGACCTGCAATAAACTCTTCCTTCTCGAGAAAAAGTGACCTCAGGGTGGGCGAAGGTTTCTGTGTCTGGTTTGGAAAGGATGTGTGATCGCCGCACGGCCCCTCCGTCCTGCTCCTGGCCGGTGCCGGCGGCCTTGCAGAGTCTCGGCGCCCTGAGCGCGCGGGGGTGCGGGGTGGGGGCAGTGCTGGGGAAGGCGCGGGCTGAGTCTCCATCGAGGATTGTTTGGCGACGAGAGAAACCCATGTAAGGAAGGCTCAAGGATAAGGAGGGGTTATTTCATGTACAGTATGGAAGCAATGGCAGGAAGGGCAGGCTTTATGGAGCTGGGGCAGCTGCTCTCTTAGAGGCCATGCGGCCACCTCTCTCGGCTCCTTTCAGTGCACTGCAAGGTGCAGCTTTCTCTGCAAGGCTCTGTGTTTCTGGCCCCTCAGAATGTCTGCCCGCCTGTGGCTCTGGCCTACGCCTCTGTCCCCAACCCCTTGAGGCTTCGCAACTCCAGGGTTGAACACCGTGTAACGGGCCCTGGATCTCTGAGAGCAGATCACTGAAGGAGTGGGATGCCTGCGGGCTCGGGGCTGTGTGGTGTCCCCCTGGGGTGCCGTGGAGCCCTGGTCCCACCAGCTGAGGCCAGTGGTCGGCAGATGGCACAGAGGGGTGCCTGCGCCCACGCCTCTAGCAGGGACAGGCTGCGGGAGGAGGGCACCTGCAAAAAAGCCAGCGTGTCCAGCTCTAGAACATTTTGCTTGTGTCTCTCCTCACTGCCTGGTTAAAGAGAAAGCTTTTTCATAAATTCCAGTGGAAATAGTTTTGTTAATAGAAGGGAAAAGGTAACATAAAGAGGAAGAAAAGTGAAAAGAGTGATGGCATAGGTCTCTAGAACTGATCAGAGCCTGAAACCTGATGCCCTCCCTTAAATTTTTAGGAAGACTCAAGAAAACCAAGCCATGGCGTGCTGGCCTCGTGTCAGGACAGAGAAATACCTTCTTGCCCAGCTCATGTTTCCACCCCAGGTGGATGGCCCAGGGCAGGGGGGCTGGGGAGGTGGGACGGACACTGGAAGTAGCATTAACTGGGTGTGTGGGCACTGCTTAGCCATCCTTCTGTGCTTATCTTAATCCCACAGAAAAGAGAAGCACTTGGTGGTAAAGGAAACACCAGGAAGTTACCTAACATCCTCAAGGTCATAAAACTAGCAGGAAACAGAGCCGAGAAGCAGTTCTAGGCTTTGTGGATTCCATTGCCTGAGCTCTTTGAGGTGTACCCTGCTACCCAGTGGAAAATAGGTCCTGGAGGGGAGGGGGCCTCTAAATAACGTTCCTAAATAAAGGTTCGGACACCATAAGCAAATAGTTCATTTGCTCATTTGTTCGGCACACTTTCATTGAGCTCTTATTCTGTCCACAGAATCCAAGTTAAATACAGGTACTTAATTGCTGGGTTCCTGTGATCTTGTACAGCGAGAACGACACGTGCTTGTTTTATGCTCATTCGCTTACTGAGGATCAGCAGCTGAAAAAGCTAACCTTTGAATGGGGTGTAGGAAAGAGTGTGACCTGCTGAAGCCAGTGTGGGGTGGTCTGCCAGATTTAGCAATTGGGTCAGTAAAGTCTCTCTCTCTCTTTTTTTTTTCCCTGAAAGGGTTGCTGTGACAGAAATATATGGAATGAAAGCATTTGGCAAAACTTGCCCAGACTGTCTTCATGGAGCAGATGGTGAAAAGTGAGTTAGGAGGTTGTGAGGGCAGTCAGGACAGACCAGCCACGTGGGCTGAGCGCTACCCTGCATCTTGCCCTATAGGTGGATAGTGCAGGCCACAGAACTTAACATTTTCTAGTGTCACATTTTAAAGACAGGAACAAATGATACTAATTTTAATAGTATGGGTTTCATCTAACCCAGTATATCCAAACATATCCCCCCAAAACATTTCAATATGTGATCAATATAAAAAGATCATTGAAAGTTATTTATATCGTTTTCTGGTTTGTACCGAGTCTTTGAAATCCAGTGTGCATTTATATTTACAGATCTCTCAATTTGGACAGGGCACATTTCGGGTGTTTAATAGCCACAGAGTGACTGCCTGGTTGGACAGCACAACTCTAGAGAAGACCACAGGCTTATGTTGGTCAACTTTTTATTTTTTCTGGGTGTGATGTGAATGACATTAGAAAATGCTTACCTGTTGGTCTGCTTGTCCATTGTTAGAACACTGAGGCAAACCTGTGATGTTTAGTCCTGCACTTCCATTACATAGCTGTCCATGGCCGCTTCGTGTGAAAGATCTGGGCTTGGAGAATTTAAATGATCACAATTTCATCAGGAGACAACAGAGCTGCTTAAATATTGGCATGATCTTCAACTGCATGATGAGAAGTATGTGCAGACGTGGGCAGTACCAGGCAGCTGTGAGTCAGGGGCTGGTCAGAGCCTCCCAGGCACAGAGTTCTGTTCTGGGGCCTTGTTTTGTATGGCATGGATAAAGCAACAGGCACCCTGCAGAGGCAGGGCAGAGTGGTGAGAGGGGCTTTGAAGCCCCAGTAGCCAAAGACTGGTAGAAAAACTGGCAGGTATTAGGAGAAACTGGAGGCACATGCACTAGATGCCTTTGGCTACCTGAAGACTGTTCTGTAGAAGAGGGAATGGTGGCAGGGTCAGTGGGCAGGAGGTCAGATTTCAGCACGGAGTTGGATAAGAGTCACATAACAAGAATTGTCCAGTGACAATTAGCTGGTATTGTAAAGGAGTGATAATCTAGTTCTTGGAAATGCCTGCATGCTAAATATTGATCACAAAACTTTACAGTTTCAGAGTCCTTCCTCCCATCTCATTTGAGCCACGCCACAGCCCTGAGAGGTAGATGATCATATCTCCATTTAATAAATAAGGGACTCAAGACGGCCAAGAAGCTCAGCCAAGGTTGCTGGAGCCGAGACTTCCTGCTTCTGGCTCCCAGGACAGGCTCCCCTGTAACTAGGGTCCTTCTGGGTTTTTGGAGGGATTTTTGTGTCACAAGGAGGGGATGAGGCGGCAGCAGGTCAAGTGGTGGCATATCTCGGAGGTGAAGAAGTTTCAGAAGCAGTGGTTTTTGAGGCCCGGGACTATTTAAATCTGAGAAAGAGAGCAGCCTGCTTAGAGGGACGCCAGTGTGTGCAGCTTTGTTAGTCCTGCTGGTGGGTTCCCAGGGGCTCTCACGATTAAATGTGCAGCTTGGAACTGAAAGTTAGCTGTGGAAGTTTCTTGCCATCATTGAGTGGTTGAGGGGAAGAAAAGGGTCTGTTTGCTAACGGAACCCACTGAAGGCCCCTTCACCTTTGGGGCTGGGCACCACGGGCCTCCCGTGTAGTCCAGGAGGATTTCTCCTGGTGGACTGAGTTTGGCAAGTTGTGAGGATTGGGTTCCTGTGGGTGCTGAGGTGAAGTCGAGTCTGAGGAATGTCTTCCCAAATAACCATGTCAGAGCTACAGAGCAGCCAGCTTCTTCCTGCCAGGTATGAGGAAATAACAAGCCTACCCAATCCCCCCCGCACCCACCCCCCCCACCCCGCCACAAATCTTGTTTCTGGTAAAGCAAAGACAAATTCCTGAACTTGAGATGGAAAGCTAATTCACTTCGTGCCTCTGGCATACGACTGCTACGGAGGTCTCTGTATTCACAGAGGAACCTTTGTAGATGGCCTTTGTCGCTGCCTCAAGGAAGCTAGTCTGCCTAAAGGCCAATCCACACTCATTTAATTACAGAGAAAAATGTGGTATGCCGTGGCCTCGGCGATTTGCATTGTTGGTTCTGAGCAGTGAAGGCTGGGCATGATGTGTCAGTGTCATTAATATCAGCTTTGAGTTTTAAAATAGTGATCTTGTGACTTCAGGGCACTGAAGAAATATATTAACCTCTCTGGGAAAATGCATCATGGATTCAGTGTTTCAGATCTATCATAAAGAAAAAGCCATATGAGGTTTCTTCTGCTCATCTGAGAGGAAATAGAACTTAGATGTTCTTTTCGTTTCTTGCTTGCTGTTTTTTTTTTTTGATTGATTAAAAAAAATTAACAACAAACAAAACATCATTCCATTCTACATATATAATCAGTAATTCTTAATATCATCACATAGTTGCATATTCATCATTTCTTAGAACATTTGCATCGATTTAGAAAAAGAAATAAAAAGACAACAGAAAAAGAAATAAAACAATACTAGAGAAAAAAAAGTTATACATACCATACCCCTTACCCCTCGCTTTCATTTACCACTAGCATTTCAAACTAAATTTATTTTAACATTTGTTCCCCCTATTATTTATTTTTATTCCATATGTTCTACTCTTTTGTTGATATGGTAGATAAAAGGAGCATCAGACACAAGGTTTTCACATTCACAGAGTCTCATTGTGAAAGCTGTATCATTGTTCAGTCATCATCAAGAAACATGGCTACTGGAACACAGCTCTACATTTTCAGGCAGTTCCCTCCAGCCTCTCCACTACATCTTGAACAACAAGGTGATATCTACTTAATGCGTAAGAATAACCTCCAGGATAACCTCTTGACTCTGGAATCTCTTAGCCATTGACACTTAGTCTCATTTTACTCTTCCCCCTTTTGGTCGAGAAGATTCTCTCAATCCCTTGATGTTAATTCTCAGCTTATTGTAGGGTTTTTCTCAGTCCCTTGATGCTGAGTCTCAGCTCATTCCAGGATCTCTATCCCACGTTGCCAGGAAGGTCCACACCTCTGGGAGTCATGTCCCATGCAGCGAGGGGGAGGGTGGTGAGGCTGCTCGTCATGTTGGCTGGAAGGAGAGGCCACATCTGGCTTGCTGCTGTTTTAAGGTCTTTTCCTTCCTTCTTAGAAGTAAGAAGTTGGGAGACTTTCCGGTCTCCTTGATCCCTTGCACAGATAATTTGTGAAGCCCATATAGTAATGTGGGCTTGACGACAAAATAGGGAGGAAACTATGCTGGCTGCTCCCCTGTTGAAGAACTGTTCCTTTTGGTAGGGCAGGAATAGCCAGTTAGAGGCAGTGGCATTGTTTGCCAGTGTGGATGGCTTATGCAGGTTCTGAAATTTAAGGCATGTTCCCCTTTTGTTTTTGCAAACCCAATTTCACATGATGATATGAAGCTCTGGGGCTGGCTGCTACTCCGTACTTTACACACACAAGGCGCTGGCAAAACTTCTCCACCAAGCTTAACTGTGGAATTCTTCTAGTTGCTTTGATGAAAGACACGTCTGCTTCGTGGCCCAGGAGGAATCTGTCTGCGTCACCGTGTTGTCTGCTGCGTTCCTTAGCAGTGGCAGAGAATGGGCCAGGGCTGGAGCAGTAGGAAGGCCCAAACAAGGTCCATGACTTGCATGGTGAGGAGCTCTTGAAATATTAGCCATAAAAAAGTACCAGCGATACCCAATGAAAAGCTCTACCCTAACTTCCAAGTATCTTAGTAGGTTTCACTTCTCGCGGGCTGTTGTTATTCAGTTACGTTTGCTGTGAGTCTTACATTTTTTTCTCCTTGTCAAGGCCGCAAGGCTGACGAAAAGGTAAAAAGAGGATGTTGAGTCTGGCTGCGTCCCAGGGCACCCGGGCCCTGTCCTGTGGCCGCTGCCGTCTCATTGCCCCTCACTGATGAGTGTGGAGGGACCGTGGCACGGTGAGTGGTCAGGGCCCTCCCCTCCGGCTTGCTCTGCTCTTAGAGCCTGACCCCAGGTTGCGGGTCAGGGACCTTAAGTCCTCCATGCCGCTTCCAGCGCTCCCGTGCAGAGTATTGTGACAATTAAAGTGTTTTCTGTGTTGATGGGTAGGACTGAAGGGTGTTATTTCAAGAGGTAAATTAGTTCCTTTTCTTGTACTTAATTTATTAAAAAAGCATTTAATGGATGTTTGGTGTACTTTAGGAATAAGAGTTTCATCTAACAGTGAATTGTCTTCAAGTTTGCGTCGGTGTGTTTGTCAGATTTTCATGTTCTCTAGTCCTCATGCTTTCTTAAAGAGTCTCAGGGACTTGATTGGATATATTTTGGTAAGAATCAGTACTGCCAGAGAGAAAAATCTTAAACCCTTGAGGCAATGTAGTTGAACACCAGCCTGAGATTATCCTATGTAAACCGAACACAACTCATGGAACCTGCTTGCTGAACACATATCCCCACTGAGGACTTTCTTTTCCTAATTTATTTGAATTAATGGTCTTGTTTTTGTGAAAGAAGTTAAAGTTGGATAAAATAGGTGAATGTTGAGTAAACCCTAACAAACACTGTATGAACAGGTATTATCAATAAGCCCTTGTATTGATGCTGACTCTATGTTGTTTGAAATATTACTTTATTATTCGGTTAATTTTCCATAACTTAGGCTCTAAGTTCTGTAGGATATACATTTCAATAAGAAGTCAGTGGAGGTGCTGATTATTTTTGGTTCCAGGAGGAATCTGCTTTACTAACCTTGCTTTAGGTTTCGTAAAACAGGGTAGCTGAAGTATCATTATGACTGGCATATGACTTAGGTTTCATTAACTTTTTTTTTTTTTTTTTTTTTTTTTTTTAAGGAAGGAAAGACAGAGAAGGAAGGAAGGATGGAAGGAAGGAAGGGAGGAAGAAAGGGAAACATTTTTAAACATTTTCTTGTTTTATTATATTTTGTTTGTTTGTTTGTTTTTTACATGGGCTGGGGCCGGGAATCGAACCGGGGTCCTCCGGCACGGCAGGCAAGCACTCTTGCCCGCTGAGCCACCGCGGCCCGCCCCATTAACTTTTTTCTTTTATGATTTTCCCCTGAAGTTTCTAAAGTGTCATATTCATCTCAGCTTTAATAGTGGTGAGGATATTTAGTTGGTTAATATCTCAGGTATTTCTTTGATTCTAAGACATACTCCCCCCCCCCCCATGCCCCAATATTTTAACATCTATTTTGTTTTTTCTTAATGGTTTATAAAATAACGGTCCATCTTAGATGAGGCAGTACATAAAGTCCCTTGTTTTAGTCATTTGCCAGATACAGATCTAGTCGCCTCATTTGGGAAAGTCCCAATAAGAGGGCAACTTCTGACTAGAGAAAGTTCATCTTCCTACTTTCATTCAGGAGAGTCTTTCTCTTACTATTGCTGAAACTCTGATGGAACCAGAGTTTGACACTTCTTTGCAATTAGCTTTTATCAATGTTTGAAAATTAGGAGTTTGAGATTTTCAACAATTTAATTATAGATGCCATTTTATTAGCTATTTTTTTCTGTCAAATTGAGTTTTTCCATTTTAAATCTTTGCTTTTGCAGAATGGCTAAATGTGTAGGGAAAAGGGGGGACCTCTTTAAATTGCAAGAGACAGAGAGAATTGCAAATTTCAACTCAAGGTTCACAACATACAAAGACTTTATTTGTGCAATACCTTTTCTCAGATATTTTTCACAGAATTCCACAAAGCAATCTATTAGAAAAGTAGAATTGTACATCACCAAAATAACATTGTTTCTTCATACAAATTGCTAATCAAAAGGAAAGTGGAGACTAAGAACAAACAGAAAGGAAAATGGGTGTTGTTTAATACAGCACCTAGTCGGCTCTGCCATCTGCCTGACCTGGCTCTGCCTTAGAGCACAGGCACAGACACACCTCAGGGGGGAGCTTTGGTACTTGCGTTAACTTTAAAAGTAAAATGAAGGCTGTGTGTTCAAAACAGTTTCCATCATTTCATTTTGGTGTGCTATGAAAATAATATAGGTCAGGAAAAAAAAACGTAAATACTTTTGACATTTGCTATAACATTGACTTCTTAATGTTAACCACACAGTAAAATAAAATAGCCTCCCCCAACCATAATCCTCTAGATCTAAAACATGCTAAAGAATTATATTGATAGGAATAAGTCATTGAGAGGTTTTAAATTACATTTATCATAATTTAAACATTACTATTTAAATCTCAGGAATTTCAGTGCGGAAGAAGTACAACTGTTTGTTTGGAAAAATACAGAACCCAAAGTACAGCATAAAACTCTCCTAGCCCAATATCATCAGCCATTTGCTTACTGTTATAATCACATATTTATCAAGATTACAGGTAAATGGGAAATGATTCTTCATAATATAGCTAGTATGAGTGGTGTTCCTTGTTTCACTGTAAGTTTCCATAATTGGTGAAAATAGACTTTTCAGTATGACTAAAAATATAGATTTTTTTTTTAAACTACAGAACCCAGCAGCCAATTTTCTGCTTTGCTATTCCCTCCCCCAAAAAGTCAAGCAAAGTCTACAAAAATAGCAATTAACTTTAAAAAATATTTTGCTTCTTAGAGCAAATCTAAGTTACATTCAGATGTAATAGCTATTTCTAAGAGAACGGTGCTCTGGGGTCCTTTTCCTGCCTGCTTTGGGCAGGGCCAATGTGAGTGACTCGTCAGTAGCGGGTCTGGTATTCATGATGCCACCGGTTAAAGTCATTGTAGAACAGAACGATGCTTCCTGAGGCCATGCCAGAAATGATGCATCTGGGAGAGGCACAGAGAGGAGGGGTGGGTTACAGACTATTTGTTTCCATGGGGCCTGTTACTTTAGAAAGAACTGATGTCCCCCAATCCACAAGGTAAATATGGAAGATAGCAGTAAAACCTTCAATTTTTGAACTCAGGTGTGGTTTTTGATGACTAAAAGGCAGCCCCAAGTAAGCTCAGGGTGCTGTCTCTATCCTGATACTCTACAAGGACCCAAGCCCCTGCTTGTTTTTTCATTGATAGGACGAGTACAGCCAGTATGTGCAGGAAACACTTGTACAGACTTGATAATTTCTAAGGGGGTGGGCTGGCCTGGAGAGGCCGATCCTTCATATTAGGCATTGAAATCAAAGGGAAAAATTACAACCTCAAGGTAATTGCTTGTGGAAGAAGCAGCACACAATCAAGTGACAGAGATATCATCTCTAACAGGCACATAATCAGAGACGCGTGACAAAGCTGAGTATTGACCATAATTTGGAACATAGACTAAAGAAACATTCCGTGTTTCTGATGGATGAGGGCCTAGGCCTCACCACACAGTGACTGACTGA
Organism: Tamandua tetradactyla; assembly: GCF_023851605.1. Taxonomy (NCBI): domain Eukaryota; kingdom Metazoa; phylum Chordata; class Mammalia; order Pilosa; family Myrmecophagidae; genus Tamandua; species Tamandua tetradactyla. Next base: position 17,568,526 of record NC_135348.1, on the reverse strand, counting down.
AATGACTACTGTAAAAAGAAGCTGCTGCTGTTGCTTATTCTCCTGTCCCTGAGGAGGTGGCAGCAGGGATGAAGAGAGGGTGTAGTAAGACAGGCAGTTGAGGGGCACCTCGCTTGGCGCGGCTCTAAGGCACAGCCCGTTACCTTAGAGTATCCTATACGTGGCTTGTTAAGATCAGCCCTTGGCAGTCAAACTACAGTGTCCTTGCACCTCATATCAAAATCAAGAACTAAAATGGACAAATGTATATGAAGAGGAAATAAGGTGCCAGGCTAAGATGAACACTGCCCCTGGGCACGCCTTCTCCCCCCATAATTCACCACTGGGGAGGTTTTAGGAAGTAAGCCAAATCTCCCAGCTGAGGCAGAAATAAAGGCATTTTGCATTGAACATGTTTACAGCTCTTAAAATGTTACTATGTTTTCTAAAAGTACTTTAGTAAGGTAACCAGAGCCTTTCTTACTCAAATCCTATTATTGGAGGCTTTGTCCAAGACTAGTAATGTCATCTCAGAGAAAATCACACTTTTTTAAAAAGTGGTCTTGGGAACCCAAACATGTCACTGGCCTTTCAATGGCCCAGGTGATTCCCACAACCCAGCTCATCTGTCAGCCCATTACGTAATCTCTGTGGTTTTAACCACCACGATTAGTAGCCCATGACCCCTGTCTTACCTTTGGTCGTAAGATAGTGCCATGGCCCGGATGCCAGCATCGCAGCCTGGATAGGCAAAGAGCTGCTTGAGGTCAGACACCTGCCACACTATGACCACACCATTGTCTCCTCCTGTGAGCAGGTACTGCCCATCCCGGCTCAGCTGGATGGCCTACAAGACACAGCAACGTTCAGCCATGGGGTGGCCTTAGGACAACTCTAGTCCCCACCCTGTGGTTGATTAATTCCTGCATGATGCCAGCTACTGTAGTGCACAGCAGAGAGAGAGAGAGAGAGTGTGTGTGTGCCTCAGGAGTTTTTAGGAAAACCTGACTCATAGAAGACCTGCCATTTTTCAATAATCAAATAGAGAAGGTTAGGCTTGAGTTGCTTTGTTCTCTTTTGTAAGGGGTGAGGTGGCAACCAGATCTATGACTGCTAGTTGAATGGTGCAAGTTTCAGAATAGGACCAGCATGCTAAGACGAGGAGCCTGCTGACCTCCTCTTGGACTGTGCGACAGCTTGTGCTGAGCCTGCCTGGTACCATGGCTTAGCTGACCTCCTGGGCCCACGCTGTGGTGTCTCTGGGCTGCGATCCTGTGGTAGGAGACCAACAGTTTCAGCCCTTACACTGGGTCTAGGTTTTTTTAAGAGCAGTTGGGAAGACGACTTGGTAGAGAACCACAATTCTCAGAGTGGTTCAACCCAGGTTAGGCATTTCTTTCTTACCCCAGGACAGACGGTGCCCAGGGGGTCTAACAGGGTGCCAGAACAGCAGCCTGTCCTTCCTGAGTGATTCAGACACTGAATTGTCTTTTCAGCCACATAACATGGGGATGGAGAACAAACTAAAGCCCATAGGTCAAATCTAGACCACTGCCCGTTTTAACATTTTCAAGCGGTTGGGGAAAAAAAAACAAAACAAGAACAATTCTCTGTAGTATGTGAAAAGCCCATCCTAGTACCCCTTCATCTGTTCCTCCCCCACCTCCTAAGTCTTCCTTTCCTAGCTTATTAAGATTCAAACCCCTTTCTTTCCTGGGTGACAATGGCAGTTATAAACTCACTGCAAACACCTGTAATCTTAGGTACACCTGGCCAAGCTGAAACAAAGAAATATAGATTGTGCTGGCAAGTTAGGGGGGAAAGGGCCTCATTTCTGAAAATTGTATTTAGATTGTTCTGCATTCAGGGTTTATAGTTCTCTTAAGTCTTGCAGACAAAAAAAAATCATAGCCAAGTAAGGAGTGTCTCATAGCCACTCCATTCACAATGACTTTTTTTCCACGTTCACTTTTAAATGCCAACTGTTATTATTAAATACAGATTATTCTCAGGAACACAAGATATAACATTTAAGAAATAAAAATCCATGTGTGGAAGATAGTTACATATAAAACGTAGTCTCTAAATCTTATTAACCAAAACAAATATTAAGATTTTTCAATATAAGTAAAAATCAATATCCTATCCCCCCCATTCATTTCACAAATGGTTATCTCTAGAGGGTAGCTGGGAATTGCAATGAAGACTCTGACAAATAATTATTTGCTACACTTATAAAATTCAGCTGATGAAAATCCATTAACCTTATGGTTGTGGTTCACTTGAGTTTTATATTTGAGGCTTTTTACTGGATAAATGCTATATTAAAACCATTAATCTTAACTCTTTGTTCTATTAAAGAATCTCTATTCCTACTTTTGTGTGAAATCAAAGAAAGCCTGGACTTTTAGGACTGTATATTTATCAGCATCCAATACATTTTAGTAAGCCAGATGCCTGCCAAGGTGAAAACAATATTTTCTTGTGAAGCACCTGTCAAATTCCTTGGGAGGCAAGGGCCAGGGTAGTGCTAACTGACCAGCACCCTATCTCCCACCCAAACTTGCATTTATGTACTTCTTAATTCTCACCTGCCTCAAAGAAACCAGTTGGGTTGTGACTAGAGACTTTAAAAGGACCCCCGGAGACGAGTTAATCTCACCCTCTGGAACCCTGAGTGGGACAACACTGTAGCTGCCCTGGTTTTTAAAGAGGTACAGTAGTCTGCAGGGGACAACCACATCCCAAAACACGGCCTCAGGAAAAGAAAATAAATGAATTCCTATGGGTGAAATCATGGTTAGCCTTTAGGAAAAAATAACTTTGCTGCTCTGTGCAAGCTGCCTACTTAAATTTAAGTTATTCATTAAGACATCTAAACATTGCATAGCTGATGTACTATGATATGCTGTTAACCAAAATGCCACTGAACAATCTGGCATTTAAAATAAAAACAGGTGGGAAGTCTTGATTAGCACAGAGATTCCCCAGGCGCCTGCCTGCAGGGTTCTTGGTATTTCAAAGAAACTTGATTTCTGGTCTGAGCTGATGATTGATTTGTTTCCATGGTTGCCTTTCCTTATACAGGCTTGGACTGCAGATGGAGCCTGAGATTTTTGCTCTGTGATGTCTCATATTCCTAACCTGTGGTTTCCTTCCTTCCTTCCCGGGACAGTCAGCTGTGAAAGTGTCTGTCTCTGGAGCTGCGGCAGGTAGTGCTCGTTTTAGGCAAGCTCACTTTAATCACCCAGTCGCCACTTGTAAGCTTATATGATGAAGTGCAGGAGTGCTGGGGAAAACGCAATGGATTGTTTAAGCCTAAAATCCAGTGGGAGATATTACAGAAGGAAAAAACAAAGGCTATCGGGCAGAGAAGAAAAGCATGTGTGTACGAACAGCCTGCGGAGCGCCCTCCCTACACTGCCTTGAGGAACTTCCCAGAGCCTTTGGTACTAAATGAAATGCCACAGAAATTGTTTCAGCCAGCAAGGGATTTCAAATTATTTTACAGATTTATTAGCACAGCTGACAATATAATCGCACTGAAAGTGACAGATTATCAACATTATTATTGTAAAGAAAAGAGAAAAGGAAAATCCTCTAATGTGTACTTGGTTTAAATGAAGTATTATGGGAAGGAAGGGAAACATAAAATAAGAGTGGGAATGTTTCTGTGTGTATGCCTTTGTAGAGGAGACAGGCAAATGCGGTGCAGAGAAATGGAGAGAGAGAGAGAAAAAAGGAAGCAGTTTATTGAATTAAAAAATCAATCCTATGATAGAAAAGCAGCAGGTTGCTCTTGATTTGATCAGTGTGATCTGTATTTAGGGTTTTTTTTCCTTAATGTTTCCTGACCCCAGTGTTCACTTGGGAGAAGAGTATGATCAGACTAGATCTGGGAAACTAGAAGAATTTATGTCATTCAAGTCACCCAGGGTCAGGAATAGCAAAGACTAAGAAGTCCAGGACCATCCTAAAGCCCCACGCAGAGGGCAGATTCCCCTGTGGCACTCCTCCCACTCTCAAGCTGGGCTGGGTTCCTTCCCCATTTCAGAAAACAGGAGAACCCCAGCTTCATTTCACCTTTAAACTGCACAAAGGAGCTTGGAAATGGGGGAAAAAGGACCTTGAAAAAGTAGCCTCTCAAAAGAACAGCTCTTCCTCTTCTTGCCTTGTAACATTGTGGAGCCCTGTCCTAATATAATGTGATACCTAGAAGGTTCACTGGCATTATCATTACTTGTACCGTGAAAAAAAAATGTGTATGGCTAATTCATATCATAATCTGAAGCTCCCTTAAATTGGCAAATTTTGTTCTTGTTATCCATGAAGGGATGAAGTCTGAGATTAGAAATGCTGATCCTAAATAGCCATAGTCCCTGCAGCTCCCGCCATCAGCCTACTGAATGGTTAGCTATGGTACTCCTTAAGAAAACCTGTTTTGCTGAAGTACTGTCCTTAACGTCACTTAGTGACTTTACACACCGAGCATTCTGGCTGAGTAGTCCTGAGTAGCTACGCAGTCAGCACAGCCAGGACCCTGCTGTGGCCTGTGGTGTCTGTGAGCCTTGTCCAGGTGCTACCTGGTGATTTTCTTTTGGCATGGAAGAGAGGAGGCCCTAACAACTCAAAACCAAGCTTTCTGTAGTGAACTCTCTCTCTCTCCTCACTTTCCACACTTTGAGGTAAAAAATCTAGAATGGTGAAAATTCTACAGGACACTCACCCTTATATTATCGTCTGTTTCCATAGTGGCCTGGAGTTGTCCGTTCACACTGAATGTACAGAAGAGGCCATTTTCATAGAATATGACACAATGACCTTCTCTTGAAGCTTGAATGAGTTTTGGTTTCAGGCAGTTTTCAGGACCCTCCAAGGTCCTTAACAGGTCTCCATTCATGGAATGTATGAGACATGGTCCTTCTGATAAAAATAGAGAGAAACGAAAGGCCAAGTTATTATTTTTTTAAAATAAAAACAGACATGTGATCTGAGTCTTGAATATAGAACAAAGAGAATTAAAGAACTGCACTACAGTTGTAAGATCCCATAACAACAAAGATTTATAATATATTTTATAAAATCTCTTCATGTTTGCCAGATTTTGCCTTCCATTTGGGAGAGGAGAGAGCCAACCCATTTACATTCAAGTTCATTTTTCTTCAAGTGACAGGAAGTTGCTTTATGAAATTCATTATGTCGAGGCAATAAAATTGGGGGAATTCAGAAAGGAACAGGAAAAACTTCAAGCCCTGGCCCAGCTTCAAGGAAGGGATGTAGTCAAACATGGGGCTGCCCTCTGGCACCCTAACAACTTCTGCAAGCATCTCTAGGGGTCTCCAATGGTAAGAGCATTGTGGGCCTGGGCAGCGAGAGCTCAGTAGGGCTGCTTGTGAATGCCTGAGTCTCCTTCCTCTATCTCATTTCTTCACTTCTGCCTCTTCCTATGGCTCTTATAATTAGGCTCTGCCATACTCTTCTGTCCTGTTGCTTGCCATTTTATATTGAACAGAGGTCCCAGATAGACCCTCTCTCCTCCTTTCCCAAATAAATTTACATAGGGATCCTTCTGCTACTTCTCCTTTGAGTTAGTCCATATATTAGTTTCTCAGCTGCTAAAACAAATACCATACAATGGGTTGGCTTAAATCACGGGAGTTTATTGGCTTACAGTTCTGAAACTAAGAGAAGTCCAAAATTGATGCGTCAGCAAGGTGATGCTTCCTTCCCAAAGACTGTGGTGTTCTGGGGCCAGCTGCCAACAACACTTGGGGTTTCTTGGCTTTCCCATCCCATGGTGATGTCCTCTCCTTTTTCTTCTGGCTTCTACCTTCTTGCAGATTCTCTTTCTGTGCCCAGTTTCCTTTGCTTGTAAAGACTTCAGCCATATTGGATTAAGGTCCACCCTCATTCAATTTGGGCACATCTTAACTAGTAACATCTATAAAGGTCTTATTTAAAAAGGATTCATACCCACAGGACCAGGGGGTGGGAACTGAACATGCCTTTTGTGGGGCACATGATTCAACCCCCAACAGTCTGCCTTGTGGACTCCAAAAGATGTTCTTCACACATGCAAAATACATTCATTCCATGAAAACATCCCCAAAGCCTTAAGATATTTCAGTTACAATGCTAAGTACAAAGTTTTGTCAAAATCAGTTCTGGGTATGGTCCGTCCTGGGGCAAAATTCCTTTCTGTTGGAACTGGGAGAAGACAGTTTATCTGCTTCTAGCATATAATGGTGAGACAGACATAAAATAAACATTCCCATTCCAGAAGGGAGAAACTGGAGGGAAAACAGGAGTCATGAATTCCCAAAGAAGTCTGAAACCAAGCAGGGCAAATTTCATTAAATCTCAAGGTCTGAAAGCCTTCTGAGGTTGAGACTTTGTCCTCCACGCCTGATGGAGCAGCAGCCCCACCCTTTCCAAGCACTTGCGCAGTGGCCATGGTCTCCCTGACTACTGGGGTGAAGGTCCCACCTTCTCCAATCATTAGAATGGCAGCCAGGCTCTCTGCAAATGACAGGGCACAGACCCCACCATCTTGGAGCACTGGGATGGCGGCACTCTCCCTGAACAACGAGGTGCAAGACCTGCCCCCTCCAAGAGTTCAGGTGAATCCACACACGGGTGGGCCCACTCTCTTGGTTCGAAGAAATCTCAGGTTAGACCTATGCTATGCTTCCATAGTTTTGCCCTTTATGTCATTCTTCCTTCAGTTTTTTTTTTTTTGCTTTGCAAAAAAGGAGTAGGGAATAAAAATTGCTTCTGTGTTGAGTCAGACAAGAGGGGTAACTGGCGATGTATATGTTGCTACTATCCTGGTTAAATTACTTGTTGCCACACGGAATCATTACCTGCTCCCCATGTGATTCTGAAAGCATGCCTATTTGAAAATAGGGCTCCTACTTTTTTTTTTCTTGACCACTAGGGAGTTTATAAGTTTTTAAGTTTTTTTATTTCTCAAATAAGATATATCCTTGCTTTGTACTGTTCCACTATGCATGAATTTTAGTTATCATGCTTTAAATAATACCAGTTCCCCAGCAACATACTTCATATTTCAATTACTACAGTAACTGCATAAAGTACAAACTTCCTTGCAAGCTCTTTAGTCCACAAATTACTACATAAGCAACAGATATACATCATCATTGGTCATTACTCATGGCCCTTCTTTCAGTGTCTGCTGGTGATTGGTCACTGTGCATCTGTTACCAGATCACACACGGCAAAGTGTAGTGTATAGTTGTGCTGCCTTTTTGTCTTCCAGTGATAAACCCATGAGATGTTTTATAAAAATGGATCATAAAAAAAATTGGCCAACAATTTCTTCATTAAAGAGAAATGAATAAGGAAATGAAAGTAATAAACATGGGCATGGAATTCAAATAAAATGTAAATGGAGTTATAGAAGAAATAACTCATGGGAATGGTGACTGTCACTGTTCAAGAGACTGTAGATACGCAGCCAGAAAAAATTAGCAAAGGGAAGTTCATTGACATAAATGAGGAAAGTGGTTGTGACAAAAATGATAAAGATGTCCAAGAAGAAGTGATACCAGCAAAACATTGCACATTTAAGAAACTCTGGGGGATATTTCATGACGCTGAAAGTATAAAGGATAAAAGTTAGAAGCTGATCCAACTTAAGAAGGAGGATGACAACTTCCCAAGGCATAAAAAAATGCTCACCCTGTATCATAAGTTATATGACAAGAAGGCAGCAAACACTGATCAAACTACTCTTGATATGTTTTTCACAAAGAAATAAAAAGCTTTAATTCTCAATGTTTCAAATTATAGCATACTAAATAAATACATTATACTATTTTTTTTATATTTGTATACACTATAACTGAGAGTAGGACAGTTTTTACTTTTTTTGACAAATTTTTTAAAGACCATGGGAGAATCATAAAATCTTCAGTTGATTATTAAGATTACTTTGCAGGGCGGGCCACGGTGGCTCAGCAGGCAAGGATGCTTGCCTGCCATGCCAGAGGACCTGGGTTCGATTCCCGGTGCCTGCCCATGTTAAAAAAAAAAAAAAGATTACTTTGCATGGCTTCAATTTGCATAGTCATTTTTATGGTCTTGTACTGCCATACAAAGTGAGGATGCCATGCAGTGTGGTAGATTAATGCTACACATGTCTAATTTGGATGACATACAGGCCAAGAACTCATACTGGCTTAGGATACATACAATTATTGGGTATAAAAAGGAGAAAAAAGTCAATAATGATAGAATTTTTGCTATCACTTTTACTAATTCACTGCTTTGATCAACTAAATTGTTAAACTCAATCCTTTAAATAGTTAATAAGCGTTGTTAGCTGGACTATGTATTACAGTTCAGGGTACAGATAAGTTGACTCAAATACTGTTTCCTCAGTAGATAATTTTAAAAGACATGAGATTACAGTACTTTTTTTTTTTTGTGCCTGACTTCAGCTGAAAGCAGAGAGAGAGAGGTGGACAGACCATTACAAGGAAATAAGCAACAAATTGGAAACAGTTCTCCTGTCAGCTTCTGATGTGCTCTTGGAAAGCATGCTTAATTTCTTTGACCTTAATGTTGGATGATGCTACTAGAGCAAACCTCCAGGTAAACCAGCTTAAATATCTTTCCATTCCCTTCTCAGTGCCATTCTGGTCCTTGCCTAGCCCTGTAATTTGGAAGTTAAAATAGGCTGGGTCAGGAGAGTCCACTCAGGTATGAGATGGAACTCAGCCCTGCAAAGTTCAGAGGAATAAACAAATTTACAAAGATGTTCCTTGTTCCTGCTTCACAAAAATGTTAAAATTAATGCACTATCTTTTTTTAATATTGCCATTAATTTTTTATTTATTAATTAAAAAAATATTAGAAGAAAAAAACACAAACATACTTAACATGTGCTCATTCCGTTTTACCATACAATCCGTAATTCACAATATCATCACATAGTTGCATATTCATCATCATGATCATTTCTTAGAACATTTGCATCAATTCAGAAAAAGAAATAAAAAGACAACAGCAAAATAAAACGAAAACAGAAAGAAAAATTATACATACCATACCCCTTACCCCTCCCTTTCATTGATCACTAGCATTTCAAACTAAATTTGTTTTAACATTTGTTCTCACTATTATTTATTTTTATTCCATATGTTCTACTTGTCTGTTGACGAGGTAGATAAAAGGAGCATCAGACACAAGGTTTTCACAATCACACGGTCATAATGCACTGTCTTTGGAAAACATCTTAAACTCTTTAGAGGAGGGCTACCCAACTGATCTTTCTTGATGAAGAAAATAAGTCTATATCTGCACTGCCCAATAAATAGCCACTAGGCACATGTGAATATTGAGCAATAGAAATGTAGCAAGTGCCACTGAGGAACTGAATTTTTAATTTTACTTAATTTAAATTTATATAGCCATGTGGCTAATTGCTATCATAAGTACAGCATAGCTTTAGAGAAAAAAGTACCACATTCAACTTTGCTAATCTGTTACTAGAAGACAATAAGATATGCCTGCATTTCATGAAGGAACCACAGATTTACCTTTGGAACCACTCAATACCAGTCCCAGCTCAGCGCAGACTGCAGCACACGTGATCTCATAGTCATGGCCTGTCAAAATGGCCCGAGGTGTAGTGGTTTCACCTATAGGAAAAAAATTCAAAAGAACAAATCAATTGAAATTCATGCAGGGAATTATCCATTCTTCACCACCCAGATTTAAATGAGCAACAACTTGTTGCTAATTTCTATCATGCTTAAATCTTTAATTACAGTTTGGGAATTTGTCCAGAAATCCTATTTGAGGACTAGATCCAAACTTTATGCTATAGTTTGATTTTGAATGCTGCCTGTTGCTAAATTTCAAGTAATCTTTACCTGATTTATCAAACAATGGTTAAAAATTTAGGATTAAATGAGACAGAATCCATGTTCTAAAATGCCTCAGATACTTTCCAAATATAAAAATAATACCCTCGAAGAGATGATTTCTGGTTGGATTATTATAAAAATGGGGACTTCAGCTTAATTTCAAAGAAAGGCCTCCTCCTCTTCATCTCTGGGCCACTGTGACACCAGTGAAAATGAAGACAGTTTGAACTGGTATTCAAGATGTCTCAAAGCAGTCTCTCTCCTGAATACTTCTATTTATTTTAACCCTATATATTTTCATAACACGTATAGATACAGCTATATATCTATGTACATAAATGTGTGTAAACATGTATCTTCCCCAGAGTGTATTTCTCTATGGTTTATTCAGTGAACACAGAAATAAACAAGAAAGACCAGTAGACACAAACCTTTACATGTAATTCTACTTAGAGTGATTGAAAATTAGGAGAGGGGGGTGGCTAAAAGGGAGGGGTAAGCAGAGTAGAAGTATCTAAATGATGGGAGGCATTTCAAAATGTTCCCATAAATAGAAAGAACAAGTCATTCTACATCTTAGTCCCAAACTAAAAAGAAAGAATGGTTGGTTGATAAGGAACCCACACCACAAATGGTTCCACAGACATGTGAAAACCATAATGGTCCGTGAGAAGCCATAAGGATAAACCAGATTCTATATTTAGCCTGAAGAACGCTATTTTTAAGACTAAACTAATCCTCTGCTCTTATAGTCTCTAAAGACAAAGACATAAATGGACTACAGAGTAGGGTTCTGTCAGCATTCTTATATTTCCTTGATTTGGATTGGTTTTATACTTTGATTCATGAATGATACTGTGCAATCCAAAGAGGCAAATGTGCTCAGAAAGTAGGTCAGTATCACCAACTATGGGATTCTGATGAAAAGAATAACTTGTCTAACATCAGACATTTGGCTGTCCTTGGGGCAGTCCCCATTATGTGGAGAGAAACTGGGTAAGCAGTGAAAATCCATCAGAAACCTACTGTACAATTCTGACTGTCAAAAAACCTAATTGAGACTCTAAAGCAGGGGTTCTTAAGATGGGGTTAATGGGTTCTCTAAAATTTCACACAAAATATATGTTTAGGCCTGTATGTTTTTGGTAAGGGGTATGTGTAGGAAAATAGACTTTAGTGAATACACAGAGATCCATGATGACCCCACCCCCTGAAAAAAAAAAGATGAGTCACCTCTACTATGGAGATAGGGGCCGAGCATCTGTGCTTTCAGGCCCTCTTCATCTGGAGCCTACATACAGTTACTTTGTGTCTAGCCAGCCATCCCACCCCAGCATGTTATCCACTGGAGCATAATTATTAAAATGCTTTTATTGGCATACATACTGCACAGCTGTGCCACACTGTCCTTCATGGCCTTCATTTATTTTAGGGAGTCCTGAATGGGATTTAAGCCAAAAGGGCTTACATCAAACTTTGGACCACACTATGTCGCTTATGTAGCTTATGACTATGTCAGCAGCTAGAGCTGGTGGTCCACCTATGTGGTGACAAAGGGAGACCTCAAATGACTCACTAAAAGGCAGGGGAAGAAGTGGAACAAGGTTTTTGGTTTCATTTGATTTAAAGTTTAAGACTTATTTGGGGAGGGAAACTCACCTTAATTAGAAAGATTACTTGACATTTTCTAAACCAGAAAGAATTTGTCACAAGGGCAACTATTTTTGTTTCCTTCGAAGTTTGCAAATTTAGGAAATTTGTTTAAAAAAAAAAAAGCAGCAAAAAAGTCAACCCAATCCGAATTAATTAACTTTTATAAAGTTAACTCTATTAGAGACAAGCTTTGCCACAAAAGTTAGAAATATATATGCTATATTTTAAATAGTCACCTTACAAATATTTTGGCCCTGATTCATGGCTTCCCTCTTTCCCAAGAATTTCTGCATTCCATTAAAACACATTATTTTTCAAATTACTAATTATTTGGTCTAATTATATCTATTGGCAACTTTTTATCAACAATTAAACTCATTAAGATGTAAGGAATATATTTTCAGCATGGTTGTTCCTTTTTATTTTCTTAAGTTACCATTTTATTGTGTGGGGGGGAGATTTTTATTTTAACCTAAATTGTCTTGGAATTCCTCAGTGGAAAGTGAAGGCTTGAAGTAAAACTGATGGTAACTGAAAGCAATCTGAGTATAAGCTAAAATAAACAAAGGACAGATGGATAATGGTGGACTCAGAGGATATTGTCACTTAAGCATGCCAATGCTAACTTTTTGTTTTCTAGATCTAAGAATATTTTCTTAGTGGCAGAGTGAGGGGAGGGAGGAGATTGCTATCAGTTGTATTTCTTTCTTTAAAAGAATTGGAATACTGAAAATTTTCTATGGCTAAAAGAGTTAAGGAAGCTTCACAATTAACCTGAGAAAGCGGGATAAAATATAAAATCTTTTTTGTAAACTCATAATTAAGGTTTTTATACGTAGGCTTTATTTGCAAAATCTTACTTTCCCATAACCCAAACTATATTAATCTTTCCCCCCTACAATAATCAGAAGACGCACATACAGACTGGAACAAGATTTTTTCTTTACTTGGTCCTGATTTCTAAATAAGGAACTGTTCAATGCTAGGACTTTGGCTTCAAAGCTTGGCAAAATGTTTTCTAATCCAGGAAGCAGGTTAGACAGTTCAGGAAATACAGGGGAAAAAGGAAAAAGAAAAAGAAAAACAACAAATTAAAAGCATAAGGGTAGACTTACCATTAGTTCTCCTCAGGTAACTTGGTTTCATAAACACTCACTAGATTTCCAGTAAAAAGATCATGCTCCCTAACTTCTCTAACCTATAAGAAGTGTACATTAACAGCCTCTAAAAGCTGCATGCAACATACAGGGAGTTTATAATTTCCTCTAAGAAGTGCTGTTTCCAGTCTTTAAAGACTGAATTTTGTACTCCCCTTATTATCTGCTGTACACTTTGAGTATTCTTCATATTTTTCCCTGATCAAAAAGTATGCTGAAAATTAATACTTTTGGATTCTTATAATCCAAAGAAAATTAAATCACTTGTAAGTTCCAATAAACCAAGTGTTTTAAATATTAAAATTTTATTATAACAGAAAAATTTACTCTAACAGATGGAATGATATGCTATGGGATTTAAATCAAATGGGTCCAAACTGTTCAAGAGCAATAGACATTTTGAGAATAACTTGGAATGAAATTGCTAAGAGCAGAGGGGCTGGTTGGGAGGGAAAACACAGGCTTTATATGTGGCTCACAGAATCTACCTTTTTATTTCTTTGAAATTACATTGTTTTTTATCATCCTGGATCATAGCAGAGCCCAAGTGATAATGTCCTACAGAAAGGAAAGGCAAAACCCCTACCTATCTCTGTACATTTCCGCAAGAAAGCCTAGAAACAATATCTATGAACTGTATAATGCATTCTCACTGCAGCACATACTTAAATCTCTCCTTCCCAGCTACTTGTCAGTCCATATAGTTAATATCTAGGGAAAAAAATTCAGTTCAAATAAGATATTTTTTCAAAGCCCCCCTCCCCAAACTGTCATCATCTCTCATTGAAGTGTTTAAACCAAATAAGGGGCAAGAAAAGGTCTTCTGAAAAAGATCAAGCTAATTTTAATAAAAATTTGCATTAGTTAATGGATATAGAAAGTCTTTATCTTCGTTACTGGGTTAGTGGGATCTACCAAAAGCTAGATCATAAAGCAGAACAGCTTCCCTTAAGAATGTTTTAAAGTCATACTGCTTGAAAAATGGTCATGCTTTCAATAACGCTGAGAGAAAAATTTATATTGCTACTAGTTTAATTAAGGGGCTATACTTCAAACTCATTTTAAAGAAAAATAAAAAGGGAAAGAGGACAGACTTCTAGAATTGCTTAGAAAAGCTTGAGCAGTTACTTCAAAGGAAAGGGTGTCTTTGTCCTGAGAGCAGGTTTATGACTACTGATGCAGATCCTAACCAAAGGCTGAAAAGGATCCTCAGCACATCTTTATGGATGGCCTTAAAGGAAGATGAACAAGTCAAATGAGATTAAAGACAGTCCAAATCCTGCCACAAATACTAGGATACCCCACTTTTTACAGATGTGCTTTTCTCAGCACATAGACTGAATTTCAGTACTAACTTACGAGATTATTATAACAACCTAACCTAATTTAAATGACACAGGAGCACCATAATATCCATTTAGCCTTGGACCCATATTTTAAAATATTAGGTGAAATGTTTCAACAGCATTAGGCAAAATAGCAAATATTTTTATTAATATTTTTCTGTGGTGCCATCATAATATTAAATATATTTCTCCATCAAATGGACTCTGATCCACTAAAGAGTAAACCTGAAAGAAGAGAAAAGGAAACAGTAATTTTTCTAATATCTTGCTCATAAAGATCCAATGAGAAAATATTATTTCAAAAGGTCTGTCTCTTTTATGGCAAGGGGGATAGGTAAAGATAGCTCTGACATGTACTTCTGGCAAATTTTTAGTTACTTAAAAAAAAAATGAGTAAAGCTCTTGGTATTTTAGGCATTTCTTCTCAGTCTTAAGAAATCATTTAAAATACACTGCAAAATTCTCATTAGTGGTTTACATAAATGGCTGTTATAGCAGAGAGGGAATCCCTTTATTCAGTCACCATTTGTATCACCACCATTTATTATGAAACAAAGTAGGGTCCATTCATACATTTTTAGAAACAAAATGATTTCTTCCAATTAATACTTAGTTCTTATGACTTCTTGCCCATAAATTATCATTTCCCATTTGTTAACTCATATATTCCTACATTTATTTAATAACGTTTACTGGGTATGCATTATATGAAGAACACTGCAGAAAAAGGAGAAGAAATAGACTATGGCCTTGTATTTGAAAATGACTTGATGGTCATTGGATGAGGTTTCATCACCCATAATTACAAATATCTGTAATTATAGAAGTTCAAAACACTGCACTGAAATCCAAACTACTTATTATAATTTGAATTTGCGTACAAAATTGATATTTAAGATTAATAAAATCCTTAAGTAAAAACAACTGATATAATTTTCCACATTAATAACATGTAATACCATCTGACATTCTTTTAGCGAGGTAAAACAAAATATGAAACCTGACGTTGTAACAAAATATCATTTCAATAGAGCACTAATTTGAAAGAAAATATGCTTGTTTAAAGAAAAACAAATATATAATGAAGTTATACAGATCAAAAACAAAAAAATCTAAATATTATACAATACATGCCAGTCATTTCCTAAAGGTGGATACTTCTATTTTCTACAGGCTTTTTTTTCTCCAAAATTTAATTACATTTTGATTACCACAAAACATTCATGTGAAAACTGAATGCTCAGCTTTCTCATGGGGCTCACCATAATGGTAAATCAAGAAAGGAAATGGCTCTGCTGAAGCAGAAATGAGGTTAGCTGTTAAATGTTTCTTAAACCTTTCCCATTAACTTTCTAGCATTTCAATTAGAATTATAATACCATACAAAGAGAAACTATTTAAAAATTTTTTTCATTCATTCTAGCTCCACCCTCCTCCCATCCTCCAATTCATTATGGTTTCTGGTGAAAAAATATTAATGTGAATAAATATATAGTTAGGGTGAAATAACAATCAGATAGTAAATTTTGTAGGCTCCTCTTGTAAATAATATTAGAATTATTAAGTAAAGACAAAATAATGGTGGTATAAGTATTAATTATAAATGAAACTAAGTTCCTGATTTACAGCCTTTGTCCTGTCACATAAAAGTTTATGATAACAGAATCATCCCCTCAGAGTACATTACAAAATGGGTCTGAATGAATATGTACCTATACTTGTATACTATAAGTATACCACTAAAATTTGTAAAATTTTTAAAATACCAAATCCTACCATGACATAAACTATCAAAATCCCCTCAGTATAATGAAATTATCTCTGTATACCTTTCACATATAGAGTGCTTTAATGACAGGGTTGCATCAAATTCTCTACAACTGATAATCCAAATAAATGTTAAAAAAACATAGTATAATCTAGTGGTTAAGAATGGGACTTGGCCTAGACTGCCTGAGTCTGAATCCAGGCTTCAGCACTTCCTATCTGCTGACCTTTCTTGGGCAGTTCTAGCAAGGAGATCTATAAACTTAGAGGTCCAGGGCAGAAAGTAATGACATATTTGTAATCTCTCTGTCCGTCATCTATAAAAAGAGGATAATAGTAATAGTTAACCATAAAGGCTCCTATAAGGACTACTGAGCTAATATGTAAAGTGCTCATGATGGTGCCTTGCATATAGTGAGCACCCATTAAGTGTTATCTGGAAGCAAAAGTACAAAGTGTGGTTACAGACATTCCTTTCAAAGTGAAAGTATATCTATCTGATCCTATGTTGTATAAATGCCAGTTAGACATTGTTCTCATTATTTTTGATTCTCATCAAGGAGAAAATTTACACTAATTTCAAGAAATGCTAACTTTTTGCTGGCTATCATTTCAGACTTTGTTCTATAATGTATAAATATAGAGACTATGAGTGTATACACATATAGACATACATACATAGATACTTAAAAGATATACATGTAGCTTGGTGGTAGTTTACAATTAGTAAGACAAAAAGCATAATCTTCCATGTCAAAAATACAAATTTATAAAACCTTAGTTAATGGCTATACATTATTTCATTCTGGAGATATATTATGCTTTATTTAATGTGTTGCTGCTTCTTTCCTGAGACCAAGACTTTTCATTTGTTGATTACCCACAGAGAGGCTTGTCTTTGGCTCTAATTCATCTATAGCTCCTACAGCTGTATATGGTAACATAAACATTATAAAATTTTGCCTCCAAAAGAGAATGCAGATAATTAGTAATGAGATGAAATTCTGTTCAGATTTGTTGATTTGCAACATTAAGAGCATGATTCTTATGAATAATTGTTAATATTGAAAAAATTTTAAGTCTGTCCTAAATATCTAGCCTTTACCCTTCACTAATCAAATCACATAAAGCTTGTTGTAATATCTCCTCAATATTTTTAAGTTTCCTTTGTTAAAGATACATAAGTAATGCACTCAGTGAAAACTATAGAGGGTTTAGTTACTAAAAACATCTTGATCCCACTTACCCAAAGGAAATAAAGCAATCTCTCAGTTGTAGAGAGTTATAAGTTACAAGAATAAAAGCTGAAAAAGCCCAACAGTCATATAGCCTTAAGCCACACAGGCAAAAAGATTTCTAAGGATTTTTTTTTCTACCTAAAAATACTTCAAGTCCCCAAAATCTGAAGTCTGAACAAACCTACTGAAATGGGAGAAACATTACATAAAAGAGAGAGTGAATGAATAACAATTAGCAGGTAAATGAAATGCAATTATGTACTTAATTAGGTAATGACAGTATTTAAAGACCAAGAAAGTGAATTTAAAAAATTTTTAATAATACTTTACAAAAGTGCTGCTTTGTAAAGCCATATATGTAGCATGGCACATGGAAATTGACAAAACTAGAAAAAAATAGGCTAACTGTAGCTTTGTAAAAGATATTGGAGTCATTAATGTATTGAATTTCATATAAAATCACCTCTTTTCAAAATTCTGTAATATCTAAAGTATAATGTGAGGCACATATGCAAAAATCTGCCATTCAGTTTCTCTAAAGAAGTTAACTTTTTGGAAGGTGGTAAAGTCAGACTAATATGTTGTTTCAGGAGATCTTAATTAAATGCACCCTTAGTAGTTAATACTAATATGTCATACACACACACACACACAATTTGCAATATTCTAAAAGCAGAAGAGTCCAATTTTTAGATTTTCAAAAAAGAAAAAAAAAAGAAATAGCTTACAATATTGGGGTCTATTCAGTCTCTCAATTAAACTTAAAAAGTCACTCAAATTTTTCTTTGAGAGCTTATATACAGTGATACTTAGCTGACTCTAGGGAATCTGTACTTTCTTAGATTAATTCTAGTACTTGTTTGAAATTAAATTTCCTATCTGAACATACGTATTGGACAAACTATTTTCTTTTGGTGTGGCAGCATTAGAGTCTACATATGAAGATACTCAGTTTTAATTCAAAGGCATAAATCATCAGTTCTTCTGTTCTCATATTTATGTGGCTATAGCCCACGGGCTGAATGGTATAGTCATTTTTCTCTGCAACCAAACAAGGTAAATAAATGTGATATATGGGCACATCACCCCACCACTCTGCATATGGTGTACATTAAGGTTGTATTCATTTGCCATATGAATATAATCCCTTTTACCACATCTACTATTAGTTACAAGCAGTAAATACAGAGTTGTTTTGCTGGGACTTGAAGGCCTGCATTACATCATGGAGCACTAAACATCCTGGACCTTCTGGAGAATTTCATAGATGCAGTGTTAATGTCACCTGAATGTGAACACTGCCAACATACTGGCTTCAAAATACTACTTGCTGAATTCTTCAAGGAAAAAAAGAAATATACAGGGCAGGCTCAGTGTTAGTGTAATAGTGTACAGCAAAAGTAGGGCCAGAGGGAAAGCTCCTGATGAGATAACATAGGACAAGACTCATGTTCTTGACAAAGAATCAAATTAGGAGTCATATCCTAGGCATAAAAATGCTATTTGCTTCAAACCCTACTTTTGTATTCAGAATCTAGTGAAGATAAGTAACCTAAATTCAAAACAGCATCTAAACAATTTCCCTCTACTACAGATTACTGAAGACCTGCACTCAATAAAATGAAAATTTATCTCACAAAAAAACTGTGATATAAACTATGTTTGTAGCTTTAAAAGCTATGTTTTACCAGGCACATATTGTGTTTACCACATCCTTAAACAAAATATTTACTGTAAAGTTTCAGATCCAGGTTAGGGTAGGGCAAAAGAAGGAAGGAAGTGATTTCTTTTTACAGATGCATATGGTTCAATGCAAAATATACGTGTCTTGATATTTGTGACCCATAAAAAAATTCATCACAGACAATTAAAGCACACCTGTTTTATGCACAGGTTTTCACAATACCAACATAAAGTCCCCAAATGCATCCAGCAGATGGAGCTCTAGGACACCTACTTATAGAGAGTAATAATATTTGTGTTCCATCCACCTATATTTTGGCAACACAAAGAATAAGGATTTATCAGTAGCTTTGGTAAAACCTATTAGGCTTTATGATAAAAAGGACATAATTCCTAAATATGTACACTAAAATAAACATATGCATAAGCACATGTGCACAGAGGCAACAGTAAATAATTCACACCTGGACATATTATGATACTACTTTTCTTACAGACTTGATGAGTAGTCTATGTGGATACCAATGGTATTTATGGTCATATGGCAGGATCGTTCTAAATTCATTAAAATAAAAATTTAGAAGGTCTTAAAGTTAGAATTCATTTTTAATTATAGCAGGAATGTCTCATTAGGGTGATACTAGTAAAATTAACAACAGTAGGATTTACGGTAATGACTTAAGTGATTGATGAGAGTATAACAAAATGAAGTTTTAGACAGAGAAAAAGCAGGGCAGCTATGGCATACAGTACTTTAAAAAACAGCTCTGTGGTCTGTTAGTGCTAGCCTTATGGTTAATAAAACCTTCTCTCTAATTAACGGTGCTGAAATATTCCTAAAGAACAGAATCTCATTGGTTATGAAAAACTTAAATAGTTGTGTTTTTTTTTTTCCAACTAGACGCCATTCCCATAAAGGAGAAAGCTGACATAGATTAGCATGTCTGATTGCATAGAGGGAAAAAAATGCCACCTTTCCATCAAATCAAAACCAGAATGTGAGAATGGAAAACTACTTTACTGAAATACTGCACACACAAATCTATGCCACACCCTCATAGTCAACCACTGAAGGCTTTAGAAAAATTACTCAGATATCTAAAAATATTTAATAAGCTTTTAATTTTTAAAATGCAAGTTTATGATTTTAGTGAATTCTTTGTGAATAAATAACTATTTTGTACTTTTTCATCTTGCTTTTTTTAAAAGCATAAAATATTTCTTAAAAAATATTTTTTTAAAGCATAAAATATTTATTTAAAAATCTACTTAAATGTCAGTTGAATGAATTAGAAAACATTTTCTTCAAAACTTGGAAATGTGTGATGGCATTTTTCTGAATGAAAAATGCACTTCTGAGAAAAAGCATTTTTATGGACAAGATTTAGTCCTAAAACACAAAGAATATTAGGGCAAAAGAGAGATGCCAGGCTTCTAAGTACAAAAAAACCTTTCATTGAAATGCTCTTGGTTAACTGTTTTAGAAATCATCCATAACTGAATGGAATTCTATTTTAATTTCTCTTTTCATTGAGAAATTGCATTCCACAGGGGATAACTTTCACAAGACAATAGACTCAAAGATGAAAAACTATCTGCTATATAAGAAGACACAGCTTTTGCCATGTAATTTAGGCAGATTTCATAAACCACTGTGTCCTTTCAAAAAAACCCAAATTATACTGTATATAGTGTTTATTTAGTTTTAATTAGCCTGATTTCATCCAAGCAGTATGCTTATTAATCTTAGGTAATATGACATTTTAAAATACTATAATAACATTCTCAATCACATATAGCATCAATATTACATCTGGAGAAAGCAGAGTAGGCTTATGACCCTGGTAAGAAATTATTAGCTAATTCTCATATTTTTGAAACAAAAAAACTAAACACCTCGGTGAGACCTATAAAATGCAGAAAAAGCTATAATCTTGTTTTCTTTCATGTACCTATTTTCCCTGTAAGAAAAAATAAAATCTGAATTCAAAAATTTAAATTGAAACATTATGTGCTTTTATAAACCATATTGCAATTGTATGTATACAAAAGACTGAATGCTTAAAAAAGGTCATTAATATCATATCTAAGAGATAAAATATAGGAAATAGTATAACCTAAATCCCTCATCTGAAAAGCTCTGACTTCAGAGACTACACCGTGTGCCATCAGTAGTCAGAGGTTATATAAAGTCCGAATCAGCTTGCATGAATATTTCCAATACAGTTTGCACACAGTAAAAATGTTCTTGTTTTTGTTTGTTTATAATTTTCTTTTGAAAAGCTTAGACGGCTTGTTCATTTTTCCATTCTGATGTGTGTAAATTCTCATATGAAAAAATGCCTATCTTTCTACTAGATGCATCTTTCAAAGCTAAAGTAAAATTAAATTGGGACAGAGACATTACAGAAGGGCCAGAAAGAAGCAAGGTTCACTCTGGGAAAGGTCATTTAATTTAGTCAAGATACATTAAAATTTTCTAAAATGTCTATTCGATGTGTTACGTTATTCTTTTATTTTTTAATTTTCATTACCAGCGTTACTAGGAATTAATGTCCAGTATACTACAATGAGAGGATATAGAAGAAGTGCTATAAAAATATATATATATATACTCTAATGCCATCAACTTCCAAGCTGGTGTTGAAGTGGTGATGTATTTGCTCCGAGCATCCTGTGCTTCTGATAAAACCTTAAGTCATTTACCATCGTTGCTTTCTTTTTACAGACAAGACAGAAGGACCACAGCAAAGCTTAGAATTTAAGTTTTTGTTTTTTTTTTTAATCCCTAGGATTTGGTCAGTTCCACTGATTAAAATTTTTAGGAGACACTAACGTAAAAACCATCTCTAGGGCGATTTATCATACTTTATAACTTCTGAAAGAGTTGAAATATTCTCATTTTAAAATAATTACACTTCTGAAATGCAACTACAATTACATACAAGTGTTGCTAATGTATCTGTAGTTATTTCTCAATGTATACATTGGTAATGGCCAGGTATAACATATCGAATATTATTAGATGAAGTAAGTTTAAAAAAAACAAACAAAAAAGAAACAATTATCTCTTTTATTTTCTTCTTACTGTTGGCATTGCTGTAAGTACATGAAACATCTTAAATTATTTCAAGGCGAGAATATGTCTACCTAAAAAAGCTCAATATCTAGGGAAAGTTCTTCTTAAATATTTTGAGATAAATATAGGTGGTAGATTTATTATCTATGTCAACTATAGGTTTGCCTGAGATAATTTAGTGAATCTCAGTAACTGGATTCACAGAAACAGGAAAAAGAAATCGAAAGTAGTCACTCACCCTAAAAGGCGAGAAAGGAAGAAAAGTAAGAATATAAAAGAGTTCTTAAAAAGACCATGGTGTATTTTTCAAAAAATGCTGAAAACAAAATCCCTGAATTTACGTCTCCTAAAATTGTATTGCAATTACCTATGAAATGGAAATGTATGTGTAGATACGTGAACTATATACACAAATATACATGCTGAAATTTGATCTGATCATAAGGACTATATTATTCATAGCATCACAGCCTTAAAATTATGTTTCATATTCTGTGTGGGGAATTATACTTGTTTGGATTAAAATAAGGAATATATTTTGTTTACTTACCACACCAAAGTCTATATGTACATATAAACAAAAAACAGCTTTAAAAAATGCTTTGCATATACTTCCTTTAAAATTGTACTGGCATTTAACTAAATTTAAAAAGATTTTGCTTTCATATAAATAATATACATTTACATACAGCTTTAAGAAGTCAATCTAAAATGTGATGACTTAACATATTCAGATTGTTTTGCAATTTGGGGCTGCATGACAGAAATCACTAACATACTCTTCAGGTAAAGTAATCAGAAACAACATGATCCTTCCTTAACTAAATATTGCAACTTGCTTTAAATTAAGAAACTGTAAATATTTAAGAGCAGTTAAAAGTGCTCTACCTCATGAAGTAAAACTCTAAAGCTATTCTGGCAAGAACTCTTTAGTGTTGTCATAATCATTTTAATTAAATTCTCATTTTTCAGGTGGTCCCTTTAATTGTTTTTTCCTACTTCTTAATGTGTTTTTCTAAAGCTATTTCTTTTCTGCAGCTGTGTGCAATTGCTTTTAATGGTAGCTGCTTCCTTTTTTGCCTTATGTGAATTACAATTTTAAATGGTTAAACATTTTCTGTTTTACTGCCTTCAGCACAGTTTTATAAAGATGTTTAAGGCTGTTGGTGAGCATTTTCATTTCCCATCTGAAAAAACAAGAGCCAATTTGAATATTTCATATTGGCATTTTATGACCTGTTTTATATTTTAATATGTAAACAAAACCATGTTTTTATAAAGATTAGTTTGTTTCCATGAAATTATAATTTTTATTTTGCTTTTTTAAAAATATTAATTCAGTAAACAAGATAATAGGTGACTGCTTGTTTACATTATCTCTTATTGTTCATGAATGAAACACCTCTATTTTATTTGGTTTTAGCCATTTCCAATGAAAAACTAGCATTTTCAGATTGTAAGAAATACCTATAACATGAAAAATAGATTTCATGCTTGGATTTTAATGATAAATGATAACAAAATGTCAATAACAAGACTATTTTGGTCTTTTAAAAATTATAGCTGAAAATTAAAAATACTTCTTAATTCAATTTCACGCTCAACATAATGCAAAAGGTAATTTCACGGCAAAATGTCATTATGTGCCACTTGGAAAACTTTACTTACAAAGCAAGTTGTACTTACTGCCTGGGTTATCTCCAATCCCATTGCTTTTTCCATTCCAGTACCACAGTAGAAGTGTTGCATCACGTGACCCTGATAGAATGTAGCAATTCCCCCCAATATATGACTCAGAACGGGTGAGGCAAGTGACAACAGCCCAATGGCCAAACACCACTTGGATCAATTTTCCTGAAATACAAAATAATTTTCTTTAAAACTGCTATTAAAAAAAGAAACTTCTAGTGACCATATAACTTATGAGACAAAACCAGATTAACTCAAATTCTGACAATTCTGATTTTATAATAATTTGACCTGGTCCAAGCTGAAAGTTTTCCCAACAACAACAACAAAATCAACTGAATAGTAAGAATAACATTTTTGAAAGGCATATGTTAAACTATTTAAATCTGTAATATCTGAGGACCATGAATCCAAACCATACTGGTATAAATGGCTACTACAAATTATAAATGCATCATATGTATTGATTAAACCAGGAGAACCCTTGTTTGGAAATACTGTAAGGATTTGTTCAGTTATTCTATATGGACAGATTTGAAAGAAACAAAGTAAAATTTAGTTGCCTTCCTCTAGAACTCAGATTCTACTGATACAAACCTGTCTCTGAATTATGATGATTGAATATATTTTTTAAAGTGAGCTAATACTAGGACAGCATATAAATAACTTTGGAGAGCTTTTGCATTTTCAAATCAGGATTACATGATTTGAAAATCATGTAAACTTTTTGATAAAAGGACTAATTTATTGTGATTGTAATTTGGGCCAGACCATTCCTTCTTTGTTATAACTGTCTGATGAAAATTCCTTGGGGTGTGGTGGTGAAATCAAGGTTATGGCAGTTTATCCAAATGCAATTCTGAGAAAAGAGGGAGTGGAGAGGAACTCAGTAAACTTTCTATACTAGGGTCTCAAACATAAGAAGGATTGTTCACATAAAGGTATCTGAAAAAAAGATAAGCCCTTACCTTTTAGAATCTTTGTTCATCCAAAGTGATGCTTATAACCAACATAAACTTTTGTAAAAAATTAAATATCTATAATATCCCTCCATCCCATCCCTATAGTTTCTAAGTAACATATTCCTTTGAAATGTCTTTAGAATCTACAAATGAGTATGTCATAGATTGTCTAACCTTAATATTCGGCATGGGTCTCTTTAAAAAAAAAAAAGTGTCTCAGTGGGGTCATAACAAATGTAATTCAAATGTTCAAGAAAAGAGACCACTAAGCTGAAAAAAATTAATATACCTAAAAAATTTATGTGTTTAACTCAGAACACATCATAGCCTATTCAAAAGCTTAAGGTCTCAATTACGTATTGGCATCTAAATGTATTTAACTTTACAAGATAACAGTACATATAACTAAGAAAATCGCATCAAATTTTTAAATTATTGATTTTAATAAATCTGAAGCTTATTATAAAGGCTGCAGATTTAGAAATAAAATACTGAAATAAATTTTAAATCAGATGGAAAGTTAGTGTTTTCACTCATGAGTATCAGTCTTGTGCATAATCTACTAGTAGTAGCTTTAAAATCAGATTCATTTAACTTGTAAAATTGTAAAATTTACAAAATATTTTTTTCTCCTCTGATTAAGGGGGAGAAAAGCCTACATTCAAGGTGGTTTAACTGCTGAATATTCAGAATGTTTACTTCTGAATTTCTTCAATCTTTTAAAATCATTAAATTTAAATGATACAGGTCATTTAAAAAATAGCTTCTATGTGTAAATTAAAAGCATGGCAAGAAGAATTCAAGATTTTCTAGAATAAAATAATGGAAAAGAAAAAATATCCAATTAGTTGTGAAAAATGATTAATTTTCACTTCATTTGCAATTTACATGAAGAACAAAAAGGAGAGATTTAATGGTAAAATAGGTAGGGTTATCTAGGATAAGGCAAAAGTTAGGTCATTGAACATACCCTTACTAATAATTAGGAAGCTGAAGGTTAAATCAATGTATTTTAACTATTGAAAGAAATGAAGTACACCATATTGAAATCATGTTTTTGATCACAAAGTATGTGCAGTGACTTCTGCCATAGCCTCCACCTATATGCTGAATGTAAACTAAAAGAGTGATTCAAATAGATTGTTCCTTTTTTAAGTTTTGAAACCATCAACTGGATGGGTTACAGGAGGGAGAATGAAATAGCTACAGCTAACTAGGTACTAGGTAGGCAGAGCTGTTGAGATGCAGGCATACCATGTTCATCAGGAGGCTTGCGAAGAGCAACTATTCACTTGGTAATTTACTTAATTCCCAGCTCATGTGAGGACAAAGTGGAAAGATTTAGCTGTAAAAGTGGGATGGATTAAATATGGAGGCAGGATTTTCCCGATTCATATGTTAATTCTCATTAATTAAGTCATTATATCATTTATATCTATAATGTCAGTATTAGGGAAATGTATACTCAACCACTGTGGTTTCCTTTTTAACTTAAACATCCCAGTGTTTTAATTTTTTCCCACTTTTTTATCACAATTATTTTTCATTCAACAAATATTTACTGATAACCTACTAAGTATCAAGCATTCGGCTTTCTTAGGGGTGAATGAAATAAGCTTGGTCCCTACCCTTATAGTGTTTAATATCTAGGGGGGAGGCACATTCAACAAATAAACTCAAATACACACACACACACACACACACACACACAGTTATGAATAGTGATAGGTATTATTAAGGAACAGAACAGAGTAGGATCAGCAAGAATCATTAGGCTGAACAAATTTAGACTGGGTGTCAGATCTAAACAAGGGAGTGACATTTAAGTAGTTACATCAAAAGGGTTTTCATATTTTAATACAAATTAACTTTATTCCCTACAATTTATACCTTGGGCTCAACTCTGGAAAACATTATTATTTTAAGTTTACTTTCTCCTGTTCTGGCAGCCTTCCTCAGCAATATTTGTTATTACAATGGGGTTGAGGTTCACTCCTCCTATATAAATCACAGTATATAAATACCTGCTGCTCTTTTTGGTAAATTATTTTCTGATAATCTCATAAGTGTTCCTCAACCTTTACTTTTTGTTTCCTTTAATACCAGTCTACCTCTCCACACACTAATATCAAATATTACCACAAGCACTAGAATATGCCTTTTTTGACAGAACAAATTTTCTAGTTAATGTTTTATTTGACAGCTGTGCTACAAATAAAAAAATTCAAGCTCATGACTCTGCACCACTGAATCTAAAATGTGGCCTGAAAATAATTCCCACTGCTGGGGGAAGGTTTTATTGTTGCCTCTGCTGTTCTGGCTGTGCCCAGAAGAATGATTTATGTTTAAAGAATTTCCTGTTACAACCCATGTTCCTCCCCACCACCCGCTGCCCCATATAATAAGAGAAGGATTATTATTATATATTTTTTTGCTTAAGTGCTAAAATAAAATTGAATTCAACACTTGTGATAGCTTTGCCATTATGTATTACTAATCATACTATTGTTTCTTTGCTTCTTGGCCGAACTTAGGAGAAAATATTTAATATTCCTATTGTCATAAAAACACAAATACATATTTACTCTAACTGAAATTATTTTAAATAAAACTAGCCAGAATGTGTTTACACACAAGAGATTGAGAAAGATATAGGATTCGAGTTTGAGATTTTTTTTCACACTTTTCTGGCAAGTATAAATATTTCTATTCTACAAGCCAAGTCAACCTCATTGAAATGAAGTTTAAAATAAACTATTCCTTGTGAAAATCTTTAACACACACACACACTCTCTCTCAAACATACTTTAAAAACAGTAGAGTAGAAGGGTTGTGGAAAGAGGAAAAGGAATGGTATCTAGTATATTCAGTCCAATGTAATATGGTAGATATATGGGAAGCTAGTGTTCCAAATTACAATGTTTTTTTCCAGATTAACCAATGATTATTTGTCTTAATATCTGTATGAGATAACACAGTGTAATAAAAAGGAATGCTGTATTTGAAGTCAGAAGACCTGGGCCCAAAGCCCAGTTCTACCACCACTAGATATATCAATTTCAACAAGTTACTTAACCTGTCTAAACTTCATTTTCATCATATGGAAAATGGGAATAACAATACCTCTTCTGGCTACCTCACAGGATTATTGTGAGGCTGAAACAATATAAGAAATGTGAAAGAATTTTGGAAATTTTAAAGAACTCTGTGAATACAAGAATTATTTTATTAGTATTATATAGGAAGTGAGGCATACTTACATTTAACTTTGCTTCACAAATATGAATATTCAATGCTTTTTAAAAACCATATAGAGGGCGGGCCGCGGTGGCTCAGCGGGCAAGAGTGCTTGCCTGCCATGCCGAAGGACCCCGGTTCGATTCCCGGCCCCAGCCCATGTAAAAAACAAACAAACAAACAAAATATAATAAAACAAGAAAATGTTTAAAGATGTTTCCCTTTCTTCCTCCCTTCCTTCCTTCCATCCTTCCTTCCTTCTCTCTGTCTTTCCTTCCCTTCCTCCCTCTCTCTTTAAAAAAAAAAAAAAAAAAAAACCATATAGAATGCCAACAAACTTAAAAACCTGAAATATTAAAACTAAAGCTTAACATAATTTTTTATTCCATTTTTGTGACATTCTGGAAAAGGCAAAACTATAGAAATGGAGAATAGCTCAGTATGGTCAAGAAGTTAAGGGTGAGGAGAGGGGTTGACTACAGAGAGGGTCAGTTTGAAAAATTCTGGGAATGATAAAGCTGCTTTGTATCTTGATTGTGGTCGTAGCTACACAAACTCTATGCATTGTCAGAACTCACAGGAGTGTACAAAAGAATGCATTTTACTTTATGCAAAGTTTAAAATAATTTTTTAAATGTGTAAAAATATACAATTTAAAAGAATATTTATGAAAATCTTGTGAGAGGATATAACAAGTTTAACCTGAAAGTTTGTGCAACAAGGGAGCACAGCTTGATGTCAAATAATACTAAGGTTGTTGTGCTGGTATGAATCTGTTACGTACCCCAGAAAAGCCTATGTTCTTTTATTCAACCTTGTGGGGGCAAACCTACTGTGGGGTGGGACCTTTTGATTAGTTTGTTTCCATGGAGATGCCATCTTGCCTATTCAAAGTCTGTCTTAATCCACTTGCTGGAGTCCTCCAAGGCAGAGACATTTTTGGGAGAGCTCAGAGTCGAGAGAAGTTAAGAGAGACAGAAAATGCTCCAGGAGAAGCCAGAAGGACCTACTGGAGCCAAGACAGCCACTCTGAAACCAACCCAGGAGAGAATGGCTAGCAGACATCACCATATGCCTTCCCATGTGACAGAGGAATCCTGGATGCCATTGACCTTTCTTCAGTGAAGGTATCTTCTTGTTGATGCCTTAGTTTGGATATTTTATGGCCTTAGAACTGCAGATTTGTTACCTAGTAAATACCCTTTGAAAAAGTCAACCTATTTCTGGTATACTGCATTCTGGCAGCTTTAGCAAACTGAAACATATTTTAGTACCAAAGAAGTGGGATGCTGCTGTGATTTGCAAAGACCAAAAATGCTGGAACAGATGTAAATGGATAATTCTAGAAGAACTGTGAGATGCTTGATAGAGAAGGCCTAGATGTTTTCAAGAAACTATTGGTAGAAATATGGATGGCTAAAGTTTCTTCCAATGAGATCTTACACAGATATGATGAATGTGTCATTACAAAGTGGTAGAAAGGTGATCCTTGTTTTAAAATAACAGAGAATTTGGCAAAATTGAATACTGTGCGGGATGGAATGGAGACTTTAAAAGTGATGAGCTGGGATACCTAGCTAAAGAGATTTTTAAATTAAATGTAAAAAATGTGGCTGGTTTCTCCTTGCAGTTTATAGTGAAATGCAAAGAGGAAAGGGATAAGCTGAGAACTGAACTCTGGATACAAAGAAACCAGAAATTGATAGTCTGGGAAATTTTGGGCTTCCAGAAAGTAAGACCCCAGAGGCTAGTGCCCCATGTGAGGATTTAACCAAACATAGAACCAGTCAGCCATGTCAGGAAAATTCAGGTATGGAGATGGAGATATCCAGAAGGGATATGCAGAAAGTCCTATTGTCTGATGGGTTTGACCCCTGTATGCTGCATGCCAGGCCATCAAATATTTTGTGAGATCTGTATGAATGGAACCACTGCCAGTCTGGATTTAAAAGGGACAGAAGAGTGACAGACTGAAGGAAAAATAACTGCAAGGGCAAAACCATGGAAGCTAAGATCTGGAATCAAGAAATATCCAGACGGGATTGTGGAACCACCCATGCATGTAGAGAGGCTGAGTTTGCCTGGGGGCAGATGATGGACCTTCCACCTCGTTGTTTGGAAAGAGTATTGCTGCTCCAGGCTTCAGAGAGCACATTTTCCAGGGACTGGGGATAGCTTGCCCTACCGTCTTGAAGAGGCTGAGCATGCGGCCTGGAATTGACAGGGGTCCAGGTGATACCCTGATGTTTGAAGAGTGTGAGGTCAAGAACAAGTGCTTGGATATGTTAAAACCCTCACCCCAGTGTTTGGAGAGAGCAGGGTTGCTGGGTAAGCCCCTGGAGAAGGCTGAACTGCCATTCTTTCAAGCCCCAAGTATAACATGATATTCTATAAATTACTCTCAGACTTGGAAATCGAATGGAGCTTGCCCTGAAGGTTTTGTGAACTGTTTGGGAACTTTGACCCGTTTTCCTTCCAATTTTTCCCTATGGAAATGGGAACATTTAAGTAATGATTTTTCCTCCTTTGTATACTGGAAGCAGATAAGTTGTTCTGAGTTTCACAGGTACACAAGTCAGAGGAGAATTTTGCTTTAGAACAGACGATGCCTATAGCTGATTTTGATGAAACTTTGTACTGTTTTTTTTTTTTTTTACTGTGTATTACATTTGTATTGTTACTGAAATGATTTAAAGCTTTGGTGATATTGTGATAGAATGACTGGATATTACATGTGGAAAAAAACATGTCTTTTTTGGGTCCATAGGATGGAGTGTGCCGGTTCAAATCTGTTATGTACTCCAGAAAAGCCTATGTTCTTTTAATACAATCTTGCTGGGGCAGACTATTGTTGGGTGGGACCTTGTGATTAGCTTGTTTCCATGAGATGTGACCCCACCCATTCAAGGTGGGGCTTAATCCACTTGCTGGAGTCTTTTAAGGGAGAGACATTTTTGGAGAGAGCTCAGAGTCGAGAAAAGCTAAGAGAGAAAGAAAATGCCCCAGGAGAAACCAGAAAGACCCACAGGAGCTGAGGGAGCCATTCTGAAACCATCTCAGGAGAGAAGAGCCAGCATGTTACCATGTGCCTTCTCATGTGACACCATTGGTCTTTCTTCTTTCTTGCTGATGCCTAGTTTGGATATTTTTATGGCCTTAGAACTGTAGATTTGTAACTTAATAAATCCCCTTTAAAAAGCCAAGCCATTTCTGGTATTATTGCATTTTGGCAGCTTTAGCCAAAGGAAACAGTTGTTATAACCATAATAGCAAAAGAAAAGGTTAAAATGTGAATTTGATTATTAAATCAGAGAGAATTAATTATAATATTAAGCACATTTTAGAAAACATATCAATTGCAATTGCATTTTTAGAGAAATCCTGGAGGAATTTTAAGTTTAATATTTAACCACCTCATGGACTTAACATCTAGTAAAAGCCCAATTAATCAGAAAAGCTTGAATGATGATTTTTTTCCTTCCTGGCCCTACAGAATAAAGATGCAAATTATAAGAAAAACTAGGCCATGAATTCCATAAAACAAAAAATAAACAGAATTATCCCTAAAAACTACTTCTAGAGTTTATTCTATGAACAGCATATATTCAACTATTTTTTTCTACTCTCTATCAGTTATGATATTGTCATAAGAATGCATTTAGGATAAACTCCTTGAATAACCATATATTAATTTTTTATATATAGTGTACTAAGTCAGGAGCATGGACTAATACACTTAATAAAGATATTAACAACAAGACTGAAAGATAATTTATTGAACAATCTTTAACTAACTATAAATTTCAACAAGGAGAATTTCCCATTCTTATAACGTTTAATCAACATATTTGTAGATGCTTGTTTCAGTTGAAATATTTACTTACACAGCGTGTTTCAATTAGTTCTAATGCATCATTTTAAAATTTCAACTACATATTTATTATACATTCATTCATATTCTTAGCATTTCTAAAGTTATTTTAGAATATTCCATTAACTTTCTCAAAATTTTTCTCAATTTCTTAAATGCAAAAATTTACAAATATTTACTAGATTGGTTCTCTGGTAATAATTTTGAGTTGAATTTAATTTGTCCTTTTAGTATATGCATACAGATGCATATATAGACTTAAACTTGTGTATCTTAAAAAGAACTCCTGTCACACATTAAATCAGTAGTCTGCTACTTTTCTTCATGATAGTATAGTTTTCAGCAAGATTCTATACAGAATTAGGTGAAGACAATTTGTCTACCTCTAAGAGATATATTTAATGAGCTTTTCCAGTATGGGAAAAAACCCCAAACAACTTTTAAATAATACAAAAGTGGAAAAACACACCCATATGTATGTGCATTAGTCATAAGATTATGTACATACACATGTGTATGGTATTTACATACTAGGATATGCCTTCAAAATTAATTACTCATTCTGTAAGCATAAGGCTTGGGAGAAAAACCCGCTATAGACAATTGCGTTTTAAAACTATGCCGAGAAGTTTTTTGTGGACTACATGGTAGATTATTTCTTGTAAGGGGGAAACAGTATCTTCTGTTCCTTCTTATTTTACGAATTTTAGAATTCTATAATTTTGAAAGGAAGATGATAAGAACACATTCTAAGCTTCTCAGTCTTACTTATAGTACACTTAAGTTCACTGTTGAAGAAAATAACAGCTACCTGTGTCTGTAGAATAGACGCGGAAACTCTTATCCCAGAAGCCACAGACAAGAATATAGCGGTTGTCCGAAGTAATGACAAAGCACTGGGAATGGACTTGAATACTTTGATCTAAAAGGTCTGTGATTTGCCGCCTGTGCATTCCAGTATTGCTGGCTGGAGAACATAGAAAGAAAAATAAAAACCCTACTAAACCCACATGGACAAACAAATCTTGCATTTTGCTCATACAAGGCAACGGTAGGGTGTAGGGGTGGGGGGACAAGAGGGAGGGAGATAGGTTCCAGGATAAGATTACTTTAATTTAAAATATAATAATTGAAAAATCAAATAGGAAAACACATCTGATTCTTAGAAGAATGTGGTTAAATAAATTCAACATCTCAGTGAAAAAGATTCGTCTAGAGGAAAGAAACAACAACATATTACACTTTAAAAATACTATACAATTCACAGAACATGCATCCTAGCTCTTGGGCAGAACCAAACTAGATTACCATCTCCAAATTGCACTACAGTTAGGTTTGGGTTTCTGACAATCTCATTACATCTATTGTCATGAGAATGGATTCATGTTGTGACAATCTATTACCTTAAACATTTTGTCACAAAGAAGAGATATTAGAGTTTAAATGTCATATATTTGAAATATTGTAGTACCTTTTACTACTTTGATTTTAACGGATCTTTAATTTGACTAGATGTGAACTCCCATTTCCTCTGTTTACAGCTGCACTTGCATGTAAGAAAAAGGCAGGATTGCTATTTATTAAATAGGCTTATAATTGAAAAAGTCAAAGCACAGCATGCTGTCACTCTCTTACTCTTATTTAAGCAATAAAACAAGACAGCATGGCAGTGTGTTTTCAAAATTCTACAGAGCGCCTGAGGTGGGGTTTGTCAGAAGGCACAAGGTCAGACACAGATACCACTAAGGCATGAGGGAAGAGGAATAATCCTCTAGAAATAACACTGTCAAGTGTGCCATTATCAGAAAAGGAATTTTCACTGAGATGCCTTTTTTTGGGCATTAAGAGGAAATCAAATAGAAAGCTTTGTGTCTAGTGATCTAGGGGTTATTTTACTCTTACTTTGCTGTGGTAACACAGTCAAGTCATTTTACCCTGAGTATATTTACTGATTTTCTAATATAAATAATGGTACTTTTGTTGTTAAACAAACAATGCATCACAAATATGAACATTTCTGCATCTGATCAAGTTCTTTTTATTCTTAGTCTTCAGTTTTCTGAGGGGAAAAAAGCCCTATAAATGCATTACTAAAGATAAAATATATAGAGAAAAAGATCTATATTACATTCATTGTATATAATAATTAAGTTAATGTGGACATGTTAATAGAAGGCTGATAAAGTTAGAATAGGAAAAAAGTGCCTGAAACACTCTGCAGTGTTGTACTTGGACTGGAGGTACAGAGAGCTAAAACATTCCCTGAAGGCATACACAACATAAACAAAAACACATACCTATGAAACACTAATCTGCAAAAATTCTGCTAATATTGACATAACTTCATCTATTTGAGATTATTAGATAACTATGGGCTTTATTGGCATTTGGGGGGTTAACAGGCTAGAAAGTGATAACTGTAGTAAAAAAGGCAAAATTCTACTTGGGGAAATTGCTAGCAGATGAGAAAAGCTTCTGTGGATGTCATAGTGTTTCACATAGAGACACTTAAGTATCCCACTCTGGTAAAGCCCTATGAGATTTTTTTTTTTTTAATCTCAAGAAAGTTAGCAACTAAAATAAGGTATGTGGTACTTCCCATGACGATTATTACAGTACTTCAAGAGAATTGTAAAAAAGGTTTATTTATTTTTGTCAGTGTTTATACGGCTTTTGGTCCTATGATATAAACTTTCACTGGCCATTTTTTGGGGGGAGGGGGGATCTCTTGGGAGGTGCCACCTAGATAGATCTGACCATGTGCATGATTTTTAATTTAGACCATAAAGAACACATGGATGGGCAGGCCACAGTGGCTCAGCAGGCAAGAATGCTCGCCTGCCATGCCAGAGGACCCGGGTTCGATTCTGGGTGCCTGCCCATGTAAAAAAAAAAAAAAAAGAACACATGGATGGAGGTTAATGCTTTTGAAGGCTTAAGATAAAAAATTTCCAAGTACGTGCTCACTTGGAATTTAACATTGCAACATCTATCTATCTATCTATCTACCTACCTACCTACCTAGTTTTCTTTAGTAAATCTCTTGGGATTTATTGAAAGTTTTTTTTTTTTAGTGAAAATTAGGTATATTTGTCTAGATAAGGAGTCATCATACTGGGGCATGCATGCCTCTGGGGGTTATAAGACTTCCCAAGGGGTACACAGGCACAGGTGGTTTTTAAGGAATTAGTTTTTAGTTTCTCGACTTTCATATGTTCTCTTACCTGAAAATGACTTGCCTGAGAGCTCTCATGTGACTTTTCCTTCCCTTCTTCCCTTTTTACATGTACTTCTCCCACTAAGTAAAAAAAGGCATACTTTCTCCCAACTAGAATCTTAGTATGGTACTTTACCTCAGGGTTTAAAAATCTCTTGGGAGCCAAATAAAGGATCAATCTAAAATACTGATATAATGCTGAAAAAGCAGAATGCCTGTGTATAAATTATTTTGGTCAAGAGGTTTCCAATTCATTGCTTTCAATAAAATTGAAGGAGGATCTTATTATGCTGTTAGTTGATAGATTATTAAAAATAAGTTTCAATGATAGATTACTAAAATGATCATTTTACGGTAGACCATAAAAATAATTTTAATAATAGAGAAAAATTATTATTATTTTTTTTTGAGAAAAATTATTTTAATAATAGATTGCTATATGAATTTTGTCACAGAATTCAGAAAGAGTTAAGGGATTTGAGTGGAACTATTAAAACAAAACTCTTTTGTCCCATTTACTTTCTTAAGGTTCCTCAAAGCTTCCACCTCTAAAAACACACACACAAAATAGGATAGAACTATTAACAAATCTCGTCTCACTCAGCAATAAATAATGTGCATCTATGAATACATTAGGTGATTGGGGGGAAAAAGCCCCATCTATGTCATAAATGATGTTTTTCCAACAAATGTTTGTTGTTTATGATTAACAAATTCATAGTAAATTTCACTATAATTTTTGCATAATATGTATTATTATTTATAATGATCACTCAATATAGATAAAAAATTTAAAAACACTGAGTCTATGGTCAAAGGAAATTTTTAAATTTAAATTTAAAATATGTATGTTTAATTTTCTATACATGTCTTTATTGCAGAAAAGTATAGGTAATCAATTAAAACAAAATAAAATCATGTAGGGAGGCAGAATGAAAATATGAATTCAAAGATGAAAACAATGTAAAATTTCCAACTAAAAGCTTTTTAATGCATTTTTTAAAAACAGAGAAAGTTGAATATCAATTCACTCTGATATTTAGATTCCATTAGAGACATTAAAAAAATTTTTTTTTTTCATGTGCAGGCTCTGGGAATCAAAACCGGCATGGCAGGCAAGAACTCTGCCACTGAGCCACCATCACACTGCCCTCCATTAGAGACATTTTAAAGAGGGATATAACAGTTTACTTAAAATGTCAATTTTTATACTATACCAAAAATGTATAACCTTTCAACCACTTAAACTTGTGATGAAAAATTGTAGATATCAAAGTTTAAAAATGCAGGAGAAGTTATATGGGTTTAAACAATTATCTTAGGGGTTCAGAAAAACCTGATGAGCAGTTTATAGGGTAAGTGTAAACAATAGCCCACACGCCTAATCCAGCCCATTGCTTGGTTTTGTATATAATGTTTCATTGAAACACAGCTATGGTAATTTATTTATGTGTTGCCTGTGGATGCTTTTGTGCTATAATGGCAGAGTTTAAATGTTAAAATAGAGACCATATGGATCACAAAGCCTAAAAGTTTTACAATCTGACTCTTTATAGAAAAAATTTATCAGTGCCTAGTCTAAAGAACTACAACTGCTAAATTCATTTAATTAGACTTTATACTATAGGATAGTCGTTGCTAAGTTTTGAGGCAAACAGTGAATCTGTAGTTGAGAAATAATGTTTTAAATGTCTTAGTAAATGGGCTTTATTTTCCCATTTTCCTGATTTTTCAAACTTTGCCCAAGTGAGCATTTAATTTTTCTTAACAAATTGCAAATCATGTCTACTCAAAATAAGATTTAAAACTAGAATTGTTTTTACCCTTCATATAGATTGCTGCTATTCAGATTTCAGGAAATGATAAATGAGTTAGTTTTGAGCTTAAGGTTATTTTAGTTCAGCATAACAGTCTATTTGTGAATGGCAGTTCTTTAGGTTTCTACTAAAACAATGGCTTTCAGAGACAAAAATGTGTCTGATCACATACACATGGAGAACATCTTGGATTTTAAGTAACAATGTCAGTTCATTCAGATGTTTTATTCAAAAACTGTAAAATTCTAGCAAATTATCTGTACTCGGGAAACTTGGGCAAAATTATAAGCCAAATACCCATGCTGGTGGTACATCCCCACAATTAAGCAATTAAGTTATTTATTCAAAAAGTTACTGAATAGAACCCTCAATATCAAGGCTTAATATTCTTAGTAAAGCCATATTTGAAATCTCCATACATAGGATGAAAAATGCTAAACTGGTGATATCAGCTAACCTAACTCAAAAAGCATAAAAACAATGAAATATTCTAAGTCATCTGCTGCAGATGCTCATTTCATCTCAGTGGCTTTTTCTGATCTCCCTATTTTCTTTTCTCTCCTGAACAAATTTAACCTCCAATAGCAATTTACTGGGCTGTAGGGCCCTAGGAAAATGAATACAAATATCTTAACACTGCCATTGGCTAGGCAATATATCTCAACTTCAAAACTGCTCTGCAATTGCACATTAATCCCTTCAGACTGAACAGAGGTCCAGGAAGAAAGGATTGATCTCTTTTAATGATGAAACCCTGCCACTACAGTTTTATTTTTCACAACACAGTGCTGCTAAGAACCCCACTGTTATTATGAAAATTTCCTTAGCAAAGGAGCTCCATCACATTACCGGTGCACCAATTCATCATAACGTGCCTCGCTCCTGCTCATCAACAAGTCTGAGTGATGAAAAGATCCAATATTATCCTGACAGTACTTCATGCGCATTCTCAATCACACATTATTACAGCATCCATATTAATTTTCAGTGACACGCGTCCTAGGCCTGTTCAAATTAGGCAAACCAACGAGGGGGAGTTGATGAAATACCAGCATAGCCACAGCTCATTGCATTCCAATTTGCATGCAAATGGTTTATCAGGAAAATTCCATTCCCAGCAACCAGCAAGTGAAAAACAACTGTAATCTACACTTCAGGGCCACCATACAGAGCTTAATGAATCGCAAAGAGAGAAGGAAGTGACAGACCTATGAGAGGATCGATTTCCACTGGCAGCTGGTATGGCTGGTCTTGTACAGCACCTTGATGAGCTGGAATTCACAAAAGATTAAAAAGAAAAAAATGCATTAGTTTTCATATACTAAACTATATAAAAATGCATAAGTCAAACCTCATGTAGAATTGTTTCCAACCTTCAAATTTCTCATGTAGTTTTGTGAAATTTAAAGAACAAAAATCCAGGTGCTTTTATGGCTAGCTTATTAAACATTTATTTTAGATTAGTGCTGTTCTGAACATGTGCCATCAGCAGTGGCTCCAGTCCTAGGCCATAAGCTATAGCAGATGCTTGACTGGCAACCTCTGATGCTGCAACAAAACAAAATTAAGTGGTAAAGTGCACTGAAAACAAAATGTGACAACCATCTGCTGACTGTAGCAAATACTATTTTTTTGTTACTTCTTAAAAAGGCAGTTTTGAATGCTGCAGCACAAAGGATCCACAAAAACATCAATTTATGATGGAGAAAGGGAAAGCTCTAAGTCAGGGAATATTTAATGTTTCATCCATCACTTAAAATCAATCAACTGAATGTCTGAATAAAACTAAAGAAAGCTATCCATAGATAAATGTTTTTGTTAACTGCATTTGGCTGAAATATTTTATTAAACACTGAATTGAGGTTTTTAAAAAAAGTTTTATTAATATTTAATATTTCCATGGTTTCAATTTAAAAATACTCTGAGAAGCAGATGAGTAACTCAAAAATCAATTCATACTAAGAATAGTTAGTTCAGTTCTCAAAATGGTTCTAAAAATTCAGGCATACTTATGCTATAATTGAAAAAGGTTTTCTAGTCTGTTTCCCCTTGAAAGTAAGAGGACTTCAGGTAGTGTGGAAAGTACACTAAGAATCAAGAGCTGCTACTGCCAAGCTATACAACCTTAGGCAAATCATAAACCCTAAAATGAAAAGATGATCTTACCAGTTTTATTATTGGAAAAGATGATTGTTTTGGCTTTATCATTCTGATTGTTAAATTTTGGGCCTTTTTCCAGACTATTTCCCCCCAAATGACTCAGCCATTTATCCTGGTCAGTATCTGCCTTTTACAGACTCACAAGCACTTAAGATACTTAGTCAGTATTAGAACTATGCTTAAGAAATACTATAAGAATTTAGGAAAGCTTTCTTACTGTCTCTGAGGAGCTGAAAATAACAATGGGGTACATTTCAAAGAGTTCATTGAGTATTTTAATAATTACTTATGTTATAATTTCCTATTTTGTAAATATCAACTTTTCAAGGATAACTGAAGCATCATTAAAACTGATAAAATATCTGAATAAATGTAATAATGTACTAAAAACGATAGTTGAATGTATCTAAGGAATTCAAGCAACTAAAAAAAGAAAGCCGTAACGTCTCATTCTTTTTTACTCAAGGTATTTGTCCTGGCTGATTACCAGCTCTGCCAATAAAGAAATCACAGAATACTCACAGAGAATGATCAGGGAAAATGCACCGTAGTCTCTGGGCTATGCAATATTGCCATTTACTTCCAGCAATACCCATGTCAACTAACATTAATACCTTGAGAATTTTTCCCTACTTCTCCAAAAATCTGGGATCATAGAAATATTAAAACTGTCAGTGAAAGAGGTGTAGGAGGTTAAATATCTTTGGTCATGCCTTAAAACCAGTTTAGCTACTGACTGTCTGTGTGACATTGGGCAGGTCATGTAGTCTATGTCTATTTCCTGGTCTGAAAATGAATTATGTTAAGCCATATGAAATTGCCAATACCTGATCATTTTGACAATTAAAATGGCAATTTCATATGGTCAACATAAATATAGAATCCACATCCTAGGGTTATTGAGGGAAAAGAGTTAATACATGTTAAACGATTAGAACAGTGCTTAGAACCTTGTAAATGCTCCATAGATATTAGTTGCTTTTATTTTTTCTTCAGGGGTTTTGCAAGATCCTGTGAATGAGGAAAAAGATTAAAGATATATTTCCCACAAAATTAGGGCCCAGACACAACTCAGAGAAACAACAGGAACTCGTTGTCTAACAATGAACTATGACAATCATAGATCCTCAGAAAAGAACCAGAATCTAAAGCTAAAAAATAAAAAGTGCAGCATGAATTTGATATTTACAGAAGAATAACTGTTAGGGACTTCTGAATATTTGTTTAAATTAAGGCATATTGACAGGTAAAGGTAGAAAGAAAGATCAACTTTAAGTAAATGTACCTGAAATGAGGCATAAATTAGAATGTATGCTCAATATTTTTAGATATAGCTTAGAATTGGCAATCACATTCTAGAAAGATAACCACCTGAGGACTCCCACATACGTCATTACCATTCTTTGTACTTATCCGGTGAAGAACTGCTGTGTCATACTGTAAAATGGGGGGACAAAAATCACCAGTGACACATGGTATAGGAACAAAGCAAGGGTCATGGAGAATTACAGGCAAAGGAAAGGCAGACATATGCAGCTCCCCACACTCTTACAGAAAGCTGAGCTTGGGCTGGGAACAGCTGAATGTACCATCAGTGATACTTCAGAAGAGGGATCCTACCCTCAAATCACTTTACATATGTATAGAAAAATTGAGAATTGGGCAGAGAACACCTGTCAAAACCAGGTACTAAGGGAAATTTTCTACTTAGGAAACAGGGCTTGTTCAAAAGGTGAGTTCAAAAGGAGAATGTCAGGAGCCCAGTCATCAGTGCCAGACAATATACTTAGAGACCTAACAGCTCCTTGTTGGAGCCAGTTCAGTTCCTACAAAGCTAGCTCTTTGCTAGGCTAAGTCACAGGGGATGGGGAGCAGTCAGGGCTTTCTAGCAGTTAAAAAGTTTTATCTCTCAAAAATATGGAGCCATTAAGCTTTACCACTGGGGAGACCCCTGATACTGTCTCAAATATTAGGGACTTGATACGCCAAGCCCTTAATTTTGAGGCTTGTTTTCATGAAGTTTATTTATGCAGTGGAGAAGCTAAGCCTACCTATAGTTAAGCCTAGGTTTACTTTTGAAGGACCTCTTTTGTTGCTTAGATGTAGCCTCTCTCTCTAAGCCCAACTCTGCAAGTAAAATCATTACTCTCCTCCCCTAGGTGGGAAATGGGCATCCGGGGATGAAAGTCTTCCTTTCAATGTGGGATATGAACTCCAGGGATGAGCTTGGCTTTGGTACCATGGGATTGACAATAACCTGCCTGACCAATGGGGGGAAAAGAATTGTAACAAAATAAGATATCAGTAGCTATGAGAGCCAAATAGAGCTGAGAGGCTGTTTTGGAGGCTACTCTTTTGCAAGCTTCAGCTAGATATTGCTATTTACCATGGTCTGCCAAAGCCGAACGAAAACCATTCTTGCCAACCCTAAATAACACCTAGGGCTCTCTCTGAGCTTCTACAAAAGTTCCATTCACTATGATTACTTTCTAGAAACTTACAACCTCCCGATGGGTTCCTAGGCCAGATAAGTCCTGAAACCCAGAGGGGCTAGCCTCTCCAGAACATCATCTAGTTCCACCCCCTTGTCATATATTATCGACACCTCTTTCCAACATGAAAAAGTTAGAATGAGCACAGTCTAAATATCCCTAAGGTTTGGGAGAAAGATTAAAGGAGAAGGAGGAGTTATAACAGCGAAGATAGGATTTAACAAATGAGTATGACTGCTGAATCATTATATTGATATTTCTTTTAGTCTTCAGTGTCTTGGAACAGCTAAAAGGAAAAACCTGAAATTGTAGAACTGTACCCTATACCAAACTCTGAAGTCTGTTCTATAACTACTTGTTATAATATACTTTTAAATTTACTGCTTTTTTGTATATATGTTACATTTTTACAATTGAAAAAAAAATTTGTCTCTCTTCAGGCATGTTGTCACTCTGTAATGCTGGAGAAGTTTTCAGGGCTGCCACAAATAGCCACCCAGCATAAGCATCGTTTGTGGTGGCCCTAATGTCACATGCACTGGTACTTTTGCTCTAAAGGTAACTGCAAACAGAATAAGTAAATTCTTTAGAGTATCTGAAAAACCATGTAACAGCGTATTTCTCTTCTAACGAGTGGCATTTAGGGAATTCCCAATTCACATTTAAGTAAGTTATAATCTTTAGTCCCCAGATATAAATATGTCATTTGCATACACATTTACCTCTGTAAGAAAAGTTCACCTGAAGAAAAAGGATTAAAAGGACCTAAAATTTCTGTTTTTACTGTCTCCAGTCTTCCTCAAATCTATTCTCTAATCAAATATTGACAATCTTCTTGTTTCATTTTCCAATGGCCAGGAAAATGGTTATATTAATCACTTCTGATGCCAACCATTAATATTTCATAATAGGTACCTTATTGAGCTTAGTCAGTGCTTCAAATCTATTCAATTCTCTTGCAATTCTAAAACTCTTGCATTGCATTTGGCACTAGCTATCCAAGAATCTGTATTTTTGAAAC
The DNA here is from genome assembly GCF_023851605.1 of Tamandua tetradactyla. NCBI lineage: Eukaryota > Metazoa > Chordata > Mammalia > Pilosa > Myrmecophagidae > Tamandua > Tamandua tetradactyla. The sequence continues at coordinate 17,526,265 of NC_135348.1, read as the reverse complement.
CATTTCATGTATTTTCTAATGTGCAGCATAATGACAAGTTAACTGACTATTAAAATCTTATCTTTTAAAGTTTCCTACCTAAAACAATGGCTTGGGGAAAAAAAGGCCTACAGTCTCCAGGACTTTAAAAGAAGATTTTCCTTCTTTCTTCTTAAAAAGAAAAAAAAACACCAAACATTTAATAGGGCCAAAAAGAACAGTACTAAATCCAGGTCCCAACATTCTTGTCCTAATGAGAGGCAATAAATCACAGGAGATCATAAAATTTGAGTCAGAAAACTTGAGTTCAAACCCTGCCGCTGACTCACCATATATGAGCCTGGCACTCAGTATCTTCATTCAGTATCTGGCTAGACCAGAAGAACTCAGACGGATTATGATTCTAATGGCTGTTTTAGTACGTTGCCCCCTATCCTAGCTTAGCCTAGCAAAGAACTAGCTCATAGGAAACTAAGCTGGCTCCACCGAAGGCTAGCAGGTCTCTAGCTGATACTTGCATTCTTACACACACTCCCAGAGCATTGAAGACTGAGCTCCTGACACTCCCCTTTTGTGCAAGCCCAGTTTCCTGACTAGAAAGCTTCTCTTAGTATCTTGGGCTTAATAGAGGAAAAGAATATACTTATGGTAAGAAGTATTTTGGCTGTGTCATTTAAGTGTTCTTTTTATCATCCACAATAAGCAGTACAAAGCCACACACAAAACAGTTCAGGCTCTGGCATATAATAGACAATAGAAATGTTTGAGTAAATAAGGGAGTAAAGAAAGAGGAACATCTGATAAATAAATATATACTATTTATGGACAGAATATTAGAACATTATTAAATTAAAATATTATATGAGAAATATTATTTACATCTGAAAAATAAAGACAAATTACCAGATGCCAGAGAACAGTTTATGTTTTAACATTTGTAGTGTACAGCTCAGATGGGTTTTCTTCAAGGTTTTCAAAGTGTTAAGGATTTTGATTCAACCTACTACTTGAAAAGTAAAACCTTAAATGTTGAGATATAATATATTTAAATGGCTGCTATATACTGTATTTCTTAATACAGTGTTCATCAGTTACTATACCTCACAATATTTCTTTACTTACCAGGAAGGTTGTGCCACTTGTTCATAGCAAATAGCCTGTTAGCAGTGACTGTGATCACAGCAGGAGTTGCCAGACCAGGCTGGGTGTTGGCTGCCACGTGAGTGACAGGGGAGTTGGAGGGGAACTTCAGGACCATGATGACATCTTGCTGAGCTTGGTCTGTGAACATCAATGGGCTCTGCAGGAGGAGATACTGTTAGGTGGCAAGACAAGAACCCATATATACAAAAAGCAAAGACAGAAAGATTAAGGAGAGTATGTGCAGGAAAAGAGGAGGAAGACTGTGTTCACATGCGCTGCAAGGGAAAGCACAGTGAGCAGAAAGGCTTATGGAAACAGCAATTATGATTTGCTTGTTTTTTGTGCATAGCATTAGTTGAAATTTTTGGCAATTGAAATAAAACAGAAACACTTCAAAAAAATCTATATAATTTTATTAGCCTCTTTCTCCATCTCCCCACAAAAAAATAAAATGATGATTGACTGAGATTGTAAATAGGCAAAGTGTTGGGGATTGCATTAAACCCTTCCAATTGCTATCATATGTCAAGTAATGATGTTTTGGTACCAAAAAAAAAAAAAAAAAAAGGAAAAGAACAACAACAGACAATAATTAAAAAAGCAGGTCATGGGGTAGGCCACGGTGGCTCAGCAGGCAGAGTTCTCACCTGCCATGCTGGAGACCCGGGTTCGATTCCCAGTGCCTGCCCATGTAAAAAAAAAAAGCAGGTCATGGTAATTTCCAAAGGTCATCAAAAGTTTTGTTCAGTTAGTATGAAGATTTTGACAACTAAATAAACAGATAATTAAAACAAGTATATTTAAAACAACAGTTACATGGCATACATGTATTATAACATTAGAAAAATATGAATGTAACATACAAATTTAATTAAAAAGATGTTTCAAAGCAATGCATAATTAAATGTATTTCTAAAAACAATATAATACAGTGTACGAAATCATAAACACTACCCTATTATAATGCATGTCATTGCTTTCTGCTTTAGCTAGGAATAAAGAGAAATACCTCGATGCCTCTTTTCCTCACTAAGTAAAAAAACTAAAGCTCAAGACTTTTCTGATTTATCCTTTGAAAAGCAGAAAGTAAGTGAATTGGTAAACAAAACACTAACTGTTCTAGTAACTAGTAAATCTATAAGTCTTGAAGACTACTAAAGGATTTAGAATATTCCTACAACTCATATGTCATAATTCAGGAATATAAAATATTACTCTGATTTATTGGCTTTATTTATACTTTGTGGTAGTAGGATATCATACTGTAATTGCACTGCACAATTTCAGCAATTCTCTTCTGCCATGTCTATTTTCTAATAGCTGATTAGTATCATTCAGAATTGAAACACTTTGATGAAGCGCTTCTGGCTGCTTTCCTACTGCCATATTTCAAAATACCAGGTATATGTAAACGTGTAGGTACATATATTTAACACATATTTATTCAGAGCTGCTAATAAAAAATTAAATACATTTGCATTTTTATTATCAGTCCTTTTAAAAAAGTTATTAAGAGTACTTAGAAAAACATATTGCTCTAAGAATTCCTATTTACACTCTTTGCATAAAGGTGTAAATAAAGGCAACTAATAAGCTACCCAGACACCCTTCTGAGCAAGTGGCTAAAAGCCAATCAATATTATGAGTTAATCCTCCCTGGATGCTCATTCAATTAAAGGTGTCAGTAATTCCTCATCTGATGTGGCCTCAATTAAATCCAACTATCTGATAGTGTGAAAACACAAGGGGATACAGCAACAGCAGCAAAACTAGACAAATAGGCAGCCTTCGTGTGCCTGCTAATTACTACACCTGGTGTATATTATGGCTCATGCACTCGACACAGCACGAGGTGGCTTTTATTTCTGCTATATTCTTATGTGTGTGGGTGTGGTAGGGTGCATTGATGGTTGATGAGGGAACTCATCTGAATGTTAGTAAAAGCAATAAACATTTGTGCCTTTGACTTTTAACATCCCTGATAGCAATGATGTAATTTTATCATATAAAGAACATTTTATATAGCTTTAAAGGAATTCTGTGAAATTGGGTAAAATGAAAAACAATGAACAATAACAAAAAAAAGCCTATAAGCTAGCTTTGAAGAAGTCCTGGGAAAAGGAAATGAGCATCATTTCAGAGTAACAGGCCTTATTTTTCAATTACACACATTTATAATTCTTGCTAACATCAACTTATAAACTCTGAGAAAATCAGAGTACAGCATATATCATAAAACATCATTTTATGATAGGAAGTTCATATGCATTTTTTAGATTAATAGCTCATATTCTAAATATAATTAGGCTCAAATTGAAAAATTCCAATGTTTATGCTCTTTAAAAAAACATGGAAAAATCTCTAATGTGTCGGAAGAATGTCTTGTTTACATAGTGACTTGGGTGAGCCAACTTTTAGACACATGACCAGGACAAGCAAGCTGCAGACACCATATCCAGAACTGCACACTGCATTCTTACAATAAGCTCTCCTTCCAGTCTGTTTCTACCTATTCCATGCTAACCAGAACTCTCAAAGCAAGCAGGCAGCAGAAAATGCTCTTGGAAGCTCCATCGTATCCTTGGCCAGTAAGTATGAAGTGAGGAGCTCCTGAAATGAGATAAAGCATACCCCAGCCTACTGAGCTAGACTAGAATGATGGCAGCAGCTGGAGGTGAGCAGAACAACTGGTAAAATAGGGATAAGAGAAAACACACCCTCATCCAATCTTGGTGACTATGTGAGTCAAGTCTGGGGTAGAAGTAGGAAACTGATAGCCAAATTTCACACTTTCTTCAGATTAAGTATATGTTTGCTGACAATTGATTTCTAACATGCCTTTCTTTCCTACTTACATATATTTAAGATGAAAAACACAATTTGTGCAAGTCTGTAAAGAAGTTCAAGTAGTCAATTAAAGAGGATTAAAAAACAAGGGAAAAATAATCTCCCAATTTCATATTCCTTCTCAGCCTTACCACCCTAGGGATAGTAAAACTGATCTGCCTCAATTAAGTAACAATCTTTTTGCTGAGAAGGGAGGCATGGCAGTGGGAATTCCCTCTTTGCCCCAGTGACCAAGGCTGTGCAGTGACCCAGATAGAAAGTCAATGGAACAGTGGAGGGGTTCTATTAGCTAGCACCAGAAACAGCCCGAGTTTCATTGACAAGCTACTACTAAAACTAATTCCAAAGCCCAAACATAAATCCTTCTTACTATTTTTACAGCATTATCTTCCACTGTTCTTGCTAAGAGTTTGCTTTTTGTGCAGTCTTCTGCTAACTAGAGTCACCGTTTATGTTCATCTACATCTGATTTCACCTGTTGAAAAACACTTAGGGGAAAAAGTGATAAAATAATTTAAAAAATACTCTTAGTTTATTATCATGGCCAATTCATATAAGTAGAGAAGGAGGGGAAAAAGCCTAAGAAGAAGAAAGAAGATGACAAAGGGAAAAAGATACAGAGGAGGAGGTGAAATGGGAAGAGGTAGGTGGAACAAAAAAAAGAGAGAGAGCCAGAGGTAGAAAGGTCCACATCTCTATTTCTTGTCTCTTTGGCTGTTACTCTCTCCTTCTCAGCATCAAAAATCTATCATCACTAAACCACAATGTCAACATGGAATTAGAATTTATCTAAAATTATTCAGTATATATATGGAAACAGATTTTAATATTCTTGCTTAATTTAAAACAGTAATGAATAACTGCTTTATTGAAGCATAATTCAAGAAAAAATATCTACAAGGCAGTTGTTTCAAAAATTGTATTTATTTTTATTATGCAATTTAATATTTGTTATTTGTTTTTCTTATTGAAGCATTTCCTCCTTGCAACATCAGGAACTATAAAATCTAGAATGGTCATGATATTTTCCCTATCCCTAATTCTGGGCTGGCCTTGTGGCTTGCTTTGACTGATAGAAAGTGACAGAAACAATGTTGAGTGAGTTTGAAAGTGTGCCTCAAGAAGGCTTGCTACTTCTGTCTTCATGGGAGTAGCCTGCTGTAATCTCCTGGAGGCTGAAGGACCATGTAGAAAGCGAGTCCCAGGCAGCCCAGCCCAGTCTCCAACAATACAAGTGAAAAGATCGGAAGAAATGCCTACCTAACACTCAGAATCTTGGGCAATAATAAGTCATAGTTTTAAGCCACTAAATTTTGGGTGGCTTGGTATACAACGGCCATCATTTTTTTTCCTGTGGTCCTTGACCCTCAGTAACAGTATTCTACCTAACAAAATTAGTTTTAAAATTCCCAAGCCAAAAAACAAGCATGGGGATATAAAAAATAAGCACAATAACAAAAGTAATCCAGAAACTCATAAACTCAAAGCGGAAAATTTATAAGCCTACATTTGGAGTTCTTTTTACATTGAGGATACATGACAATCATGGACCTTCAATTCTGCAACACAAAACATGAACTGATGGAATGCTAGAGGTCTGGAGAAATGTTTACATTCTCAAATACTCCAAGGGAGCGTGCAATAATGTTTGCTGGTTGTTAGCAGATTAAAAAACATTGCGTAAGAAGAGCAGAATTGCCCAGATGTGGTAAAGAATCTGAAACACTATGAAAGACTGTTATGAATGCCAAGCATGGTCTCAAAGAGAGGCAAGAAATGAGGAAAGTGAAAGCAATACTCACCACTTGCATGGCAGAACCTCTGGGAGGATGGGGCTCAATAAGTAGTTGAGAAGGCGTCTGTCCAAAACTTCGGATTTGAGCTTCAACAGCCTGAAAAACCATGTGCAAGTTTGAGAGTTAAGAGGTGCTAATTACAGGCAATAGAATCACAACTGTCACCTGAAAATGTCATTCCATACTTCTGGCTTGTTTCATGTTGAAAGTAAACCTTGTGTGTTCACGGTGGGGCTAAGCACCTGGCAAAGGCATTGAGGTGACATCATTCTTTAGTCCTGTGGAAGCTATTCCTATAAAATACTGCAAAACTTTCTCATCTTGCTCAATGATATGAAACAGAAACCTGATATTATAATCAGAAACTATCCTTTTTGGCATCATCTCTGTTTTTTTGCATTTGGTTTTCCTCTTTGCATCATCCCTGATGGCTAAAAGCTAATCTTTTAGAGGGATGGGGAAAATTTATTGCAACTTTGATTCTAGGCCCCATTTCTTCCTGGGAAGTGGAAAGGAGGAAAAAACAAACATACCACCTGTGAAAATGGCTTAATATTACATTACTCTTTCTATAGGAAGAGCATTATTGTTGACAGTCCCTTTGAACCTAGTAAGTAAAGGCATCCAAGCACAAGAAGGTTAAACCAGAAACTGACTAAACCTAATAAACATGTGTTTGCACCCTTTTCGAAAAATGTGTGCAGGCACCCTTTGCAAGGCACTCCCCTATCCGTATACCTAGCACAGATGCCTACTTTCCAAACACCAATAACTATCTCATCATAGGAAACTGCTAAATGCCTGATGCTATCACTATCATAATTATTTTATCTGTCTGCTTGCTTATGCCTATCTCCTGCCACTAAAACACAAGCTGATTGGCAAGAAGGACCCTATCCACATTCTTCACTGTTGTATCCCTATACTGGGTGAATGAATAAATGCTACAGTATGGGTGAAGGAAGGTAAGGAAGCAAGGATATATAAAGACAACTTCAACATTCACATGACAGTCAATGTTCTTAATTTCCAGTCTAAAAGGATGAAAACCCCTCAAATTCATAAAAGAATATTTTGTTATCATGCTATTTATTTAATCCCTAAGAAAAGAAAATGGCTCTTCAAATTTTATGTTTTCTGCAAAACCTTTACATTGCAGTCAATACATCAAAAACAAGGAAATATTCAATAATTTCCTTTTTTATTTGATGAGGATAGCACTAGTAGTATCTTCATAAGGATCTTATGAGGAAAAATAATAGCATTCATTCATTTATGCATTCAATGATCATCAACTATGTACACAGCACTAGTAGGTCTTAATGTTCCTGTCATTGAAGAAAGTATTCCTAACATAGGAAGTATGGCAAAATGTTCTTGGAAGGTTATATAACAGTTTGATGTACTGTATGAAACAAGTTCCTAGAGGTTAGTCTGTCCAGTGAGTTCAGGGAATGCTCTAGGACTTGCTGATGCAGAAAAGGTTGGAAAGCAGCTCCATGTGAAAGTGGAATGGTATGGTGGAAGCAGCATGGGTTTTGAAGTCAGACCATGTTCAAATCTTCAATCCATGCCACGTATGATCTATGTGACCTGGGATAAATTCTTTCACCTGTTTCAATATTCTTACCAATAAAATGTGGATAATAATAGTTCCCACCTCATAGTGTTACACTAAAGATTAAATGATATGTATGTAAAGAATTTAGAAAAGTGATTAGCACAGATTAGACTCAGTATGCCATCAAAAATATTCATTGAGGGTGGGCCATGGTGGCTCAGCAGGTAAGACTGCTTGTCTGCCAAGCCCGAGGACCCGGGTTCGATTCCCGGTGCCTGCCCATGTTAAAAAAAAAAAAAGATTCATTGAGGCCTGCAAAAGACAATAACAACAAACATTTATTTAGTACTTACTATTTACCAGGAACTTTTCTAGGTGACTTACTATCTTATATCATTTAATTCTTATATATATCCATTTTATATATAAGGAAACTAATGCACAAAGAATTTTATTCTGTCCAAGGTAAAAGAGTAATTAAATAGCAGTCAAAATCTGCAACTTGACTCTAGAGCTCATACTTGAAGCTATCCTGCCTCTTTATCTATTAGGTACAGTATCAGGTCCTAGAGTTAAGACTGAACACAGGAAAATGATGCGTTTACAATCTAAGGAAGAAATCAATAAATTAACTTTATTTTCATCATTGTCATTATCAATATTACAGTGATCAAAGTGTATTCAGATGCAATTAGAACAGCTTGGCTAGGCAAGGACTGATTTTAAACAATGGGAGACAAGGTTGGCCCTAGACTTTTTTTTTTAATTATTGTAAACCTTAACAAACAAACACACAAACATTCTTGACATACAAACATTCTATACATGGTGCACAATCAATGCTCACAACACCATAACATAGTTGTGTATTCATCACCATGATCATTTTTTTGAACAGTTGCATCTCTCCAGCAAAAGAAAGAAAAAAGAAAAAACTCATATATACCATACCCTTCCCTATCATTGACCACTAGTATTTCAATCTACTCAGTTTATTTTAACCTTTGTTCCCCCTATTATTTGTTTATATCTTTATCCATATATATATATTTTAATCCATATGTTTTACTCATCTGTCCATACTGTAGATAAAAGGAGCATCAGATACAAGGTTTTCATAATCACACAGTCACTCTGTAAAAGCTATATCATTATACAATCATCTTCAAGAAACAAGACTACTGGAACACAACTCTACAGTTTCTGATACTTTCCTCTAGCCACTCCAATACACCATAAACTAAAAAGGGGATATCAATATAATGCGTAAGAAATATTTCCAGGTTTAACCTCTCAACTCTGTTTGAAATCTCTCAGCCACTGACACTTTACTGTGTTTCATTTCTCTCTTTCCCCTTTTGGTAAAGAAGGTCGGCCCTAGACTTCAATAACAAGAAAAGAAGCCAATAGGAGGCAGGGGATAGGGAACGAAATCATCTTTAAAACACCATATAAAATACTTCTTGATCGTATGAAATCAGTTTATGATTAAGCATCAGTGACAACTGGGTGGAAGAAATCACAAAAATGGTAACCTGAAGCCTAAAAGGAGGAGGTAGCAGCCCTGCCATTTTATGACATATGAATTTATGGGTTGAGTTCATGATATGAACCTTCAGTCTCTTTCAAGAACAGCTGGCAAAGCCAGTGTTCTTTCCCTTGACTGCTTTTCCCTGTGGTCCCTGCCCAGTAATCCACATGCCTATATCCACATTAAAGGGGGGTGACCCCTGAACAGACTGTGTTAGCATTTCTCTATGGTGTCAGATGGCTCAGAATGTTAATCCTGGCTCTGTCACTTATATGCTGTTTGACTTTGAGCAAGTAGCTTAATGTCTGTTTCTCCATCTATGAAACAGAAATAAAATTAACACCTCACTTATAGAATCCTCTGGAAAATTAAATAAGTAAAGCAAATAAAGTGCTTAGCATAGTACCAAGCAAATACAAAACACTAAATAAAATGCTATATCAAGTTTGGGGCACAGGGTGATCCCCATTTAACATAACTAAATAGGGAAGAAAGAAATGCTTCAGGATTTTATGTAGGAAGACGATGATTATCATACAAAAGTGAAGTCACTGAAGATTTCAAAATATACTGCAGGTCTAAGAGCCGAGAGACAAGAGAGATCTCTTTGAAGGTACAGAGATTGGTCTAAACATAAGGAATAGTGCATTCAAAATTCGTGGAAGCTGTGGTAATAGAAAGAAAGGGATTAATGTGAGAACCATGACCTAAGGAAAAATCAACAGGTCTTAGTGACTGGTGATAGTGACAGCCATGTATCTAGATAGAGATGTCTACTGGGAAAAAGAAAGTCCAAGACTGGCCCTCAGATGACAGATGAGCAGTATCAATTTGGGTATCATCCATACAGAACAGAAACTTAAGATAATGGATTTTGAACTTTTTCTCTCTCCCTGTGTATATGTGTGTGTTTAAAATGCAGCAGAAGTGAAAATTTTAATTTCCTTTTTTAAATGAAATCTTACAGAAAGCCTGATATTCAAAAAACATAGATGGGGCTGTTCTATTTTTGAAATGGTGGCGCTACATTTAATAAGTCTCTGCAGCAGCCCCTGAGACAATTCTGGGAAATCTTAGGGCTCTTTGAAGCTAATTTGAAACAACTCATTAAGCTTCTGGTGTCAAACACATGACACATACACACACACATATACATGCACACAATGTATACATTGTGTGTATACAGACGTGTAAGGACTTAGAGCTGAACCTCAGGAAGTACTCATATTTAGGGTATAATATGGTGAAATAATAAAGAAATAGAGAAGGCGGCAACAGAGGGGCAGAAGGAAAAGGAAGATGGGATGATATTATGGAAATCATAGGATGAGAGTTCTAAAGAGAGAATGGTAATTAGACCATATACTATAAAGAAAGAATAATGATATTTTCACATATAAATTCATACCAAAGAAATAATTTTTTGTAATTGGTTTTAATACTACATATCTTGTTTTGAAATGAAAAATATATGGATGATGATCTGATTTTTAAAACACCAATCTCTTTTTAATACTTTTTAGAAGTCTTACAATTTAAAATAAAATTTGCATATTACTGACTTTGAAGAAAAGGACTTTTCAAGTCATATGATACAGTGATTGGATTATTCTCAATAACAGAATGAAACCAGTGTTATTCCACATAGGTTAAATAGTAATTTTCTTTCTAAGACCTCAAGGCCTCTAAAAAGGCTATAAAATCCTTAGACACAAATGCTTTATTTACTTCTTGACTCACCTTTAAGTTGTTGGAAATAAAATGCAATAAAAAGATTCAACTGTGAAATCATGGAATATAAGATTGTAGTATAATTACTATGATCTCAAAATTTCATACTGACACTTTATATCATCAACTGATAATTCCAGATTCTCTCCATTGTTTCTAAACTCATGTCATTAAAAAAAACAGTTTTATTGAGATATATTTATACACCATATAATCCATCCAAAGTGTACAATTCTGCATTTATCACCAAAATCAATTTTAGAACATTATCATTCAAATCCAAAAAAGAAAACCCCATACCCCTCATACCCCACCTCCGTTACTGACACCTAGCATTTGTGTTACAATTGATGACAGAATATTAAAATATTATGTTACCTACAGTTCATAGTTTGCATCATGTGTATTTTTCCCATATACCACCCTATTACAATGGTATTACAATGTATTCATCATAATGAATACATTGTAATAGTGATGTACATCTGTTCATGAAAGAGCATTCTAATATTTTTACTATTAACCACAGTCATCATCCACAACAGCATTCACTGTGTTATAAAGTCCCATGTTTTATCCTCTAGCATTCTTTCTAGTGACATACATGATCCTAAACTCCCCCTTTCAATCACATTCACACACACAGTTCAGCACCATTAATTATACTCACAATAATGTGCTACCATCACCTCCATTGACTTCCAAACATTTACAGCCAATGTGATTAAAAATTCTGTACCAAGTCCCCATTCTCTATCCTCTTACTATCTCCTGGTAACCTATACTCTAGATTTTAGCTCCAAGAGCTTGTTCATTATAATTAATTCAAATTAGTGAGACCATAAAATATCTGTCCTTTTGTGTCTGGCTTATTTCACCCAATATAATGTTTTTCAAGGTTCATTTATATTGTTGCATGCATCATGATTTAATTCCTTCTTACAGCTGAATAATATTCCATCATATGTACATGCCACATTTTGTTTATCCTTTCATCAGTTGATGGGCACTTGGTTTGTTTCCATCTTTTGGCAATTGTGAGGAATGCCACTATGAACATCAGTGTGCAAATGTCCGTTTGCATCCCTGCTTTCAGTTCTTCTGGGTATATACCTAGTAGTAGGATTTGTTGGATCATGTGGTAATTGTATACTTAGCTTCCTGAGGAACCACTAAACTGACTTCCCCAGAGACAGTGGCTGCACCATTTCCATTTTACCAGCAACAAATGTCTATTTCTCCGTATCGTCTCCAACACTTATAGTTCTCTGTTTTTTTAATAGTGGCCATTCTGGTAGGTGTGAAATAATAGCTCATTGTGGTATTGATTTGCATTTCTCTAATAACTAGTGATGTTGTATCTCCTCTTTTGAAAAATGTCTATTGAAGTCATTTGCCCATTTTAAAATTTTTAAAAAATTAAAAATTTTGTTGGATGGTAGATTTTTAAATATATTATAGATATTAAACACTTAACAGATAAGTGTTATCCAAATATTTTCTCCCTTTTCACTTTCTTGACAAAGTCTCTTGATGCACAAAGGTTTTTTAATTTTGAGGAAGTCCCACTTATCTATTTTTTCTTACACTGCTTGTACTTTGGGTGTAAAGTCTAAGAAACCATTGCCTACCACAAGATGTTGAAGGTGCTTACTTACATTTTTTTTAGGGGTTTTATGGTCCTGGGTCTTATATTTAGGTTTTTAACCAATTTTAAGTTAATTTTTGAATAAGGTGTGAAGTAGGGGTACTTTTTCATTCTTTTAGATATGGATAACTAGTTTTTCCAGCACCAATTGTTGAAGAGACTGTTCTGTCCCAGTTGAGTGGACTTGGCAGCCTTGTCAAAAATCAATTATCCATAAATGTGTGGGTACTTTTCTGAACTCTCAATTTGATTCCATTGGTCAGTATATACATCTTTATGACAGCACTATGCTGTTTTGACCACTGTAGCTTTGTAATATGCTTTAAAGTCAGGAAGTATGAGTCCTTAACTTTCTCATTTATTTTTCAAGATGTTTTTGTGTTATTTGGGGTCCCTTACCCTTCCAAATAAATGATAACTGGTTTTTCCATTTCTGCAAAGTATGCTTTTGGAACTTTCATAGGGATTGTGTTGAATCGGTAAATCAATTTGGGTAGAATTGACATCTTAACAATATTTAGTCTTCCAATTCATGAACATAGAATGCCCTTCCACTTATTTAACTCCTCTTTGATCTCTTTTAGAACTGCTTTGTAGTTTTATTTGTATAGATCCTTTACAACCTTGATTAAATGTATCTGTAGATATTTGATTCTTTTAGTTGCTACTGTAAAGTAATTTTTTTCTTGAATTCTTCCTCAGATTACTCATTACTAGTGTATATGTGTTGATTTTGTACATCACTTTGCTGAACTCATTTATTAGCACTGGTAGTTTTGTTGTAGATATTTCAGGACTTTGTATATATAGGATCACGTCATATGCAAATAGTGAAAGTTGTCCCCCTTCTTTTCCAATTTTGATGCCTTTTATTTCTTTTTCGAGACTAAGTATCCTAGCTATAACTTCTAGCACAATGTTGAATAACAGTGGTGACAATGGATATCCTTGTTTTGTTCCAGATCTTATAAGGAAAATTTTCAATCATTCCTCATTAAGTATTATGTAGTATGTTAGCTGTGGGCTTTTCTTATATGCCCTTATCATATTAAGGAAATTTCTTTCTATTCCTAGTTTTTACAGTGTTTTTATTAAGAAACAATGCTGGATTTTGTCAAATTCCTTTTCTGTATCAGTTGAGATGATCATGCGGTTTTTCCTCTTTGATTTGTTAATGTGGTATATTATGTTAATTGATTTTCTTGTGTTGAATCACCCTTGCATACCTGGCATAAAACCCACTTGATCATGATGTATAATTCTTTTAATATGCTGTTGGATTTGATTTGCAAGTATTTTGTTGAGGATTTTTGCATCTGTATTCACAGAGACATTGGTCTGTAATTTCATTTTCTTGTAGTATCTTTATCTACCTTTGGTTTGAGGGAGGATCGGTTTTATAGAATAAGTTAGAGAGTGTTCCCTCCTCTTTAGTTTTATTGAAGACTCTGAGCAGGACTGGTGCTAATTCTTCTTGGAATGTGTCATGGTAAGTTTCATGTGTCAACTTGGCCAAGTGGTGGTACCTGTTTGTCTGGTTGGGCAAGTGCTGGCCTGTCTGTTGCGATGAGGACATTTCATAGAATTAAATCATGATCACGTCAACTGCATCCACAGATGATTCCATTTGTAATCAGTCAAGGAGAGTGTCTTCTGCAATGAGTGATGCTTAATCTAATCACTGGAAGCCTTTTAAGGAGGATTCAGAAGAGACAGGCTCCCTTCCTGCTTCAGCCAGCGAGCCTTACCTGAGAAGTTTGTCCACACCCTTCATCGGAATCGTCAGCTTCACAGCCTGCCCTGCAGATTTTGGACTCTGCATTCCCACAGTTACGTGAGATACTTACATAAATTTTATATTTGCAAGTGTTTCCCGTTGATTCTGTTTCTCTAGAAAACCTAACTAATACAGAATGTTTGGTAAAAACTCCCCTGTGGATGAGCCTGGAATTTACAAAACCTTCCTAACCAAAATGGGGGAAAGAAATGTAACAAAATAAAATATCAGTGGCTTAGAGAGTTCACATAGAGTTGAGAGGTTATTCTGGAGGCTACTCTTAGGCAAGTTTCACCTAGATATTGTTATTTACCATGGTTTGCCAAACCCCAACCAACATAATTCCTGCTAACCCTAAAGAATACCTAGGACTCTATCTGGGATTCTACAAAAGGTTCACACACTAAGTTTACTTTCCAGAAACCTATAACCTCCAGATGGTTCCTAGGTCCGATAATCCTGAAACTCAGAGGGGACAGCTTCTCCAGAACATCACTAGTTCCATCCTCTTATCCCAAACTGTTAACACCTGCTTCACGATGAAAAAGTTAGAATGGGCATAGCTCTAATAGCCCTAAAAATTGTGAGAAGGATCAAAGGAGAAGGAGGTGATATAACAGAGAAGAAAGGATTTAACAAATGAATATAACTGTTGAATCATTATACTGATATTTCTTCTAATCTCTAGTGCCTTGAAGCAGCTAGAAGGAAAAACCTGAAATTGTGGAATTATAACCCATACCCAACTTTGAAATACGTCTATAACTATTTGTTAAAATGTACTTTGAAATTTAAATGCTTTTTTGTATATGTTATATTTCACAATAAAAATATTAAAAACAACAACTTCCCTGTGAAGCCATCTGGTCCTGGACTATTCTTTGTTGGTAGTTTTTGATTACCAATTCAATCTGTTTACTAGTTATTGGTTTGTTGAGATCTTCTATTTCTTTATGAGCCAGTGCATAAAGAGTTTGTATGTTTTTAGGAATCTGTCCATTTCATCTAAGTTGCCTAATTTTTGGATTATAATTTTTCATAGTATCCTCTTATGATCCTTTTTATTTCTGTGGGATCAATAGTAGTGTTCTTTCTCATCAGCCATTTTTTATTTATTTTTATATTTTGAAACAATTTACACTGTTGATCACATCCTAAGTTCTTCACATTTTTCTCCTCTGTGGTTTCCATAGCTTTACAATAGCCTGTGTCTCCAACCTGCTCCTTTCTTCTCTGTTTTTGTTGACTTCTATTCTTCCCCATGCATCCAAACTTTCTTTCCCGGCATTTTTTCCCCCAGTGTCCTGATTTTAAACTTTACCTCTGTTCAAAAGATTTCCAGATCTATCACCAACCAGATGCTTGTCCATTTCTATAACGTGTTCATCCACATTTTTACCTGCTGGCTCTCTATGTCTACTATGTGTATGTCTCAGCACATTTAATATTAACATATCTAAAGTCTAGAAAATTAATTTTACTCTAGCACTCTTCAGTCAAGGGTTATATTCCTCTTATAATTTTTTTTATGCTCAGAATCTTACCAATATTTTTTACTTTACCTCTTTCTTTAATATATAATCAATTACTTCTTTTATAATGTTTCTCATGTTGGTCACTCCTTTCTGAATTCAGGGCCCCCGTATTGTTAAGTATTGATTATCACAATACCTGTAGAGTCTTTACTAATTTTTCTCTATCAGTTTCTTGTTTTAGCTTACCCTGTAGAATTGAGTTTTCCCAAATTCTCCTTTATGCAGTATTCCCTTGATTAAATGTCATCAATTGATGCCCACTACTTAAAAGATAAAAGGCCTAAAACTAGGTATGGAAGGTCTTCTTAACTCTCATTTTTTAAATCCTTGATCCTGTTCCGTTTTACAAGTGTTCCATTTCAGTCAAGCTGATTTTATTCTTCAAATAAACAACCATTTCTGTCTTATACCTTCATGCTACTGCCCCTCCTGGAATGGTCACCCCTATCCTCAATTTTCTAAGTCCTACCCCTCTCTAGAAAATCCCGCTTGAGTTTTACTCTTTTGGTCTCATATTCCATAAATCTTATAGCCTGTTCATAATGCTGATAACACACTTGATTCTGGCTTCCATGTACTATCATTTAACTTTCCCTAGAGTACTCTTCAGTCTCTACAACAATACTATAGTTTCAGGGTCAGAATGCCATTTATCTTAGTGTGGAGCAGGTAGGACAGTACCTTGCACTTAGTATTCATACAACAGAAATTTTTATTGAGTGCTCATTATGCAGCATCCTAATCCAGAATCCTTATACCTTGTCTTGGGTTGTACTGGGGACAAAACCAAGCTGGAAAGATAAACACAGTTCTTAATATGAGGGCAAAATGGTTGGGGGTAGTGATGAGTGAAGTCTGGTAGCTGCTGTTATAAAGAGACCAAAAGAATCATTCGAGGATGCTTTGGAAGCTGTCACTGAAGGTGTCAATCTCGTTTTTTGAGCCCAACACAACTGAGGGACATGACAATATTCAAGTGGGTCACCATAGCACTGATTCTTAAGGGCCAGGTGAAAATTCTTTCGGGGAATATGCATGATTTGAAGAAGCACCTCAAGTGAGTTTCTTTTTTTTTTTACAAGGGCAGGTACCGGGAATCGAACCCGGGTCTCTGGCACCCTCAAGTGATTTTATTTCTCACCCTCTGTTCACTTTTCCCTTCAGCCCTTTGTATGGAGCAATGGAAAATTTAGAGGCATAATTGAAGTTTGAAACTACAGCGGACATACAGGTATAAGGAATGTGAGTAGGTAATAGGGTGGCTTAACTCTACCAAATACCTAAACTATTTCTAATGAACTCTCCTTCACTGAGAGTTTAATCTCTTTTAAAAATCAGTTTGGGGGGTGTGAGAGTTGTTCAGTGGTAGAATTCTCACCTGCCATGTGGGAGACCCAGGTCTGATTCCCAGCCCATGCACTACCCGAACAAACAAGCAAACAAATGAACAAAAGACAAACAAAAGAAAATTCAACAGATGGTGCTGCAGTAAGGGGAAACTCACAGGGAAAAAGAATGAAATATGACCCCTGTCACACACACAGCATAAAAAAATAATAAAATCAGTTTGTTATTATGGAATGGTATAATGAAGCCCCATGTATCTATCAGCCAACTTCAAAAATTATTAACATAGCTGGTTTTAGATTATTTTAGAGGATCAAGGCAATATGCTGGATAGATTTACTGAAAAATAAGAGTGTTCCTGTCTTTAAGTGATCTTTTTTTTACCTCTAAAATAAGGCTTCACTAAGAATAAAAATATCCTACAATGATCAAAATATAAGCACTGGTTGGCTGCCGTCATCTTTCTTCTGAGGGGTTGAACACGACCTGATTTGCAAGGAGATCTTCATTTCTATAGTTGCAAATTTGATTGTTGAAATCCTCCCACCAAAATTCCTTATCATGGTGGCATCATAACAGAGTGGTAAGCATGCAAATACTGGAATTAGATTGCAGGGATTCAAATCTTAGCTCTATTGCATAATAGCTGAGTTATCTTGGGCAAATTACTTAACTATCTATGCCCTGTCTTCTCAAAATAAATAAATAAATAAATAATAGTGAGTATTTTATTGGACTGTTGTGAGGATTAAATAAGATTATATAAAACACTTAGAACAGTTCTTGGCATTGAAAAGGCAGTAAGTTTTTGATGTTATTACACACACACACACACACACGACTTAACACAGTACCTGGCTGGTATTAAGTAAGCACTCATATTTTACCAGCTGTTCATAATAATGAAGTAATCTAGCTCCTCCCTATGCTTCCAGCCTCATCCCCTGCCACTGTACCTTTCACACTCTCTAAAGTAAGATGTGAGGTGCCGTAATGACTTACATCTTTAGTCCTTTGTATAAATTATTTTTTTTCCTTTTTTTCTGCTCAGCTGCTTCATTCATGAAGACTTAGATCCAACATCTCTGTCCTCTGGGAGATCTTTCTTGACCTCATCCAGACCGTTGCTGTACCTACCCGTCGCTCTTGGAGCCCTGTCACAGATTCCTGCCACTTATTTTCCTAATATTCTAATTATTGTTTTAATTTTTCTGTATTATCAATTTTACTACAAGTCTCCTTGAGATCAGAGACTGTCAAATAATTCCGTGCTTTTGAGGCCTGGCTCATAGTAGGTACTCAATAGATATTTACTGAAAGGAGCCATACAAGTCAACTTAATACAGCAGGAATGTGGCTAAGACATACAGACTATTATTAAAGAGCAGCCTATATTGAATAAAACATTCCCTTAAAACATTGCTACTAAAGAGCTTGCTTTATTATTTAAATTCTTATTCATAAATTTCCAATTATTTCTGTAAATAGCCTGTTACTACTTTCTATAATAAAACCTGAATTCAGCAGGCAGCATTCCAGATATTAAAATACGTTATAATAAAAAGACTATGCAAATACTTAGAGACATTCCAGTAAAATCACATATTTATATTTTATAAACAGCATTTCAAATACTACTTATATAATTTATTAATGGATTTCTAAATGGAAATATTATGAAGAGATTTTCAATAAGCTGTGTATTCTATTGTTTTCTGTGCCAACTACTGCCTACATGTATGATTTTATAGTTAGAAATGGAGAAAGAGATGCAATATAAACAGAAACACACACACACACACTGCACTAGATAGAGAGAAAGGAAGAAAGAAATGAAGAGAAGAAATAAAATGAAAGTAAAGTGGACTTGGCTTAATGACAATGTAATACTTGGCATCAACTTAAAGACTATTTTAGTCTCTAGGCTTTTTAATCTAATTGGGGAAACAAGTTACTCAGTACAACACTTAGTAAGCAACAATAAGTGTTGTAAAATTTTATTTTAAGACGGGGGATGGGTAGAGAAAAAACAAACATGGATGCAATTACTTAAAAATATATGTATATTGTTTTTATTAAGCACACAACTCTAAAATTGCATTTCATTCCTCACATATTTACATTTAAAAGCACTATAAAAGTGGGATTGGGAAATATAAAAAATTTTAAGAAAAAATATGCCATTTATTAATATATTGAAATTTTCTGATAGCAACAAAATTAAGTTCTAGAAGGCTGATTTACGATTCTTGTCTGCTTCCTCATCAAGAGATGTTTACAAATACAAACAAGACTTCATATTTTGGATTTTAAAATTAATTTACTCTTCAATATTTAAAAAAGAGTCACAGGCGGGCAACGGTGGCTCAGTGGCAGAGTTCTCGCCTGCCATGCTGAAGACCCGGATTGAATTCCCAGAGCCTGCCCATGAAAAAAAAGGGTCACGATGAGCCCATCCAGTGATTTCTGTTATATATCATACTTGTGCCACATTTCCTCTCCACACATTTGAACAAGCTGCTGAGCAATTTGCCAGATATTTGACAGATAGCCACTCAAAACAATTACTTTACTTAATAATCTTAATGACTTTACTTAATAATCTACTTGACTAGCTGCATTACCTTTTGGGACCACTGTTAAAATCTAGTTTTGATATCAGCGAGTAAAAAAAAAAAAAAAAAAAAATTCTAGTCAAAAGATTACTTGGTCATTATGTGCTTAAGTTTGTACTTAATTCCTAAAGGACAAAACCCCTCCTAATATTAATTACTAAGGCCAAAAGAGGACCCATATTAAGTAATTATACTTGATAAAAATGGCATGAAGTTTCCAAAAGAGAGTATGATCAATTGTAACAAATATGATCCCATTTGGATAACACCTCTGATTGGTGAAAAAAAAATTGGCAAAGCACCATTTAGATACATTTCAAAATCAGATTTCCTCCAAACCTAAGGAAAGAAATACAGAGTTCCTGTTCTGTGGGCAGAGCAATAAATTCATAAACTCTAAAAAATAGCATAAGGGATCCAACTCAAATCATTTAAATCCCATCTTTTAAAATTAAAATGCCCTAGGGAAAAAAAAAAGAATTCAAACTTTGTAAAGTTTAAATGTAAAAGAGAAAGAGGCTTTCAAGTGAAAATAAAATTAATATACTTGTGTTCAAAATATAGATCACAGGACATTTAACCAGCAAAATATTTTTTATAACAGAGGAAGAGCGTGAAGAAATAAATTAAATCGAAAGATGTAATTCTATGTAAATTTAGACTTGGAATGATTTAACTATTTTTTAATTTTGAGAAATCAAATGCAAACAAAAGTATCTACGAATATAGACAAGAGTCCAATTTTAGTCTTCATGTAAACATTGAGCTATTGATTCTACATCTACCAAATGTTCCTATAAAAGGAAAAATATAAAAGCAAAAAGATTTCTATACAAAGATCATTAGTACATCATCCTTTTTAATGGTAAATATTGGGGGAAAGCTAATTTGCTATCAGTAGAAAACTAATTAAATAAACTATCATAATGGAATGTTATGCATCCATTAAAATGAGTGCATTGAGCTGAATGTATTTGACATGGAAATTAGTTCTGCGATATATTGACAAAAGAAAAATTCCTGATTATCAAAGTATATAGATAAGCCTGCCTTCTAGAACTTAATTTTGCTAATGTCAGAAAATTTCAATATATTGATAAATGTCATATTTTTAAACATTTTTTCTATTTCCCAATACAGTATGATCTCACATATATAAAACTAAATATATAGTCAAATACATAAAACATACATGTGTATCTAGCTATATACTTATATTTGTTATACGGGCACATACATTTATATGTGTTTTATGAGCACACACTACACATGCACGAATACACATGGGTAAAATCTGGAACAATATGCACAAAACTATTATCATGGGTTATCTCTGGTGGGTGGGGGATGAGAAGAATGACAATAAAAATTTATACTTTCCTCATTTTTATACTGTTGACATCTGACAATAAGCATATATTGCTTTTTCGTTTTTTTTGCATGGGCAGGCACTGGGAATTGAACCTGGGTCTCTGGCATGGCAGGCAAGAACTCTGCTTGTTGAACCACTGTGGCATATATTGCTTTTGAAATAAAGAATAATAAAAAAAACCTAGATTTCAAATTATCCAAAACTATAAAAACATGAAAATCTAAAAAAAACTGCAAACATTTGATACGGCTCTATGAAGTTTAATTTTTCCATTAACATAGAAGCCAGAAATATTTTTAACCAACAAAAAACAACTCTAGTTGTCAAACTGACCAAAAAATTTTAATCCAATAGATCTTGCTACAAAGTTAATTTTGTTATTTTCAGTTTATTTCCTAATATATTCCTACCTGACTTCCAGTGAACCATTAGTTTTAGCAATGTTTTGCCATCATTTAATATTAATTAAATAATTAGGAAGGTATATAAATTGTTTAAGTAAACAGTGCTTTTCTCCAAAAAGCACTCAAATTCATCAGGTATCTAGGTGATATCTTGCACATAAATAGGAAAAAGAATTACTAGCTTGCTAAATAAAGGAAAACATTTTTAAAATGTAGTGATAAGAATCAGGGGAGGGGAAATATTTTATTGATATCTACTCAGATGTTATCATGGAATTTACTAAGGTAAAACATGAAATCATTATAATTTGTAAGAGTCTGCATAGATTTTCCCATTAGTGTCTTGTAAATGAGCCCTTACATTCCAGGCACATTAAATGGAGGCACAACACAGCCTTAATACAATCTCCAGTTCTTGTAGCTGTCCATCTACTGCAGCATAATCCTAGCTGCCAATCTGAAAGAAACCAGCTAGTCAGAGCAGACTCAACGAACAGAAACAAACGTCACTCAATAATGTTCAGAGGCACTGTGTTCATGGATAATTTCAAACAGTATCTCTGTCTAGAACACTGATGTGCTCATTCAAAACACCTACATCTCTGGCTACTGGAAATGAGTAGATAAAGCAGCCAGCCTAGAAAAATAAGTGGAATGTTGCTTCAAAGAGGTTGCCAATGCTAAGAACTAAACACAATGAAGACATAGTGAAAAGTTTTTAAAAAAAAAACAAAACGAGAGTTAATTTTCTGCATTTAGAAGGTTAAGTTATTTCTCAGAACCAGACAAATAGGCTTAAACTGTCATGGAAAGAAGCAATCATTTTGGTCAATCATTCATTTGGTAAGAATTAGCCTACTTTCTCAAAACTATTTTTGAGAATCCACTGTATAAGAATATAAAATGAGGAGCGGTGAGGGATTAAATGATTAGATGTCATGATCCTTGACCTCAGGAATTTATAGCCTCAAAAGATAACACACACAGACACACACACAATATCTATTTCTCCCTCTCCAATTACAAAATACAGGGATGGAGAGAAATAAGACAACAAATTTACTTTTATGACATTGTTTAACTTAGCATTTGAAAAATATGAACCTGATTCAAGTGTTTTCACAAATACTAAGAAACCTTGGGTTGCTACTTTCAACAATAATGAAAACTAAAAGTATTAAGTAATTCTAAGTAAACTTCCTCATCTTAGAAAAAAAAGAAAGCAACATCGCTACTCTAAATATTTAGAAATCTGCCATAATTTCAAATAATTTTACATAAATTTTTCAAGTCTGCCATTTTTTTTCATCAGAGTCATTCTACAGGGTGAAATTTAGTTTAAAATTTAGAGCACAAAATTCAGTCACTTGATTTGAGACTACTCTTCACACTCCCATTTGAAAATGAAGATAGTGCCTAAAGGAAGGAAGTGTTCCTAGCAAAAGTCATCAGCCTAACAGAGTGGCTCACTATTCCTTAGGTTGTTGGTAGGAAAAAAATAATAAAAATATTAATACTTTGCTTTATGCTGTTAGGTATATAATTTAACTATACTTATTTAACTAGGAGGTAAACAATAAGCATAATAACCAGCAAAATATAAAGATTAGATTCACTGATAACTTTGATGCTTATTCAGTTAACTAAGGGAAATTTGATCTGACAATTGTGGTTTTGATAAATAAGAAAGTCTGGCATAATTGTATGGTATTTTTTAATGTAGATTTTCAATTAAATCTTGACTAATCCTTACTGTTTATTTGGCTTTTCATTGTTCTGTTCCTACCCTGCACTGTGTCATGTATGTCATCTGTGTAACATACTTCTGGCCAGAGATGCTTCAGGTTTATTTCTACAACACTTTAAAATGTGGTTGCATGAAATCCTAACTATTGTATTCAACACTTCTAATTTACCCTACTGCTATAACCATTGTTATCATGTCCTACTATTAGTCCACTGCAGTAACAACAAAGATTCGTGCCCCACCTGCTTAAAACAGGCTTACAGACCACTCCCCCAACTATTTAACAAATGTTAAAAATGCTATAAATACCAATTGTGTTTATACTTTCTGGAAGATTCACTGCAGACAGTGTTCTGCAGCAGTGTTAGAGCTGAAATAAGCTGCTGACTCCCACCAGGAGAGTGATTGAATTCTAAGCCAAAAATGCTTTTCCTTGGATAAGATATCTGATTTGCTACTGCTGTCATGAAACTGGGGTCATGTAAACTTAAACACTGCTGCTGCTTCTTGCAAAACAGACCCTCCCAGAGTGATTATGCATTGCTGAAACAGCTTTTGGAAGGATAAATTTGGAAGAGAGAAAACCAACCATTGATACTAAATGTGGCTTAAGGAAAATTGCATTTTCATGTTATGAGACCCACTGTATATAATTCTTTAAATTGAGCAATACCATGGCTCTCCCTTTTTCCCTATACAGATAAGCAAATATAGCAGAGTTTGAATTTCAAAAGGAAATTAATAACTTTTGTTAATTTCTGAACTTACACTGTATTTGCTTGAAAAGTAGAGGACAGCATGGTACTTTCAGAGAAAATGTGGTATTTAAAGCAAAATGCAAGAAAGAAAAGCAGAGACGATATTGCTCAGTATCAATATTGTTCCTACGCAACACATACTTGCAGTGTATTTTGGCCTTTGAAGCTTTACACCAACTCCCAACCTCCAGGCACACCCCAGGACCCTCCCCTGCCCGCTACACAATGGTTGCTCCAGAATCTGTCCTGTGTCTGTATCAAAACCCATTCTAAAATCTTTTTCACGGGCAGCTGAACGGTTGGAAAGGACTGTTTAAAAAAAAACAACAGATTCTTAACTAAAAGAATTATCTCTAATGGTGGAATTTCAAGCATTAGTAAAAGGCTACTAGGTGATGAATTCTGTGAAAAAGGCTTTTTTTCTGTACAGATATAAACCACATTAATTAGGAATTGGTATAGCTCAACCTAGCACATGACACTCATTTTGGTTAATAAAGTGCACATTTGAGGAGAGAGGTATTCCATTCTTTCACTTTATACTTTTGTGTTATGTAATTTTTTTATAGTTAATAGGCATTGTTTTGATAAATAAATTTTAAAGCCCTTTATATAACCAGTTACACACACACACATACACAACTAAACAGTGAACCCAAGATTCAAGAGCCCACTAATCTTAAACCAAAAGCCTTCTTGCTTTTAGTCAATGACGATAAGTACTACAATTAACCGTGATAAATCTAAGACATTTCACCTAAAGTAGAAGTGAACTTGTTGGTCCTCAGATATGACAGATGGGGAAAATGAAGAAAAAAAATCAAATTGCTAAAAGTATGAAAAGAATTCACAACTTTTGGGTTAAATAATAAAAAACAAATTAAGAGATTAGAGTTGCTTTGGTTTCTGAGAATAAAAAGTTAAGAACTTGCAAGTTTCTTTGTCCCTATCAAAATTACATGAAGGGGGCCACAGTGGCTCAGCAGGTAAGAATGTTTGCCTGCCATGCCCAAGGACCCGGGTTCGATTCCCGGTGCCTGCCCATGTTAAAAAAAAAAAAAATTACATGAAGGGAGGCGGGCCATTGTGGCTCAGCAGGCAGAGGTCTCACCTGCCATGCTGCTGGAGACCAGGATTTGATTCTGGTGCCTACCCATGCAAAAAAAAAAAAAAAAGAAACAAATCATATGAAGGGGCGATGCAATGGTGGGTTAGTGGCAGAACTGTCGCCTGCCATGCTGCCAGAGACCTAGGTTCGATTCTAGCAGCCAGCCCATAGCAAAAAAAAAAAAAAAAAAAAAAAAAAAATTACATGAAGGCCATTAGGCACAGACACTACTCTGGTAACAGTGAATGTTGAGAACATAGACAGAAATCATTAAATGACAACAAAAGACCTCTGACCCAAAATTGAAGTTGTTAATCCTTATTCTCATGCAAATGTACATCCCTTGTTCAGATACTCAAGAAAGATAACTTTCCCCTCAAAAGAGAGTTGTGAGATGTCTATTTTTTTCTTCTGATTTTAATGAGAAACAATTCTTAGTATACAGAAAAGTGGAAAATGAAAGAATTCCAAGATCTCGCTAAGCAGAGATAATGCTCGATCCTAAACATTTTTGTGCCAATAATATCAAACTCTTCCACTGCATATACATATAAAATTTTTAGTTTTTGTGTTTCATAATTTGACTTGTTTTCATTTTAATATGGTAAAACATATTTCCATAACAATACTGACAGATTGAGAGCAATATTTTTGATGATGTATAGTATCCACTGTATGGATTTACCAACATTTATTTAACCAGTTCTCTATCGTTGGATATTATGAACAGCCATACAACCAAACTTTTTTTTGCATATTTTTTGCATACTCAATGACTCTGTTTAAAGCCCTAAGTAAATATTACATGATTGATTTTAAAAATTGTTATAGGGTGTGTGAGGGTAGTTCAGTGGTAGAATTCTTGCCTGCCATGTGGGAGACCTGGGTTTGATTCCTGGCCCATGCACTTCCCAAACAAACAAAGAAACCAACAAAATCAACCAAACAAAAAATTCAACAGATGGTGCTGCAATGACAGGATCCTCACATGGAAACAGAATGAAATGTGACCCTACCATGCAGCTTACAAAAAAAATCCATATAGATTACTATAAAGATTAAACCTAATTTCATTCTCATCAAATATATGACACTGTCTGTTTTCTCATACCTTCACCAACATTAGGAATTTTCATCATTTTTAATCTTGGTTAATCTAATAGGCAAAAATGCTGTTTTGTTTTAAATTGAATTTCATTGATTACTAATGAGGATAAATTATTTTTCCTATGTGATTTTATTTCATCTTTTTGTAAATTATCTGCTCCAGTTTTTTTTTTTGAGATATTCAGAAACTACAGTTTCCATGTAGCTGAATTTTATCAATTTCCTTAATGATTTTTGCTTTTGATGTCAGCCAGCAAAGGCCTTCTCCATTCTAAGATTTTAAAACTATTTCCCCAAATTTTCTGCTAAGTTCTGTAGTTTAATTTTTATATTCATATAAGCTTTATTCCAAACAAATAATTCACTTGGTCCTCAAATATGATGGGTGGGGAAAATGAAGAAATAAAATCAAATTGCTGGGGTGGGCCATGGTGGCTCAGCAGGCAGAGTTCTCGCCTGCCATGCCGGAGACCCAGGCCCATGTAAAATAAAAAATAAAATAATTCAAATTGCAAAAAAAAAAATCACATCTTAGTGGATTAATAATAAAAAAAATTAAGAGATTAGAGCTGCTTAAACATATACATTTCATATATACATATACAATTTTTTATCTTTTTTGAATTTCTTTCACTTTAAGGTGTGAGATAGGGATCTAAAAACGAACTGATATACTAAATAACTGGTCAGCTATCCTAACATCCTATTAAAATACCATGTTTATTATATATTCAAATTCCCATACATAATATGTCTGTTTCTGGAAGCTCTATTCTGTTCCATTTAATTGACAATTCTTCACTAGAACACACCATTTTTGTTACTGTAATTTATGCTTTTGTATTTGGTAAGGTAATTAAAACCTATTTGCATTACCTGTAATTTAGTTCTATCAAACCTGGTTCTTTGGTTTCTCAGGCAATTACAGTACAAAAACTAATACAAATAATCTAAAGTATATGTTCACTAAATATATTGCATCACATCTTACTATCTTGTACTGCAATATGGCCTCCCCCTCTCCCCCCTATCGCCATACCTCTTATAATAATGACCGGTAGCCGACTGTTAGTTCTATCAAATGTAGTACTTCTGTTTCTCAGGCAATTACAGTACAGTACAAAAACTAATATAAATAATTAAAAATTTCTGTTCACTAAATATATTGTATCACATCTTACTATCTTATTCTGCAATATGGGCTCCACACCCTGCCCCCACCGCCATACCTCTTACAAAAATCACCAGTAGCCGATTAAGCTAATTCAAGAATTCAACTCTTCTTGAAATACTCTTACCTGCCATGTTCCCTACCACCTTCCAAGCATATTTCTCATGGCTTTTTTTCCCCTTCTTTTATTTTTCATTGTGTATCCTAAGGCTCTATCTTTAGTCTTCTTTTTATTTTAACTCTTTCCAAAGACAGATTTTATCTACCTTCATCAAAACTCTGACAACTCCAAAATCTGAATTTTCAACCCAAGTAAAAATAAAATACTCCAAACAAAAATATCAAAGTGCCAAGTAAACAATTTTTCCTTCCTATTCTAGGTGCCTAAAACTCATTATGTCCATAATTGAGCTTATTACCATCTTTCCAAAACTTGCTAATTATAAATTAAATAAGAAACATTTAGTAGGAAAACATCAACAGTATAGGCAATGTAAAGGGTAAATAATTGGGGGTAAGGAAAAGAGTTAAGGAGGGGTTCGAATTTTATACTTGGTGAGGGTGTGTTTGGTATTTTTCTCTCTGGAGCAATGAAAATTGTCTAAAATTGAGAGTGCTGATGATTGTACAACTAAGCGAGGGTAAGGTGAAATGTGGATTATTTACTTTGGACATAATCCACGATGCCCAATGGATGGAGGTGGCTGAAGAATACACTGACTGAGAAGCAGAAGGTGAACTGTGGTGTGGAATATTGTGTGGCGTATTCCGGCAGTTTGTAAGCTGCCGGAATGCAATATACCAGAAATTGGAAAGGCTTTTAAAACAGGAATTTATTAAGTGGCAAGTTTACAGTTCTAAGGCTGGGAAAATGTCCACATTAAGGCATCCAGAAAAAAATACCTTAAATCCAAAGAAAGAGCCAATGAAGTTCCGGGTTTCTCTCTCAGCTGGAAAGGCACATGGTGATATCTGTTAGCTTTCTCTCCTCATTTCATAAATGCTTCCCTGGGGGTGTTTTCCTACTGCATCTCCAAAGGTCTCTGGCTATGTGGGCTCTGTTGGCTCTTTTCAAAATGGTTCCCTCTTAAAAGGCTCCAGTAAGCAACCCCACCTTGAAAGGGTGGAGACACATTTCCATGGAAACCATCTAATCAAAAGTTACCACTCACAATTGGGTGGGTCACATCTACATGGAAACAATAAAAAAGATCCCATCCAAATGTCAAATGGTACAATCGCTCTGGAATGCAGTTTGGCGGGTCCTCAGGAAGCTAAGTATAGAATTGCCATATGATCCAGCAATACCATTGCTAGGTATCTACTCAGAGGACATGAGGGCAAGGATACAAATGGACATTTGCACACCAATTTTATAGCAGCATTATTTACAATTGCGAAGAGATGGAAACAGCCCAAATTTCCATCAATAGAGGAGTGGCTAAACAAGCTGTGGTATATACATACAATGAATATTATGCAGCTGTAAGACTGTAAGTATTATTTTATAAAACTTCATAATTTTATGAAATATAATGTCCTTAAGGTCCATAAAGATGGACCTTAAGGACATTATGTTGAGTGAGATTAGCCAGAAACAAAAGGACAAATACTGCATGTTCTCACTGATATGAACTGACATTAGTAAATAAACTTGGAGAATCTCAGTTGGTAAAAGAGACCATTAGGAGACAGAAATAGGGTAAGATATTGGGTAATTGGAGTTGAAGGGATACAACTTATACAACAGGACTGATTGTAAAAACTCAGAAGTGGATAGCACAATACTACCTAACTGTAATACAATTATATTAGAACACTGAATGAAACTGAATGTGAGAATGATAGAGGGAGGAAGACTGGGGGACAAATGAAATCAGAAAGAAAGATGGAAGATAAAGACTAAGATGATATAATCTAGGAATGCCTGGAATGTATAATGATAGGCATTCATTATACTAATGAATGTCCAAATTTAAAAATGTTTTTGCATGAGGAAGAACAAAGGAATGTTAATACTGCTGGGTGTTGAAAATGGATGGTAATTTAAAATTTTAACAAGTGTGAGATGAAAGTAAAAAATGTTTATCTGTT
Organism: Tamandua tetradactyla; assembly: GCF_023851605.1. Lineage (NCBI taxonomy): Eukaryota > Metazoa > Chordata > Mammalia > Pilosa > Myrmecophagidae > Tamandua > Tamandua tetradactyla. Next base: position 17,496,994 of record NC_135348.1, on the reverse strand, counting down.
ACAAAATTTATATTTTGACTAGTACAGTTCCTAATATAACTTATGTAGACAGCTTATTTGAATACAATAAATACATGGAACCTTGAGTAGGGCATAAAATTTTGTAGGTTTGTCCAGAGTGATGCCACAATAAATCCCAGAGTGATTTGAAAAGTGAGTAAAAAAGTATTTGCAAAGTCCCCTTGGGAAAATGGTGAGAAAGGGGAAAAATTCAACTTCCCTAAGTAGAGAATTCTTGATATTCTCACAAACAGTGGGGACAACTAAAGCAATAGTCTGAGCCCCCAATCTTGGGGTTTGTTCATATGAAACTTAACCCCACAAAGGATAGGTCAAGCCTACTTAAAATTAGGCCTAAGACCTAAGAGTCACCCCCAAGAGAACCTCTTTTGTTGCTCAGATGTGGCCTCTCTTTCCAGTCAACACAACAAGCAAACTCAGTGCCCTCCCCTGTCTACGTGGGACATGACTCCCAGGGGTGTGGACATTCTGGCAACGTGGGACAGAAATCCTAGAATGAGGTGAGACTCGACATCAAGGGATTGAGAAAACCTTCTCAACCAAAAGAGAGAAGAGTGAAATGAGAAAAAATAAAGTGTCAATGGCTGAGAGATTCCAACAGAGTTGAGAGGTTATTCTGGAGATTATTCTTATGCATTAAATAGACATTACCTTGTTAGTCAAAATGTAATGGAGAGGCTGGAGAGAACTACCTGAAAATGTAGAGCTGTGTTCCAGTAGCCATGTTTCTTGATGATGACTGAATAATGATATAGCTTTCACAATGTGACTGTGTGATTGTGAAAACCTTGTGTCTGATGCTCCTTTTATCTACCTTATCAACAGATAAGTAAAATATATGGAATAAAAATAAATAATAGAGGGAACAAATGTTAAAATAAACTTAGATTGAAATACTAGTGATCAATGAAAGGGAGGGGTAAGGGTATGGTATGTATGGATTTTTTCTTGTTTTCTTTTTATTTTTTTTTTCTGAATTAATGCAAATATTCTAAGAAATGATCATAATGATGATGAGTATGCAACTGTGATGATATTGTGAATTACTGATTATATATGTAGAATGGAATGATCATAAGTTAAGAATGTGTTTGTTGTTATATTAAAAAAAAAAATTTTAACTAATAAAAAAAGAAAAAAATGTTACTGGTAGAAAAAAAAAATTTTGGCCTAAGAGTCACCCCCAAGAGAACCTCTTTTGTTGCTCAGATGTGGCCTCTCTCTCTCTGCAGCCAACACAACAAGCATACTCACTGCCCTCCCCTCTATGTGGAACATGATTTCCAGGGGTGTGGACCTTCCTGGCAATGTGGGACAGAAATCCTAGAATGAGCTGGGACTCAGCAGCAAGGGATTGAGAAAACCTTCTTGACCAAAAGGGGGAAGAGTGAAATGAGACAAAATAAGTGTCAACGGCTGAGAGAATTTAAACAGATTTGAGAGGGTATCTTGGAGGTTATTCTTACGCATTAAATAGATAAAACATTTTTAGTTAAGCCATAACCAAGAGGCTGGAGGGAACTGCCTGAAAATGTAGTGCTGTGTTCCAATAGCCATGTTTCTTGAAGATGATTGTATAATGATATAGCTTTTGCAATTTGACTATGTGATTGTGAAAACCTTGTGTCTGATGCTCCTTTTATCTGCCTTATCAACAGACGAGTAAAACATATGGAATAAAAATAAATAATAGGGGAACAAATGTTAAAATAAATTTAGTAGATTGAAATGCTAGTGATCAATGAAAGGGAGGGGTATGGTATGTATGAATTTTTTTCTGTTTTCTTTTTATTTCTCTCTCTGAATTGATGCAAAAGTTCTAAAACATGATCATGATGATGAATATGCAACTGTGATGATATTGTGAATTACTGATTATATATGTAAAATGGAATGATCATATGTTAAGAATGTTTGTTTGTTTGTTGTTATATTTTAAAAAAATTAAAAATTAAAAAAAAAAGATCCCACCCAGCAATTGTGAATGAGGATTAAAAAACATGGCTTTTCTAGGGATACATAACAATTTCAAATTGACACATGCAGCTACAGAAAGGAATAAAACTGTGAGGTATGCAACAAGGTGAATGAACCTTGTGGACATTATGTGGTGCAAAATAAGCCAGGTCAAAAGAACAAATAATGTATGGCCTCTTTTAGAAAATACTCATATGAATTATCTGGTATTTTCCTGGAACTCTGGATATGTATGTGAAACCTAAGACTCAGTGTTGGACTTCTGCAGCTCTGAAAGTCAGCACTGCTACATAGAACAACTGTTAAAGAAACTGAAAAGGAGATCAGGCTTCAATTAGAGATCAGACAAACCTGATCTGGTTGGGAGTAAGGTAAAACAGAATACAGGATTCTGTATAAGGAAGATATTATCTATATTGTAGAACTTCACCTAATGTTTGAGACCAAAGGAAGAGAGGTTTGTTTTGTTGAAGACCTAAATTTTCTGTAGCACATAATCTAACTCAACCTGTCTGGATAGCTCATTTACAGAACAAAAACACATGGAGCCCAAAATGGAAACAAGGGCTTGTAATTCTGTATAGTTTAATGTAATATCTAGACACATTCCAGAGTATATTGGGCAGATAATTAAAAAGAATTGGCAAAGTCCCTTGAGGGGTAGGAGGAAAAATATGCAACTCTTAAACTTTACCAGCAGGGAAACCCTTAATACTGTTTCAAACATTAGGGACTCCCTAGTCAATTGGCTAAACCCCTTATCTTGAGGCTTGCTCTTATGAAGACTATTTTTGTAAGCACAGAAGCGAAGCCTACCTATAATTATGCCTAAGAGTTACTTCCAGAAAACCTGTTTTGTTGCTCAGATGTATGTGGCCTCTCTCTCCTTAAGCGTAACTTTGCCAGGAAAATCATTATCCTCCCCTTGTACATGGACATGACATCCAGGAGTAAAAGCCATGAATCAGGCACCATGGGATCCACAATGCCTTCTTGAACAAAAAGGGTAAGAGAAATGTAACAAAACAAGGTTTCAATGGCTAAGAGAGCTCAAATAGAGTCAAGATGTTATTTTGGAGGCTACTATTATGCAAGTGTCAGCTAGATATTTCTATTTACGATGGCTTACCAAACCCTAACCAACACACCATTCCTGTTAGCCCTAAAGGACACCTAGGGCTCTCTCTGAGATTCTACAAAAGTTTCATGTATTAAGTTTATTTTCTAGACATCTACAACCTCCAGATGGTTCCTACTCCAGAAAAGTCCTGAAACCCAGTGTACACAGCCTCTCCAAGAACATCAACTAGTTCCACTCCCTTACCACATATTATCGACACCTCTTTCTAACATGGAAAAGTTAGAATGGGCATAGCCAAATACCCCTACAGACTGGGAGAAAGAGGAAGGGAGAAGGAGGAATTATAACAAAGAAGATAGAATTTAACAAATGAGTATGACTGCTGAATCATTATATTGATATTTCTTTTAGTCTCCAGTGTCTTGGAGAAACTAGAAGGAGAAACCTGGAATTGTGGAAACTGTAACCCATACCAAACTCTGAAATTCCTTCTATAACTACTTGTTACAATGTACTTTGAAATGTATTGCTTTTTGTATATATGCTATATTTCACAATAAAAAATGCTAAAAAAATTGTAACTACAATTTTATTGTTTGATTTTAAGTTAAGAGATAAGCATTCTTGGAGCTTTAATCTACAATTCCTTCTCTCCAAAGGCCTATTCCAATGGACCTTTTGGTCACCTGAAATAACTAACACTGAGTTTAGTTGCTTTCCCTGTGTGAGTAAATGCTTAGATACTCTAAAATGCTTTAGAGTTATCAAACCAAAATTTTAGAAAGAATATAAAGTTTTGTTCTAAAAGGAATGAAGAAGAGAAGACTATAGTATTATTATTACAAATAATATAATAATTTGTCAGAAAAATCATTGTTTTCCATGAAAGTATGACTTTTTTTTTGTACGCTGTATGGCAGGGTCACATTTCATTAATTTCCCATGTGAGTATCCTGTTATTTGCAGCACCGTTTGTTAATTTTCGTTTGTTTTTTGGAGGGGAGTGCATGGACCGGGACTCAAACCCACATCAAAATATGGCTTTTAAATAGCTGTATTCCTCTTTTAATTTTAAATCAAATATATTTCTGATTATATAACAGAAATCAACAAGTAAATATAATTTACCTTAGAACGGAATTATATGTTAATTTTTTTTGTTCTTAATTTTTTAAATTAATAAGTAAATTTAAAAATATATATATATAATTTACCTTTAATTCATTTTAGTATTGTATTTATATAAATGAAACAGATGTGTTTCAAGGGATTACTATTACAAAGAGGAATACAAAGACAAAATTAAATACAAAAATATCTAATTTACGTAAAAATACATGCTATATCTGGTCTATATATTATATACATATGCACACACACACACAGGAAGGCTCTATATAAATCCACAGCAACATTTCCCATGTATTATATCATTCTTATATTAGCATTTTTCTTTAAGACATATTTCAATTTAATAATTACAGTCATTTATTTTATAGGCAGATTGTATTAAAAGTCAAAAAAATTTATTTGATTAAAAGTCAAATTTCAAACTTATATTTAACAAGTTTATTAAAGGTCTGTTACCAAGCGGAAAAATATTTTCTTTAATAGATGGTAAAAAAAAAAAAAAAAACCACAAAATAGAGTTCAAAATGTGCAAAGCTAGAGAAAGTGTAACCAAACTTTTCTATGTCACTTATAATGTGTAGCCATAGGAATAAAATGTATCCAAATTATGTAGAGTAGCTTTTTGGTTGGTAATGGTGCTTTCCCCTGGCCTATCAGTCACATGCTTAAATGTTTTCAGATGTCACAGGCTAAAACATAAATTTCTTACCTTCTAACATTTCAATGTGGAGAAAATAAAAGGCCTCCAATGAATTGGCCACTGCTTATATTTAGAGCATCATTCAATGCTAATTCACTCAATGAATATTTATACAGTACCTCTTCTGTGCCAGTCACTGCTTTATGTAAGGAAGAAAGAATAGTGAGCAAGATTAACAAGATCCTTGTTCTCAGTTCTAGTAGGGGGAAACGAACAATAAAACACAATTAAGAAAAATCAGATACTGATAAGTGCTGTGGAGAAAATGAAAGGGGTCAGTCTGTTTGAAAACAGGTATTCAAGAATAGAAACAGTGCAACAGAGAAAGAAGACTGAAGGAGAAAAATAACAAAGAAAAAACCCAAACTAAACCAAAATCTCAATCTATTCAAAGGAACACCAAAAAGGAAAAATGAAAAAAATCGCTGAAAAATTGGGCCAAAAATGTTCTCTCTCTCTCTAACACACACATGTACACACATACATTATTACGATAGAAAAATCTCCAAATTTATCAATATCTATAACCATAATAAATATCAATGTACTAAACTCTCCAATTATAAGAAAACAATTGATAGAATGTATAAAAATACAAAATCCAGATGCACGCTGTTTAAAAAAGAAACATAAAACATAAAGCCACAGAAGTGCTGAAAATAACAGGATGGAAAAAAGAAATACCATGCAAATACCTAATAAAAAAAAATTAAACAATTAAAACTTTAAGGCATTAAGCCTTCATAGAGAAAAAGAAAATAACTATGATAAAAAGTTTAATTCACCTATATATAACAACCCTAAACTTTTATGACACTGTAACAACAACAAATCAGAATTAATCATAATTTTAAGGAAATACTGATGAATCCACTAGAAGGTTGTAACATACTTCTTTTAGGAACTGATAGATCAAGTAGTCAGAAAAATTAAGGATAGAAAAGATGTGAATGATCCAATTACACATTAATCTGAGATATATAGAAAACTCTACCTAAGAATTGTGGAACACACATTGTTCTTTTTTGTTGTTTCGTTTTGTTTTATGTAACTGACTTTTTATTGAAAGTATCTTGTATTTGTGATGGTTGTTTTAGGGTTTTGCCATACATTTTAATGTTAAATGTTAATTATTTTTCACATACAGGTTGTGTGAATAGTTTTCCCCAGATGGAAATAATAATTTTAAAAAGATGACATAACCATGTGGGTTGTGTTTTTTTCAACTGAAAATCTACAAACTGCCTAGTTATATTTCTTCCAAAAAGCACAAAATGGTTAGTGACTGAATTTCTAGCCAACATATACAAAGCTGAGAGATTAAAAGTATAAACATAAGTCCTCAGATCCAATTAAGGGAGTCCTCTTTACAGACTAATCAATACTTGTGGTACTCTTTGACTCCAGAGAGCTAGAAGACACCCTAATAACCTCAATTCAAAACATTTACCTCAAATAGCCTTTTTCCAGTTTTCAACTGATGAATAAAGACATTACTTTATTAATTCTATTTCAGAAATCTTTTTCCAAGTTCTTTTTATTTACAATGCCAATTTTTAAAAGGTCACGAAACTGAAGTTAACTGAACAGTAAACAGCAGAAATTGCTTTACATAAAAAGGGAAAGCACAAAACACCGCTATTTATAGAGAACCTACAGTTCAGTTTTATTCAAAGTAAAGAAAGAAGCTTATGATCATACTAGAAGAAACTCAGCAGCAGGTTTTGGAATCTGTACTCAAACTACACATGCAATGAAGACAATATTCTGCTAATACAATTCATTTGCTGCTGGATTTCTCTACCGTTTGTCTAATATTAATAATTATAAACAGAGCAGTACAACCAGTATTTGGAACAATCCTTACAGTGTTACAGTGTCAGGCACAATGCTTCACTTCTCTTCACACCACTGGTTCTCTTTGCGTACCCGGGCTTCCTCCTCTTCAGTTAAGTTGTTTTTGATATTGAAGGTCTTGCAAATCTTAGACTTCTCCTTGATCATATAGGCAACAGTCTTGCATGTAATATCAAGCAAATCCTTGATGTCTAAGTAGTTTTCAGCCAGAATAAATTCAAAAAGTGTTCCCTGGCTAACTTACAGGAATTCTTGGTCCCAAACAGGGATACCATTCATTTGCTTTTCTTTGTTCTCATCATGTTCAGGAGGAGGAGGGTCATCTTTGTGGTGGGTGCACTACCCAATTACCTTTTTTAATATTGCTGCATTAACATTTGGTGGAGGAACTGGGTCATCACCTCCTTCATCATTCATTCCCAAATCTTCTAACATGGTCTTTATAGTCACAGATTGATTGGCAATTTCAATATCACTTTCAAATATCTCTCCATCAGAACTCTGCAACTTAATTGGGCCAGAGACTGAGGAGAACTGGGCGGCATCAGCACAATAAGAAGGGAGAGGTGGAGAACGAGGCTGCTACTCAACCCCATTGTTTTTTTTTTTTTTTTTTTTTTTTTTAAAGACAGAGAGAAGGAAGGAAGGAAGAAAGGGAAACATTTTTAAACATTTTCTTGTTTTATTGTATTCTGTTTCTCCGTTTTTGTTACATGGGCTAGGGCCGGGAATCGAACCGAGGTCCTCCGGCATAGCAGGCAAGCACTTTGCCCGCTGAGCCACCGCGGCCCACCCCCCATTGTTTTTTAAGTACAAATGGGACATAGATGAAAATTGACCATGTCAGTCAAGTCACAACATATTTCAAATAATCTTAGTATCACCTATATCACATTTTAAAATTTTAAATCAAGTTAGAAATTAATAAAAAAGATAAGCGATGAAGGCAAGCCCTCTCTTAGGCGATGGCCTTTAAGCTGAGGCATAAATGACAACAATAGCTAGCGTGTGAACATCTGGGACAGTTAGAAAAAACAGCTAACATAAAAAGGCTCTAAGTCAGAAGCAACCTTTGCAGAACCGAAAGAAGGCGAGGGTGCCAGGACATGCAAATGAGGAGAATAGCACTGGATGAGTTTAGTGAGATAAGCAGGGACCAAATCATGTAGGTCGAGTAGGATTTTATTCTACGCATAATGTGAAACAGGACGATTTAAGTAGGGGAGTGGCATGATCTGATTTTAAAACACCATTTGGCAGCTCTGGGGAAAGTGGATTGTAGGTAGGTAAGGGTAGAAACAGGGTGACCAGTTCTATGACACTAGCCCAGGCAAGAGATGATGACAAGGTTAGGGATAGTGATGGACAGAAGTATATGGTTTCCAGATACATTTTGGAGGGAGAGTCAACTTAGCTGTTAATCATCACCAATTCCTTATGCCCTCCTTATTGCCATTGTTTATGCCAGTCGTAGAGCCATAGTGTTGACTGCTCCTCCTTTGTGCTCCTATATACAGTGAATGCACCTCCCACACATTAAAATATATCATGTTATAATATATATGCACACACATACATTTAACTTATCTGTTCTTACCTACTAAATTCCATCAATGAACTATTTCATACCAAAGGCTAGATAACTGAGCTCTCAATTTTCGGATATAGTAAATACTATTTTTTAGGAAGTGACTGGTGAATTTTGGATAAGTAAGGATATAGAATTGGTCTAGAAACCATATCTGTAAATATGATTATATTGTAAATATATTAGAGAAATCATTTAAGGAAAATCTTTATGTTAAGCTTTTAGAAGAGGAAAAATTATTTTATAAAATAAACATTCAATCTATCATGTATTTATCACGCTAATATTGTTTTTCCTTTTTTTTTTTTTAGGCGCATGGTCCAGGAATTGAACCTGTCAATATTGCTCTTATATAGATAAAAATATTTTGCTCATATCTGGAACTAAATCCAATTATCCTAATTTTTCCCTCTTCTTAAAATTTCTTCTTTCATTGGTTTTTAGTTTTTTTGAAATGGTGTTAGGAAGGTTTTATATGACTGTATTTGAATGAAGAAAAGTGAATGAGCCAAATTAAATTCAGCAGAAAATTGTCTTTTGTCCCTAAAAGAATACATATAATGTTAGGGAAGATGGAACAGATTAAAAAATGGTACAGAGCAGAGAGAAAGGCAAAAAATATAGTACCAAAGAGAAGAGGAATAAAGAAGTCTATAATAAACAGCTGAAGAAAAAATATAATATATTCTTGCATTGGGGTCACAACATTTTTGAAAAAAAGCTTATTGTATTTGCTTGAAATTATTCTTTCTCATGTGTGACATATGTAAATGCAGACATAGTTGTATATTTATAACCCAGCTGTTTTCTAAAATTAAAAACAACATAAAGTTTAATATGCTGCAGGCTGTTTCTCTAATTATTCATTCTCCTCTTGTCATTATCACTTTTATCGTTTAGGTCTTTTTACAGAGAGATTATTTTTATGATCACTTACTATGCCATATGTATTAACTATTAAGAGGTGAAAAAAATCACTTTAGAATAGAAACTTTGTCAAGAGGACTGGAGCTTTTCCCAAGTAGTAGGTGAATGATTTGCATGTAGGCCAACTTGCCTCTGTGTATGACAATGTAAACATATAAACATTCCAAATTGAGATAAGTGTATAGTAATGAATAGAAATAAGTAAAAGTAAAGTTAATGAACAGAAAGAAGTAAGTCTAGTTTGCTTTTAATACCAGAAAGGCACAAATCTATCCTGCTGCCATTATTATGATGCTGTAGAGAGAGTGTTTTAACATAAGTGAAGTGGATGGACAAATGTATTATTAATGTTCTCAAAGCATCTTAGAGGAACAAGATCCTGAAGAAAAGATGGGTATGGTCTGGACAGTGGGGATTAAATGAGAAGATAGCAATGGAGAAGGCTTTATAACTGGCATGAGGCCTGTGACAGGACTTGACTGGAGGTCGTAACCTGGCTTGGGGGAGACAGGCATGCACTTGGCAAAGAGTTGAGCAGTGGGTTGCCTCCCTGACTCTCCTTGTTAACTTTATCCAGTCCCAAAGTTTTGAAGGAAACAGTGTTTATGAAGAGAAACAGATCATCCATGACCATCCTCTCTAAAACAGTGCCCCACACCCCAGTCACTCTGTATCCCATATCCATCCTTATTTTCTTCATAGCACAACACTAATTGAAATTATAACCTTTATTCTTTGTTTATTTTCTGTGTGCTCCATTAATGTGTCTTTGTCTGCCTTTGTCTGTCTTGCTGATCACTATATTTTTAACAACTTGAGCAAAATAAATATTTTTTGATTAAATGAATTGATGAGGGTTTTAAATAGTCTTTAGTAAATGAGGATCATACAAAAATAATTGTTAAAAAGTGACAATGTGTTAGTTTAAGTGAAAGAAAAAAATAATATTTAGTTCACGAATTTATTTCATCTATCACTTAATGACTAAATGGATTATGCCTAATATAAAATATTCTACCAAGTTAATTTAACAAACATTTACGGTATAAATGCCTTATCACATGCAGTGAATCTGGCTTCAGAAAACATGTTACCAAAGACATACATGATAGACTTCTAGATGTCTGCTGAACAACAAAGTAACCACTAGTCACATAGGTCTATTTAAATTAACCAAAATTAAACATGCAATTCCTTAGTTGCACTAACCACATTTCAAATGCTATTAGACAGTGCAGATGAACATTTCCAACACTGCTGAAAGTTCTAGGCTGTAAAGTACCTAGTATACCAGCAAACTTCTTTAAAAAATCATTGATGGGCATGAGGGGGACAGGTAGTCAATGCAGAAAACAGACAAAATGCCAATCACATTGAGTGTTCTGCAGAGGAACAACCAGCTGATTGAATGTTTCACTTTTTACATTTTATTTTTATTTATTTATTTTTCACATGGGCAGGCACCAGGAATCAAACCTAGGTCTCTGGCATGGCAGGCGAGAATTCTGCCCCTGAGCTACCGTCGCACCACCTAACGTTTTACTTTTTAACTAGTCATATGTATAAATACAGGCTGAGTACCATCCTTATTTAAGTAAATGTTGCATAAACTTTAATGAGTTGAAAAGTATAGCTAGTTATATTATCTTGGACACACTAAGAATTCTTTTAAAGAAATACCATCCTACAGTGGAAGAAATAAGTGTTAAATACAGTTTCATAGAAATTCTACAGAATATGGAATTTCAAAACTAAGAATAGGGAGATTAAATAGAGCAACATAAAAATATATATGCTGGTACATTAAATAAAATGGGAGATTATAAAATCAAATTTATACTGTGATTTCAATCATGTAATGCTATATAGAAATATGGGTAAAAATCACAAAGGAACATGAAAAAGTGTTCATATTTGGTTGAAGAATTAGGGGTATTTAATAGAACAAATTAGCATTGTTCAAATATTGTTAAAACAATAAACAAAGTAAATGGGTCTACGGTTGCATGGTGGTTTAGTGGTTTAGTCAACTCCATGCGGGAGACACAGGTTCGATTCCCAGATCATGCACCGTCCCCCCTCCCCTGCCTCCCCCCCAAAAGTAAATGGGTCTATTCCTATTCTAAGAATAAAATTATCCACTGTTTTCTAACATGTTCTACATGTTACTCTAACCTCAATTTCATATATACAACCCTATTTATGTTCTGTCATATAGTCAATTGCTGTTCTAATAAAATAAATGCCCCCTGGAAGTAATATTTTCATCAAACTTAAAGCTTGAAGGAGTCTTTAAAAGTTCATCTGATATAGCTTCTGCCTCCGCTGGAAAGGCTGTGATTTTATATTGAGTCAAACATTTTGTTGGAGAGAAACTCTGGGTTCAAGCTACTCTGGGGCAGCTGACTGTGTGATCCTGCTAAAGCCACTTCACTCATCTGGTTTAATTTCATTTATCAGTGAAAGGAAAGGGGAGGGAAGATGATATCTTGTATCTTCTAGTCTAAAGATACCTGACTATAAGCTTCTGTCTCAGATAACTTACCTCTCTCAATATAGGATCAGTTATTGAATTCAGATTGACAGCTCCTTCATAGGTCAGGTAGTAAAATACATTGAGGGATCGGACAGCCTCTGGTCCTTGCTGTTTATAGCCAAAAATGAGATCAATCCATTGGTGAAGCTGGCAGGAAACAAATTCACTCTCCAAGGCCTGAAAAGGGGGATAGATCATATTATTATGCTGAATTCTATTTTTTCAAAAAGAGAAATTTAGAACAAGCAGTAACTTTTTAACACTTAATGTACTATGAACACTTTAAAATAAAGTTCTATTCTGTAGTCCTGTTTTCTACTAGAATCTGTTCTCCTTTGTTTATAATCAGTGACTCTCCAGCACAGTATACACTGAAATGCAACAGACTGCTTCAATTTCCGCATTCTACCACTGTACCATAAGCACTGTGAAGGCCAGGACTGGCTCTTCTTGGTTTCATTTGTAACTCAGGACCTGACAGGGACTCAATTTATGTCTCAAAGAAAGGAAGTCACATAATGTAAATGCTATTTTATGAAAGAAAAGAGGAACCATTCACTTGAAATATTTATAATTTTTCTAGAATGAAACATCTTGTCAATTACAAAAACTGTAACAAAATTATTTGTAGATTTCAGTTGAGTTTATACGCTAACACATTAGATTTTGAGGGGGGCGGTTCTTATAAGTACTGATTTACTATTCTAGGTATTAATATAAAATCAGACCAAATATTTGATACTATTAACATAACAGTATCCAATAAATAATGAACAAGCATAATCACATATTCAGGGGAAATGCTGGGGACAGGATCCACTTCCTATCACTACATTCCAGTTACTAGCATTGTATTTAAAACATAGTAAGTACCAATAAATGTATGTTGAATAAAATATTATAAATATGAAAGAGTTTAAAAACTGGAGACTTAATTTTTTAGAAAGTTTGTCACATTTATACTACATCATATTGTCCATTACTACAACATAAAAGTTTCACATTATGGGCCTGTTTACCAATAAATAATGCTATTCAAAGCAAAGCTCTCAAACTCTATAGCTTAATTAAATGTACACAAAGTTATATATCATAATGAAATTTCAGAAAAATAAATTCTTACTCTTAGGGTAGTAAATATGTGAGTGTGACATATTTGTGGAATGCCTTGCTACTTAAGTTGTCAATATTATAAGAAGAGATGTGTTGGTTTTAAAACAAAATTGACCTAAGTTCAGCGAACAGTGAGATATAGACTATCTCATGATAAAAGACATTATGATTAGTTAACCAGTACAGTCTGGTATAAATACATGTTTTATTAAAATGAGTGCCTATGAATGAGGAAGACATTTATGACTAAATACAAATAATATAATATTTCCTTTAATGTTTAACATGGCTTCACAATATATCACATACTATAAAATATGAACAAGAATTCTGTCAAATAAAACTCGAGATAATTGTCATATTCCAAAGTATACCTGAAATGAAATATGCCTACAAATATTTAGTGAGTTTCAATTCTGAAAGTTATTGATTTAGACATCTCTTGTAAAATCCACATTTACTTATTTATTAAACAGCGAAAAGAGCACAAAACTTCTTGATATTTTATTTTAAATAAGAAGAGAAGGATGTAATAATTTCTCATTTTAAGTACATGTATTTAAAATATATCTAAAAATCCAGGAACTTTCACTTCTCAGCCTTTTGGCTAAGAGCAAGTGTAAAAATCCAAGAACTACTAATGCAAGTTGCATACAAAAATGATAGGTTTGTTTCATTAACTTGGGCCTGGGGGAGGGATGGGAGAAGTGGGGGACATGTTTAAAGTGACACATAAAAACAGCAATTGTCTTAATTTGTGTGCAGTGCACTCCACACAAAAGCCCTAAATATGTTCAAATTAGAGCAAGCTGCTTGATTGTCATTGCAGTCTCATGTCACATTAATGCATGACAAACATTAAACCATACACTTAAATGGCAATTTATATCATTTAAATGTTTACTGCCAGACTAGCTCATCATTCATTTAAATGTGACTTTCTGACAGCTAATTTCAGTTAATTTTCTCCAATTCACTTAATTAGAACTTTCAATCAGGGAAGGACCTTACTTATCTTCTAGCTTACATCCTTTTTTGCTTGTTGTTCAAAATTTGAGTTAATAAACTGCTGAAAAGCTCTATTATAATAGATTAGCATCTAATATTTCTGAGTCTACAAAACAAGTGTGACCATATCAAACAAACTCACAGTGCAGACTTGTAGAGAGAACCTATACTTATTTACATATATAATACTCTTGCCAGTAGTTTAAATAAAAAACATTTAGTTCATACACATACACTATTGAAACGATAAAAAAAACACATCTAAGCTAATTAAAAATTAATGATTTCAAAATTGTTTAATAAGATAAAACAGTCAGGAGTCTCCTGAGTGTCCAAGATATTGTGATTTGAGACTATAAAATTTTAGAAGGCTAGGCAAATGACAAAGTACACATGAATTTTCTCAATATTAAAGCTCTAAAAACTAGAGCAATTTTATTTTATATGTCATAAAAATAGAATTGTGATTTTTTTAAATGAATAATCACTTGTTAATACACATTTACAATGGTGAAGTTGGTTAGATTTAGATGATTAAACCTTTACATCCTTATAAGACACCAGAATTTTAAGCAAAAATGCTGAAGTGAAAGATACTATATGATCATATTACGCTCTGAAAGCACATGCAGAGATAACCACACTACTATGGTTCAGACTTCCCTTTACACTGTGATGCTAGTCAATCTTTAAGGGGTTGACCTGTAATACATGGAATTATTGATGACACCTTTTCCAGAGGTTGATAAACACAGTACTTTCATGAATACAGACTATAAATAAATTATAAATAAATAAATAATCTCATTAGTCACCTTCAAGCATCTCTTGTGGTAATATACCAAAACTCTTTAAAAGGGAACCCAAAAGATTAACTTCCTTTTTTGATAATCAACTGCTTAGCCAAAAGCATAAAATAGTAAACATAATGGTCTTATTAAAGGGTAGAGAGGGAAGGACAAGCAGAAGGAAATTGAGGGGGGAAAATTCAAATAGAAAATAATTCAAAACAAAATACCCTGGAATTATATCTTATAATATCAGAATATTTCTTCCTGATATTCAAAAATATAAACCATAAACCCCATATAAAAACATTCATAATTCTTTAAAATCCCTTATGTATTAAGTTTAAAAAAAATATTCCTTAAAATTTTTTAGATGATATTTTTAGTCACAAAAATTTAAAAATAAGTCGAGTGGAATAATAAGCATTTGAGATTTTTCAAAGCCTTTAAGACAGACAGTCCTCATTAAACCTGGAGTTAAATACTGTTTGCGCTAGGGAATAGTAACCTTCTTCCTGCGCTGCACTCAGACCTAACCAATCAATCGTTAGTACTCCCCTAGCACACCGAATACATCACTTACATCAATGTGTGCTCTGAGCAAAATTTACAAAAAAGAAAATCCACCAAAATACCCAATATTATACAATAACACTAAACTCATCTGTGTTATTATAAAAGAAATCAGTGACTTATGTCCAATTGTTAAGGATCAAATAAGACTGTGAAAACACTATTATATGAAGCGTCACACAAATTGTCAATCCAATCCAGAGGGACCCATATTAGTCTTGACAAACTGTCTTGGGGCTGATATCTGTTTTTTTTTTTTTTTTAATGAGAGCTATTAGGCAGAGACTAAAACACTTGAGATATGCTAAAAAGTACAGTATACAGACATTAAATACAACACTCATTAGTAACTTTCATCTGTTTGGGCTGCATGCAAAACATCAAATTAAAGCTTTACTATTATAAAGATAATAGTAAATTATTGATAAATAACTTGTTTGTATAACTCTGTGTCAGGAATAATTATAACATATATGAGTATTATGTCTAATGGTAAATCTCACTGAAAGAATGAAATCTACAATTTCCTGAAACTAATTCATTAAGGAAATGAATTATTTATTGATTGAAAAGTTATAAAAATCATTATTTTCACAGTGGAATCAAGCAATATGATAATTTATGTAGAAATAGTTCGCTTTTGTCCAGGAAAATATTCTAAGCTATTTGCAGAATAAACTAAAATAAAAGGTATTAAAAAAATAAAGGTATTAAAAAAGTATTTTTTAATATTGTATTAAGTTCATCTATACATCCTTTAAAGATACTCAAGAAATTTCATTTTAATTCAAATTTTCATTAATATAAAAAAGTACTAAAATCAAGTAAACTAACTGCAATCAACACAAGAAATTATTAGACATTTATCTAATCTGTATGTCGTATATTTTCCTAATAAAAAAATTAGGTAAGTAATTAGAAAACCATATTTGTATATTATTTGTGTTTTCATACCTGTAATTCTCAGACTAATGCTAACATTTACTTATGTCTTTGCTAAATGTTATACTATTCCATTTTAAAAGCTACCAAATAAAAGCTATTGCTGCCCATGGAATAAATGTGTTTAAAAAATCAAACAGGAATTATCTAATAATACTAACTTAAGTATAAAAGCAGTCACATAGCCAGAAGAGAACAGGCCTGCACAGCTGATATGCACATTTCTCCACACCAAGACCACTACTTTCATACCCATTCCCAGGCTTCTGAAGGCACAACTCAGTTCTGAGATGTAAAATGCCAAAGCAGTAAGTTTCAAATAAAGGAAAAAAAAATCACTAACATTCCTGACTTGATACACATTTAGTTATAGGATGCATTTAATCATATTTTTAAGTCTCTAGGAAGAAAAGAATAAAAAAATCTGTTTTATACATTTCTAATTATACTTATAATCAAGAGCCTTAATTCATTTGGCTGTAGATGGTAAGATGTTTTAAAGGAGCTAATGTTTGCACTGGCAAGAATTGTGATATAACATTAGGAACTTGGAATTTTAAGTATTTTTCATTTTGAATACATGTAATACAGACTTCTTCCTGTGTGTGTGTGCACACATGCACACACACACACAAAGATTTAAAATGAACTGGTGTGTTATGTTTGCATGTGCTAGATTTCAAACACTAGTGGTAATGTTTCCTTAACATTGATATATGACCTTTGTAATTTACATTGAAGAAAGCTGTTTTTTTCAGCCTAATTAGAACTGTTTCAAATTTTCCTGCTAAATATATGATATAAAGTCCTTTCAACTTTTTTATTCTAGAGTTTCTTTCTATGTCAACTTTGTTCCAATCAAAATATGCTTTGAATTAAATGATTTTGATTGAATATGTGGATCACATTTCACTTCTAAGATTTAAGTCCAAAAAGGAAAAGTTTAGCCTGTTCAAACAAAGCAAGAGCAACCACTTTGCGGAAAGCTATTCACATGTAAGAAGACTGACAAATTGTTTGTGTGCACCATTAGGTCTAGTTTCTGCAATAGTTGCCAGATTTCCTGTCCCCCTAATAAGATACATTAACTTCTTAAATGCTGGCTCTGAATTTGCAGTGAATCTGAGTAACTTCAGCGACTTTTAAACTTACCTGTAATTTCCTTTTATGTAAAAAAATTTAAAGAAAATAAAATAAAATTTGCTATTATGTTGTATCCAAATTTGCAAAAAACAAAGGTCAAAGAAAAACATTTTTTCATATTGAACAGATATAAATTCATAATGCAAATATGCTTCCCAAGTGGGACTTGCCAAAAATGACAAATCCACATCAACCCTCACATTTAAAAAAAAATGAATGAATATAGCCTATGTTATAATTACTTTTTCAGGTGAAACATGACAGTGTAGCTACGGTCTAATAACGTGAACTTAAAATGCCTCCTTACTGAACAAAAATAATTACAATGCTTCAGAAGCTCAGATGTTTATCTTAATATAAATATATAACAATAATGTGAAAAGTTTTACTGTTTTCAAAAAAAATTTAACCTTTGAGGCGTAAAAATATGTGTGAAGCTGTTCTCAACTGACATTAAGAACAGTAAGTCATGAATGCTAAGGAGGTATGAAGGAGGAAAAAGAATTCATAGGAAAAAATTGTGGGGTGTTAAGAAAAAAATGATATCTGATGATTTAAAAAAATAAAATTTAGTCAACAACACACTGGTATCCAGACTGAAAAGCAGATAGAGAAATCAGTCAAGGAGTTTTGTACTTCCAAACTGCCCTTGAACTGTTTGACTGAAGAGAGATTCTGGGGCTGGCAGCACACTGTTCATTTCTACATTTATATTGTTACTAATGAAAAGTATGAGTTAGCGTCATATCTTGATAGAACCATCAACCACTAGTGCATCTTTTGGCAGGAGAATCATTCTGTCTATGATTGTTATTGTGTAGTTTCAAATGGACTAGTCAACCAGCTGTTATATATTTTACACACTGAAGGCCATGTTTCCTTTGAAATTCATAGTTTTAATCTCAACTGAAGTCTGTATTGCTGTGTGCCAAGATCAAAAGGATTAGGCAAACTTGTACAATTACTCTCCTTTTCAGGGAGATAATTTTTTGAATGTTTAAAAAATATCTATATGCTGACATTTTATCTAACTATTTTTGTTAGAATTACAAAACATTAAAACATTTAATTAACATTTCTACCTGAGGTCACTCAATCTAAAATCTAGGAATTAATAGTATACAGATATATTAAACAAGTTATAGTAAAACATACTTAGGGAGATGGAGCTATTTTTAAAAAAATCCTAGTTTAGTAAGAAGGGAAAGGAAACAACTGAATTAAAGGACAGATATACCCATCTATTTTTTTTTATTATTTGTTTGAATTTTACACGCCTTTGCTAAGAAAACAAGTCACAGAGCTCATAACAATGCAAGCAAGACAAAATAAGTTTATCATAAGAGAAGTGAGGTAATGCAAAAATAAGGTTAAGAAAGAAACAGCACATAAAAATAATGCCATGAAATTCTATATACTTGTTAGAGGTGGGCCACGTATTTGGCATTAAGCTTTCTAGCAGGCAACAAAAAGAAAGAAATACGAACACTTAGAAGAGTCAAAAATGACCATAATGTAAAAACTAACCAGATGGCCTGGAAAAAAACATTATTTCTATTCCTGAGATAAGAAATTCCTCCCTTGGCAAAATGATGGAATCCAGGTATGGAACTCTCTGAGGGACTGACTTAATCCTGGATAGATTTAAAGTATAGACAAATGGAGAAACTACATATTCTTCAGGCAATCCTACATAAATATTATTTCTCTTAGATGAGGCTTTGAATGGTAGGTTCTAGATAGTACTCTATGATAAGTACCTGGAAAACAGCCATTTTATTTCATCACCTAAATGCAGAGCTACATGCGTCAACAAAAGCTACAGAGTCTCAGGATTAACAGCCTCTTAAAAATGTGAAAGGCATTAAGAGAAAGACACACGTCTATCTTCAAGACAAGCCTATCTCTGTTTGGAAGAGGTAGTGGCCTATCATAACACAGGTCCAAGATTCTCCTCAGAAAGTAATTTTGGGTCCATTTTTCATACAATAAATATGCAACAAAAGCCCCAAAAGGCCATATATAATGTCCCAATAACCAAAGACATTAAAATATTTAAAACAAATGTCTCAAATTCTTAAGCCTTAAATAAATTAATACGGTCTCCCTAGAAAATTATTTCTGGGCATTTTAACTTGTTCTTCTGCCTCACATGATACACTAGTTGTAAAAAGACACACTTAAGATATAATCTAAAATTCTCAATTAGCAAACTATTATAGAAAAAATAGGTTTTCTCTTCAAAAATCACAAAAATGCATTAATTTGTTCTGTGAACTTCTGTAGGTTTTTGTCTTAGAGTCAGTTACAAATGGAAGGAAAACAAAACAAAAAAATTTAATCCCTTCCCATTTGCTTATCCACATAGATCTGATAAATACTAGCAGTCATTTGCCTTTGAAGATGGCCAGACCAGAATCTCTACTTATTGCCAGATGTAGTTTAATCCCATGGGGACTCCAGACAAAAACAAGGAGCTGTCTTCATGGCACCAATGATTCCCTGGACTGACTGTCATAAACTTATATTGGCAAATCAAAATCCTTGGCAAAACAAATTGCTTATTGTATCACTACTTCCAGGAATATCCAATAAAGAAAACTTGACCTAAAGAATACAAATGCAAAAGTTATTGAATATTTTTCAAAAGTGTTAATAAGTTCAGCCAGAGAATCAAATTACATCTGCACTTAATTTGTGTATGCAACTGTACATACAGATATTAGGTAAGACCAACAGTTTTGTTTTCATTCTGAGACTTTTGATTATTAGCAGCAGCTCTCTCATTCATTCATTCGACAAACATTTACTGAGTGCTCACTATAGGTCCTGTTCTGGGGATACTAAGATGACATATCCCTTTGGAGGGAGGTTAGGGAGGCAAAATCAGCCCTAAGACTGCTGTTTATTTATGTGGTAGAAGGTAAGTTCAGTTTTGAACTTAGAATTAATATTTTGGATTTTCTTTTATAGACTTGAACTTTAACCCTACCCCTTTGTTTTGGACCTAAGGGCTGAGAATTTTAACAGAAATTTTATATTATTTAAGTATTTAAAATATAGCTAAAATATGTTCATGCTTACCTTAATTCAAATTTTTAAATACAGCTTCTCCTACTGAAAATAAAGACAAAAAGCACAAAGCTCCAGCCAGGCTATAAAAAAGACCTTTGATGCAATTTTCTTTGGTCATTATACTTCTCAGAGTCATGAAAAATAGCTATACCTTAGGACCTGACAGCAGAAATATACTATCTTCAAGTGTAAAATAGACATATTATCCTGCAATGTATATTTTTAGCCAAATATAGATCTCTGAACAAATGTGTCAGCATTTAAAAGATGGCACCATGATAACCCTCTTCAACAATAAAGGTAAAAGGGCTAACTCCAGCAACCACCGAACCATCTGCAAACTCTGTATTACTTTGAAGTCTTTGGTTAGAATTATCACATATTGGCTACTGAGATCTATCAGCTATGTACTTTAAGAACTACCTTATAGCCATATACTACAATTTAGTGTAAGGGACACAATCTTTGCTGAAAGTCAGATATATGAAATCTGCAGACGGTATAGATATATTCACAGATCTCACAAAAAGTACTTCATTTTAGTAGAAATTACTCCTAGAAACGACTTAATATCTGTAATAATATGCCACAGTTCCCTGAATCACAATAAATTGTGGATCTGATTCTCTCTGAATTACCAGTAGAATAATGGCTAGTTAACAGGGTCAGTCTTATCTAATAATTTTTAGGTAGCTATGAGTACATGAGCTCAATTTGAAATCAACAATCTAAACTTTGAAAGATTTAGTCAATTTATTTATGTTTCCTTACCTCTCTTTACTTCTTAACTAATCTCTCTCTTTTTCTGTTCTAAGCATCTCACTGAAAATGTTTCAGCTAAGATTACCATGTCTAACGGAACCAAATGGATGTTTATCTATCCTCACTTCAGCTCTCTGTTATGTGTTTATGTTTCTCTCTAATTCTCTCTTTCCTATCTTAATACCCTCTACCCGGGTTGTCTCTGCATGTTTCATATTCTCTCTCTCACTTTTTAATGTAAGGTCTTTTCCCTCTGTCTACCTTTGAGGGTTAATGCTCCTTATGATTCAGTCCCAGGTCTTCTGTTTCTGATAAAATCCAGGCTATATGAGCCAGACTTCAACTACTTCAACCAACAATTGCCTTCTTCATAGTTTCAAATCCAAAATTTCAACTTCCTACTTTTGGTGTGCTTCAGGTAACAGAAACTAAATTTATTAAAAATCAAATGAATGATTTTGCCTCTTAAATTTGTATCCTTTTTTTTTTTCCTTTTTGGTTATGGAACCAGTCCTTCACCTAGTCAGTCAATCCACAAACATGGCATTTACCTCGACTTCTTTTCCTCTCCTGCCAAACCATATTAATTGCTATCTAAAACCTAATCAGGTTACTACTCTCTTTAAACATCTGTTTTAAGGAAAAGAGAATTATTTTAACTCTCCTTAAGAGAGTTTAACTCTCTCTTTTAAGGAGAGTTAAAATAATTCTCTTTTCCTTAAAATAATGGATCTCCAACTTTAAAGTGCACCAAAATTACCTGCAGCATCTTTTGAAACACAGATTGCTAGGCTCCCACTCTCAGAGTTTCTGATTTGGTATAGCTAGGGTCAAGAAATCTGCCTTTATAGCACGTTCTCGGATGAGGATATATATATATTCTTCACATAATCCTTCATATAATCTGCCTCCAGCCTTGCTTTTCCATGAATATCGTCCACTAATCTCTCACACATTGAACTCTACATTCTGAATTAGTGCATATTCTGAACTACAACCTCAGTATTTCTGTTCAGTATCTATAGTTCGTTTTTGTGTCTTTAATGCCCTTTCCACCATTTTACTCCCTCCATAGAAGATCCATGCTTATTCTTAAAGACTAAGACTGAACATGGCGTCCTCGGTATAATGCCTTCTCCAACCTGGCTAGGCCAAAGAACAAGCATTGCCTCTTTTGATCTCACAGTATTTCACACACACAGAGAGAGACACACACACACACACACACACATTAAATGCTTTCATGATAGCCTGCACTTCTCCTTCAGGTACGTATCAAAAATATGTGTTATATGTTTTTTTTTTTTTTAGTTACTGTCCATCCCTCCCAAAATAATGAATTCCAAAAGGGCAAGGACTATACTATCTTTCTCATTGCTGTATTATCAATGACTAGTGCATAGTGGGCACTTACAAAATATCTGTTGAATGCATAAGTGAATATATCACTTAAAATATTTCTCAAATTAGCTACTGTACATCTTTTTGCTTCTTACAATGACAGCCCCAAAGGGCACATATCATATTCTTCCAGTTCTGTGATCACAGACTCAATTACCCAACACTTCCCTAATAAATGTCTGCTGAATGAATGAATGGCATTTAAGAAATTCTTCTGATTTAGCATGATTTAATGTCTATGATGAGGGACGACGGCCTTAAAGCATTGTGTAAGAAGCATGAAATTGGTCACAGAAACTTTTCCCAGTTGATACAGTGCTAGTTTTGACAGAGTTTAGAAAATATGAAGAGTTTCCATGATTATTAGTCATTGAAAATGAGATGTCTGAAATTAGTTAACCATACAATCAAATTTGGGGTAGGATAAGTACATGGAATAAAGAAAAAATTGGAATGGATATCATCTTTCAAGATTTTATTTTCCTTTCACAATATCAGGAAGATGGATGCAAGTGATGTAAATAATAAACCTTGACAGAGTCTCTAGAAAGGCCGTCTATTATGCAAAGAAAATGCATCTGACGATAAACTTGGAAGAAATTCACTGATCAACAAAACAACACTAATAACAATATAATAATAGTAGTCGTTAACATTTAGTGACCGCTTATCATGTGCTCAGCTTTATTTTCTGTTTTAAATGGATTATTTTATTCAAACTTCACAATAATCCTATGAAGCCCTACTTTAAAAAAATTATTTTTATAAATGAAGCTAAAAATGCTTAAGTAAATTGTCTGTCACACAGTTGCCACCTGAACCCAGATCTGTCAGACTCCTAAAGCCATATTTTTGAAAAATTCTGAATCAGAAAGGTATGTCAAAGTTGCATTATGAAAAATTTAAAAACATTAAACCATTTCATACTAAGAATGCTTTTGGCTTTTCTTTTATTTTTATCATTTAAAAAAATTTTATGAACACATACTCCTCCATCCCACCTACTACCCCAAGAATTATTTTTAATTGGTCTCACATATATCTTTGGAATACTATTAATAAGTATTCCTGAGTGTATACTAAATTTGATGTGCCATGCTATCTGAAGGATCTGTTTTCAGGTGTTATTGTTCTTTCAACTGGTTTTCACTCCTATGCATGCCTTTTTAAAACTAATAGTTTCACCTTGAATTACAGTTTTTTATTTTTCTGTCTTCCTCACTAGAATGTGAATTCTTGGAAGGCAGAGATTATATCTACATCCTTGGAACTGAACACAATATATGGCACATAGTAAATAATCAATATTTGTTAAACTGAATAAGAATTTATGTTTTGGATCTTGTTTCTTTAATTTAATTGCATTTATTAGGCAATTTCAAGACCAAAGTAAAAAAAAAAGCCCTTAAGAGCAAAACAGAGAATATCAGTTTATTTGTTAGTTGCTAAATTCAAAGATTCCTGATAAAGAAGCAATCCATCAACCAAAAAATTATTAGGGGAAGAGAATTAATAAGAAGAATTTATAATACTAATTTCTGAACATCCATGGATATTAGCAACTCTTAAAAATTTGATTTCATATATTCTAATTTCTATCATTTTTTTGTTTTGAAACATGAATTATTTGATTTCTTCAAATCATGCTACTGTCTTTTTGACAAAAGAGCAAAAAAAATCTACCTTATGTTCTATTTAAATAAACATTTTTATTTAAATACCAAACGATATATATTTTTGTTAATTTTGGAAAATGTCTTAAATACTTTCATGTAATAATGCTGTCTGCTCAAACTATCTACTTAGGATTTTCTTTTTTTTTTAAAGTAGATCATAGACATTACTTGCTTTTGTGATTCTAATATCTCTTATGTGTGCCATTTGACATCTGCTTTTAAATTAAAATAACATAAATGATAATAAACTATGTCAAGCAAATAATTCTGTTTTGAGTTTTTTTTAAGCTTTTCAGATAACCCCTACGATAACTGGTAAGACACACTAGAGTACTGTAAAATCAGAGTTGAAAGCACTGGCTTAATTTTGTCAGGAGAATTTGATCAAGGACATAGATGAATAATTCTGAGAACCACTGTTATCCTTCTTTGTTGTTCAACTGTTTTTTTGTAGGATACAGACCCCTGGAGCTAAATATAACTGAAAGGATGCAGTTAGAAGGCCAGATCTATCGAATATATTAATAGCAATTCAAACTTTTAAAATTGTCTTACATATAGGTGTAAAGATAAACAGTAAGGCAAGGGTTAATTGAAACACTCCTGTTTTAGAGTGCCTGTGTAGAGGAGTGGGGGCTGGAAGCTGGTGGGAGGAGGGAGCCAGGGCAGAGATGTAGAGTTAATCAGGGAGCAAATCCAAAGCCAGGCACGGATAGGCCTCACTAATGAGCCTCAAGTACCCTGCAGTGGTTTTCAAACTTAACTGGCTTCAAACGATGCCACCCCATGACAGAATGCAGCTAGCCATAAGAGGAAGGTGATTAGAATAAATGACTGGAGTAATTAACTCTGATGTGAAACCACCTGATTGGAAAAGAGAAGCCAAGCGCTATTTAGCTGATGGTCCTCCAGTAGAAAAAGGAAGCTTTCCCTTTCTCTTGTGTGGGTGTTCAGTTAGAACTCAGCTCTTTCAAGTAGGTATTTGGTAGCACTAATGAAAAGCAGCTTTCATTCAAGGGCCTCTCAGGGGCCTTCCCATTCATTTTGAAAGAGGAAGAAAATAAAAGCTTCAAAGTAGAACTAATTTACTTTACTCCCCTACCTCTTAGTGAATTTTGTGTTAGTGAAGTCTGCATTAGTATTTAGGATAACAATCTACTCTAAATAATGTCATCAAATAGCAATAATTTTTACTTATTAATAGTTGGATATTGAGGGTAAATTCTTAAATTTTTAGAATTCCCTTTCTTTAAAAGAGTTTTATACAGAAAATTTTAAACTCATGATATTGTTGATCATTTCTGGCTATACTCTTTTACACATTCTTCCTATAGTGAGAGATTCTTGAGTAACGGAGAAAGGTACAAAAGTAAGGATGGGATTAATTTGTTTTTGAAGAGAAAGCAAAGAAAGAATAATGTTGAAGCAAGGAGAGAAACAGTAAATATTTTTGCAAAAAGACGGCTTTCTAACAGTGCAAATTGAGCCAAAGAATCTACCACACTCTCTTGCTCGCTTTATTTTACAAAGAGGGTAATTACAAAGACTGGGGGCATTACTACCTGCTGTTTTACAAGTAATGATCAATTCATTGGGCCAATGTTGTTCTGTACCTGCTGAGCTAATGTTCTTTGACACACCCCTTCCCCCCAAACAGGTTCACGAGCTGCCCAGTAACAACTATAGTATAGCAGCGCATGTAACTTAGCAAATGTTTATTCCTAAACTCGGATTTATTTGACAGCTTTACACCTTTGGGCATGATATAATTAAATGTTTTGACAGCTAAACAAAAACTGTATAAATTTAAAAGCTATTAGGAACTCAGCATCTAGAATCAAAATGAAGCAATTTGTTTATACCCTAAACCACTTTTCACAATGCCTTCCAATAAAAAACACAAAGAGAAAGGCAAATATCTATCCAAATGTATCAGCTAATTCTTTCATGCTTTTCTATTAAGAATATTCTCCTTATAAATATTGATGATGCCTTTAATATCAACAAAGGGAACATAAGCAAATCCAAGACTATCAAGTTAACCCCCAAATCTATCTTTGGGTATAACTTTAGAAACAACAATATTAAAAGGGCACAACTAAAACGTAGTATATTACTAAAAAAGGCCATAATGTGTATTTAAAAGGATTTAAAGCAATACATTGAGAGTAGTCCTGCAAATCCTGCCATGATTTGGGAGGTTAAACCTCGTTCTCCAAAGGTGCTGGATTCCAGATTTCATAAGATCACAAGTAAACTGATGGGCTCCTCTGATACCCAATTCTCACTTTCTGTGGAAAGGAGAAGTCTCATTATCCTTAAGCCACTGCTCATTATCTGAGCTCCAGCAAATGTTCCCATCACTGATACTATTCAACTTAATAGATAAAAACCTCACATATCTCTCTAAAAATGAAAAAATTAAAAATGTAAGGCAAATATTTTATGTTCATTAAAATATCTTTTCTTTTTCAGTGAAAAGCTGATTTATACCTACCATATGGCATCACATTATCATTCTGGACAGCATGTACAGAGTACTGCTATGTCTACCCAAAAAAGCTTAAGTTTTAAACAATATCTAGGTCAGAATCATTATTGAAGTATTTAAACTCTTTATCCAATGCATAAAAATATGTAAAAACATTTAAAATCACTTTTCATTATGCAACGACCTTAGAAGATACTGTAACCTCACCAAAGGTAACAATGTTCAATTGTTTATTTAAAAAAACACAAATCACTGAAATGTTTGGAAACCAGTTCACTTCTCATGTGATGTTTATATTTCACTTTATCATCCATCTTGGAAAGACAAGCCTAAAAGAAGAAATTGCTAAGAATTAAATTCTGTTTAAGTTATACATGCTGATGTCAAGTAATTTAAACGTATTCTAAAAAGAGCTTCTTATATACACATCTAAAAATATTACTGCATTATCTAATTGCTCTCTTCCTCTCGCTTGTTAACAGGATGGATGCCTTTTTGTATACCATATTTGGATCTATTGGCACTTAGCTTGAAAAAGGATTAAACTTTTTCCAGTGTTCAAATATCTGATAACATAAAGACAAGGGAGATAGGGACTGAATTCCAATCCAGCAACTTTTTCTTTTTTGGGGGAGGGAGGGGTTGAAGGGAGGAATGAATGAAACTTGAGTCAGGAAATTTAAACACTAGTTAAAAGGTTTAATATTTCTAGTAGACGATAGCTGTCTGAAGACTTAGTTAATTTCTGACACAAAGGTAAATAGTACTAAGAAATTGATATTAACATACTAGACATTAAAGAGGAGCTCTTCTTAAGAAACCTTGTCTCATCATATTTTTATTATTTCATTTTTTTCTCCTCTCCACAAACATCTTGCTTCGAAAAATGTTACGAATCTCATTCAAAAAGGTTGCATCTGCCAATTAGACCCCCTAATTAGAATGATATAACTAGTGACACTAATCTAATTTAGTTGAAAACAACAGGAACAAGAATTTTTACTGGCCCATGTTTTCTTTTCACAGGTAAAAGTACCATGCTCAAAATATTTAAAAATTGCTGTAGCAGCTCTAGGGATTCAGAGACCTTTCTCTGAGATCCATTAAACACTTAGAAATATATCATGTCTAGCAAAATACACTAATTTCATAGAATAAAGATTCCACTGATTGTAAGACAAACCTTAATTTATGCACTGCTAAGAAATAAAAAGAGCAGCAAGATGACTACAACAAAATGTCTTTCAGACAGAATTTTAACTTTACATTTATTGAAAGAACCATCAGACTTTTTTAGACAGAGGTTTTATTAAATAGTGTACATATTTAAAAAGGAAAATAAAAATGAAATGAATTGGGTATTAAAATGTTTTCACATTCTGGGTGGCGCAGCAGTGGCTCAGTGGCAGAATTCTCACCTGCCATGCCGGGGATAAGGGTTTGATTCCCAGAACCTGTCCATGCCAAAAAAAAAAACAGTTTTGCATTCCAAGTCTACCTCTTCTGAATTGCTTTCTAACTCAAGGTTGTTGATATCTGTGTTTTTCTACAAATATTGTTCTCCATGCTTCTAAGAGCATGTGATACGATATTTCTTTCTTTTTTTTTTTTTAAATAGCTCAACCGTTATGTCTTGAATTTTCTTTCAAGCTGCAGGCACCCATTTTACAAGCCTTGATACTGGTATTTTTAAAAAAACCTTACAGAAGGTATCAATTGAAGGTTATGAGACGACCACAAGGGCTCATATTCCTTCCTCCAAATATTCCTTAATTAAAAAAAAACTTACTGAAACATCTAAGGCTTAGACTTGTCCAGTCAAGCTAACAGAAATGACATTATTATTCTACATATGAAGGCAATGACTACTAAATTACAACTGCCACCTGGCTGACAGCCCATTTGTAAGATATCCTCTATTGCATCAAGATGCATCCTGATTTAACACGTGATAAATATCAAAAATTCTTAACCTCAGAATTGATGAAATATAACATAATAGTATATTTGCCTCTGATTTTAAGCTATTCCTAGTATATTTTAACTAGGCAGTTCACCCAAATATACTAATATAACCATTACTAAATTAAAAAAATAAGGAACCCCCGGTCTTATTTTCTATCTACGTTCTAAGTCTTTAGCACTGATCTGCCTGGCTTTCTCCCGACTTGTTCCCAGTGTCCTTGGCTTCTCTCCTTTTGACACCTTGCACCTGTCTCTTAGAACTGTCATTTAGTGCTTTCCCCGTGACTGCCTTCAAGGCATCTTAATGTCTTCACTCTGATACCTCTAACTTAAAATTTACCAAAATATATAAAAATGATGTCTATATGCTGCCTCCACCTCTATTAAATTATAAGTTACTTAAAGACATGAGTCACAGCTTATTCATCACTTTGGATCCCATGCCTAGGACAGTTTTTGGCATGCATTAGGTCTTTCAATGACTACTCTCTGAAATGAAAGATGTATGGAAGGAGGCCTGCTCAAAAAAAAATTCCCCTAGCCTTCATTACTATAAATATATAATAGATATTAAATAAATACCTTGTTTTGTTTATTTTATACGAAAATGTGGCTTCTATTAAATAATACTCAAGATACCATAAAGTTTAAAGCTTAAAATGCAACCTATACTCTCATCCTGAAAATGTTTCATCAAATTCTCCTTTGGCAAATCTATGAAGTATATACTTCCTTCCTCAATTATTTCAGTCTTTGGTTCATAGACCAATTGCTTTAGTTTGCTAATGCTGCCAGAATGCAATATGCCAGAAATGGATTGGCTTTCACAAAGCAGATTTATTAGTTTACAAATTTACATTCTAAAGCCGTGAAAAATGTCCAGATTAAGGCACCAAGATACCTTCTCTGAGGAAAGGCAGTACCCAGGTTCCTCTGTCACGTGGGAAGCACATGGCGATATCTGCTGGCCCTACTGGGTGGTTTCAAATGACTCTCAGCTCCTGCAGGTCCTTCTGGCTTCTGCCAGGGGGTTTTTCTTCTGTATCTCTAAATGTCTGTGTCTAAGTGGCTGCTCTCACCTCTGAGTGCTTTCTCACACTTTCTCTCTCCGTGAGCTCTTTTAAGGACTCCAGTAAACAAATTAAGACCCATCTTGACTGGGTGGGGTCACATCTCCACAGGAATCAAAAGGTTCCACCCACAACTGGGAGGCCTGCATCACCACGGAAACAACCTAATCAAAAGGTCCCACCCAAACAAGAGGTCTGCCCCAGAAGACTGAATTGGGACTAAAAGAACATGGCTTTTCTGGGGTACATAATTGCTTCAAACCAGCACACTTATTCTCTGCCATCATTCTTGATGGCTTTAGCATTCAGGTTAGTGGTTCTTCCCTTGAAGTCTTTCTTCTTTACTCATTTTAGTAACCTCTGAGCAACAATTCCTCAAAACTGTTTATTCCATATACAAGAGATTCAAATCCAAATATCCTTGTATAACCTCTTATTCTGCCAGTTAACTTTTAAAAACTTTTTTATTGTATAAATAACATATACACGAAGCAAAGAAAGAAACAAACAATAGTTTTCAAAGCACTCTTCAACAAGTAGTTACAAGACAGATCCCAGAGTTTTGTCATGGGCTACCATGCCATCCTCCCAGATTTTTCCTTCTAGCTGTTCCAGAATATGGGAGGCTAGAAAGAATAAATATTTTTTATCATCACAATTGACTTTTTTCTTTTTTAATGAAAAAAATATATATATAAAAAAAGCAATAAATTTCAAAGCACAGTACAACAGTTAGTTGTAGAACAGATTTCAGAGTTTAGTATGGGTTACAATTCCACAATTTTAGATTTTTACTTCCAACTGCTCTAAGATACTGGAGACAAAATGAAATATCAATTTAATAATCCAGCAATCATATTCCTTTGTTAAAACCTACCTTCTCTGTGTAACTCCACCATCACCTTTGATCTTTCTATCTGTCTCTTTAGGTGTGTTTGGGCTATGGTCATTCTAATTTTTTTTTAAACTTTTTTTATTGTATAGTATAACATATACAACAAAGCAAAGAAATAAAAAAGCAACAGTTTTCAAAGTACTCTTCAAAAAGTGGTTACAGGATAGATCCCAGAGTTTGTCATGGGCTACCATATGATCCTCTCATATTTTTCCTTCTATCTGCTCCAGAATATAGGAGGCTAGAGGGCTTAAATACTGTTTTATCATCACAATCAACTTTTTTCCCTTCTTTTTTTTTTGTGAACAATAACATATATACAAAAAAGCTATAAATTTGCAAGCACAGCACCACAATTAGTTGTAGAACATATTTCAGACTTTGACTTGGGTTACAATTTCACAATTTTAGGTTTTTACTTCTAGCTGCTCTAAAATACTGGAGATTAAAAGAGACCAATTTAATGATTCAGCATTCATATTCATTTGTTAAGTCCTATCTATTGTGTATAATTCCACCATCACCTTTGATCATTACATACCTCTCTTTAGGGTTATCTGTGCTATGGCAATTCTAAATTTTTGATACTGGAAGGGTCTGTCACTAATATGGGGTAGGGAGATGGAACTATCTGATGCCCTGGAAAGGCTGGGCTAGGTTTCGGGACTTATCTGGACCAGGGACCCATCTGGAGGTTGTAGGTTTCTGGCAAGTTACTCTAGTGCCTGGAACCCTTGTGGAATCTTATAAATTGCCATAGGTGTTCTTTAGGATTTCTGCCAGTTAATTTTTGTCAACATGCTCTTTGTCTTGGTTCTCATGACTTCTAGGTTTAAAATTACAGAGCTAACATGACTGTAAAAACAGTCAATTAGTATTGCTTACAATTTGAGTACTGAGCTTATTTACATAAATTGTATCAATTAATTCTCAAACAATCTTGCCTCCAAAGCAGATTTTAGAAATGACTAAACCATACTTACTGCCCATATGACCAAGTATTATGAGAATAGTCTAACAGATCTGGATTCCAAGCTTTCTTGAAGTTAGGAAATTTAGGGAAAGTTACCTAAGTTCTTAAAGTTTCAATTTCCTCATCTTTCAAATGCAAAAATAATATATTCCTCATAAAACTATTGTATGAATTAAGTAAAATTATATATATCTCTTATATGTATGATGCCTGGAGCAGAGTAAGTTCTTATTAAATGTCATTTTCTTTCCCAGTTATCTTTTCGTGGTAGCCAGCTTCCAAGACGGTCTCCAGTGACTCTTACCTCCTGCTTTCCATGTCCTTCCTTCTCCCCTCCTCTAAGAAAAAGAGCTGAACTATATAAACAATAGGATATTGCAGTATTGAAAGAAGTGTGACTTCTAAGACAAGGTTGCATTGTGGCTTCTACCCTGCTCTCTTTTGGCTCACTTGCTCCAGGGAAAGTCAACTATAATATAGTGAGAATACTTAAACACCTTTATGGAGAGGTTTATGAGAAGAGGAACTGATACATCCTGCTAACTCTCTGACAGTAAGTCATCGGCTGGTAGCAGATCTTCCAGTCCCAGACATACCTTAAAATGACTCTAGCCCTGATAGATATCTTGAATGCAAACTCTTGACAGCCAAAGAGCCAGAACTACCCAGTTAAGACACTCCCAAATTCCTGATCCATAAAAACAGTGCGAGATAACAAATGTTTATTGTTGTTTTAAACACAAAATTTTGGGATTTTTTTTTTTTATCCAGCAATAGATAACTAATGAACCTTCCAGTTCACATTTCCTCAGGCCTTTTTGACACATTTGAATCTATAACAGACCCCATAGTGGTTATTTGCAACTAGGTTTTCATAAGCAATTTAGATTCTCTTATCACCTTGACTATTCCTAACACCTTTGTTGTAAAAACCTTCCATCTTGATAAATCCTATGATTTGTTTTTCTGGGTTCTACATCTGGGCTTCTATACTTTACTGGGGAAATGATAAAACTAATAATTTTACTATCCTAGCTTCAGCTTGGTCTTCAAATACTGAGTATTGTGGTCATACTCCTTTCGGTGGCTACCCATAATTATATCCTTGCCTCACTTTCCTTCTCAGTAGATGGAAGCTACATGTTATGGCTGGCAGATTTACTTTCCAAATTTAGACCCCCCTTCTCTGTTCTATTATATGAAAGAAAAATAAGGAAAGCCTAAATAATATTATCATTAACAAATTGGTACATGAGCTACAGAGAACAGCCTTCCCTGTATGGGATTTATAGTCCTAAAGCAGGGAGAGTGGGGAGGAAGAAATAATCTGACCTCTATCTCCTGCCTATTTTTGACAATCCATAGGTATCACCCTGTTGCTAGAGCATAAAGGAGGGCAGAGAAGGAGGAGGGGGACTATAACCAGCACACCTAACAAAAAGTATACAATCATTATCAGGATTAAATACTTTTGACCTCTTTGCAATACACTGTTAACTATCTAATTCCTCTTGAAACAAACGCATAGTCATGTAACATGTGATTTCCATCTACTGAGAAGGAAACTGGGGCAGCAATATAATTCATGAAAATCACATAGAAAATACAGAGTTCCCATATATCCTCCATGCCTTGCACAATTTTCCCTATTATTAACACTTAATGTGGTTGTTATGATGAAAGAGTATTTTACTCGTACTATTAACTAAAATCTACAGTTTACATTAGGGTCCGCTGTGTTGTACAGTCCTACTTCAAAAAAAATTTATTCTAGTAACATATTAATAACGTAAAATTTCTTTTAACTGTATTCAAACATATAATTTGGTGGTGTTAATTATACTCACAACGTTGTGCTACCATCAGCACCATCCATTATCAAAAGTTTATCATCACCCAAAATGGAAACCCTGCATGCACTCCTCAACTCCATATCACCATCCCAGACCCAGGTAACCTATATTCTAGCTTCTGACTTCATGAGTTTGCTGATTATACTTAGTTTATATCAGTGAGATGATACAATATTTGTCCTTTTGTGTTTGGCTTATTTCACTCAACATGATGTCTTCAAGGTTCATCTACGCTGTCTCATGTATCAGAACTCCATTCCTTGTTATGGCTGAAAAATATTTCATTGTAAGTATATATCACATTTTGTTTAAAATCTATTGATCAGTTGATGGGCACTTGGGTTCCTTCCACCTCTTGGCAACTGTGAATAATGCTGCAGTTATTTTGGCAATTGTGAATAACGCACACTGATGTGCAAATATCTTTTCAAGTCCCTGCTTTCAATCCTTTGGGGGTAATATATCTAGAAATAGGGTTGCCAGGTCATATGATATTTCTATGCATAACTTTCTAGGGAATTGTAAAACTATTTCAGTGATGGCTATACCATTTCACATTCCCACCAACAATGAACAAGTGTTCTTATTTTGTTACATCGCTTTTAACACACGTTATTTTCCATTTTTAAAATTATAGCCATTCTACTGGATATCTCATTGTGGTTTTCATTTGCATTTCTCTCATGGCTAATGGTGCTGAGCATCTTTTCCAACATGAGAAAAGATGCTCAGTGTTATGTCTTTTTTTTTTGGCCACTTGTATATCTTCTTTTTATTCTGTTTATTCAAGTCATTTTTCCATTTTTTAACTGGGTGGTTTGTTGTTTTGTTATTGAATTGTAGGGATTTCTTTATATATTCTGGATATTGAACCCTTATCAGATAAGTAAATTCTAAATATTTTCTCCTTTTTACTTTCATGAAAAAGTGCTATGAAGCAAAAAATTTTAATTTTGAGGAGGTTATCTTTATCTATTTTTCCTTACATTGCTTATGTTTTGGGTATAAAGTCTAAGAAGCCATTGCCTATAACAAGGTCTTGAAGATGCTTCCTTATGTTTTTTGTCTAAGAGTTTTACAGTTCTGGTTCTTCATATTTAAGTCTTTGACCTATTTTGAGTTAATTTCTGTATTTACTACAACACAGTGATCTGCCTTCAATCTTGTGCATATGGATATCCAGTTTTCCCAATACAAATTGTTGAGAAAATATTCTTTCCCCACTGAGTGGACTGGATACACCTGTAGAAAATCAAACTGGCCGTGAAATGAGGGTTTATTTTGGAACCTACAATTTGATTCCATTGGTCTATAGATCTGTCCTTGTGCCAACGCTGTGCTGCTACTGTAGCTTTGTAATAAGTTTTGAAATTAACAAACGTGAATTCACCAACTTTGCTTTTCTTTTTCAGTATGGTTTGGCTATTTGGAACCCTAGGTGCTTTCATGTAAATGTGATGTTGGCACTTCCATTTCTACAAAGAAGGTTACTGGAATATTGATTTGGATTGCATTGAATCTATAAATTTCTTTGGACAGGACTGACATCTTCACAATATTTGGTCTTCCAATCCATGAACATAGAATATCCTTCCATTTATTTATAAGGCCTTCTTTGATATCTTTTAGCAATGTTTTACAGTTTTCCAGATATAAGTCCTTTACAAGCTTGGTGAAATTTATTCCTAGGTATTTGGTTCTTAAGTTGCTATGGTAAATGGAATTTTTTTTTTCTTAATTTCCTGTTCAGGTTGTTCATAACTAACGTATAGAAACACTACTGTTTTTGCACATTGATCTTGTATCCTGCCCCTTTGGTGAAATTGTATATTAACTCTAACAGCTTTGTTATGGATTTTTCAGGATTTTCTATACCTGGAATCATGTCATGCAAATAAGGAGAGTTTATCTTTCCCTTCTATTCTGGAATCCATTTATTTCTTTTTCTTGTCTAACTGCTCTGGCTAGAAGTTTCATAACATTGAATAACAATGGTGGCAGTGAACATCTTTGTGTGTTCCTGAACTTAGAGGGAAAGGTTTCAGGTTTTTATCAATGACCATGATATTAGCTGTGGGTATTTCATATATGCCCTTTATCATGTTGAGGAAGTGCCCTTTTATGCCTAGGTTTCTAAGTGTTTTTATCAAGAAGAGTGCTGGGATTTGTCAAATGCTTTTTCTGTGTGGTTCTGTCCTTCATTATATTAACATGGTGTCACATTAATTGATTTTCTTATGTTGAACAACTCTTGCATACCAGGATAAAGCTCACCCGATCAAGGTGTATAAAATTCTTTTAATGTGCTGTAGGATTTGTTTTGCTAGTATTTTGTTGATGATTTTTGCTTCTGTGTTCATAAGAGATTTATATTTGGAATTTACCTTTCTTGTGGTATCTTTATTTGGCTTTGGTATTAGGGTGATACTGGCCTGGCAGAATGAGTTAGGGAGTGTTAATTTTTAATTTTTTTTATTTTAATTTTTGGGGGGAAGAATTTGATCAGGAATGATGTTAATATTGGAACATTTGTAAAATTCATCTGTGAAGCCACTCAGTCTTGAGCTTTTCTTTGTTGAGAAAATCTCTTTACTAGTAATTGGTCCATTGGGGACTTGTATTTTTTCTTGAGTCAGGGTAGGTAATTTGTGTGTTTCTATGAATTTGTCCATTTCACCTAGGTTATCTAATTTGCTGGTGTACAGTTGTTTATAGTAGCCTCTTTTAATTCTTTTAATTTCTGTGGGTTTGGTAGTAATACCCATCTCTCATTTCTGATTTAGTCATTTATATCTCCCCCCCCACCCCATTCTGTCAGTCTAGAGGTTTGTTTCATTTATTTTCACTCTAATTTTCATATTTCCTTTCTTTTGCTCACTTTGGGTTTAGTTTTCTTTGTTCTTTTTCCTCCTAGGTATTCTAGTTCTGGGGTTTAGTCTCTGACATGAGATTTTTATTCTTTAAATGTAAGCATTTAAAGCTATGAAGTTTCCTCTTGGCACTCTCTTTGCTGCGTCCTGTAAGTTTTGGTGAATTGTGTTCCATTTTCATTTGCCTCAAGATATTTCCTAATTTCCCTTGTGATTCTTTCTTTGACCCATTGATTGCTTAAGAGTGTATTGTTCCATTTCTACAAATTTGTGAACTTTCCAGTCCTCCCTCTGTTATTGATTCCTAGTCCATTCCACTGTGGTCAGAAAAGACATATTTTATGATTGTGGTATTTTTAAGTTTATTGAGACATGTTTTGTGACCTACTCTGCAGATATGGTCTATACTGCAGAATGACCAATGTGCACTAGAAAAGAATATTATGCATTCTATTTCTGTTGGATGAAATGTTCTATATATGTCGGCTAGGTATAGTTGGTTTATAGTCTCATTTAAATTCTTACTAGATATTCTATCCATTGTTAAAAGTGGCATATTGAAATCTCTACTATTAATTAGAAGTGTCTATTTCCCCCTTCATAACTGCCAATATTTTCTTCATATATTTTGGGACACTGGTACTATGTATATTTATAATTACTATCTCTTCTTGTAGAATTGACCCCATTATTAGTATTTAGTGACCGTCTTTATCCCTCACAATAGTTTTTGAATTAAAGTCTATTTTATCTGATATTAATATAGCTAACCTAACTCTCTGTGGCGATTATTTGCATGGTATATTTTTCCATTCCTCACTTTCAACCTACTTGTGTCAACCTACTTGTGT
Organism: Tamandua tetradactyla; assembly: GCF_023851605.1. Classification (NCBI taxonomy): domain Eukaryota; kingdom Metazoa; phylum Chordata; class Mammalia; order Pilosa; family Myrmecophagidae; genus Tamandua; species Tamandua tetradactyla. The sequence goes on along the minus strand of NC_135348.1, from coordinate 17,459,727 downwards.
CTTTGAATTTAAGGGGAGTCTTTTTTAAAGAGCATATAGTTGGGTCCTGCTTTCTTATCTACTCTGCCAATCTTTGCCTTTTGAATGGAGAATTTAATCTATTTACATTTAAATTAACTACTAGTAATGCAGGACTGTCTTCTGCCATTTTGCTATTTAGCCTTTGTGTGTTTTATACCTTTTTTTGCCCCTCAATTCTTCTGTTAATGCCTACTTTCACGTTTAAAATTTTTTTTTGTTGTACCATACTGAGTGCATTATCTTTTCTATTTGGATATATTTTTTCATCTATTTTCCTTGTGGTTACCATGGGGTTAAAATTTAACATACTAAATACATAATAATCATATTTGGTTTGATAATAGCATAACATCAATAGCATACACAGATAGTTTTTCATATCCTTCTGTCCCCACACCTTTTTTTAAAATCCATTATCACTTATATCATTTTAAATTATGTCTCAAGCAGAATTACTACAAATAAATCTATGCTTAGAGATATTGTAATAAAACAACAAAATATTCATTGGAAAAATGTTAAAAGCAACCAGAGCAACCTAAAAAAAGAAAACCGATAGCTAATTTCTCAACAGCAACAAACATTAGAATTTAATATAATAATATCTTCTAAATGCTACAAAAGAAAATAGTAGTCAACCTAGTAGCTAAAGAGTGAGGGTGAAAAAAATGTTTTGATACAGAAAAACAGCATGTAGAAATAAAGATAAAACTTCTGTAGGCTTACAAGGCTGATCAGGCTACCAATCTGCAACTGCTGCTCTTTATTCACAACTTCAATTGCCTGGCTTCCTTCCATTGAAACTCACTCTGTCCAAGGATAAATATGATGGTTTATTTCTAAAACTTTCTTCTCCCAACTTCCCCATGTCTGTTAAATTCACCAACATCTTTCAGACATCTAGAATGAAACTTTAGAACCCTATTTAATTTCTCTGGACCAAAATTCTACAAATTCTATCTCTACATCTCTCTCTTCTGTGCAATCCATTTCTTCTTCCACCATTCTGCTTTAGGCACATAGTATCTGGACACTTGAAAAGCCTCCTACATTGATTTTCACAACTGCCAGTTTCCCCACTCCCATCAATATTGTATATTACTAAAGTAAACTTCTTAATTGTAATTAGAGTTGTACTACTTTTCTCCATGAAATTCAATACTCTTTTTTGCCCATACAGTAAATCCAGCTCCTTCATGGCATTCAAGTCCTTGCAAATATCAAACCCCAAACCAATTTGATAATCTTAAGTTTCAACTACTCTATTGTATATATTAGTCATAGTCGTTCACTGCTTCCCAAAATCACTTGTGTTTTCTCTCCTGTATCTCTGTTTATGTTCTTTCCTCTGCTGGAATTAAATAATGCAATATTTGAACATATATCCACTGAAGGTCTCATATGTGTAAGACACTGTGCTCAGCAGCAGGGACAGGGTGGAGGCGGGACAAAAATATTATTCACCTATTCACACCCAGTTCTTGTCTCAGCCTCATGAAGGAAAACCCTCAACTTCTGCTTCCATCACTCTTTTCCCTATTGAATACACTCATACATATCTCTGCTTGTCAGCTAGATTGTTCAACTCAAAGCTAGATAATCACTCCTAAGGGAAATGTAGAGGGGCTTATTGCATTTCATGGACAGTGAAGCAAAGTAACAATGGTATTCAAGGTTTTTTCAGATGATGATCCCATTAGTATCAAAGCAGTGACTCTGTGGCATGACAAGACCCTGCATCACAAAAGAAAGATAACATCATTATCATTGTCATTTTTACTAGGGGCTAAATATGTGACTTCTTATTCACGTTTAAGCTGATTTTAAAGTAAATAAAATATCCCACTGACCATACATATCTATACATTATAACTTTATTCTAACTAAATATAATTGTGTATGAAACTAAGAAGGCAGATTACATTGGTTCTAAATTAAGGAAAGTCCATTTTGAAAAAATTGTTTTGAGATGGATGTTGAAGTAAAGAGTGTGTATAACTTGATGATACAGGTGGCAAATTCTTCCAATTTGATGTCATAATGTAAGACATTTAAATGAAAGAACCATTTTGTTCACCTCCTAAAAGAATAATTATCCTTTCTGGAATGATACATAAGTAATAAACAAAACAAAATAAAACAAAACAGATATTTGGAACAGAAAAAGGTATTCAGGGCTGTCCAATCTTTGGCTAGATGCCACTGGGGAAGCCATCGACACATAACTAATCTATCCCCCTCAATTTCCCCCGTTGCTTGCTTGTGTGCAGGTGTTCAATATGTTTCTATTTCACAAGAGACCACAAACAGTCTGGAAGAGATGTTAAATATAAACCAACCCTAGCAGTTTTCCAGGGCACAAGGTTGTTTGATGAATGTCTTTTGCTCATTTGCAGGGCTCCCACTCCCTGGGGTGTATAAAAACCCAATATTCAAGCAGCACAAGTGTCCCTCATCTTGGACACAAAGGTGTAATATGTGGAGCTGCTGACCTTGACTTCAGTAAGTGACCTCTCTGGGAGACTGGCCACAATGGAATCTTCTTTATGCTCTTTTAGACTTTTTGCGCTGCATAAGTAATAAAGCAGTTATTTGCTGAAAATCTCTGTTGTGTTTGAGCCTGTGTCCCCAGCATGCTCATGTGGCAACTCACTCCACAGATGTTCAAGGTCAGTTAGAAATTTAACCCCTGTAATCTTGTGATTTTTGTGGATCTTTGATTATTGACTTTCTGGGAGAACCGGTTTTGCTTTTGTTTTGGTGCTAACTATCATTTAGATTGGGTTGGCAAAATTTTTCTATAAAAGGGCAGTTGGTAAATATCTATACATGTAATTGCTGTTGCAACTACTTAACTCTTCTGTTGTAACCCAAATATAGCCATAGACAATACAATATACAAGCAAGCATGGTGGCTGTGTTCCAATAAAAGTTTCTTTTCAAAAGCATGTGGCCAGCTAGATTTTGACTATGGGTCCTAGTTTTCTGACTCCTGATTCAGATTCACAAAACATCTTTTAAATAAATTCATTGAATTCCAATATTTCCTCCACCAAAAATAGCTGTAAAGCCAAAACACCCAAGAGCGCAAAGCCCTAGAAGATGGCCCTAATGACTTAAGAGACTTGGGTTCTATTTGGTGCCCAGTGACATTTTTCTATTTCCTACACTGACCTGGAGAATACATCACCGGAATCTGACACTCTCAGAAGACATCTATTGTGAAGAAGATCAGATTCTTCCCCAGTCAAATCAGAAAGCCAGTTCACCACCATTCCTGAGTTAGGGTATCTTTTAAGACTCAAAATACTCTTATCAGGTCAATTGTAACGCTGGACAATTTACTGTTCTCAGTAAGGTACTATTTTAAGGCCTTTATATTAGGGCTAGTATCTACATTGGGAGAGTAAGATGGGATAATATAGGTCAGAATACCCCAAACAACGTCTGGCATACACTAGGTACCCAACAAACTATAGTCCTCTTCTGGATTATCACTTGTCCTCTTTACCCTGGAAAACTCTTGGCCCTAAATTCATTCATTTATTCTATAATTATATATTCATGCAGTACTTATCATATATGTCAGGGATTATGTGAAGCACTGGAGACACAGGAGTGAACATAACTGATACTCTCATTCTAGAGGTGAACACTGACATTAACATACAAATTATTAAAAAAAGATAATGTCAGGTAGTGATTAATACTAAAAACAAGGTGATAAGATATAGAATAATTGAGAAGGCTATTTTGAATGGAACGATCAGAGAACACCTTTCTGAAAAGGTGACTTATGACTTGAGACTTGAAGCATACATATCAGCTAGTCATATCTGCCAGTTTGAATCTGTTGCATACCCCACAAAAGCCATGTTCTTTAATCCTCATTCAATATTGCGGGGTGGAGTATTTTTTATTGTTTCTATGGAGATCTGACCCACCCAATTGTGGGTGGTAACTTGATTAGATGGTTTCCATGGAGATGTGTCTCCACCCATTCAAGGTGGGGTTGCTTACTGTAGCCCTTTATGAGGGAACCATTTTGGAAAAAGCTTTAGAGCTCACACAGCCAGAGACCTTTAGAGATGAAGAAGGAAAACACTCCCAGGGGAGCTTCATGAAACAAGCAGGAGAGAAAACTAGCAGACATCACCATGTGCCCTCCCAGCTGAGAGGGAAACCCTGAACTTCATCAGCTTTTCTTGAGTGAAGGTAATCTCTTACTGATTCCTTAATGTGGACATTTTCACAGCCTTAGAAATGTAAACTTGCAATTTAATAAATTCCCCTTTTAAAAAGCCATTCCATTTCTGATATATTGCATGCCACCATACAAACAGCTGAGGGAAGAATATTCTAGATGGGCCCAGCAAGTACAAAATTCCAGAGATTTGGAAGGTGGAAAGTTCTGGCATGTTCAACATCAGAAAGGAGCTAGTAGGACTCATGCCCTGAGACACTTCTCCTATGCAAGTCACTCTTCAACTCTGTCTGTGGCTAGATACTACTTTCTAACCTTCTATTTATGAAGCCTCATTTATGGCCCATAACCTTGTCTTAGCTGTCCTACCCTAGAGTGAATCTGTTTTCTTGACTCAGCCTAGTACTACACTTCACAAAAGTGTCTTGGTTGTCCCAGATTTTTATGCCTAGCTCAATATCTCCATATCTTTGTTCAACTTAGGTATATGAAAAAGATAAGAAATTCTATTTTTCGAAAATGTTGACATGGTAGCAGTAAATCCAGTTGGGAGATAATACATTCTTCATTACCCACTTCCATCTGTAGATGTAATTTCAATAAAGCAACTTCATTTATTATCATTCTAGCTGTTTAATATTTGCTTGATTATTCCATTTAATTACTTGTTCCAAGAGATGAAAGTGAAAATGATCTAAAGTAAATCATATTATCACTTGATAAGAATTCGTGTCTTATCAAGTGATAATAAAGGTAAGTGTATTTGTACATTTAGCACAATTGTGATTACTTTTAACTGAGAAATGTAACAACAGGAGACATAAATTTCTTGGGAAACATTACAAATAGGAAACTCAACAAATCAGTACACAGCAATGTATTTTATTTCTTACTTTCCCTTCAGCATTAAAAGAAATCTGCACTTCTTTCTAACTTCTGCTGCAGATTTAAGGAACAAAGGAAGAAAACATTTTAACTAACAGAACAAAACTTTAAGGCTTTCAGTTATAACTTGATGTATATAATTTTATGTGAACCATATTAAAATTAAGAGCCATTTAAAAATGATCAAGGATTTATCTGATCACACTGGAATGAAGCTGGACATCAATAACCATCAAAGAATGAGAACTTTCACAAATAATATGTAGATTAAATAACACAATTTTAAACAACAAGTAGGTAAAGAAATTGCTAGAGAAATCAGTAACTATCTGTAGACTAGTGAAAATGAGAATACAATATATCAGAACTTATGGGATGCAGCAAAGGCTGTGCTGAGAGGGAAATTTATTGCCCTAAAGTGCCATACTAAAAAACAAGAAACAGCAAAAATCAAGGACCTAACTGCTTACCTCGAGGAACTTGAGAAAGAATAGCAAAGTAACCCTAAAGCAAATAGGAGAAGAGAAATAACAAAGATTAATGCAGGGTTAAATGAATAGGAGAACAAAAGAACAATAGAAAAACCCTATAAAGCCAAAAGTTGGCTCTTTGAGAAAATCAATAAAATCGATGGGCCACTAGCAAGGCTGACAAAGAAAAAAAAGAGAGAGGATGGAAATAAACAAAATCATAAATGAGAAGGGGGTCTAATCAAAGACCCTGAAGAAATAAAAGAAATAATAAGATGCTACTGTAACAGCTATATGCCAATAAACTAGACAAATTAGATGAAATGGACAAATTCCTGGAAACACACAAACAAGCTACACTGACTCAGGAAGAAACAGAAAAATCTCAACAAATGAATCACCAGTAAAGAAATTCAATCAGTCATCAGAAATCTCCCTACAAAGCAAAGCCCAGAGCCAGATAGCTTCACGGGGGAATTTTATGAAACATTCCAAAAAGAACTAACACCAATCCTGCTCAAACATTTCAAAACAATAGAGGAAAAAGGAACACTATCTAACTCATTTTATGAAGCTAATATCATTTTAATACCAAAACCAGGTAAAGATGCTAAAAGAAAGGAAAACTACAGGCCAATCTCCCTAATGAACACAAAGATGCCAAAATTCTCAACAAAATACTAGAAAATCAAATCCAACGACACATCACAAGAATTATAGACCATGACCATCTAGAATGTTCTTGTGATAAGACTTGATAAGACATGAATTCTTACACAAGAATGCAAGGGTGGCTCAACAAAAGAAAATCAATTAATACAATACAGCACATAGGGAAAAATCACATGATCGTCTTGATTGATGCTGAAAAAGCAGTCCACAAAATTCAGCATCCTTTTCTGACAAAAACACTTCAAAAGATGGGAATCAAAGGTAACATCCTTAATACGATAAAGGGCATATATGAAAAACCAATAGCTAGCACCATACTCAAAGGAGACAGTCTGAAAGCTTCCCCTCTAAGATCCGGAATGAGACAAGGATGTCTACTGTCACCATTATTATTCAACACTGCACTAGAAGTTCTAGCTAGAGTGATCAGGCAGGAAAAAGAAAGAAAAAGCACCTAAATTGAAAAGGAGAAAGTAAAGCTTTCATTATTTGCAGATGACATGATACTATACTTGGAAGATTCTGGGAAATCTAAAACAAAATTACTTGAGCTAATAAATTCAGCAAGGTGGCAGGATATAAAATTAATGTGCAAAAATCAGTAATGTTTCTATACACAGGCAACGACTTAACTGAGGAATCAGTAAAGGAAAAAAATTCCATTCAAAATAGCAACTAAAAGAATCAAGTACCTAGGAATGAACTTAATTAGGGATGTAAAGGACTTGTACACAGAAAACTATATAACATTGCTAAAAGTAATCAAAGAAGACCTAAATAGATAGAAAGACATTTCCTGCTCATGCATAGGAAGGTTAAATATAGTTAGGATGTCAATTCTACCCAAATTGATTTACAGATTCAACACAGTACCAATCAGAATTCCAACAGTCTACTTTGAAGACTTGGAAAAGTTAGTTACCAAATTCATCTGGAAGGGAAAGAGACCCTGAATAGCTAAAAGCATCCTAAAAAATGAGAATGAAATGGGAGGATTAGCACTTTCTGATTTTAAAACTTAGTATAAAGCCACAGTGGTCAAAACAGCATGGGACTTGCACTAAGATAGAAGTACTGACCAATGGAATTGAATTGAGAGCACAGAAATAGACCATCAAATCTATGGTCAACTGATTTTTTGACAAGGCTCCCAAACCCACTGAACTGGGACAAAATAGTCTCTTCAATAAATGGGCATGGAAGAACTGGATATCAGTAGCCAAAAGAATGAAAGAGGACCCTTACTTACACCCTATACATAAATTAACTCAAAGTGGACCAAGCACCTAAATATAAGAACTAGCACCATAAAGATTCTGGAAGAAAATGCAGGGAAACATCTTCAAGACCTAGTAGTAGGAGGTAGCTTCCTAAACTTTACACCCAAAGCACAAGCAACAAAAGAAAAAATAGATAAATGGGAGCTCCTCAAAATCAAATGCTTCTGTACCTCAAAAGACATTGTCAAAAAAGTGAAGAGGCAGTTATCAATGGGAGAAAATATTTGGAAATCATACATCAAACAAAGATTTGATATCCTCTGTATACTTAAAGAAATCATACAACTCACCAACAAAAGAGCAAACAACCCAATTATAAAATGGGTGAAACATACAAATAGGCATTTTTCTGAAGAGCAAATAAAGATAGCTCAAAAGCACATGAAGAGATGCTTATTTTCATTAGCTATAAGGGAAATGCAGACCAAGACTACAACGAGATACTATCTCACACCTATAAGAATGGTTGCTTTTGAACAAACAGAAACCTACAAATGTTGGAAAGGATTTGGAGAAACTGGGACACATTCACTGCTGGTGGGAATGTATAATGGTACAGCTGCTATGAAAGACAGTTTGGGGGTTCCTTAGGAAGCTAAATATTGAATTGCCATATGACCCAGCATTAGCACTACTCGGTATATACCCAGAAGAGGTGAAAACAGTGACACAAACAGACATTTGCACACTGATGTTCATAGCAGCATGATTTACAATTGTCAAAAGATGGAAACAGCCCAAATGTCCATTAACTGATGAGTGGCTAAACAAGCTGTGGTTTATTATGGAATACTATGCAGTTGTAAAACAGAATAAAGTCATGAAGTATGTAACAACGTGGACAGACCTTGAGGACATTATGCTGAGTGAAATAAGTCAGAAACAAAAGGACAAATATTATATGGTCTCAATAATATGAACTAACATCAATGAGTGAACTTGGAGAACTCGTTAAGAACACAGGTTATCAGGAGAAAAAAATAGGATAGAGATGGGGCAATTAGTGCTGAAGGAATACAGATTGTACAACAGGACTGATTGTAAAACTTCAGAAATAGATAGCACAATATTACCTGATTGTAGGACAATAATATAAGTATACCAAATGAAGCTGAATGTGACTATGATAGAGGCAGAAGGGCTGGGGGCGCTACGAAATCAGAAGGAAAGATAGAGGATAAAGACTGACACGGCATAATTTAGGAAAGCCTAGAATGTACAATGATGATGATTAAATATACAAATTTTAAAAATGTTTTGCATGAGGAAGAACAAATGAATGTTACTATTGCAAGGTTTTTAAAACAGACGGTATATAGGAGAAAGTACAATCAATGTAAGCTAGGGTCTAATGTCATCAGTAACATTATAACATTCTTCCACTGAATGCAACAAAGGCCAAGACTGAATGAATGTAAACTAGGGTCTAATGTCATCAGTAACATTATAACATTCTTCCACTGAATGTAACAAAGGCCAAGACTGAATGTCAACAGGCGGTGGGGGTGTGGTGGGGGGTGGACTGAGAAAGGGGTATGGATTCTGTGTGGAAGAAAAGGAAATGTCATCAGATAGAGTATGGTGGCAAAGGAATGTGATGCAATTAAGCTGGATTGTATGATGTGTGGATAAAGCTGTTTAAAAATGAACAGAGAGAAACAAGTGCTACAGAGAATGAGCAGACAGAGATGTACCTATTCACTGTTGATAGGGAAATGAGAGATCTAGCCCCTTGGAGGACAGTGTGGTGGGTCCACAGGAGGCTAGGGATGGGGTTCTCACATGATCCTTGAACCCCATTGCTCAGTGTATACCCTGAGGAACTGAATGTGGGGGCATGAGTGGACATTTGCACGTTGGTGTTTCTGGTGGCAATTTTCGTGATCCATAATGAATGGAGGTGGCCTAAGGGTACAAATGACTGAAGAACGATTGAGTAGCCACAAGAAGGAATGAAGTTGTGAGGCATGGAACTAGGTGAATTAATCTTGAGAACACTGAATGAAATATCAGGAACAAAAAGACAAATATTATCATGCCTTAATCAAATGGACTAACTATAATGTAAAAATTCAGTGATCTAAAGTCAACAGCATGGGTTATCAGGTTGGGGCTTACTGTAAAGGATCCTAGATTGTAAGCTTTTACAACAGTCACGTATATTTAGGAGCTGTAACTGTTAATTCTAAATTCTGAGATACTGAGCTGTTTGTATATAACATAGTCTTTCCCAGATACTTTGGGTATTTATATGACACCTGAGACTCAAGCCCTGAAGCTATGAAAGTCAGCAGTACCCCATACAGCAACTGTTTAACAAGCTGAAAAAGTGATCAGACATCAATTAGAGACATGAATGAAGCTGGCCTGGATAGGACTAAGGTATATTAGAAGACTGGGTAAAGGATGTTATCATCTATGTTTTAAAACTTCAACTTCTGTGTGAGACTAAAGGGAGAGATGTTTATTTGGGTAGTGCATTTCCTAATTTAACCTGTATGGTCAATTTAGTTAACATCATAAGTACATGGCATTTTGAATAGGGCATGAGATTGTACTGATTTGTCCAGGTTACTGAGATGCTCCGATAAACCCCAGAGCAATTTGGACAGTGAATAAAGAAGTATTTTCAATGTCCCTTTGCGGGAATAGGGAGAAAAGGGACAATATTCAACTTCCTCATTTGGAGAATTTCTGATATTCTAGTAGTGGGGACATCCAAATCAACAGGCAGAGCCCTTGGTCTTGGGGTTCATCCCTATGAAACTTATTCTTGCAAAAGATAAGCTAAGCCTACTTAAAATTAGGCCCAAGAGTCATCCCCAGAGTCTCTTCTTGTTGCTCAGATGTGGCCTCTCTCTAAGCTGACATGGCAAGTGAACTCACTGCCTTCCTCCTCTACCTGGCATCAAGGAATTGAGAAAACTTTCTTGACCGAATAGGGGAAGAAAGAAATGAGAAAAAATAAAGTGTCAGTGGCTGAGAGATTTCAAACATAGTCAAGAGGTTATCCTGGAAGTTATTCTCATGCATTATATAGATATCCCCTTTTTAGTTTATGTTGTATTGGAATGGGTGGAGGGAAGTATCTGAAATTGTAGAGCTGTGTTCCAGTAGCCATGTTTCTCAAAGATGACTGTATAATGATGTAGCTTTCACAATGTGACCATGTGATTGTGAAAACCATGTTTCTGATGCTTCTTTAAACTAGGGTATGGACAGATGAGTAAAACATATGGATAAATAATAAACAAATAACAGGGAGAACAAAGGTTAAAATACATTGGGTAGATGGAAATATTAATGGTCAATCAGAGGGTGGTGTAAGGGCTATGGTATATATGAGTTTTTTTCTTTTAAATTTCTTTTTCTGGAGTGAGGTAAATGTTCAAAAAAATGATCATGGTGATGAATACACAACTATGTGATGTTATTGTGAGCCACTGATTGTACATCATGTATGGACTGTTTGTATGTTGTATTATAAATAAAAATATTTTTAAAAATTAAAAAAATGCATTTTGAGAAAAAATGAGTGACTCAAGGATAATTTCTTATAGTGTAAATATCCCATCAACAAGTGAAAAGTTTAGCTTCACTAATAAAAGATGCAAATTAAAAAAACTCAAAAGATGAAACAATCCAAGTACTCAACAACAGACATGTGGCTTAATAAAGTGCTGAATGTACATAATACGATGGAATATTATGTGGTATTAAGATGAAATGACATCCTGAAGCACATGACAAGATGGATGAACCTTGAGGACATAATGCTAAGTAAAATAAGCCACACAAAACAGGATAGATACCGCCTAACTCCATTTTTATGACCATGGCTTATAATAGAGAATATAGGTGAATTAGAGATACTTTGAAGCTAGAGATGGGTGAACGGTTAGCTAATGAGGTTGAACTCAAATGTAAGTGCAAAGATAGAAGTGAAGGCAGTTCACTAGTGGGTCTCTAAGTAATATTACCATATTGAAGGTGAATATGATTGAAAGGGGTTGTATAGACCTATGAGTTCCATTGATTAACACTACAAATATAAATGAGTTCTTGCATGAACTACTTCAAAGGTATGATTCTTGTACAGAGTGTGTTGAAGTTCAGAGTATAGGGAGAAACTGCTATTGCATGCTGTGGGCTATTTTTATTTTCTTTTTCTTGCAATTTTTTTGTATTATCAAACGAGAACAACACACAAACATGAACACTCTTATCATACAAACATTCCATGTATGGTGTACTATTAATGGCTCACAATATCATCACATAGTTGTATACTTATCACCATGATAATTTTTTAGAACATTTGCATCACTCCAGAAAAAGAAGTAAAAGGAAAAAAGAAAAAGCTCCCACACACCATATGCCTTACCCCTCCCTCATTGACCACTAGTATTTCCATCTACTCAGTAGATTTTAACCTTTGCTCCCAATTTTTTTTTCTATACCTCTTACCACTCCCTTTCATTGTTCACTATTTCAATCTATTCAATTTATTTTAACATTTGTTCCCCAATTATTTATTTTTACTCCATATGTTTTACTTATCTGTCAGTATCACAGATAAAAGGAGCATCAGACACAAGGTTTTCACAATCATATAGTCACACTGAAAAAGCCATATCATTATACATCCATCTTCAAGAAACATGGTTACTAGAACACAGCTCTACAGTTTCAGACATTTCCCTCTAGCCTCTCTAATACACCTTAAACTAAAAAGGGGATATCTATAAAATGCATAAGAATAACCTCTAGGATAACCTCTAGACTCTGTTTGAAATCTCTCAGCCACTGCCACTTTATTTTGTGTCATTTCTCTCTTCCCCCTTTTGGTTGAGAAGATTTTCTCAATCTCCTGATGCTGAGTCTCAGCTCATTCTAGGATTTCTGTCCCATGTTGCCAGGGAGGTTTATACCCGTGGGAGTCGTGTCCTGCATAGTGTGGGGGAGGGTGGTGAGTTTGCTTGCTGTGTTGGCTGATAGAGAGATAGGACACATCTGAGCAACAAAAGAGGTTCTCTGGGAATAACTCCTAGGCCTAATTTTTTTTTTTGCATTAAAAAATTTATTGATACAACAACATATAAGCACATACATTCCTAACATACAAACATTCCATACATGGTGTACAATCAATGGCTCACAGTATCATCACACAGTTGTATATTCATCACCATGATCATTTTTTCAGAAAATGTGCATAACTCCAGAAAAAGAAATAAAAAGAAAAAAGAAAAAAACTCATACATACTATACCCCTTACCCCTCCCTCTCACTGACTGGTAGTTCCATCTATCTGATATATATATGTATTTCAATTTTAACATTTGCTCCCCCTGTTATTTATTTATTTTTAATTCATATGTTTTACTCATCTGTTCTTAAGGCCTAATTTTAAGTAGGCTTGGTCTATCCTTTGTGGGGTAAGTTTCATATGAAAAAACCCCAAGATTGAGACTCAGCCTATTGAGTGGGTTGCCCCACTCCTTAGAGAGTATCAGAAATTCTCCAAATGGGGAAGTTGAATTTTCCCCCTTTCTTGCCATTCCCCCAAGGGGACTTTGCAAATACCTTTTTTATTCACTGTTCAAATCACTCTGGGATTTATGGGGGCATCACTCTGGACAAACCTACAAAATCTCATGCCCTATTCAAGGTTCCATGTACTTATGGTGTTCAATTAAACTGTCCATATAAATCATACTAAGAAATGCACTAGTCAAAATATAAATTTTGTACTAAATAAACACCTTTTTGCTTTAGTCACATGCATAAGTTAAAGTTTTAAAATAGGAATCACCATCTATTTCAACACCCTGCAATATTGACATTCTGTTATTCTTCCTCATGTAAAAAAACATTTTTAATTTGCACATTTGGTCACTATCATGGTACACTCTAGGTATACCTAGATTATACCATCTCAGTCTTTATTGTCTATCTTTCCTTCTGGTTTCATTTGTGCCCCCAGCCCTCGTCCCTCTATCATTCTCACATTCAGCTTCATTCAGTGTCCTAACATTATTGTGCTACAATTAGGTAGTATTGTGCTATTCATTTCTGAATTTTTACAATCAGTCCTGTGGTACAATCTATATCTCTTCAGTTCCAATTACCCAAAATCTATCCTATTTCTATCTCTTGATGGCCTCTGTTCTTTCTTTTATTTTATTTTATTTTTTTTACATGGGCAGGCACCGGGAATTGAACCCGGGTCCTCTGGCCTGTCAGGCAAGCATTCTTGCCTGCTGAGCCACCGTGGCCCACCCATGGTGTTCCAGTTTGCTAGCTGCTGGAATGCAATATACCAAAAATGGAATGGCTTTTAAAAGGGGGAATTTAATGAGTTGCAAGTTTACAGTTCTAAGGCCGAGAAAATGTCCCAATTAAAACAAGTCTATAGAAATGTCCAATCAAAGGCATCCAGGGAAAGATACCTTGGTTCAAGAAGGCCGATGAAGTTCAGGGTTTCTCTCTTAAGTGAGAAGGCACATGGTGAACATAGTCAGGGCTTCTCTCTCAGCTGGAAGGGCACATGGCGAATACGGCATCATCTGCTAGCTTTCTCTCCTGGCTTATGGTTTCATGAAGCTCCCCGGGAGGCATCTTCCTTCTCCATCTCCAAAGGTCACTGGCTGGTGGACTCTCTGCTTTGTGGTACTGCAGCATTCTCTGCTCTCTCTGAATCTCTCATTCTCCAAAATATTTCCTCTTTTATAGGACTTCAGAAACCAATCAAGACCCACTCAAGTGGGTGGAGACATGTCATCCCCTAATCCAGTTTAACAACCACTCTTGAATAAATCACATCATCAAGGGAGATAATCTCATTACAGTTTGAAACATGCAGTATTGAATAGAGATTATTCTACCTTTATGAAATGGGATTTATATTAAAACACGGCTTTTCTTAGGGGGCATGCTTCCTTCAAACCAGCACACATGGCCTCTGTTCTTAACTGAAATTCTCTACATTCATTCATTAATGTTAGTTCTTATCAATAAGACCATACAGTATTTGTCCTTTTTCTGGCTAATCTCGCTCAGCATAATATCCTCAAGGTCCATCATATTGTATATGTTTTATACGTAATTTTCCATCATATGTATATACCACAGCTTGTTTAGCCACTCGTCTGTTGATGGACATTTGGGCTGTTTCCATCTCTTGGTGATTATAAATAATGCTGCTATAAACGTTAGTGTCCAAATGTTCATTCATGTCCTTGCCCTTATTACCTCTGAACAGATACCTAGCAATGGTATTGCCAGATCATATGGCAATTCTATTCTTAGTTCCTGAGGAACCACCAAACTGCCTTCCACAGCAGTTGTACCACTTTACATTCTCACCAACAGTGAATAAGTGTGCCTCTTTCTCCACATCTTCTGGCCACTCTAGTGGGTGTCAGACATCTCACTGTGGCTTTGATTTGCATTTCCCTAAAAGCCAGGGAAGTTGAGCATCTTTTCATGTGCCTTTTAGTCATTTGTATTGCCTCTTCTGAGAAGTGTCTGTTTACGTCATTTGCCCATTTTGTAATTGGGTTGTTTGTCTTTTTGTTGTTGAGTTGAACAATCTCTTTATATATTCTGGATACTAGATCCTTATCTGATATATCGCTTCCAAATATCGTCTCTCAATGTGTAGACTGTCTTTTTACCATCTTGACGAAGTTCTTTGATGCACAAAGTGTTTAATTTTGAGGAGTTCCCATTTATCTATTTCTTTCTTCAATGCTTGTGCTTTCGGTGTAAGACCTAGGAAACCACCTTCTATTATAAGATTTATAGGATCTTTCCCTACATTTTCTTCTAAAAGTTTTATGGTCTTAGATCTAATGTTTAGGTCTTTGATCCATTTTGAGTTAATTTTTGTATAGGGTGTGACATATGGATCCTCTTTCATTCTTTTGCATGTGGATATCCAGTTCTTCAGGCACCATTTATTGAAAAGACTTTTCTGTCCCAGGTGAGTTGGCCTGACTGCCTTATCAAAGATGAATTGCCCATAGATGAGAGGGTCTATATCTGAACACTCTATTCAATTCCATTGGATAGTATATCTATCTTTATGCCAGCAACATGCTGTTTTGACCACTGTAGCTTCGTAATACACCTTAAAGTCAGGTAGTGTGAGACCTCCCACTTCATTTTTCTTTCTCAGGATATTTTTAGCTATTCGGGGCACCCTGCCTTTTAAGGGCTATTTTTAACAGGAAAACATCAGGAGTATCACAGCAACAG
Organism: Tamandua tetradactyla; assembly: GCF_023851605.1. Classification (NCBI taxonomy): domain Eukaryota; kingdom Metazoa; phylum Chordata; class Mammalia; order Pilosa; family Myrmecophagidae; genus Tamandua; species Tamandua tetradactyla. The sequence continues at coordinate 17,443,933 of NC_135348.1, read as the reverse complement.
TTGGGGCAAATAATAGGGAGTAGGGACAAGAGTTAAGAGGAGGTTTAGATTTCTAGTTTGGTGAGGTTATTGGTTATCTTTCTCTTGGGAACAATGAAATTATCTAAAATTGAGAGTGTTGATGGACTGTGGACTTTGCACATTATATATGGGTGGATGAAGGATGCACTGACTGAGAAGCAGATTGGTGAATGATAGGATATACATATGATTGAATACCATGCTGCTACAAAAAGGAACAAAGCTTTGAGGCATGCAGCATTATGAATGAAACTGTGGGATATTTGGTGAGGCAAAATAAGCCAGAAACAAAAGAGCAACTATTGTATGATTTCCTTTAGAAAATCCTCATAAGAAAATAAAGACCTAGAGTGTAAGCTCTTATAGTAGTCACTTTTAGCCTGGAGTGTTAATTAGTCTGGAGTGTTAATTAATCTTGACAAAATCCCTTGGTGGATGGGAGAAAAAGTATGGAACTATTAAATTTTACCACCAGGGAAATCCCTGATACTGTGTCAAACATTAGGGACACCCAAATCAATAGGCTAAGCCCTTGATCTTGAGGCTTGCTCTTGTGAAGCTGATGTACGTGGCGGAGAAGCTTAACCTATCTATAGGTATACTTAAGAGTTACTTCTGGGGGACCTCTTTTGTTGCTCAGATGTGATCTCTTTCTCTCTCTATGTCCAACTCTGCAAGTGAAATCATTGCCCCCCCCCCCCCTACATGGGACATGACATGCATGGGTGAATGTCTCCCTGGCAGTGTGGAGATGACTCCCAGGGATGAGTCTGGCCCTGGTGCAGTAGGATCAACAATGCCATCCTGACAAAGAGGGGGAGAAGAAGTGTAACAAAGAAGGTGTCAGTGGCTGAAAGAGTTCAAATAGAGTCAAGAGGCTACTCTAAAGGTCACTCTTGTGCAGTCTTCAGTTAAACACTGCTACCTATCATAACTTGACAAATCACAACCAAATCCATTTCAGTCAATCCTAAAGAATACTTAGGGCAATATAAGATTCTACAAAGGTTCCAAGTACTAGGGTAACTTTCCAGAAATCTACAAGCTCCAGATAGGTCCCTAGACAAGACAAGTCCTGAAACCTAGAAGGGCCAGTCTCTCCAGAACATCAAGCTAGTTTCATCTCCCTACCTCATATTATTGACAGCCCTTTCCAACATGAAAAATTTAGAATGGGAATAGCCTAAACACCCCTAAAGAGTGGGAGAAAGATCAAAGATGATGGTGGAGTTATACAGAGAAGGGAGGGTTTAACAAACAAGTATGATTGCTGAATTATTATAGTGATATTTCTTTTAGTCTCCAGTATCTTAGAGCAGCTAGAAGTAAAAACCTAAAATTATGGAACTGTAACCCATACTAAACTCTGAAATCTGTTCTATAACTAATGTGGCAATGTGCTCTGAAATTCATTGCTTTTTTGTATATATGTTATTGTTCACAAAAAAAGAAGATAAATTCAATTGTGATGATGGAAAAAAATATTTATTTCTTCTAGCCTCCAATGTTCTGGAGCAGCTAGAAGTAAATATCTGAGATGATGGTACGGTAGCCCATGGCTGACTCTGGGATCTGTCCCCTAACTACTTGTTGAAGAGTGCTTTGAAAACTACTGCTTTTTTCTTTCTTTGCTTTGTATATATGTTATATTATACAATAAATTTTTTTTTAAAATCAAGGAAACTGGTATCTGGAAGTATTAATTAATTGTAGAGGACAGGGTTAAGAGACTAACAGAAAAAGAAATGCAAAAACTCAAAAGAGAAAATGGTATCACAGTATCTAACAAAGACATATTTCTTTTTTGACTTTCTGGCAGGTTGCAAAATAATGTGTATCAAATACAATGCATGTATTACAAAACCATCTGTATGTTGTCCATATACTCTGTGAGTCCCAGACCTACAAAACTTGACAATGATTAGCTTCATAGCAAATTCTAGTTTGGAAAAGTGTTTTTGTTTGCTAAATGCTGCCCGAATATACCAGAAAAGGAACAGCCTTTAAAAAGGGAATTTATTAAGTTATAAGTTTACAGTTCTAAGGCCATAAAAATGTCTAAGCTAAGATATCCAAATAAAGATACCTTGACTCAAGAAGGAGTGATGTCTCATGGGAAGGCACATGGCTGGGTCCTTGTTCTTGGTTCCATTGCTTCCAGGTTCTGATGCCAGTGGTTTCCTCTCTTTGTGTCTCTGGGCCTTCACTTAGCTCCTACAGGCCACAACTTTGGATTCTGGCTTGCTAGCATCTCATGGGGAGGCACATGGCTACATCTGCTGGGCTCTGCAGCTCTAAATATTTGTGTCTAGGTATCTGCTCTCTCTGTTGGCACTCCAAGCATCTTCAAATATTTGCATCTCTATTGGCTTTGAGCTTTCTCCAAAATGTTTTCTCTTTTAAAGGACTCCAGTAAACTAATCAAGACTCACCTTGAAAGGGCAGAGTCACATCGCCATCTAATCATAAGGCCACACCCACAACTGGGTGTGTCACTCCCATGGAAGTAATCTAATTAAAACAAAATACCCACAGTGGAATGAGTCAATCTCCATGGAAACAATCTAATCAAAGGTTCTCATCCTACAATATTGAATTAGGATTAGAAAATCAAGGCTTTTCTGGGTACATAACGATTTCAAACAAGCACAGAAACCAAAAAAAAAAAAAAAAAAAAAACCAAAAAACCCCACCAAAAACACACCTGTTTGCTGACATGTCAGAATATAATTTTACTTCCTTCAACAAAGCTAATGAGACTATTAGATTTATTATAAAATTCTGAAATTAAAACTTATTCTGTTTACTATAAAGGGTTATTCAAAGTCCAAATCAAGTGTGTAAAACCAGTTTTGTAAACTATAAAGTAGTATATAATGTAATTAGAAAGAAAGGGCAAATAGACTTGGATTTTGGAAATATAATTAAAATTTTTTGCTACTTAATTCCTGTGTGAAATTTGTCTATCAGCCCTTCTGAGTTTCTAGAAAATTTGGAATACTTTTTCTACCAGCCTCACAAGGACACTGTGAGGCTCAAATGAGTAATATGTGGAAGCAATTTATAAAATGATAAAATTATACAAACTTAAGTTATTATTTTTATGCATTATTGTGTATGATCATCACACCTAAAATACTACTATATTAAAAAATGTTTAGGAATGACTTTTTTACTGGTTAAAGTTGCTGTTGAATATCATTACAGACTTTTAAGCAGAATTATTGATAGTTTCAGTTAAAAATGGTTTAAACACTTTAATGTGAAGTATTTATCTGAATACAATCCACCACTATACAAACAATAGAGCATTATTTTACTTCATGCAATGTTTTGCACATAGAAACCAAGATTCATGATTAACCATTTAGGGTGACACTAATAAATGATATAATATGCAGTAAATATGTCTACCAAGTAAATTAAAGAACTTCTACATTCTATGCTGCAGCTGAAACAAAGTAGGATTTGATTTAAAATCCTTAAAAACAGAGGACTGTTTAATTCTAAATGTGGGTAAAAAGTTATATTCCTTAACTAAAAAAGAGTAATCAGGTCCCTATAAGACTCCCAGCTTTCCACAGACACATGCCCACTTAGGAGATCATAGGTTAGGTTTTAAAACATAATATATTGTAATAACATAAATAATTTATCAGATTGTAAAACAATACCTCTTTTAAAGGAACTTTGAGAGTATCATATCGGTTTAAAATTTTTGTTATACAGCGATCTAAAAGTGCTTCTCTGTTGGTTCCCCATATGCATACCATCTGATTTAAAAATCGCAAGTATTTGGTCACATCACAACCATCTGACTTCAAAAATCATTTAAGTCTATAACTTGATAAATTTCCTTTATCTTGCTGTCATACTGAGTAGCATTTGAAGTCATGCCAATTATTAGAAATAACACGACATTTCACTACTAGCATAGTCACTAACTTCTTATATATAAGTGGTTGATAATAATAGGTTGACTTTCTGGCCCAGTTGGTTTTTGTACTCCATTGAACACTGATCCTCTCATCAAGGTAGTAAATACTATGAATTTTTTCTCACTTCCCTCTGCTTGATTGGAAGGAAGTCCTAAAAGGTATACAATAATAACTGTTGCTTTTCAAAAATTGGTCATAGTCATTCACAGGCTCTATTTCTTCTGTGCCAGAGTAACTCATGATGTGACCAAATGAAAATACAAAGCACTTTTACTGATGGTTTTTATTATTTTTTAAAGTGCTAAAATTTCAAAGACCTTAATTGTCTAAAGGATGTAAATAGACGTAAACTCCCCAGATCAGTTTTCTAAAAAGGAAGTTCAGATATTGAAAACAACTTCAAGTTGTGGAATGCTGGGAAACCTCAGGAGCAGACAAGGCAACTTGTGTACAATCACCAGAGACAGGGAGACTGATTCTGAGCAAAGGTATTAGGTTGCCTTACAGACAGGGAAGAAAGAGCCCAAGTCAGTTGGGTAAACGAAACTTAAAATCATAATACAAAGGTAAGTTTAATATATATATATATAATACAGAAAAAAAACTGCCACATTCACATGATGAAAACAATAGAAAAATATCTTCAAACAGAAGACAATAATGGTACAAGTATGACTAGCATGTACCTTAACTATCACTGAAGGAACCAAAAAAAGCTAGATTCAGTATATAAGTTCACCAAAATAATTTCTTAGCTATTCTTAGTACCTATCGAGCAACAATAATTTTTAAATATTTTAATTAATTTATACATTAATAAAAGTCACTAGTAATGAGCAATAGATTTAAATACATACTGGATCAAATGTATCATTGCATGTCTCCATATAAAAATTCCACAATTAGAAACATTACCAGCATCTAAAAATTCAAATATCAAGTTTGTATTAGAAAAAAATGAAGGTTGTTAGTTGGTAAAAACGGATGGAAGACAGCCATAATGAATTTTAGGTTACAGGTTTAATTCTACACTGAGAAAAGTATATTTTTTGGTTAAAGACCATGTTCTTGGCAAATGGAGTCACGTATCTACGCATGAAAAGGGTATTAGATTAGAGGTGATTCAAAGCCACCAAAAAGCAAAATAAAAAAACAGCAATGCTGGAAACATAACTCACAGCATATGTCCTGATGGTAAGTGAGAAGTGTTATTTTGTTTGTGAGTAACAGCTTCAGCTGAACACTATCTCTAGGAAGATACGCTAGACTTCTTGATTTTGTTTTCTAACCTATCCACATATCACTGCATGTTATCTTGCCAAGGCAGCACTGATGAAATCAAACAGAAAGTAAACTTCAAAATCCAAACACAGGAAAACAATAATGATGAGAACACAAAAATAAGGGATCATAACTCTACTCCTCAATAGCACAGGATGAAAGCCAGTGTTAGTGTCACAAGGGTCATTTAACTTTATTCTGAACTACTTGTGACTAACCCTCAGGAGAGGTAGAGTTTTTCTTTCCCCTTCATCATTATTCTTCTCTTGAAATAAATGCAAATTTAAAATATTCCACTTAAGACAGATCTGAAGTCCATCTACATCAAGATCATCTACAGAACCTGTTTAAAACATGATTACAGGGCTTATTCCCCAAACTTTTAGAAACTATTTTAAGAAGTCTGGTGTAGGACCATGGAATCTGCATTTTTAAATAAACTTATTAAAAGTTTGAGAACACTAGGCTAAAAGAAAACATGCCTTTTATATAAAATGTAAGTATTAACAATATAAAAGGAAAATAAAATATCTTTTCTTATTTTCTATTTGTTTATTTATCCTAATTAAATACATTTTGTTTTTTTAGCACAGAACTTTATACTTCTCTTTAGGAAAATAATTCCATAAGCTAAATTTAACTGGTCCTAATATGACATTCTCTACATAGAGATTCCCTTTTGGTATATCATTTATGCCTAGCTTTAAAGCTGCTATTTTTTTCTAAAACAACTTAAATTTCTTCATAGAATTTTTTAATTAAAATGATAATGGGGTGTGGCTTCCTTTTTAATGAGATATTGCATACCACAATACTCACCGTGTTAAAGTGTACAATTCAGTGATTTTTATCATATTCACAAAGTTTTTACAATCATCCCACCACTAATTCCAGAGCATTTTTTTTCTCCCCCCAAACAAACCTGTACCTATTTGCAGTCACTCCCAATCCCCCTACCCCCTAACTTTGGCAACCTCTGAATCTGTTTCGAAGTTCTGTGGTTTTACCTATTCTGGATATTTCATATAAATAGAATCATATAATACTTGGTATTTTGTGTCTAGATTCTTTCAAGGTTTATCCATATTTTAGTATCTATCGGTTCTCTTAAAAAAAAATATTTTAATTGAGAGATCTTCATGCACCATACAGTCCATCCAAGGTATACAATCAGTGGCTCACAATATCATCACATAGTTGTATATTCATCACCATGATCATTTTTACAACATTTGCATCACTCCAGAAAAAGAAATAAAAAGAAAAAAGAAAAAACATTCCATATCCCCTACCTCTGCATCTCATGGACTGCTAGAATTGCAGTGTACCCAATTTTTTACCCCTTATCTCTTCCCCCTGATATAAGGGGATATAAATAGATATTTATATATTTGTCCTTATTTTTTACTCATCTGTCCATAGCTTGGATAAAGGTAGCATCAGCCACAAGACTTTCACAATCGCACAGTCACACTGTACAAGCTATGTAGTAAACCCCAAGATTGAGGGCTTGGCTTATTAAATTGGTTGTCTATGTATCAGTTCTTTATTCCTTTTTATGGCTGAATAAAATTCAACAGTACAGATATGTCATATTTTATTTATCCATTTAACATTTGATGGGCTTTTGGGTTGTTTCTACTTCTCGGCTATTTTGAATAAAGCTACTATGAGCCACAGCGCACACGTTTTTGTGTGGACATATATTTTCAATTCTCACGGATATATGTCTAGGAGTGGAATTGCTGCATTACATAGTAATTCTATGTTTAACTTTTTGAGGAACTATCAAGATGCTTTTCAAAGAGGGTGAACCATTTTACATTCCTATTAACAATGTATGAGCGTTCCAGTTTCTCCACATCCTCAGCAACATGTGATATTTTCTTTGTTGGTTTTTTTTTTAATTTAAATTATAGCCATCCTAGGGGGTGTATATGATAACGCGTTGTGGTTTTGTTTGCATTTCCTGATGACTAATGATGTTGACAAATTTTCTAGTCCTCTTTGGCTATTTGCATATTGTCTTTAGAGAAATGTCTATTCAAATCCTTTGTCCATTTTTCAATTGGTTTCTTTTTTATTGTTGAATCGTAAAAGTTTTTTACATAGACTTTGCTAGACTTTATCATATATAAGAGTCGCAAATATTTTCTCCCATTCTGTGAGTTGTCTTTTCACTTTCTTGATAATGTCCTTTACAGCACAAAAGTTTAAACATTCATGAAGTCTAGTTTCTCAATTTTTAATTTGGTGACTTGTGCTTTTGGTATTAGAACTAAGAAGCCATTGACTAATCGGTTGATTTATCACTTCTAGTCACCATTTTTATGCCTCGTAAAATGAGTAACATTTTATAAATTAATTTAATAAAAATTATCACTAGCCAAATTCTAAAACTATAAATAACCTATAAATTTATGAGTTTGTCTTTGTTCCTTCAATATCTGCTAAATATTTTATATATCTAAAAATTAATTCTGAGAATTTTCAGGGTAATATTTTTTCCAAGGTGTTCCAAATCATAAACCTGGTTGAATATGTTTTTTCATTTGTCAAATAGTGATAATAATGACTGTTATTAATCTTAAGGTCCTCATAGTCCAATGAAATACTTAAAAAACAAAACAAAACACTACAATAACCAGGTATCATCTGATAGACTTTCTCCATTCTGGGCCAACTAGGGTGAGCAAAAAAGAGAAAGGATTGGGAGAGGACATGTAGATATCACAAGTTTATTAGGTATAAAATTAATAGTTCCTCAAGCATTTAAGAACAACATCACTGATGATCTATGTATTAGGTGTCAAAACTGAGAGAGGTCTCTAAAGATGGTTTCTTGTTTACTGAAGCCATGTGACTGAAAAGGTTGTATTCTAAGTGCACTGCAGAGAAATATCAATATAATTACCCTTGTTTGCTTAATGGTTTAAAATTAGTTAAGGTCTTGATGGTCTCACTTTGCTATCTATGATCTGTTTTGTTTCCCCCAAGACAATTCAGGTGATTTCATATTCTTTCTCTATGAAGTTCCAAAAATAACAATTCTCAATGAAATAAATGAAAAAATAAAAATATAATTTACAGCCATTGATAAAAGAACTGAAGGCAACTAATTTAACAAAGTTTAAGGGGGCTAGGGCTGGAAGGTAGCCTTGAAGTCTGGTTTTCTGCCAGCAGACATTTGCTAGGGACTAACTACATAGGTAATTATTTATTACCTAGGTATTTTATGAAAATCTGCCATTCAAGTATCATACCACTCGTGTATGACAGAAATGTATCAGGAAGACGCATATAAATAAAATGCATATGAAAGACGAAGAGCATTATTACTGTATCCCCCAGTGCTTACAGTATAGAATAAGCTTAACAAAATGCAGATAGCAATTGTTAATTTCCTGAGGGTAGACATTGAAAAAATATATTTAAATTAGGGTAGACAACTATCAAAAAGAATTTCTAAATGCTAATATTGCTAGTACCTACACACTCACCTCCAGGAAAGGAGGAGGCATTACATTCTGATAGGGGTAATACCGGCAGCTTAAAAAGCAAATTCTACATTTGTAATAATATATATCTAGGTTTACTGTTTTCTTAATACAGACATTAAAGAATAGTGTGCAGTTTTTATTTACATCTAAAAGATTGTGTAATACTGATATAAAGCTGTCTTTCCCAACAGAATTTTAAACTCAGAATATTTACTTAGGAATGTGAAAAGTGGATCTTCATTTCCCATCCTGTCACTCACCTCCCCTTATACTCAGAAAAGGAATAGAGTGGCTATGACTCCTTGTAGCTAAGGCTACAAAATGCTGTGTAATAACTTGTGCGCTGCTGTTTCTTTTAATCATAAACCTGACGTTAAACCTCATATATTAAATACAAACAAAAACACGTATAGAGAATTAAGAAGAGAGAGGTATTTTGTAACTTTAAAATATAGACCTAACTGTAGAGGAAGAGTAAAGCAATATATATTTTGGTTGAACAGGTTTATAGAAAAAGGTTACACACTAGTTAAATTTACTAGATGTCATCTATTTTCTTTTTCTAAGAAGAAAGCACTAAAATAGAGAGGAGAGGGAGGAAACCCGAGCTTTAAATGACTTATTTCAATTGATTACTACAATATGATTTTTTTCATGTTTTTCTTTTGCAGACATTTGGAATTGTCCTATAGACATCATCAGTAGTTAATGATTGAGGCTGCAGAATACTGTTACTATTCTGAATTCAATTTTCAAATTAGATGGTACTATCTTATTTTGCAATCCTGGGACACAAATCTTAGATTATAATTTTCTAGAAGTTTTTTACAGATCATTTCTTGCAAGATGACGCGCTAACATTCATAGAATATTAAGAAGGGGGTTAGTTTGGAAAATAACTCAAATTGTATATTCATATCCTTCTTGACAAAAGTAATCTTATGAAAGTACCTTCTGTTTTCTTTATAAAATATTTGCTGGGAATACTTTTTACCTCTTCCCATGTTATGGATCATTTTAAACAAGTAGTCTTGTGTTAATACAAAATTACAACTCTTTGTGGAACAATAACAACAAAATAAACTTATAATAGAGAATCTGCATTATATTCTTAGAGAAATAGGTAAATTAAGGTATAAAAAATGTTTTTTCGTTGATCTGGTTGAAATATTGAGCACACTCTTAGTTTTGTTTACTATTTTATTTTCTGCAAATATTTGTCTAACTCCTTGTGTCATCTATTACACTAAAAGGCAGAAAGAAAAATAAGTAGGAAGATTAAGAATAGAGTACAAGAAAAATAAAAGAAGATTCTAGAAATGAATAAGGAGGAGAAAGAAAATAAGGAAAGGAGAGAAGAGGGGTAAATTGGCTTAGGCAAGCTCTCTCGGGACAGTGTGCTGAGTTACTGGACCAGAAATGAGGGGTTGAAAGCTGCTACTGAAAATGCTACTTAAGTGCTTGGTGTCTGTTGAAAAAAGAGGGAGGAGAGGTTTGAGGCTGAAGATGCCAAGTACATTTCCAGCCAGCAGAGTAAAAAGGAAGCATTAACAGTAGCCTCAGGGGAAGCTAAGCATTCTATCCCTAGAGCCAGAGGGCAAATGTGGTAATAGCAGTGAGTAGCAGCTGGATAAAAGGATAAAGAAATACAGGAGCCACAGGAAAACTGGCAGCTTTAGACATATAAAGCAGTCTCTGCCTTGTCTTGATACCTAGAAGAACAAACTACCTGGAAATAACACTGTCATCTTTCTGCTGCAGATGGGTTACTGATCAGCAAGGAGGATGTAATAAGAGACTAAAATTTACTTTGCAAAATGATATTAATCAGGGGCCTGTGTGGAACAGTAGCTCTCCTGAAAAGACACATCTAATTTACTTTCAATGTTTAATGCTCTTAAAATAAAAAGCAGCATTCTATGTATCTAAACAATATTCAAAAATATTTTAAATGTAGAGAAATACTTAAAATATTTTTAATGGTATATTTCATTTTATACTTTTGTGAATGAATTACCATAACGAATCACTTCAAAAACAAGATTCTCTTATTTTCCTTTATAAAGGCAGTAATTTTAATGTTAAGAAGTATTTCTGTAAGATATTAAGGTGATGTGTGGTCCAGGACCTGAATCAATAAAGGAACTGAAACTTGAGAGAGAGACAATGAATGTGATTAGTAGTCTTACTCTCAGCTACCAGCAGTTTTGCCCAAGCTTTGTTAATGGGAGGCTCAATAATGAATGGATTCACCGATGAATTCTTATGGCACACAGAGTCAGTGTTGTTTGGCAACAAATGTGGGACAAGATAAGACCTGGACTTCTATTCTAGTCCAGATATATATATATATTTTTGCCAATGGATGAGGATAGATGTATGGAGTATGTGCAACTGAAATCAACATGTATTCAATAAAGAGTTTCTAATATTTCAAATGCTTAGAAATATACAAAGTCCTGTACCACTACATTGCATTTTGACTGGAAATTTTACCTTATACTTTGACACTTTAGTTTATTACATCATTATTATAATTTGTTTTATTTTCACACAAATTAAATAGAGGTAGCTTCCTTCTGCAAGAGGTTAAGTTCTTTCTACAATTGTTACATAAAGTTGGACTTAAGTACGAACTGTCCATTTTCTTGATAAAGAATCACAGTACGTATTTTTCTTGAAAGTGCCTAAGCCATCCATTAAAAAGGAAAATGACAGAACATACTATTCTTGAACTTAGACTTTTATCATCTTTTCTGAGAACTGAGAATAGTTAATTTATCTCTCCAATGTGCTTTTCATACTTGAGACCACCTTTTCTGAGAAAGGTAAACTAATCTTACTGGGAACATCTGCTCACTCCCTACACTACACTATCTGCCACGTTCCCTCATATGTGACTTACCTGTGCTGCTCGGATAACCTTTAGAAGCTTATAGTAACCTGAGATCTAAGGAGTGACCTTTCACTAAATATAAATAAAGCTTTCTCAACTGTTTTCTGGTGGTCTTACTCTAGAACCCTCAATTTCTTTCTTTCCACAAATATTTATTTTTCCACAGGCACTGGGGATATAAAACAGACAAAAATTTCTTCCTCAAGAAATTCAAATTCCTTCTCTTATTTTCTTCTGTCTTTAATGCCTTTATTCTTCTGAGATGGTCTCAGGAGAAGAAAGCAAGGGAAGACGAAGACAGTTCTGATAGAGTAAGATAATAGTAACAAGGCTAAATCCATGTTCCACCAGAGCCTTTTCAGTCAAAACCAGAATTTTTCTCCTGGTGTATTCTATAATATCATTTTCTTGTTTTGTTATTTTGTAGCAAAAATTACTACTAATTTTCTCCCATTATCTATTTCTGCATCCTTCCTTTTAGTAACAGACCAACACTCCCTTGCAGTTTTAGGGAACCCAGCTTGATCTACATTTTCCGAACTCCCAAACATGCAGCTGCAGTGACCATACAACTAAATTCCAAAAATTAGAATATGGGCAGAAATCAATTTTCTAATTACAGCCTTTTAAAAGACACTCCTTGTCCTCCTCTTACTCTTGTCTCTTTTTTCCAAGAGCTAGAATGTGGACACGAGGGCTGACTGCAAAAGAACAACCCTGGGCAATGGTGGAACAAGACAGACAGAATCTGGTCCCCTAATAACATTATGGATTAGATTTACCCTAATTCCTAGGGTTGCCTGCCAACTCAGACTTTTACTTAAGAAATAAACCTTACATCACCATTTAAACCACTAATATTTGATGTGTGTGAAGCTTAAAACCATAAAGCTGGCAGTAAAAAGGTTATATTTAGAGAATCAGGATACCTGTGCATAGTCTAAAAAGGGCATCTGACTAGAATATGCTCTGAAAGAATATTTCACTTTCAAACATGTAATGCATTTCTTAGGGTGGGACAGAAAAAAAATGACTGGAGAGTATATCACATGTTAACAAGTAGTTATGGAATTCCTACTATAGGCCAGGCAACATGTTATATGCTGTGATAGGTGCTGGGTACACAATTTACAGGCAATTCTTCATTGAATGTTCTGTACAGTGAGAGATTCAGTCCTAGGGAATTCTCTAAAACATAATTTGTCAATAATTATTGTTTAAGAGCCCACCATGCCAGGTAATGCGCTAGGCACTAGAAATAGTGAATTCATTTAACCTAAATTTTCTCCTCCTCTTAGTTTCACTCCACTTCTTTAGTTCAGGCTCTCAGAATTTCTTGTTTTATCTCACACCCTTCTAATTAGTTTCCTTACCTTCAGTTTTTTCCCTTTCCAACTCATTTTTATCAGAATGACACAGGAATCCAGAAGTAAGAGTCTGATTGTAACTCTTCTTTTTAAAGAAAATTTTAGATGTCTTCTCATTGCCTACAGGTTAAATTTCAAAATACTTAACATGTGCTTTCCAGCCTTGTTCCTTATCACTTCCATCCATTCTTTACTTCAGCTACATTAAATTGTTCACTATTCATCCATCACACCTTGGTATACTTTGTTTCTTCTGCCTGAAATGTTTATCTTCAGATGGTCAACTTGTCTTTCCATACCCAGCTCAAATGTCTCAAATATCTTCATTCTTTGAATTAAGTTAGTTTCTCTGTCATCCATGCTATGCTTTATCACATCCTGTGATATCTGTATCTTTCTAGAATTGAGCACAGTGCTTGGCACATGGTAGGCATCAACAAATATTTGCTGAAATATCAGACATTTAGAAGCAATGAAAGAAATGTGCTGAATTTTTAAAAAATTGCATTTATCTACTAGCAATGTATACATTATAAAATCTTTCCCTCGCACCTCAACAACTATAGATCTTGAATTTATAATCTATTTCTTTATGGCATCATCAATTTCAAGTTGTCTGTAACCACTCATTTCTTTGGAGTTGGACTGTAGAGTCTATCAGCCAGTGCCAGATTAGGATTATTTGATTAATAAATTAAAGATGCCTTTACATAAAGAATAGGCCAAACACATTTTCATAGGATATTAAATAACTTCAGATGCCCCTATAAGAAACTTAGCAATAGGGTTCACCTATTAATTTTCTCTATTGAATGTATTTCCACTTAAAAAAAAAAAAAACTTACCTATTATTATTTTATGTTACCACAGTAGGTAAGATACAATCTCCTGTATATAATAATTCCCTTGCCTTAGTTACCACATGATCATTCAGTATTATAACCCTTCTAAATCTGTCATATTGCTTAAAAATTATTTCAGTTATTTGTTGCCATGAACAGTTAAGTAACTTAACCATGGTTACAAGTAGCTAACGCTAAAGGTCTGGGACTAATCTCCAAATATTTTATGCATGAATACATATGCATTCATACATGTTCATGCATACATCATGCAATTTTAAAAAATTACTGAGGTAACTGATATGGAACTACACATTGCCAAGTTCACTGCATATGCTATTTACATTACTTAAGTTTACTTGAATAGAGCCATAAGTCTATTGGTGAATATTCACTGAAACCATACTAAGTCTAACCTACCATCTATAAACAATCATAGGGGAAAAATAAGGCTAATAGGTGGTAAGTAAAATAAATGGTAGAGTAAAGAGAGTCATAGCAAAGTACAAAGTTCAACGGGATTTCACTGGGAATATAAAAACAGGCAGGATTGAGGTGAGATTTAAATTTGTTTTGTTTGGGTCTTGAGGTAGACCGAGGATCAATAGATAGAAGCGACAGGAAGATTTCACACAGTTTAAGAGCTGCTTAAAATAGAATGTAGGTGTTCTAGTTTGCTAGCTGCTAGAATGCAACAGACCAGAGAGAGACTGGCTTTTAATAAAAGAGGATTTATTTCATTAGTTCTTCAGAGGAAAGGCAGCTAACTTTCAACTGATGTTCTTTCTTTCTTTTTTTTTTATTAATTAAAAAAATTAACAAACAAAACATTTAGAAATCATTCCATTCTACATATATAATCAGTAATTCTTAATATCATCACGTAGTTGCATATTCATCATTTCTTAGTACATCTGCATCGATTTAGAAAAAGAAATAAAAGACAACAGAAAAAGAAATAAAATGATAATAGAGAAAAAAAAACTATATGTACCATACCCCTTACCCCTCGCTTTCATTTACCACTATTTCAAACTGAATTTATTTTAGCATTTGTTCCCCCTATTATTTATTTTTATTCCATATGTTCTACTCTTCTGTTGATATAGTAGCTAAAAGGAGCATCAGAGTAGGTTTTCACATTCACAGAGTCTCATTGTGAAAGCTGTATTATTGTTCAATCATCATCAAGAAACATGGCTACTGGAACACAGCACTACATTTTCAGGCAATTCCCTCCAGCCTCTCCACTACATCTTGAACAACAAGGTGATATCTACTTAATGCGTAAGAATAACCTCCACGATAACCTCTTGACTCTGTTTGGAATCTCTCAGCCATTGACACTTTGTCTCATTTTACTCTTCCCCCTTTTGGTCGAGAAGGTTCTCTCAGTCTCTTGATGTTAATTCTGATGTTCTTTCTTAACGGGAAGGCACAGGGTGATCTCTGCTGGCCTTCTCTCCAGGCCTCTGGGTTCCAACAACTTTCCCCAGAGTGATTTCTTTCTGCATCTCCAAAGGCCTGGGCTGAGCTGTGAGTGCCGAGATGAGGTATGCTGAGCTGCTTGGGTTGTGCTACATTGAGCTTTCTCATTTAAGCATCAGTCTATTAAATCAAACATCATTCATTACAGCAGGTACACCTCTTAGCTGACTGCAGATGTAATGAGCAACAGATGAGGTTCACGTACCATTGGCTCAAATCCACAGCAACAGAACTAGGTACCTTCACCTGGCCAAATTGACAACTGAATCTAACTACCACATATCCATCCTTTGTCAACTTGGCAACTACACGCATCACCTTAAACAATTATAAGGTGCAAAAAATTCTCTTCTGGCTGTGGGTCTATGAATCTCAAAACAAGTTATCTGGAGCCAATATGCAAAGGAGGACATTCACAGGATACAGGTTTTCATTTCCATAGGGAGAAATTGGAAGGAACACAGGGGTTACAAGACCCAAACAGTTCTGAAAACTTGAAGGGCAAAGACCATTGGATTTCAAAATCTGAAAGTCATTTATCCTTCAGCTTTAGAGTGGCAGTCCCATCCTTTCCAAGGGCCTATGCAATGGCCTGCTGCTTTCCGAATCAACCTCGGGGGACATTGAGGAGACCACCTTTTTCTCAGCTCCACTCTCTCCACGTATTGGGGCCACACCTGGGCTCTCTGCCATTTCAGGGGCACATGCTCAACCCCTCCATGTGGTGGCAGCCAGGCTCTCCCCAGTCCCCCAAGGAGCGTGCTGTAACTTCTGCAAGGCCTGAGGCTGCAAGACTCTTCCACTAGCAGCTCAGCATATCTCGTCTCAGCATTCACAGCTCAGCCCAGGTCTTTGGAGATGCAGAAAGAAATCACTCCAGGGAAAGTTGTCGGAACCCAGAGGCCTGGAGAGAAGGCCAGCAGAGATCACCCTGTGCCTTCCCACATAAGAAAGAACCTCAGTTGAAAGTTAGCTGTCTTTCCTCTGAGGAATTAATGAAATAAATCCCCTTTTATTAAAAGCCAATCCATCTCTGGTATGTTGCATTCTGGAAGCTAGCAAATAAGAACAGTAGGAGACAGAAAATTTCTATGATAATATACTACAGTCATGAGTTCTATGTGTAGAGGTCTCATGGTGAGATTGGTAGGAGGTGGTTTTCTAAGGAGGAATCCCCCCTGAGACCAGGGGGTACCTGAATAAGCACTATTAGTGTGTACACTTATATTCATCAGCAGCATACAGGATGCATAAAAAAGTTGTAAGGAGGGAGACTAGAAGGAAGCTATTGCCAAAGTCCAAATATGAGATAAGAAAGGCTATTGTGCAAAAAAAGTGACTCAGGAAAGTCAGGAAAAGATATTACAATTGCCTCAATTTATATGGTAATATTCTCTATTACTGTATGTGTAGTATGATGTGTATTTAAAAATACACATAACAAAAATATCATTTATCCTATCACTTATTATAATTTCTTACCTTAATATATTTTGAAATCCATATTAAAAATACAATCTCAGCTATATGTTCAAAAGTGAATTTATCTTCTGCAAAAAGTCTATTCTGTCCTCTCCCCCCATAATTCCTATTTCAGTTATTAGTACCCATTATTCACCCAGTCATATTAGTTAAAAACCTCAAGATTATTTTCAACTTCTTTCTCTTACATCCATTATGACTTTGATATGTCTTCAGAATCCAGAAATCTTCTTTACCCTCTATGTCACTGTTTTAACTAAGGACCTCATCATTTCTTGCTTAGTTCCCTTTAAATATAATGGCCTCCTGATTTTCCGGTCTCTATTTTTTCCCAACTCTAATTCAAAGTCCACAATACAATTATGTTCCACCCATGTTCTTCTACAAAATGAAATACCAACTCCTTTGGGAGGTTTTTTAGAGCCTTCTTAATAAATGTGGCCTCAACCTTCCTCTCAAGCTGCATTTCTTGCTATTCCTCCCCAGAATTCTTTGCAACAGCTACGGAGAAAATCACATTATTTCCTAATGATTTCACAATTTTTCTATACTATAAACTTATTCATTTTACATAGTACTTGTCAAATGTCAGTGTTTGGGAAAAGTTTGTGAGTGAACATTGTAAATCAATCTATATTGAACTAATAAACCAACAATGTTTATATTCTATTAGTGGATGATTCTTCAGAATGATTGAAAATAAATTATCTCAACATTGTTTTCTTGCAGATATTAAACTTTTCCCTTAATGTACAATATTCCATGTTTCTATAATCCGAACATAATTTACTATTAGTTTTCATTATTCAAAATAGTAACTACTTATTAAAGAAAAGATCACAGAGTAGGAGCACCTAAGGCAGACTCTGATGATGAGTTTCGTGGTGGGGATGTTGGAGAGTAGATAGATATGTGATTAGAGGCACCCCAAAGGAATCCTGAGAATAAGAAGTTAGCCTAGTAAAAAGTGGGAGGAAGGGGATCAGGGAGGGGAAAGGAAAAGTGTGCGTATTTTTGTATGTTGGAGAAACAGTGTGGAACTTGGCAGGCAAAGGAAGCAACATATAAAGTGTGAGAGAACACAGCACATTTAAAGAACTATAAGCTTTTCGGTGTGACTAGACTGTATTCTGTAAGAGATGAAATTGGGGAAGTGGACAGGTAGATTGCTACATAGCTGGGAAGGCTATAAGTAACCACTAAGGAATCTTAAGTGGTATTTGTGAAAGCCTCCAGTTTAGGGAGTA
Source organism: Tamandua tetradactyla (assembly GCF_023851605.1). Taxonomy (NCBI): domain Eukaryota; kingdom Metazoa; phylum Chordata; class Mammalia; order Pilosa; family Myrmecophagidae; genus Tamandua; species Tamandua tetradactyla. The sequence goes on along the minus strand of NC_135348.1, from coordinate 17,425,871 downwards.
TCCAGTTTATGAGTATCTTGCTAAAGCTCAGCAAAAAATAGTTGTATGGTTTCCTATGGTACCAAATGGAATATTCTCAGGATGATCCAGAAACATCTATTAGGGGTTGACTGCTAAGGTATAGATTAAATTTCTTCAAGGATCATAACTTAAAGTCAACAGACATTATCTAAATGGGGTATTGTCTGTAGTCTCTGTCTATTCTACTTCTAAAAAGGATTTGAACCAGAACCCATTATATATAATTTTCTGGTGTACAGCATAAATGTAATTCAACTTAGTGAACGTAAAAAGAGAGGATATCATCAAGAATGTTTTAAAGAATGTTTTGGAAAACACAAGTTATTAAGTAGAGTTAAGAGAAAAAGTGACTTCTTGTAAGAATTAACATGGTAACTAAAAGCAATAACTTACCTAGACTGAATCATGTAAGGTAAGAATTCTATAATGGGGATTATTGGGCCATTTGACAAAGTTGGTATTTGAAAAGTCAATTACATTGCTGCATTCATGCAAATTTATTACATTAATAACTGAACTATAGTTACATAAGAAAATAACCCTATTTATGTAGGAGATATACACTGAAGTATTTAGGGAAAAAGGACCATGAAGTATGTAATTTACTCTCAAATGATTCAGTAAAAATATTATGTATATATATATGTATGTTTGTGTGTGTATATATAAATATGTATGTGTATGTGTCTACATATACATGCAGAGAAAGAGAAAAGGAGGAGGAGGAAGGGAGACAAAATGTTTACAATGAATCTGACTAAAGAGAGGGAATATGGGTGTTCTGTGTACTATTTTTACTTTTACAACTTTTTTGTAAATTTGAAATCATTCCTAAACAAAATGTTAAAAAATTATTTATTTTAAAAATAGTGCTGAAGCTTACTGTTGGAAAAATATTTTAATATAACATAAGTATTTAAAAGAAAAATGTGAGAAATTAAAATGAAAAAAGAGGTGGAGGGAGAGAAAAAAAGAAAAATCAGGAGCTGATCTAAGCTAGAGAAATTCTAAAATACCTCAGGAAAATCTGAGATGCAAATTTGCATGTAAAATTAAAAAAAAATTCAGGTACTATAGTCATGAAATTTAATTGAATGCTATTTAATATTATAATAGTAATATAAACTAAATTTACCTTTGCTTAAAAATAAGACCATAAGAGTATCTACTTTTTATAGAAAGTATCCTAACGCTTATTTGGAACAACTGTTAATGGACAGAAAAATGGCCTTCCTTTTCATATGTACACAATATTCACACAACTATTGTTTTGTAGCATTGCAAGTACGTTTTTTCATTTTCTAATGATAATTCTAAAATACAGAGTGAAAAGAATCAATCAGACGAGAAAAAATAAGCCCTAGAAAAGTATGTAGAAATCTTCTTCCTCTCTCTTCTCTGCAAGAGGTCACTCTCTGGTTACCATAACCAAGGAAATTTGCCAGTATACACAAAATTCTTAGTTGGAAAAAAAATGTGTTGGCTATACACCAGTTACCAGCAAATCAAACATACATAAATACCACAGGAAGCAGTCATTTATCGGGTAACTCTGTGCAGTGAGTTGTATGAAAGTATCCAAAGGCAGAACAAAATCCATAGCAAAGATGCTGTTTTCAAATATACTGCCACTGCAGGTGGCATGGCCAAGAGCCAGAAACAAAGACAGCAAGGGATTGGAGGGAGCTTCTTTTTCCTAGCACCACAGTGCACCACTGAAAGCAATGGTGGTCTTGAGGCAAACTGGGTAAGCAAATGTTCCTCGGTGAATTCAACTTACAATCTCATATTGTGAGCCCATTAGTCTCACTTCTCTTCTCCAACCATTATCAGTAGCCTCTGGCAGAAATGATGACTTCCAGCTGTAACTAGCTGTGTATTACTGTGATAATTTACCCAAAGATTAAAAACAAAAATAAATAAATAAATAGGGGACTATCTAGTCCTCTTTCCTTTTTCTATATAAAAAGTATCTCCCCACCGCTTTTTTCTTTGTTCTCTTACATCTAACCTCTAAAGAATTTACACTGCTCTAGGTAAGAACTATATTACCATAAATGAAGTTGTTTTGATTTTTTTCCCCTGAAATCAGTATATTAAGGTACTTCAATAACTTAATGTAAGAAGTCAAATTACGAAAAATTGTTGTGAAATGAATTACTATCAGCCATCTGTAAAGAAATATCCCAAGTAATATATTGAGGAAAAATTATCCAAAATCCAGTCATAGCCACTGGGGTGAATTTTCATTAAAGCATGTCACTGTTTAGGTATTTAAGGCTCTGGTGTCCTGTTTGATTTGCTTGAGAGGCTTGTTTGAGAGGCCTGACAGAAGGGTATGGTCAGCAAAGACATTATAAAAGGGAAACACAGGAAGTAAGAACTTGACAGCATATCCTCAAAATACCCAGAAAGAGTGTGTTACACCACGTAAATATAAATATTCTGATTTGGGGGGCGGGAATTCTATTGCTATACTGGATTTAGAGGCATCAGGCTAACGTAGCCATTAAGACCCTTTGGAATTTATATGCTATTCCACAAGAGTGGGGAACTTGTCTGTCTTGGCTGCCTCTTTGTGCAGAGCTTTGTACAGCGCCTGGCACACAGCAGGCACTGAAAAAATATTGTTCAGTGAATTAACGTTATCCAACTACTTTTATTCTAAATCAAATCAAAGTTAACCACAAAGTGATTTTTTTTTTTCTGCTTATATATGGATTCTTACTATTTGGCTGAGATAAAAACAGATGGCCAGAAAGACAAAATATTCTGGTTTGTTTGATAGCTAAATTCCTCATGGCAATTCATTTACCTTTGTATGTTAACACTTGCAAAGTTGTTTAGTGTGAGTTAATCAACAAAAATATGTAAACACTTAAGATGTGAAAAATATTAAGTTTCTACTATTTAAAAGGTACCATTATCAGACTGGTTCTGTTATTTTTTAACTTTTAAAATTTTACTTGTATCTTTTTAAAAAAATATTTTTATTGTGCTATCTTCACACACATCCATTCATTCAAAGTATATAATCAATGGCTCACAATATCATCACATTGTTGTATATTCATCACTGTGATCATTTTTAGAATATATGCATCGCTCCAGAAAAAGAAAAGGAAAAAAAAAACATATATCCGATATCCTTGCCCCTTCCTCTCACTGACCACTAGTATCACTTGCATCTTTTTTATCTGATATCTAAAATCTTAATCTTAATAACATGAACATGTTGATGCATTCTCTTAATTTATAATATAATCATTATAGTTTCAAAAGGACTCTACTAATATTACAACAAAATTCAGACTAGTAAAAAGTTCAAGTTTTTTTCTGATTCTTTTAGTCTTACAACATATCTGTCTGGGAATATATAGTCAAAATGCTGCATTTTAGAGTTACCTGAAGTAATTATCTTTAGTGTGGTTTTGCCACCAACTTAATATATGCTAGGAACTCTTATTTCAAGGTCTTTTCTATTGTAAAGGATTCTATTTTTCTTTCTAAATTTTATTTTAAAGATTATATAAAACAATTAGTAGTTTTGAAGGCAAAACCATGACACAAAATAGATTCCAGACTCTTCTATTACCATATACAATTTTTCCATATAGCTGACTATTTAATTATATTTGGTTCGTCCTTCTATTATTTCTTTTTTTATTAATTAAAAAAAGATTAACTAAAACAACATTTAGAAATCATTCCATTCTACATATGCAATCAGTAATTTTTAATATTATCACATAGATGTATGATCATCATTTCTTAGTACATTTGCATCGATTTAGAAAAAGAAATAGTAAGACAACAGAAAAAGAAATAAAATGATAATATAGAGAAAAAATAAAAATAAAAAATACAAAAAGTATATATAAAAAACACACAAACAAACAAACAAAAAACTATAGCTCAGATGCATCTTCATTCAGTGTTTTAATATAATTACATTACAATTAGGTAGTATTGTGCTGTCCATTTTTGAGTTTTTGTATCTAGTCCTGTTGCACAGTCTGTATCCCTTCAGCTCCAATTACCCATTATCTTACCCTGTTTCTAACTCCTGATGGTCTCTGTTACCAATGACATATTCCAAGTTTATTCACTAATGTCGGTTCATATCAGTGAGACCATACAGTATTTGTCCTTTAGTTTTTGGCTAGTCTCACTCAGCATAATGTTCTCTAGGTCCATCCATGTTGTTACATGCTTCATAAGTTTATTCTGTCTTACAGCTGCATAATATTCCATCGTATGTAGATACCACAGTTTGTTTAGCCACTCGTCTGTTGATGGACATTTTGGCTGTTTCCGTCTCTTTGCAATTGTAAATAATGCTGCTAATAAACACTGGTGTGCAAATGTCCATTTGTGTCTTTGCCCGTAAGTCCTCTGAGTAGATACCTAGCAATGGTATTGCTGGGTTGTATAGCAATTCTATATTCAGTTTTTTGAGGAACCGCCAAACTGCCTTCCACAGTGGTTGCACCATTTGACATTCCCACCAACAGTGGATGAGTGTGCCTCTTTCTCCGCATCCTCTCCAGCACTTGTCATTTTTTGTTTTGTTGATAATGGCCATTCTGGTGGGTATGAGATGATATCTCATTGTGGTTTTGATTTGCATTTCTCTAATGGCCAGGGACATTGAGCATCTCTTCATGTGCCTTTTGGCCATTTGTATTTCCTCTTCTGAGAGGTGTCTGTTCAAGTCTTTTTCCCATTTTGTAATTGGATTGGCTGTCTTTTTGTTGTTGAGTTGAACAATCTCTTTATAAATTCTGGATACTAGACCGTTATCTGATATGTTGTTTCCAAATATTGTCTCCCATTGTGTAGGCTGTCTTTCTACTTTCTTGATGAAGTTCTTTGATGCACAAAAGTGTTTAATTTTGAGGAGCTCCCATTTCTTTCTTTCCTTCTTCAGTGTTCTTGCTTTAGGTTTAAGGTCCAAAAACCGCCTCCAGTTGTAAGTTTCATAAGATATCTCCCTACATTTTCCGCTAACTGTTTTATGGTCTTAGACCTAATGTTTAGATCTTTGATCCATTTTGAGTTAACTTTTGTATAGGGTGTGAGATACGGGTCCTCTTTCATTCTTTTGCATATGGATATCCAGTTCTCTAGGCACCATTTATTGAAGAGACTGTTCTGTCCCAGGTGAGTTGGCTTGACTGCCTTATCAAAGATCAAATGTCCATAGATGAGAGGGTCTATATCTGAGCACTCTATTCGATTCCATTGGTCGATATATATATCTTTATGCCAATACCATGCTGTTTTGAGCACTGTGGCTTCATAATATGCCTTAAAGTCCGGCAGCGTGAGACCTCCAGCTTCGTTTTTTTTCCTCAAGATACTTTTAGCAATTTGGGGCAAGCTGCCCTTCCAGATAACTTTGCTTATTGGTTTTTCTATTTCTGAAAAATAAGTTGTTGGGATTTTGATTGGTATTGCATTGAATCTGTAAATCAATTTAGGTAGGATTGACATCTTAACTATATTTAGTCTTCCAATCCATGAACACGGTATGGCCCTTCCATCTATTTAGGTCTTCTGTGATTTCTTTTAACAGTTTTTTGTAGTTTTCTTTGTATAGGTCTTTTGTCTCTTTCGTTAAATTCATTCCTAAATATTTTATTCTTTTAGTTGCAATTGTAAATGGAATTCATTTCTTGATTTCCCCCTCAGCTTGTTCATTGTTAGTGTATAGAAACGCTACAGATTTTTGAATGTTGATCTTGTAACCTGCTACTTTGCTGTACTCATTTATTAGCTCTAGTAGTTTTGTTGTGGATTTTTCCGGGTTTTCGACGTATAGTATCATATCGTCTGCAAACAGTGATAGTTTTACTTCTTCCTTTCCAATTTTGATGCCTTGCATTTCTTTTTCTTGTCTAATTGCTCTGGCTAGAACCTCGAACACGATGTTGAATAATAGTGGTAATAATGGACATCCTTTTCTTGTTCCTGATCTTAGGCGGAAAGTTTTCAATTTTTCCCCATTGAGGATGATATTAGCTGTGGGTTTTTCATATATTCCATTTATCATTTTAAGGAAGTTCCCTTGTATTCCTATCCTTTGAAGTGTTTTCAACAGGAAAGGATGTTGAATCTTGTCAAATGCTTTCTCTGCATCAATTGAGATAATCATGTGATTTTTCTGCTTTGATTTGTTGATATGGTGTATTACATTAATTGATTTTCTTATGTTGAACCATCCTTGCATACTTGGGATGAAACTGACTTGGTCATGATGCATAATTCTTTTAATGTGTTGCTGGATTCTATTTGCTAGAATTTTGTTGAGGATTTTTGCATCTATATTCATTAGAGAGATTGGTCTGTAGTTTTCTTTTTTTTTGTAATATCTTTGCCTGGTTTTGTTATGAGGGTGATGTTGGCTTCATAGAATGAATTAGGTAGCTTTCCCTCCACTTCAATTTTTTTGAAGAGTTTGAGCAGAGTTGGTACTAATTCTTTCTGGAATGTTTGGTAGAATTCACATATGAAGCCGTTTGGTCCAGGACTTTTCTTTTTGGGAAGCTTTTGAATGACTGATTCAATTTCTTTACTTGTGATTGGTTTGCTGAGGTCGTCTATTTCTTCTTGAGTCAGAGTTGGTTGTTCATGCCTTTCTAGGAACTTGTTCATTTCATCTACATTGTTGTATTTGTTAGCGTAAAGTTGTTCATAGTATCCTGTTATTACCTCCTTTATTTCTGTGAGGTCAGTGGTTATGTCTCCTCTTCCATTTCTGATCTTATTTATTTGCGCCCTCTCTCTTCTTCTTTTTGTCAATCTTGCTAAGGGCCCATCAATCTTATTGATTTTCTCATAGAACCAACTTCTAGTCTTATTGATTTTCTCTATTGTTTTCATGTTCTCAATTTCATTTATTTCTGCTCTAATCTTTGTTATTTCTTTCCTTTTGCTTGCTTTGGGGTTAGCTTGCTGTTCTTTCTCCAGTTCTTCCAAATGGACAGTTAATTCCTGAATTTTTGCCTTTTCTTCTTTTCTGATATAGGCATTTAGGGCAATAAATTTCCCTCTTAGCACTGCCTTTGCTGCGTCCCATGAGTTTTGATATGTTGTGTTTTCATTTTCATTCGCCTCGAGGTATTTGCTAATTTCCCTTGCAATTTCTTCTTTGACCCAGTCGTTGTTTAGGAGTGTGTTGTTGAGCCTCCACGTATTTGTGAATTTTCTGGCACTCTGCCTATTATTGATTTCCAACATCATTCCTTTATGGTCCGAGAAAGTGTTGTGTAAGATTTCAATCTTTTTAAATTTGTTAAGACTTGCTTTGTGACCCAGCATATGGTCTATCTTTGAGAATGATCCATGAGCACTTGAGAAAAAGGTGTATCCTGCTGTTGTGGGATGTAATGTCCTATAAATGTCTATTAAGTCTAGTTCATTTATAGTAATATTCAGATTCTCTATTTCTTTGTTGATCCTCTGTCTAGATGTTCTGTCCCTTGATGAGAGTGGTGAGTTGAAGTCTCCAACTATTATGGTATATGAGTCTATTTCCCTTTTCAATGTTTGCAGTATATTCCTCACGCATTTTGGGGCATTCTGATTCGGTGCGTAAATATTTATGATTGTTATGTCTTCTTGTTTAATTGTTCCTTTTATTAGTATATAGTGTCCTTCTTTGTCTCTTTTAACTGTTTTACATTTGAAGTCTAATTTGTTGGATATTAGTATAGCCACTCCTGCTCTTTTCTGGTTGTTATTTGCATGAAATATCTTTTCCCAACCTTTCACTTTCAACCTATATTTATCTTTGGGTCTAAGATGTGTTTCCTGTAGACAGCATATAGAAGGATCCTGTTTTTTAATCCATTCTGCCAATCTATGTCTTTTGATTGGGGAATTCAGTCCATTGACATTTAGTGTTATTACTGTTTGGATAATACTTTCCTCTAACATTTTGCCTTTTGTATTATATATATCATATCTGATTTTCCTTCTTTCTACACTCTTTTCCATATCTCTCTCTTCTGTCTTTTTGTATCTGACTCTAGTGCTCCCTTTAGTATTTCTTGCAGAGCTGGTCTCTTGGTCACAAATTCTTTCAGTGACTTTTTGTCTGAGAATGTTTTAATTTCTCCCTCATTTTTGAAGGATAATTTTGCTGGATATAGGAGTCTTGGTTGGCAGTTTTTCTCTTTTAGTATTTTAAATATATCATCCCACTGTCTTCTAGCTTCCATGGTTTCTGCTGAGAAATCTACACAAAATCTTATTGGGTTTCCCTTGTATGTAATGGATTGTTTTTCTCTTGCTGCTTTCAAGATCCTCTCTTTCTCTTTGACCTCTGACATTCTAACTAGTAAGTGTCTTGGAGAATGCCTATTTGGGTCTAATCTCTTTGGGGTGCGCTGCACTTCTTGGATCTGTAATTTTAGGTCTTTCATAAGAGTTGGGAAATTTTCAGTGATAATTTCTTCCATTAGTTTTTCTCCTCCTTTTCCCTTCTCTTCTCCTTCTGGGACACCCACAACACGTATATTTGTGCAGTTCATATTGTCCTTGAGTTCCCTGATACCCTGTTCAAATTTTTCCATTCTTTTCCCTATAGTTTCTGTTTCTTTTTGGAATTCAGATGTTCCATCCTCCAAATCACTAATTCTATCTTCTGTCTCTTTAAATCTATCATTGTAGCTATCCATTATTTTTTCTATGTTTGCTACTTTATCCTTCACTTCCATAAGTTCTGCGATTTGTTTTTTCAGTTTTTCTATTTCTTCTTTATGTTCAGCCCATGTCCTCTTCATGTCCTCCCTCAATTTATCGATTTCATTTTTGAAGAGGTTTTCCATTTCTGTTCGTATATTTAGCATTAGTTGTCTCAGCTCTTGTGTCTCATTTGAGCTATTGGTTTGTTCCTTTGACTGAGCCATATTCTCAATCTTTTGAGCGTGGACAGTTATCTTCTGCTGCTGGCGTCTGGGCATTTATTCAGATTTCTCTTGGTGTTGGACCCAGCAAGGTTGTAATATTTTTCTGTGAAATCTCTGGGTTCTGTTTTTCTTATCCTGCCCAGTAGGCGGCGCTCGTGGCACCCGTTTGTCTGCGGGTCCCACCAGTAAAAGGTGCTGTGAGACCTTAAACTTTGGAAAACTCTCGCCGTCCTGGGGATTTGCTAGCCGAAACGGCTTGAGCCGGCCCGGGGTCCGAACGCAGGGAGGGTTGCTGGTCGCCGCAGTCAGGGAAAGAGCCCGTCCGAATTTCCTAGTCGGCCCTGGGCAACAAGCGTGGCGGGAGGGCGCCAGCGGCAGCGGCCCGCCCGAGAGAGTGCACGTTCCCCGGGAGTCACGGGTTTGGAAGGGGCCTCCCCCACCCGTCACCATTCTCCGCGGCCTGGGGGTTTCCGATCCAATTCTCTCAGTTGGTCCGGGGGCTGCGCGTGGTGTGGGCGCCAGCCGTCTTTGTTTCAGGGGACCGCCTCTCCAATTCTCCCAGCCGGCCCGGGAAGGGGGAAGGGAGTAACTCCGGCCGCTTGCCACCCCGCCCGGTAAGGCCCGCGCGCCTCAGCGATCTCACCCGAGCTGCTTCTCTCAGCCAGCCAGCCGTTCCAGGATGGGGTACGCTGTCTTTTTTATCTCTGTTGTGGCTTTGGGCGCTTTCTGTATCGTTTCTACTCCCCTAGTAGGTGTCCTGGAGAAGAAACTAAGATCCGCGCGTCTTACTAAGCCGCCATCTTCCAGGAAGTCTCCCATAGGTTTTGATATGTTGTTTTTTCATTTTCATTCGCCTCGAGATATTTACTAATTTCTCTTTTAATTTCTTCCTTGACCCACTCGTTGTTTAAGAGTGTGTTGTTGAGCCTCCACGTATTTGTGAATTTTCTGGCACTCTGCCTATTACTGAGTTCCAACTTCATTCCTTTATGATCCGAGAAAGTGTTGTGTATGACTTCAATCTTTTTAAATTTGTTGAGATTTGCTTGGTGATTCAGCATACGGTCTATCTTTGAGAATGATCCATGAGCACTTGAGAAAAAGGTATATCCTGCTGTTGTGGGGTTAATGTCCTATAAATGTCTGTTAAGTCTAGCTCATTTATTGTAATATTCAAATTCTCTGTTTCTTTATTGATCCTCTGTCTAGATGTTCTGTCCATTGATGAGAGTGGCGAATTGAAGTCTCCAACTATTATGGTAGATGTGTCTATTTCCCTTTTCAGTATTTGCAGTGTATTCCTCACATATTTTGGGGCATTCTGATTCGATGTGTAAATATTTATGATTGGTATGTCTTCTTGTTGAATTGTTCCTTCTATTAGTAGATAGTATCCTTCTTTGTCTCGTTTAACTGTTTTACATTTGAAGTCTAATTTGTTGGATATTAGTATAGCTACTCCTGCTCTTTTCTGGTTGTTATTTGCATGAAATATCTTTTCCCAACCTTTCACTTTCAACCTATATTTATCTTTGGGCCTAAGATGTGTTTCCTGTAGACAGCATATAGAAGGATCCTGTTTTTTAATCCATTCTGCCAGTCTATGTCTTTTGATTGGGGAATTCAGTCCATTAACATTTAGTGTTATTACTGTTTGGGTAATACTTTCCTCTACCATTTTGCCTTTTGTATTATATATATCATATCTGATTTTCCTTCTTTCTACACTCTTCTCCATACCTCTCTCTTCTGTCTTTTCATATCTGACTCTAGTACTCCCTTTAGTATTTCTTGCAGAGCTGGTCTCTTGGTCACAAATTCTCTCAGTGACTTTTTGTCTGAAAATGTTTTAATTTCTCCCTCATTTTTGAAGGACAATTTGGCTGGATATAGAAGTCTTGGTTGGCAGTTTTTCTCTTTTAGTAATTTAAATGTATCATCCCACTGTCTTCTTGCCTCCATGGTTTCTGCTGAGAAATCTACACATAGTCTTATTGGGTTTCCCTTGTATGTGATGGATTATTTTTCTCTTGCTGCTTTCAAGATCCTCTCTTTCTCTTTGACCTCTGACATTCTAACTAGTAAGTGTCTTGGAGAATGCCTACTTGGATTTGTTCTCTTTGGGGTGCGCTGTACTTCTTGGATCTGTAATTTTAGGTCTTTCATAAGAGTTGGGAAATTTTCAGTGATAATTTCTTTCATTAGTTTTTCTCCTCCTTTTCCCTTCTCTTCTCCTTCTGGGACACCCACAACACGTATATTTGTGCGCTTCATATTATCATTCAATTCCCTGAGCTCCTGCTCAAATTTTTCCGTTCTTTTCCCTATAGTTTCTGTTTCTTTTTGGATTTCAGATGTCCATCCTCCATTTCACTAATTCTATCCTCTATCTCTTGAAATCTACCATTGTGGGTTTCCGTTGTTTTTTTCATCTCTTCTACTGTGTCTTTCAATCCCATAAGTTCTGTGATTTGTTTTTTCAGACTTTCCATTTCTTCTTTTTGTTGATCCCATACCTTCTTCATGTCCTCCCTCAATTTATTGATTTGGTTTTTGAAGAGGTTTTCTATTTCTGTTCGTATATTCAGAATTAGTTGCCTTAGCTCCTGTATCTCATTTGAGCTATTGGTTTGTTCCTTTGACTGGGCCATATCTTCAATTTTCCTGGTGTGATTCATTATTTTTTGCTGGCTTCTGTGCATTTAATCAGATTTCCCTGAGTGTGGGACCGAGCGGACTCAAAGACTTTCCTGTGAAGTCTCTGGGCTCTGTTTTTCTTATCCTGCCCAGTATGTGGTGCTTGTTTGTCTGCGGGTCCCACCAGCAAAAGATGTTGTGGCTCCTTTAACTTTGGAAGACTCTCGCTGCTGGGTGTGTGGTGGAGACAGAGGAAAGGTTGTAGGTTGGTTTTAATGGCTTCAAATTGTGAAGTCCTGGGATCTGAGTTCCCTGAGAGAGGGAATCCACCTGAGTTGTGTTTCACCCCTCCCACGGGGAAGATTCAGGTGGTAGAGAGCCCTGAAAGCAGTCTGTTTCTGCGTTCAGGGCAGTTCTAACCTATGTAATCCCAGTGCTGAGCCCAGAGGCAACGAAGCCTCCGTAGAAATAGCTGCAGAAGGGTCTGTTTCACCCCCTTTCCTCTTTTTCAGTTAGCCCAATTGGCAATTTCCACCTTGATCAGTTTCGCCTGAGCTGAGGGCCTATTTTTAGTAGTCAGAAGTTGTTCATTAATGCCACTATTGGTGTTAGGTTGGGCTCAGTCTCTACTACTGTTGGAGACTCTTTCCTTTCCCTCCGGGAAGTTGCCTGTCGGGGAGGGGCGCCAGCCACCGCGGCTTGGGGATCTGCTGTTCGGATGCTCCCAGCCGGTCCGGGAAGCCGCGTGTATGGAAGTGGCTGCAGTCGCCGGCCACCGCGGCTTGGGGAACCGCTTTTCTGAGGCTCCCAGCCTGCCCAGGAAGCCGCACGTTGGGGAGGGGTGCCGGCCGCCGTGGCTTGGAGAATCGCTGATCCAAATCTCCCAGCTGGCCTGGGAAGCCGTGCGTGTGGAGGGGCGCCGGCCGCCGTGGCTTGGGGAACCCAATCCAGAGCTCCCAGCCAGCCTGGGAAAGAGGGAGGGAGCTCCGGCCGCCAGCCGCCACGGCCCGGGGAAGCGTGCGCCTCTCGGGGACCTCACCGCAGCGGAGACTCTTAGCCAGTCCAGCCGGTCCAGAATGGGGTACGCTGTTTGTCTGGTCTCTGTCATGGCTCCAGGAGCTGTTCTGTACTGTTTCTAGTTCTTTAGTAGTTGTTCTGGAGGAGGAAATTGAATGTGGCCCAAGTACTCCACGAGTTATGGGAGCCTCCTCCGTGGGTCCCACAGGAAGAAATTGCCTCCTATTATTTCTTTTTTTGTTTTCTCTGTTTTTATTTATTAAAAAAAAATTAACAGACATAACATTAAGATATCATTCCATTCTACATATACAATCAGTAATTCTTAATATCATCACATAGTTGCATATTCATCATTTCTAGAACATTTGCATCGATTTAGAAAAAAATAAAAAAGACAACAGAAAAAGAAATAAAACGATAACAGAAAAAAAAAGATTATACATGCCATACCCCTTTCCTCTCGCTTTCATTTACGACTAGCACTTTAAACTAAATTTATTTTTAACATTTGTTCCCCCTATTATTTATTTATTTATTTTAATTAATTAAAAAAAATTAACACAACACTTAGAAATCACTCCATTCTACATATGCAATCAGTAATATATTATTTCTAATATGTATATGTATATTCATGTTTCTCCTTGCTTCTTTAATCAGAGGGTAGCGTACTAAAATATTGTTCTGTATGCTTTTTACCCCACTTAATATCAGTCCTCTATTGAGGGACATTTAGACTATTTTCAGTCTGTTGTTATTATAACTAATGCTGCAACCAGTAGACTTGCAAATACATCATTTTTACTTCAGCACAGTGTATCATCGGGAAGAATACCTAAAAGCTTGGTCAAAGGGTAGATAATATGTATTTTGCTAGATACTGCTAAATTTCCCTTAATAGGGACTGTGTCATTTTGCATTCCAATTAGCAATGCAGGAGAATGCCTGTTTTTACATAGCCTTATCAACAGAAAATCTCACTCAATCTTTGTCAATCTGAAAAGTAAAAATGGAATTTGGAAGTAGTTAGTATTTATTTTATGATAAATGAGATAAAGAATCTTTTTCATATGCTTAAGAGACATTCACATTTATTTATTCTGTGAATTGTTACCTATTCTATTAGATTATTGCGTTTATTTCTTTTCAATTTTCAGGAGTTCTTTATAAATAAGTTAAATTAACATATTGTCTATATTTTAAATTACAAATATAGTTTTATTTAGTTTTTCATTTGTCTTTTGACTTTGCTTATGGATGTATTTTGCCATGTTAAAGATCTATTTTTATGTAATCAAAGTTATCAATCCTTTCTTTTATTACTTTCAGATTCGAGTCAGAGTTGGGAAAAATTTTCCAACTCCAGGTTATATAAAAATTCACTTAAGGTTTTCTTCTACCACTTGCCTGCTTTCTTTTTCCACAGTTAGGTATCTGATCCTAAGTTAACTGTATGAAAATCAGATTTAATGTTATCTTTTTTCATGTAGTTAACCGATACTGTCATAATTTGTCAGTCTGCTATGACAAATATATACAGTCAATTGATTAAAAACAAACAATTATTGGCTCACAGCTTTGGAGGTTAAAATGTCTAAAATCGAGGTATTCGCAAGGCCATTTATTCGTTCCAAACACTGTAGCATTCTGGTTCTGGCTTCTTGTATTCCTTGGGGTTTACTGGCTTGCATCTTTGTCTCCTGTCACTTGGTGATCTTTCTCTCCCTGGGTCTGCATTTCTGGGTTTTCACTATCTTACTGCTTCTTCTCTTCAGAAGATATCCAGGCAAACATTTTAAGACATACCCTGCTTCAGTTGGCCATACCTTCACTAATAATAATATCTTCATGAGATTCTATTTACAAATGGTTTTATACCCAGAAGAATGCAGATTAAGATTAGGAGATTGAGGCACATAATTCAATTTACCACAAACACCAATTATTATAAAATCTATCTTTTCTCCACTGGTTTGAGATTAGGGTGGGGATTTATATCTCCCTTGCCCATCCAACACTGAAACATCAGAACAGTACAGAGTAGCTACTCAACAAATATTTGTTGAATATGAATCTATAACTGTACATTATTTATGAATTATACTTCAGGGTATTCTGATGCAGATTGTTTTCAAAGTATCACACTTTTATAAAGAGTACAGTTTACATCTTGGACCAGAATTCCTTATGCAAAAGGAGAAGGTCCACTGGGTATGGAGAATAACAACCTATGACTTATATGTGTTTAAGAACTGAATGGGATTTGGTTGTGGGAAGGGTATAAGGTAATACACAGGGTTTTTCTGAAAGATTTCAAGGATGAGGAAAGTTTTTAGTAGAGCTGCTTGAGGGTTTTTGTTTTATTCATTTTTTTTCTGAGGGGAAGGAGGTAATAAGGGTGATATTATGAACTTTTTGTCATAATTTGGTTTAAAAAGGAGCAGGATAGGCTCACAATGCAATGTGTGGAAACAGAATGCGGCATTGTAGTAAGTAAGGATAGTATGTGAAATGACTTAAGCTACAAGCAGAAGTATTGTAGGTTCTTGTGTTCGAGAGAAAAAGAAATCTACCTTTCTCCAAAACAAGCTCCCAGCTATATCACTTAGACTGAAGTCTAAAGTAAGGATAATCACTATTAGACATTCCTTTTCAGGATCATACATAGGGGATATCCATGAGGAGGAATTTTCTATTTTTCTTTCAGAGATCTTAAAAATGTTTTAATTAACATGTTATATTAATATTTTAATGAAATATTAAGGAATAATGTCGGCAGGAAGGCACAGAAAGTTAGTCTAGAATAAACATAGAATTTGGATATTTTTCATCATCAAGGTAGCATAATTTAGAAAGAGTATCATTTCATTTTATCTTGCCTGTATACAGTGCAGTAATACATCATTAAAATGTAAACATCTCATTTATCTAGAGATTTGGATTCTTGGGGAATCTAGAACATGTCAAGCTTCATAGCAACTGAAAGCCAGGAGAAAGCAAGCACAAGGATTATGAATTTTAATGTTAGGAGAAATCAAATCACCACTTAGACTTTCATTTCTACATACATTTTAACATAATAGACCAAAAGAAGATGGAAACCCTGACAGAGAAAAGTCTTAGCTGATATAGGAGAAAATTCTGAAATACTTAAAGCAGAGGAATATGGATCATTTTAGCTGAGGAATAAAAAGCTCTATACATATCAATAACTTTTAAGGACAACACAGAAAATATCTGAGTATTCAACCACAAATATTACAGAAAAGAGTATTTGAGTCCAGAATCCTCTGTTTATGAGGTAGGAAAATGTGTAATCCATTTCATCAAGTATTTTTTTCAAAGGAAATGGTGAAAACCATTAGTATTCGAAAGAGTAAACTTTGATTCTATGGAAGTTTTTATGTATAGGGATCCCATTCCTAAATGATGCTTATTATCTGAGGCAATATTTTATTAATTTTGGAATGTTTCTACTAAGTTAGAAAATAAAATTAACAGGCATACTGCTCCTTCCCTTTAACTTCTTTAAAAGACATGAGATTGTATAAAGTAATAGTCATAACTGCATTAGTGGGTTTGTAACACATATAGAAGTAATATAAGTGACAAAATAGTACAAAAGAGGTGAAATTAAATGGAGTTTATTGGAGCAAGGTCACTATCTCTACTGGAATTAAATTGGTATTTGTGATGGTTAATTTTATGTGTCAACTTGGCTAGGTTATGGTATCCAGTTTGGTCCAGCTATCAATGATAGTTACTGTCAAGGCAATTCATGGATTTAAATCTAATATTAGTCAGTTGATTGCAGATTGCATCTATGGTAAATTACATCTATAATCAACAAAGGAGACTGCATTCAGCATTGAGAGGAATTTCCTTATCCAATCATCAGCTGGAGGTCTTAGAGAGCTGAGGATTTCAACAGTCACAAAGAAGAATTTCTATCTCTACTTCAGCCAACCAGCTTCTACTAGGTAATTCATCATTTACCTTCATTGGAGTTCTCAACTTGTGGCTTATCCTGGGGAATTTAACATCACTGTAAAGTTCCCAGTGTGTGATATGCCCTATAGAATCTGAACCTATCAATCCCCAGAGTCACATGAGATAATTCCTATAATAAATCTTCTAATTTATATGCACACACACACACACACACACACACACATGTTCTTTCAGTGCTGTTTCTCTAGAGGACTCTGACTAAAACAAAATTAATCTGAATTAGATTGTGCTTTGGGGGAAATTTACAGCTGTTAATGTCAACATTAGAAAGGAAGAAAGAACTCAAATCAAAAACCTAATTTTCCAATAGTCAAAGAAGAGCAAACTGAGCCCAAAACAAGCAGAAGAAAAGAAATAATAAAGACTAGAGTGAAAAATCAATGAAAGAGGAAATAGGAACAAAATACAGAAAAATCAATGAGCCAAAAGCTGGTTCTGGGAAAAGATCAATAAAACTGAGAAATTTTTAACAAGGCTGACTAAGAAAAAAGAAAGAATATACAAATTATCAAAATCAAGGATGAATGTGGTAATGTTACTACTGATCTTATCAAAATGAAAACAATTATGAGAAATACCATGAACACTTATACCAATAAAATAGACAACTTAGATTAAATAGACAGAACCCTAGAAAGACACGAATTACTGAAATTGATATCAGGAAAGAATAGAAAATCTACATATACTTATAACAAGTAAAGAAACTGATTTGGTAACTAACAATCTTCCTAAAAAGAAAAACCCAGGTAGTGATGGCTTCAGTGGTGAATTCCACCAAATATTTAAAGAAGAAATATCAATCCTTCACAAACTCCTTCAGAAAACAGATGAGAGATAATACTTGCTACATACCATTCTATGAGACCAATATTACCCTGAACTAAAACCAGAAAATGACATAGAAGAAAAGAAAATACAAACCAATATCACTCATGATTACAGATGCAAAAATCCTCAAAATAAAAATAATTTCTTAAGAAAATATTAAAACAAACCAAAATAAAAACCCAGCAACATATAAAGAATTGAACCAGCCAAGTGTTATATAGTCAAAGAATGCAAGGTTGGTTCAATATATGTACTTCAATTAATGTAAGATACCTATTTCTCCTGTTGTATCTTGTTTGAGAAACCTTTCCCTATACCAAGATCACAAAGAAATTCTCCTGTATTAACTTTTAAAACTTTATAGTTTTGCCTTCATATTTAAATATATTTAATATACTTTCATTTTTATTTGCTATAAAGTACCAATTCCATCTTTTTTCCATATTGACAACCAATTGTTCCAGCACTACAAATTGAAAAGTCCTTCCTTTCCTAACAAATCAGCAACACTAGCTGTATAATAGACAAATATTCTCTATATGTACAGGTTGGTTTCTGAGCTCTCTGTTTACTTCTTTTAATCTACTTGCCCTAATTTGCCCTAATTACTATAGCTTATGATAATTCTAGTTATCTGGTAAAGCAAATTCCTCTGAAACCTGCTCTTGTTCTTAGAGTTTTGGCTATAAATGGTCTTTGCCCCTTATGGTTCATTTGTGAAGTTTCACCAAGACAAACAAAAACCGAAACTGGTTGAACTGGTATTTACATTGATTAAAAAATCAATTTTGGGAATATTAACAATCTATTAATATAGTACACCTTTCCCCCATTTATTTGTCTTCCTTCTTAATTAAAATATCATAATAAATACATATCAGGACTCAAAAACAAACCAAAACAATAGCAATTTTTTTGGTGGGGGTACATGGTCTGGGAATCAAACCTGGGTGTCCTGCATGTAAGGTAAGCATTCTACCACTGAACCACCTGTGCATCTAACAATAGTAATTTTAGATTTTTTTTTTCAAATCTTATACCCCGTCCAAATTCCTCTGAGATACAGATCAGATCACTGGGGCGGGGAGTACATATCCAATTGAGAATAATTATTACCACCTGCAGCCACCATGTGTTTCTAAACACATTCTTGGCCAAATCATTATCAATGTGGAAAATGAAAAGGCAACTGGAAAAGGAACAGTTTCTAAAAAGGAATTAGCTTCCAGAATTTCTAATCCAAAAAAAAGAGAAAAAGAAAAAGGAAAACAGAGTTGACTGGTCAGTTCTTCTAAGAAACAGGTTTTTAACTGGCATTTCCTGAAATGAAAACTGAAAAGAGGTTGTGATAAAAGGTTAAAAAAGTGCAATCCCACTCAAATCTTACAATATTTCTAAACTTTGTAATTTGGGACAAATCATTATAATAATCTAATTGTTATATCATTGTAAACTCAGCTTTCTTAAGTAGAAAGTCTTGCTTTATGTCCACACATATTCTTTCATTAGGGAGGATGGGATTTTTAGTCTCACCAACGATGTCATTATTTGAGAATTGCTAATTTTCCCTTCAAAGGAAAATTAGAGAAGATTAATAGACTTCATTCAGAAATATAAGATCTATAATAATTCAAGTGGAATAGATTTACATTTTTTTACTGTTACTTTGTTTTTAATAGTTACATTTTAACAATAGGTAGAGAAAAAACAATGCTGTTAGAGAAATTTCATTTTTTTGTCCTAGAAAATAACAATAAAAATAAAACATCTTTTAATTTGCCCATATAGCCTCTGATGAAATGGAAGGAGATAACATACTCATTTTATTTTTCTTCACTTTTTCAAGCAAATGAATATTCACATCACCATTATGAAATAGTAGAAGATACAAAAGCTATAGAAGATACATGAAAGCATATGTGATTCTAACTAGCAATCTCAGGACAATTCATGAATAGAAAGATCCCTCTGCTAAACTCATGTCCTTTTTCAAATTAGAAATGTTTTCTATTTCAACAACCTATGTTATTAAAGAGGAGGTAAACTTCAAAAGTGTAGGGATATTGCTGTCATGTTTACTGAGCCTAACAGTGCTGGCACATACAGGCACTTAATGAATACATGTTCAATCAATGAATTACTTTTATTACAACAAATAAACTATACTTTTCTTATCTAAAATGAAATGTTACATTTCACCAACTAATAATAGTGATATTATAGAAATAATCCTATCATTATTGCCCACGGTATAGCTTTCCATATGTTTATATATATATATATATAAACTATATTCCTATAGTTTCCTATATGTCTTCATTCAACTAAAACTCAAGGGCTATAAGAAGCAATATAATATAGATTCATAACATTGGCATTATAATATGAGAGAAATTACAAGCATTCTGAATTCATACATTTTTATATTATTTGGAAGTATGAAAGTCCTGTTTCTCATTTATATTTCCTAAGTAGTATTTGGAATAAAAATGTTTTTTTCCTGGTCCAGATAATATTAAATAACACAGACCAATCTCTGGGATCCAGTTAATACTGAGAGGTCTGCTTTGGTATTTGCCCTGATATCAATTGTTCAGAGCAAAGAAAATTTATTTGCCTGAAAGAAGAAACTTTCTAAAATACACATGATATTATCATCTATAAATAACTTTACCACTTAGCCAATTTATCAGTTTTACATTTAGATCTTCATTACTTATAGAAGACTCAGAAAATGGAAATGGTTAGGTAAAATAGTGTAACTGCAGACCTTTAACCAAATAGAAAATAAAGCAGTACTGGTATACTAGCAAAATCATGTTCCTAAAAAATCTTATTCCTCTGAATTAACATTTAGAAAAACAAATACTTTAAAAAGATGTGCTGGGTATTTTTAAATGAATATGTCAGTTAATTAGTTTTGTGATCCCCTGCTTCCAACTGAGTACTGTGCAATCTGTTATTATTCACCGTCCTATAGATCGTCTGTTCTTGGTACTGGTTTGTTCCAGAAAGGGACAGCTGCAACACTATATCCCTGTTCAACCTGAGGACCATCTGACTTTAATTGTAACACACAGCTTGATGTGGCTCTGGTTATGAGAAGCTAAACTATCGCCTGTAATAATCTGGAAAAGCAGAAACTTGCCAACAGAGGGTTGAAAACAAGGACTTTGGTTGTCTGGCTGCCTGACGGGCTGCAGGAAATATGATTAATGAATAAGGTATAATGATATCAGGAACCCGATTAGCACCACAAAAAGGTCACAGATCAAAGTAGTATGCATTTCATGAGCTACAATCATTGCATAAAATTTGTAGACTTGAAGAGGTAAGCCAAGAGGAGGCGGATACAACTCTTATGTGATAACATGCTAAAAGATAGATAAAATACCATACCAAGAATTTAGTCACTTACAGAATTATAAAGTGAATTAATCTAGACTTAATTTGGAGGAAAGGTCTGTTAATCATATGTATATAATAAATATTTTAAAAATATTTTTGAGTGAATGAATGAATTAAATAATTTCATAAAGACAAGAAGGCAAGTATCTTTCCTAATTATAAATTAAAATGATCAGTGAACCAAAATTCAGTCAATTCTAAACCATATTTGCATTTAATTCGCAGCTAACACTTTTTTGGGGGGATGAGGGATGAAGCTAATTTTTATACAGCTCTGTTTGGGAATGTGAGTTTATTCAGAGCCTAAACTGTGAAGACATCTGTAAGAGTAGACAAAGGTGGGGCTAGTATTGTAAAACATTATTTGCATGTAATTTCATAGCTATGTCTAAATGTAGAGCATGGGTAGCCAAAAACCAGATCTGATAAGAAAATTATTGGGTAAACTGTCACTTTATTTTCCTCGGTGCCCATAGGGAACCCTCTCCTCCCAACCCCACAAATAGATCTGGCTCATCAAAGGTAAAGGTAATAGGAATACACAGGGGAAGTACTGTCAGGAAAGTGTATGTCAATTTCTAGAATTAAATTTTTTTAACCGTCAAAATATTGGTGAAAAGCTTTAAATAAACCCATTCAAAGGTTTCTGACTGTTAAACATCTTTAAAAGCATACAAACACACTAACAAAACTTTCTGCACTTTTGATAATACAAATTATTAATACAGAACTGGTTCCCTTGAGACCGACAATTTGAGGTAGTATTCAGGAAAAACTGTTTCAGTAATGAAATGATCATAGCATGACTTAAAATTTTTCTTAAAAACGTTTCAAGAATGGGAGTGATTCTTTATACCTTTTATATATTATACAACTATTATTTTATAACTACCTGATATTAAACAAAATTTTTTAAAAAGATGATTCAAGACACCATTAAAAAATGAAAAGGCCAGCTTACAGAATGGGAGAAAAATATTTGCAAAACATGTTAGATAAAGGACTTTTATCAACAATATATAAAGATCTCTTAAACTCAATAATTAAAAGTAAGCAATCCAATGTAAAAATTATGCAAAAGATTCGACTAGATACATCATCAAAGAACACATTAGGATGGCAAATAAGTCCATGAAAATATGTAAAATATCATTAATCATTGTGGAAATGCAAATTAAACCACAAAGAGATACTTCCTAGAATAACTAAAATAAATAAGATTGACAGTACTAAATCTTGGTAAGACTGTGGAAAAACTAGAACCTCATACATTCCTGGTGGGAATGCAAAATAGTACAATATATTTTTTTTATATGACCCAGCCATTCCACTCTAAGAATCTACCCAAGAAAAATGAAAACAGGTGTCCATGCAAAGAATTGTATGTAAATCTTCATAATAACCTCAAGCTGGAAACAGTCCAAATGCCTATCTGGTAAATAAAGTGGGTATACCCTTACAATGGAATACCATGCATAAACAGTATCAAACTATAAATATAAGCAACAGCATGGAAGAATCTGAAAACATAAAACAAAGTGAAAGAAGCTAGGCACATAGAGACTACATATTATATGATTTAATTTATAGAAAATTTCTAGAAAAGGCAAAATTATAGAGACAGAATCAGTGGCTGCCTGAGGCTGGGGGTGGGAGCAGGGACTGACTGACCACAAACATACATAAGGAAACTTTTTGGAGTGCTATAAGTCTTCTAAAGTTAGATTGTGGTAATGGTTACAATGGTATAAATTTACTAAAACTCATTGAATTGTCAGCTTTTAAATAAAGTGAACTTTGGCATGTAAATTGTGCCTCAATAAAGCTATTAAAAACTGTAGACAATCACTGAAAGCGAAACAAACCAAAAAAATGTTGAATGAATGTACCTTCTATTCACTTATATGTACACCTGGGAAAAACCCATACAACCACACAAAACTGCCACATTTAAAAATTTGACATCTCGTTCAATAACCTTCAGGGCTAAGCTTCAGTTTGGATTTGATTTAAATTCTAGCATCTTAATAAGAATCTTTAAAATGCTTGTAGTAAAACTACAATGCAATATGTACCATAAGACCGTGATACATTAATAATAGGTATACTAGTAAGTACAATTTGCTAAGTGTCTACTGTAGGTCAGACAATATTCTAGGCATTTTATATACATAATTTCAATTTTGATGCAAAAATTTCCAAATTAAAAATGAGGAAACCAAGACTCAGAAAGGTTAAATTGTCTTAAGGCCTCACTACTAGCAATTGATTTATCCAGGATTGGGAAATCTGGTTTAACTACAAAGCTTATATTATTTCCATTGCTGTCAATATTTATATAAAATGTGAAATTTCAGTAATAATACAATTGTAATTAGGGTCTGGATATAGGCTTATATATAAGATTATATATAGGATTTTATATATATAGGGTTATATAATTAATTATTGGTATGAAAAACAATTTAAAACCAAAGAAATGGCACCTAGAAAACCAAAAGGCAACAATTTTCTCTGTTTAATTATAAAATTAAAACAATGCAATTTAGGTTCTTTTAATATGGTAAAGATATTACTGTGAAAAACAGAGTAAAGCTGCCTGGTTCCAAATTTTTATAAAATTTAAAAAGCAAAAAGGAAAATTCATATTTTTTCTTCACAGAGGAAAACAGAGCCTATATTATGGAGGACATGAGAAAGTCCAGTAGAGAGGATACTCACAAGTTGTTAGTAAGCACTATGAAAACCGTGCTTTTAAGTTTTTAAGTTCTCATAGCCTAAATACTACATGAAGATTTCTTTTAAAAGAGAGAGACAAGATATAATTTGAAAATCATGTGTCTATTACCAAAATGTGCAATGGCCTTACAACCTGGAACACATAATTATGTTCCTTTCTCCATAAGAATCCATGTTTGACAAAGCATAAAAACTGCAATTTCATTTATAGCTTCCAGTTATAACTTTAAATTACCATATATATCTTAAATTCTGCATAGAAGAGTAAAATAGACCATTATACCTTTAACTTCAATAAATTTTCATAATCAAAGTACACACAGAAATTCATTGAACTGATATGTCACTTCAAGCTTTGTCCAGAAGAGAAACGGTTAATGAAAATTTTGATAATCAAAGTATACACAGAAATTCATGAACTGATACATCATTTTAAGCTTTGTCCAGAAGTGCAACCGTTAATGATTATATGTCAACCCATGAAAAATGTTCTGAGAATAGGCTCATGACATGACAGACAGAATAGATGATTACTATCTTACCAATCTGTTTATGCGAACAAATTCTTCTGCAGTTTTGGCCCAAGGAGGAAGTTCAACATCAGACACTACAGTTCCATCATCCATCACTCCAAGATTATAATTATTGAAATTGACAAACATCTCAGGGAGATAATAAAATTCAGGAATCAACTCCTATATAAAAATAAAAGATGATATAAATTGTAGGATACTAAACAAATCTTCACAAAATGGCATGATCATTTCCTATTGCGCAGAAGAACAAAATAAACACAGGGGAACTTATTTTTCTTTTCTTATATTCTTATCACAAAGTTTTATATAAAGGTAAACTGATCCTATCCAATCTAACTTGACTTTCCAGTTGGCTGTAGGGTTTCCTTCAAGACACATTTCACAAGCTCAAAAGACTCTTAAATACAAACATTTGAATATAATTTAAGGTTTGGAAAAGACATAAACAGAGATTATATAATACAATGATAATGAGAGCATAAACTAGATTTCCTTTCAGATATATGGAATTTTTTGCCAGAAAAAAATAAAATTTTATAATATAAGCATTATGATGCCACTGCTTTGGTCCCTTCATCATCCAGGAAGAGAATTTATTATCTCTAGCCATGGTTTAACAGTGTGTTTTCTTCACACTTTTCAAGTTTAATCTTAAGGTACTAATTCTGAAAGCATATCAAAACTTATAATTAATCTAGAAAAAAACCTGAAAAAGAAATTGAGGAAAATAAATACATGCTTTTAATAAGGACACTTTAAATATACTTTAATAGAACATTTAATAAGCAAAAAAAAAAAAGCAAACAGTTAGGCTTTTGTGTGCAATAGCCTCATGTATAACTACTTCAGAATTCTGTGGATCAGACTTGAAATCGAGTCTTGACATGGGTCAGTGACTCAGTGGTCTCTCAGATACCCCCTCAGGGCCAGATACGGCAGGCTCAGCTTTCCAAACAGTTGAATAAAATAGGGGGTGTTATCAGATTTTGGACAAGGTCAGCAAGAACTCACCAGAGCAAAGACAAAAAAGATCCAGCAGGAATTAACTATTATCACTTCCATCATCTACATGAAATGCTGCTTGACTTTGAATTGTACATCCTTTGTTTACAATCACAATAATTGACTAAGCAAAATGAAAATGAGCTTGTCCTCCAAATGCCCTGTGACCACCTGATTATTAGACTTGAAAAACATCTAAACTGAACAAATTAAACAAAATAAGAAAAAGAACCCTGTTAAATGTTTAGCCATAAGTGAAATTAGACAGTGATCACATAAATTTTAAGAATCTATTCTCTAAAGTGATTTATATAAGACTGATTGACAACAGGGGAAAAGTCAGATTTGTGTTATTTTATGCAGAAAAAAAGCTACATTTATTTTTGTTTGTGCTAACATTTATTAAGTGGTATGAGCTAGGTACTAAGATAAACTCTTAATAACCCTTATCACATTTAATTTTCATAACAGCTTTATAAGGTAAAGTATCATCCCCACTTAAAAAACAAACTAAGGCTCAAAGAGGATAGTAAATTGCCCAAGGTTTCACAGCTAATATAGATAAATTTTGGACTTGGACCAGGTCTTGTTTAAATCTAAAGCCTGTGCCCCTAATCATCAAATAAGCATGGGTTCTATTATATTGAACACACAAGGCTAAAAATTTTAAATATAAGTTTTAGAATTTTTTAAAATTTATATTACTGAAGTTGTAGATTAAAACTTATATTACTGAAGTTGTAGATTTACAGAAAAATCATGCATAAAATATCAAGTTTCCACATATTACCCACTACCCTATTATTGACACTTTCCATTAGTGCGGTGCATTTGCTGCAATATATATATTATACTAGTAACATATATACAACCTAAAATTTCCCTTTTTAACCAGATTCAAATATATAATTCAATCCTGTTAGGTATTTTCACAATGTTGTGCTATCATCACCATTACCCATTACCAAAACTTTTTCATCATCCCAAATAGAAACTCTGTACAATTTAAGCTTAACACCCCATCCCTTATTCCAACTTGGCTTCTTGTAACCTATATTCTAGTTTCTGATTCTATGAATTTGCTTAATCTAATGATCTCATGTAGGTGAGATCATACAATATTTGTCCTTTTGCTTCTGGCTTATTTCACTCAACATGATGTTGTCACATATCAGAATTTCATTTCTTTGTGTGCATATATTACATTTTGTATATCCATTCATAGGTTGGTTAACACGGGTTGTTTTGATTTTCTGACAATTATGAGCAATGCCACCATGAACATCAGTATGCATATATCTGTTTGAGTTGCTGCTTTCAGTTATTTTGGGTATACACCTAAAAGTGGGAATGCTAGATAATATCATAATTTATCATTGAACTTTCTGAGAAACTACCAAACTGTCTTCCGCAGTGACCATATCATTTTACATTCCCCCCAACAATGAATGAGTGCTCCTATTTCACTACATCTTAACTCCTGTAATTTTCTGATTTTATAATGGCAACCATTCTAGTGAGTGTGAAATGGTATCTCATTGTGGTTTTGCTTTGCATTTCCATAATAACTAATGATGCTGAAAATCTTTTTATGTGTTTTTTTGACCATTGGTATATATTTTTCTGATAAATGTCTATTCAAGTTTGCCCATTTTTAAATTAGGTTGCTTGTCTTTTTGTTGTTGAAATTGAAATATATTCAATTTCTTCATACATTCTTTTAAGCTAGTTCTGCTTTTTATAATTCTTTTTCTTTTTGCTCCTTAGCCAGACTCATTTGAATTGTATTATTTTTGAATTCATTGATTCTTTCTTATGCTAGCTCCAACATAATGTTGAAACATACCTGGGAATTTTAATCTGTTATTGTGGTCTTCAACTCCAATATTTCTGTTTGGTTCCTCTCAAAAATTTCTTTATTGAGATTCACATATTGTTCATTCATTGTTTCCCTGATATCTTTTAGCTTTTCTCTGTATTTTCCTTCATCTCCTTGAGTATATTTAAAATTTTTTATAGTCTTCATCTACTACGTCTGCCGTTTGGTCTCGTTCTTTGCTATTTTCTGGATTTTTATCCTCTTCTTTTAGGCAGGCCATCATTTCCTGTTTTTTGGTCTTGTAATCTTTTGGTGCAAACTGTACATTTTAATATTTTAAAATGTTAATTCTGGGACTTAGTCCTTGAGATGTCTGTTCCTTTAGTTTGAATCTAGCTAGCGATATGACAGATTTTCTTGAATGCCAGGAGCTAGCAAAACCAAATAAACCAATGCAAAAAAACATCTTTCACAGTCTTTGCAAATTGGTTTTTGCTTTGGTTTATGTTCTCCTTCAGAGTTCAGCCCTCCTGTCAAGGAGGTCAGTTCAAGGCAAATGCAAGGTGCAAGTTTACTCACGGTTTTGGAGTTTTCATTTCCAAGTATTTGAATGCACCCTTTACTCCTAGGAAATAGACTCTCTCCCTCTCTTGGGTCCTCCAGGCAGTACTTAAAGCAGGTCAGCCTTTGACCCAGTCAACCTGACTCCACTGTTTCTTTTACCACTTTTGCTGTCCCAATCCATTTTTGCCTGGAGGGCAAATTCTGGGTAGGGGGGTGTTCTAGTTTGCTAGCTGCTGGAATGCAACACACCAGAGACGGATTGGCTTTTAATAAAAGGGGATTTATTTTGTTGGTTCTTCAGAGGAAAGGCAGTTTCCCTGGGGTGACTTCTTTCTGCATCTCCAAAGGCCTGGGCTGAGCTGCTAGTGCTGAGATGAGGGATGTCGAGCTGCTTAGCTGTGCTACTTTGCGGTCTCCCATTTCAGCACCAGCCAATTAAGTCAAACGTCACTCATTGCAGCAGACACGCCTCCTAGCTGACTGCAGATGTAATTGGCAACAGATGAGGTTCACGTACTGTTGGCTTATGGCCGCAGCAACAAGATTAGGTATGCTCACCTGGCCAAGTTGACAACTGAATCTAACTAACACATGTCCACCCCTTGTCAACTTGGCAACTTCAAGCATCACCTTAAACAGGTGCAAAAACTTCTCTTCTTGCTGTGGGCCTGTGAATCTCAAAACAAGTTGTCTAGTGCCAAGATGCAAAGGAGGATAAACACCGGATATAGTCATTTCCATAGGGAGAAATTGGAAGGAAAATCTGCAGGCAAACACCATTGGATTTCAAAGTCTGAAAGTCATCTATCCTTCGGCTGTAGAAAGTGGCAATCCCACCCCTTCCAAGGGCCTATGCAGTGGCCGGCCTCTTTTCAAATCAACCTCGGGGAACATCGAGGAGACCACCTCTGGGCTCCACTCTCTCCAAGCATCAGGGCCACCCCTGGGCTCTCTGCCATTTCTGGGGCACACGCTCAAACCCTCCACATGGTGGCAGCCAGGCTCTCCCAGTCCCCTAAGCAGCGTGCTATACCTTTTCCAAGGCCCGAGGCTGCACAACTATTCCACTGCAATGAGAGGGGAGACTCATCCTCGCCCTTCAGGGTAAACTCACCCTCTCCATGTATATGGGTGGGTCCACTCTCCTGGCGGAGGTTTCTTGGCTTCAGACCCGAACTTCCATGGTTCTCACTCTGCAAACTCCAGTCTCTCCCTTTTGTGTCCTCCTTTGTCAAGATTGGCAGTGGTTCCATTTACACCAACAGTCCCTTCATGCACTCCAGGTCTTCTCCATCATTCTCTTCACAATTCCTCCAAAATCTTCCCCTTAGCCATCCAAAACACCATTCAAACATATCTGGCTTTTGCAAACCGCAGCAGCACCCCACTCTCCGGTACCAAATCTGTTCTAGTTTGCTAGCTGCTGGAATGCAACACACCAGAGACGGATTGGCTTTTAATAAAAGGGGATTTATTTTGTTGGTTCTTCAGAGGAAAGGCAGTTTCCCTGGGGTAACTTCTTTCTGCATCTCCAAAGGCCTGGGCTGAGCTGCTAGTGCTGAGATGAGGAATGCCGAGCTGCTTAGCTGTGCTACCTTGCGATCTCCCATTTAAGCACCAGCCAATTAAGTCAAACGACACTCATTGCAGCAGACACGCCTCCTAGCTGACTGTAGATGTAATTGGCAACAGATGAGGTTCACGTACTGTTGGCTTATGGCCGCAGCAACAAGATTAGGTATGCTCACCTGGCCAAGTTGACAACTGAATCTAACTAACACAGGGGGCAAATCAGAAAGGAGTTCTCCAGGTCAGTATTTCTCAGTTGGAACAAGGTAGACACCCACAAAGGGAGAGCCAGTCAGCTCCACACTCTCATGGGGAGGGTTGAGCAGGGCCAGCAAGGGTGCCAGGAACTGATCCTATGGCTCTTTGAAGCTGCATTTTCTTGATTTGGCACCTGCCAATAAATGCAGCCCTTTAATTGTTTTCCATAGTTTTGAGGAACGGTACTGTCTTTAAGTCTTCTTTGCTGTTTTGCCTGTGGAAGGTTGGAACGATGGTCACCCTCAGAGTCAGGTCCCTGGCAATCTAAAGCAGCTCATCAATAGCAGTGATCAGTAATGGAATTGCATAGCCCTGGATCTTGAGGAACTACATTTTTATATTCCACCTTGGCATCAGCAAGCCACACTGAGATCCAGGACTGAATATCTCAATGCTGGCTGCTGCAAAGTTGGGGGATGGGGAATGGTAGCTGTTCTAGTTTGCTAGCTGCTGGAATACAATATACCAGAAATGGAATGGCTTTTAAAAACGGGAATTTACTAAGTTACAAGTTTAAAGTTCTAAGGCTGTAAAAAAGTCCCAATTAAAGCATGTCTATAAAAATGTCTAATCTCAGGTATCCACAGAAGGGTACCTTGATTTAAGAAGGCCGATGAAGTTTAGGGTTTCTTTCTCACATGGAAAGGCACATGGTGAACACTGCGTCATCTGCTAGCTTCCTCTCCAGGCCTCCTGCTCCATGAAGCTCCCTGGGAGGCATTTTCCTTCTTCAGCTCCAAGGGTCGCTGCCTGGTGGACTCTCTGCTTCTTGTGGCTATGTCATTCTCTCCTCTCTCAGAATCTCATGGCTTTCTCTCTTGTCATTCTCTAGATTTTTCCAAAGTGCTTCTTCTTTTAAAGGATTCTAGTAAACCAATCAAGACCCACCTGGAATGGGTAGAGACATGTCTCCACCTAATTAGGTTTAATGCCCACACTGATTGAGTCACATCTCCATGGAGATAATCTAATTAAACTTTCCAATACACAGTACTGAATAGGAATTAGAAGAAACGGCTGCCTTTACAAAATGGGATTAGGATTAAAACATGGCTTTTCTAGGGTACATATATCCTTTCAAACCTGCACCAGTAGCTCCTTCACAAAGTGTAAAATTCACTGATATTTACTGCAATTTGCCAGCCCCTTCCTCCCGCTCTTCCTTAGATGCTGCTTCTACTAGGTTCAGAGTTTCAAAATAGTTGATTCAGACAGTGCCTGCCTGTGTAATAGTTCTTCTGGTTCCTGGTGCTTCCTTCTCCATCTTCTCACAATCCCCTAAATAAACATTTTTCATAAATATTCCAGGTGAATTTTAAAAAAGAAAAAAGAAACAACTAAACATAGTCTTTTGCTTTTTTTTGTAAAAGAACTGGTTTCCCTGAAAAAAATGTATTTATTATAGGAATAAAATCAATCCAATGAGGATAATTCATGCAATATAAAAATAAATAACTTCATAACTTTATATTAATAATTTGCTCAAGTATGCCTTTTTATTTCTATCTTTGAAGAATTTTACAAAAATGTCTTATTTTTACTCTATGTAATTGTGCTAATGAAGAAAAAATGTTACATGGAGAGTTAGTTGCTTTCCCTACGCCTAGTCCTACAACAAGGAAAGAGGGCCATGTGTTCCTTGTTTCCTGAAAATCAAAATTAAATGCTAATCATTTTAACTTCAAAAATATCCTTTCCCTCAGTGTTCCCACGCCCCTTATGAAAATAGTGACTTAACAGGGATTCCTTCTTGGGGGTCAGGGAATAGAGAGGGTTTCTCAAGAAGAGTCAGGGAAAAGTTCTCTTGTCTTTGCCAAGGAAATGAAATGAAAATCAAGGGTGAATTTAAATTAAGGGGGGAGAGGAAAGAATGAGTCAGTATTCACATTTTTATGTACCCCCTAATTTGCCGATTTTTCCTTATTTGTCTCATCACAATGCAGCCAGGTTAAGAATCCATTGATGGCACTTGAGTTCCCACTGCAGAGGTCGTGGGTGCATCCCCTGAGCGAGCAGCTGAGTGAAGGGCCCCAGACAACATCACTGCTGGTGGCTAGAGGTCTAGGCAAGGCACCCATGGGGTAGATGAGTGCCAAGATGGGCCCTGCACACAGGCATCAAGGAATTTATAATATTTACATGAATTTGCTTCTGTATTTGCATCATCAGTGTCTCTCCTAGAGAATATCTTGAGAGATGCTGGAATATTTTGGTGTTTGCATAGACCTGTTAAAAGTAGATGAAGTACTTGATCCATTAGTAATATAGGAATGTATAATATCAAAAGGATGAATCATTTTGAGTGGCAATGAGCATATGACTAAGATTTTGCCAATTTGGAAAAATAAAGAATATGGATCAGCTTGAAGTATTGTTTCCATTATTGGGAAAATTCTTCCTTTAGAACCCTGCCCAAGGCTTAATTTTGAGTTGATCCCATTCTTTAACTCTGTAGACTCTGAGAACTGTGGATCTACAATTCCACCTTTTGCTGACATTTTGTGTGTGGCAAATGATGAAGAAACCCGTTATCTCAGACTTTGAAATAGTATATGGAACAATGAAGAAGAGAAAGCTAAATTGTTCCATTCACTACAACTAGTTTGGGATACGTCACCCCTTGCTCTGAGACATGACAAATGATTGGAAAATGATTTGCCTGTTCCTTTGACTTGAATGAAGAGCCTAGTGGTTTGTGCAAATGTATTGCTGGGGACTGTTTAATTGAGAGTCAAACCAGATCAATGCGTCCTGCTGTTCCTTCTCCTCTTCCACTGCTTCCTTCTCAGCTATCTTCTTCCAGGCTCCCATGACCTCCTCCTTCCATACAACTAGGAGCTAATAATTATGACACAGATAATTCAGCAGCTAAAATGAAAAGACAGCAGCCAGGTACCAGGAACACCAGTTATAGACATAAACAAACAAACAAACAAACAAAAAAAAACCCCAAAAAACAAAAAAAAAAAAACCCAGAGAAATGAAGATGTTCCAAACATGTTGAATGTTCTAAAGGATATGAATAAGGTTAAGCCTCATACTATTGAGTGGTACACTGGAGACAGACACATTTCTAAGAGAAGGCGTAGCTCACACTAGGACCCTGTGTGTCTTTAATATCACACGCCCTGAAAAAGAAATTTGTCTTCCAAGAAGATTCCTTCGAGAAAGAAAATAGGTCTTGGGAGTACTCTCCATTTTCTAGTTCAGAAATGTCAAGGACTGGACATCCCGTTTCACATTTCCATTCCTATCATCCTGTTCTGCTCCTGGTAACCTCTAAGTATAATTGTCATTTTAAATGAACTGCATATGTAAAAGTTTTAAAATTGATGTTTAAATTAAGTTTTCCTTTTTAAGTAGATTACATGTTATTTTCTTCCTTAGGAAAGAAAAATATAACCAGTTTTTTTTCAATTAAAGAAAGGAAAACAATCTATAATCCTTCTAAATAGACCCCCAAATATTTTCTATTATGGGATATTACAAAAATATCATTTCAGATGCATTTATAAGGAAAGGCCATAGATTACAAGCCAATAGAAAATAGATTGTCTATTTCAAACTGACATAGTAGAGAGAGCAGCAGGCTTTGAGACCTGTCTACTCAACTTACTAACCATATATTAATTTGTGACCCTTACTCAATTGTCATTTCTAAATCAGAGCTGTTGTGAGGCTCATATGAGGTATTACAGACTTCTACATAAATATAAGATATTATTATTTCAACTATTATAATTATCATTAACATGAGACCTAATAAAACCCCCCAATAATATACTTAACTTGCTTAATTCTTAAAGGCAACAGGGCACTGACTGAGTCATGTCCACACATGGTAGCATTTAGCATAATTCTAAAAGCATTTAGCAAAATTTACTGCCTCCAATACCACTACTCAGTAAATACCCAGAAGATCTGAACACAGATATCTGCACACAGATGTTCACAATTCCATTGTTCACAATTGCCAAAAGATGGAAACAATCCAAATGCCCATCAACAGATGAATGGATAAACAAAATGTGATACATTATACAAAGGAATATTATGCAGCAGTAAGAAGAAATGAGGCCATGGGGTATGCAACAATATAGATGAATCTTGAGGACATAATGCTAAGTGAATTAAGTCAGACACAAAAGGAAAGATATTGTATGATTTCACCAATATGATCTAACAGAATATGTAAACGAAGAATCTTAAAACATAGAATATAGGATACCTAGAAATACGAGTTAGAAAAGGGGGAGTGGTAACCTAATACATTCAGAACATATAACGAGGAAGAATTTAAAATGTTTGTTAACAGTTATGGGGTGAGGGTAGCTCATTTGCGGGAATCTAAGGTATAGTACTATATTATAGGTAAATTTGGTTGAAAGGGTTTGTTTAGAGTCATGTATGTCACCATGTATGTGGCCTCTCTCTAAGCCAACTCAGCAGGTGAACTTCACTGTCCTCCCTCCTATGTGGGACACAACTCCCTGATGTAAATCTCCCTGGCAATGTGGGAAAGAACTTCCAGGATGAGCCAGGACCTGGCATCAGAGGATTAAGAAAGACTTTTTGACCAAAGGGGGAAGAGAAAAATGAGACAAAATAGCATCAGTGGCTGAGATTTCAAACAGAGTCAAGAGGTTATTCTGGAGTTATTCTTATACATTACACGGCTACTCCTCTTTGGTTTTAGAGTATTAGACTAGCTAGAAGGAAATACCAAAACTGTTCAGTAGCCTTTATTCTTGAAGACGACTGTATAACTATACAGCGTTTATAGTGTGATTGTGTGATCATGAAAACCTTCTGGCTGATGCTTCCTTTATCCACGGTATGGACAGATGAGTAAAAAAAATAAGGATAGATAAATAATGGGGGGAATAAGGGGTAAAAAATTTAGGTAGATTGCAATACTAATGGTCAATGAGAGGAAAGTATAAGGGGTATGGGATGCATGGGGTTGCACCAGCATGAACTGGTACAAATGTACAACACTCATACAAAGAGTTAATAATAGAGTGGCAAATAGAAAATATCTGTTGCAAACTATGGTCTATAATCAATAGTAATACCTTAAAATTCTTTCATCAACAGTAATTTGTATACCACATCAATACTAGGGGCCAATAATAGGGGTAGACAGGGGATAAGGGTGTCTTGGGTTTTCTTTTTTTGGGTCTACCTGATTTTGTTTTTGGAGTCATGTAAATGGTCTAAAAGTGAGTGTGATGATGATTGCACAACTAAGTGATTATACTGTAAGATACTGATTATATAATTTGGATGGAATATATGATAAATGGATATATCTCAAAATCTATAAAAAATTTATGCTTCCACATATTTGAGACACAATTTCCATTAAAAAAACAATCACATTTAAAACAGTTTTTTTTTTATTAGCAATGATGGAAAGACTTAATATGTCCCTCACTTTATGATGAACACTCTCAATATTTTACAGTTCTCTCTTTTGCCTTTAACATATTTTTCACTTCCACAATTGAAATGGACACTTTCACTGGGCTCTTTGTTATTCTAGGTTCCTATTTCCAAGGAAATTATAATTAAGGAAGAGAATGAACATTAATAATGCAGACAGAAGGTAAGCTGTGTTATCTACAGAGAAGGCATAAATAAAATGTCCACCTTAAATTCTTTTTGTAAGAAGTATGCAGGGAAAACAGTTAATATGAGTGTCTACAAACACATTAATGAACACTGTCACACTGGCCACATTTTTACGTGGACAAAAAATGTCGTAGGACACTAGTCAAAAAGCAAATTAAACCTGACATATGTATAGTTTTATAATTCAAGAAGAGTTGAGATTTTCCAAGTACCTTACAAGTAAAGGAAAAAAGTTTTCCTTTTTCCTGCACA
Organism: Tamandua tetradactyla; assembly: GCF_023851605.1. NCBI lineage: Eukaryota > Metazoa > Chordata > Mammalia > Pilosa > Myrmecophagidae > Tamandua > Tamandua tetradactyla. Next base: position 17,390,655 of record NC_135348.1, on the reverse strand, counting down.
GTACAGAGAAAGCATATGAAAAAAACTATTCAGTGTTTCAAATAACTTTTTTCAAAGAAAAAGACGGGGTTCATTGTAGGTATGACTACAAACTTTAATACTTAAAAGAAAATTAATACATGGATTCATCATTTAAACTATTAATAAATGAAGAAGGAAATGGCTAAAGAAATGTAACTAAATTAACAAGTCTGCAAGTTATGCATAAATTATGTATAAAAAACAAGCATGAACAGATATATAGTTCATTTAGACTGAGCATTTTATATTATTAAGAGAAAGATGAGACATCTTCAATTCATTCTATTGTGGATATAATGTGACAGGAGTGACTGATAGAAAAAGGGGAACAGATAGAGAAAAAAAATGGAGGAGTGCAGAAGCCAGAAATGCACAAAGGCTCCATGGAAAAGGATAAGACTTTAACTTTACTTTCTTTTAGCATTTTTAAAATTCTAAATTATTACATATTAAGTTGGGAATCAGGAAGCGTAATTGATGAAAGTATTTTTATTTAGAAAATTAAAACTATCAACCAACAAAATTTAAGCTTTTTTGTTAAATATATCAAGAAATTTTTTCCAGCAATTATGTTCTATTAATTGAAGCTAAACACTTTCTTACAAATGGCTATACATGTTATCAGTATCCATGCAACATATTATCACCATAGAAGACATGCTGCTTGTAATGTCGGAGGTAAAAAGAACCTAGCTTATCTTTGTATTGCAGACCCATGGGGTTTCTGAGGTAGTAAATGGCAAGTCAAAGGTCTCATGTTTCACGAGGCACAAATAAAACTATTCAATGATTACCTCCACTTTGTATTATTATTTAATTTACATGTGTACACTTATACTTTCAAGGATTAACTTTTAAAGCTAAAAGTTACTATACTGCGTGTACACTATACTATACATTTACTATACTGCATGGCCATTTATTTTAAAAATATTTCAAATCTCTTTGGATTTAGTTGTCTTATATATTTATTTAATTGAGAGCAGTGTGAAATACACTTTACTGACCCTACTAATTTCATACCAATATAAAATTTGTATCATCACTAACACAATAAATTATCAGATAGATTTTTAAATTGAATATCCATGACATCACCAGTAAAAGGATGTCCACAGGCTTATATATTTTTTACAAATAGCTTTTGTAAAGCTTTACAAATAGCTTTTGTAAAGCTATTTGACCATCCTTGAATTTACTGCTTAGCTACTGTTCTAGCTTGCTAGCTGCTGGAATGCAATATACCAGAAACAGAATGGCTTTTAAAAAGGGGAATTTAATAAGATACCTGTTGACAGTTCTATGGCCGAGAAAATGTCTCAGCTAAAACAAGTCTATAGAAATGACCAACCTAAGGCATCCAGGGAAAGATACTTTGGTTCAAGAAGGCTGATGAAGTTCAGGGTTTCTCTCTCAAGTGGAAGGGTACATGGTGAACACAGAGTTTCTCTCTCATCTGGAAAGGCACATGGTGAACATGGTCAGGGTTCCTCTATCATCTGGAAGGGCACATGGCAAACACGGCATCATCTGCTAGCTTCTTCTCCTGGCTTCCTGCACGATGAAGCTCCCCAGGAGGCATTTTCCTTCTTCATTTCCAAAGGTTGCTGGCTGGTGGACTCTGCTTCTTGTGGCTATGTTGTTCTGCTTTGCTCTCTCTGAATCTCCCATTCTCCAAAATGTTTCCTCTTTTATAGAACTTCAGAGACTAATCAAGACCCACTCACATGGGTGGAGACATGCCTCTACCTAATCCATCTTAACAACGACTCTTGATTAAATCACTTCTCCAGGGAGATGATCTAATTACAGTTTCAAACATACAATACTAATAGGAATTAGAAGAAACGGCTGCCTTTACAAAATGGAATTAGGATTAAAATATGGTTTTTCTATGGTACATACATCATCTCAAAGCAGCACAGCTACTTAACTAATTGAGGCTCTCATTATCTTTTATTTTGGCTAACTGTAATAGCTTCCTAATATTTTTCCATTCTTCTAGCTCTCCTCCTCTTTTTCCAGAACCCATTTTTCATATTGTTGCCAATCATACAATACCTTGTTAAAAAATCTTAACTCACACTTCCACTGCCTATAGCAGGGATTAGCTAACAAAAACCCATGGGCTGAATCCTTTCTATGACCTATTTTTCTAAATAAAGTTTTATTGGAAGATAGTCATACTCATTTGTTTGTACAGTGTCTATGCTTTTGTGTTACAATGTAGAAATGAATAGCTGTGACAGAGATTACATGGCCAGTAAAGCCAAAATTATTTATCCATATGTTTACAGAAAATGTTTTTTGAATGGTCTACAGATTAAAGCAAAATATCTTTAGAATGTTACTGAGGTCCTCTGTATTGGACTCTGTAATGGTCAGGTTCATGTGTCAACTTGGCCAAGTTGTGGTACCTGTTTATCTGGTTGGGCAAGTGCTGGTCTGTCTGCTGCAATGAGGACATTTCATAGAATTAGATCATGATCACGTCAGCTGCATCCACAGATGATTCCATTTGTAATCAGCCAAAGGGGAGTATTCTGCAATGAGTGATGCTTAATCTAATCATGGGACACCCTTTAAGGAGGATTCAGAAGAGACAGGCTCTATTTCCTGCTTTGGCTGGTGACCCTCTCCTGTGGAGTTCGTCCAGACCCTCCATCAGAGTTGTCGGCTTCACAGCCTGCTCTGTGGATTTTGGACTCTGCATTCCCGCGGTCACGTGAGACACTTCTATGAATGTTTTATTTACGAGTGTTCTCTGTTGATTCTGTTTCTCTAGAGAATCCTAACTAATACAGACTCTAACTGTATTTTTTTAAAATACAGTTTTATTGAGATACACACACACCATACAGACCATCTGAAGTATACAATCACTGGCTCAGAGTATCATCACATAGTTGTGCATACATCCTCATGATCAATTTTGGAACATTTTCCTTACTCCAGAAAGGAAATAAGAATAAAAAAATAAAACCCAAATCCTCCCATACACCTTATCCGCCCCCCCCACCACTGACCGATAGTTTGATGTGGTACATTTGATAATTGTTAATGAAAGAATATTCAAATACTACCGTTAACCATAGTCCATAGTTTGCAATAGGTAGATCTCCCCCCATGTATCCATTATAATTTTTTTAACATTTATCTAACTGCATTTTGATGTCATATGTCACTCTCATTTTTATGTATGATACACACAAGCACATACGACCAATAAACAAACCAATAAGCATCCCCAATACACCAAGTGTTTTCTCTGATCTTTGTTCATATCATTTCCCTTACTCAGAATACTATTCCTCATTTCATCAAATAATTAATTTAACATATATTTATTTACTGCCTACTATGCACCAGCACTGTTCTAAGTTCTGGGGACAAATCAATGAGCAAAATGGTTCCAAGCTCATGCTCTCAAGGCACTAATGTTCCAGTAGGATGAGACATAATAAACAAGTATGATGTACAGTGTGCTAGATGGTGAATGAGACAAAGAAAAATGAAGTTGAGGGCGGGCCGCGGTGGCTCAGCGGGCAAAGTGCTTGCCTGCTATGCCGGAGGACCTCGGTTCGATTCCCGGCCCCAGCCCATGTAACAAAAACGGAGAAACAGAATACAATAAAAACAAGAAAATGTTTCCCTTTCTTCCTTCCTTCCTTCCTTCTATCCTTCCTTCCTTCTCTCTGTCTTTCCTTTAAAAAAAAAAAAAAAAAAAAAAAAAAAAAAAAATGAAGTTGAGATGTGAGTAAAAATGCATAGGGTAAGGGATGCAATTGAAAATAAGGAAATAGAAAAATCCTTACTAAAAGGTGACATTTGAGCAAAGAACTGAAAGTACTGAAGGAGGAAACCCACAAGGATCTCTGGAGGAAATTTTCCAGGTAAAAGGAAAAGTAAAATCAAAGGTCCTGAGTTGGTAAATCAGAATATTTGAAGAATAGCAAGGAGCATCTGTTTAGAAAGAATAGATTGGACAAGGGGGCAAACAGTATAAGAGTTCAAGAGGTAACAGGATTTTGGAAATGAGGGGTAGAATGTGTAGGGCGTTGCACGGTAAGGATTACAACTTCTAATCTCAAACTGGAAAACATTTACTAAGATGGGGAAGACTGTGAGAAATCATGTTTGAAAGGATGAAGACCAAAACTTGAGTTTTGAACATGTTAAGTTTGAGATACACTTAATATTTAAATGGAGATGTCAAGGAGGAAATGTACCAGGTGAAATGTATAGGCTAGAGACATAAATTTGAGAAGTTTGTTAGATTCCCTCTCAACCTGTAAAATACAGCTCAAATGTCATTTACTCTATGATACCATACCTAACCCTACTATCCCAGCCAGAATTTCATTTTGTTTAAATCTTATCATAATACTCATCATTGTCTAACTTGTATTAGAAAGTTTTATACATATCTGTCTTTCTTCTCATCTGCTGCGATACATGAAGTTAAGAACTATGTTTACCTCATCCATTTTATCCCAAGTATTTCTACTATGTATTACATTTACTAAATAATCAATAAATGCTGGCTTAACTCAGTGTATCTTGGGGGATTTCAATTCACCTCATATAGGAAGTTTTCTGCCTGAAAACAGGGGGCTAAATCCCTATGCCCTAACTAAATTTGTTATTTCTTTTGTGGCCTCTATACAAATGCCCAAATCAAATTTAAGATCACTTTGCCTCTCATCACACAAGACCAATCAGTCACCAAATCCTCACAGTTCTTATTTTCTAAATATGTTTCAAATTTATTCACAACTCTCCAGCTCCATTTGCCATCAAGTTTAAGCCTTCAATGCCTCTCGCCTAATTACTTTAACATTTAATCAACTGCTTTCATTCTTGCCCATAGTTAATACATATTCAAATACCAGCTGCAGTGATCTCTTAAAACCACAAAATCTGTCCATGTGATTGTTCTACTTCAAACTTTCCAATATCCCTTCACTGTCACCAGAATGAAGTTCAATTTCCTTAACAAATTTTACAAGGCCCCTCATGATTGGCCCAGGATTTCCTCTTTCCTCTCCCCTTTTCTAATTTCGATGCCTTATAGGCCCACACAACACCTATAATAATGAGTTGTAGGGACTTGTTTTATTGTCAGTATCTCCTCTAATGTGAAAACTCATCAAAGGCAAGGGGTGCATCTTATTTGGTGCTGTATCACAGCCAGGACTTGTACGTGTATAAGCCTAAGTAAAATAAAAATTAAAAAAATCAAATACTACTTTAGAATTCCTCTACTTTCTACTCAAATTTTACTTTTATCACTCATTATTATTTTAGTAATGTATTTTAAATTCTGACATTCTGGAGTAGTTCTCTAATAATCCCCATGTTAGATTCATTTACCATTGGCCCATTCTAAAATAATGAACTATAATGTCATTTACCACTCCTTCCACTCTCTAATCCTGACTTTAACTCATTTCTATAGAAGAAAAGAAAAAGTGCTTAAACTGCAGCAAGTCACACTTTACCTAACCAACAGACTGAATTTATTGGTGCTAAGGGTGTCTGAAGTGAGAAGGCTGCCTCAAGAGAAGGAAAAAACCTCTGTAACATTGAACTGTCTTTCAGCTTAGATACTTGCTTAATACTTGTATGTGATACCTTAGCTCATTCAAGCCTTATAAGTCTGTGACTGGTTCTAGGAAATTTGGCTGCAATTATTCAGGGTTCAGGCAGACAAGTGTAATCTTCAATATCCAATTTCTAAATTTCAGAGAATTTGTATGATTTGAAACACAGAATTTACTGGGAATTTGAAGTATTATTTATCACAGTGATGATGATCTAGTCCAATTTTAGAACTTTCTATTACAGTCCTCAAGTACATATTATTGCTACTACCTTTAGAATTCATGTTTCGTACAAGTACATATTGTGAACATTGTTGTTTAAAGTGGATGACGGCATTGTTCTATCCAAAAGTACAAAGCTATTCCTTGGTGTGATTCCAAAACAATGCTCTAGATTTTCCCTGCCCAACACAGTTGCCATTAGCTACAAGTAGCTATGGAGCATGTGAAGTATTATTAGTCTGAATTGAAATACATCATAAATATGAAATACATCCCACATTTTGAAGCTTTGTGTGAAAAAGGTTGTAAAACATATAATTAATAATTTTATTTGAATGTACATAAAATATTTTGGATAGATCAGGTTAAAACATATTATTGAAATTAATTTTAATTTTTTTAAATTTATAAAATGTTACTACAAGAAAATTTAGTAATTACCTATGTGGTTCACATTTATGGCTTGCATTATATTTCAATAGGACAGCACTGCCCTAAGCCTAACTTAGAGACCTCACACATGCCTCTGAACTGTTTCTTCTGGAAAAGTAAAAAAGCATCATTAAGTGATCATATCTGAAATGAAAACACTGCACAGAAACACAAAGGAAATCCTCAAATATTAAAATGGTAACTGATACTAAAAAAGAAGATGCTTTAGTAAAATCTTTTAATAAAGTCTCTTAACTGCTCTGAAATAAAAAGAACTCATATTTTTTACCTTTTCTTGATGGAAATATCCTTTATATTTTAGTAAAATAATTATCTGACCAATGGCTGTTCTAGTTTGCCACAGCTGCCAGAATGCAACACACCAGAGATGGAATGGCTCTTAGTAAAAGGGGATTTATTCAATTAAAACATACAGTTCTTCAGAGGAAAGGTAGCTAACTTTCATCTGAGGGCCTCTCTTACACATAAAGGCACAAGGCGATCTCTGCTGGCCTTCTCTCCAGGCTTCTCGGTTCTAACAGCTTTCCCTAGGGAGATTCTTTCCTGCTTTTCCAAAGGTCTGGGCAGAGCTGTGAGTGCTGAGATGAGGTATGCTGAGCTACTTGGGTTGTGCTGCATTGAGCTCTCTCTTTTAAACTTCCCATGAATTAAATTAAACCTCACTCACTGAGGAAGGCACTGCCCTTAGAGACTGCAGATGCAATCAGCCATAGAGGAGTTTCACAAGCTAATGATTCAAATCCACAGCAACATCACCTGTGGCACCATCACCTGGCCAAATTGACCCTGAACCTAACTACCACAATGGCAGCAGAGAATAAATGGGGATTCTAAAATATTAAAGTAATAATTCAAGTTAAATACTTGAAAATTATGCTGTTCTTATTTTTTATGTTTCTGAAAAATTTACATGAGTCTCCTACCCACCTCAAAACATTTCATTTTTGTAAAAATGGCATGAAAATACTTTACAAAATGTATACTATATTTTGGGCAAGGTATGTATTCATTAGAATCCATGGAATAAAGTAATTTCCACTGCTGATCACCATACATAGTTTGACATTACCTCCAGATTTTCTAGATGCTCCAACAACAAAAAAATACAATAAAGACCAGATTATAATTAATATGATACTACCTGAAATAAAAGGTTATGTCTAAATCAAATATTTACATCATTATAATAAATCAAATGTGCTTTATAAAGTGGTAAATGTAACACTTTAAAAAGAAGCATGGGTTTTTGACCAGGACAGCAATGTAAGATGCTCCAGGGTACACTGTCCTTAAGGAATAATTGAACAACTGACTAAAACTGGCAGAGCCAACTTCCTCAAAATCCAGAAAACAGTTACTTTAGTAACAGTTACTATCAAACCAAAAAAATGCAGCTTTAAAAAATGGTAGGAGACATTTGTTGTGCTCTTGTTGGTCCCCCATCCCCACTACTGCCTGGTGTGGGGTGAAGCCAGCCTGCGTACACACTGTAGGTCCCTGGCCCTGCTCCACAGTGAGCAAAGTCACACATATGTACATACTGGGGTGTCTATGTGTTGGTGACAATCTATTGGGAGGTAATCTGAAAGACTGGCCAAGAAACTTGTCTTAGGCTTGCCTACACAGAACTTGTCCTGAAGGCAGGAACAGTTTGCAGACAGCTAAAGGAGTGTAAGAAGCAATTAAGTAAAAGCGGACTGCGGCAAAGGATTATCAGCTTTAAGGCACACAATGAAGTACCCAGCAGAGGGGAAAAATTCTATTTCATAAGGAGAAGCGAGGGCATTGAATCCTGTAAATGCGGAAACTCTTAAGGCTACCAACAACCAGGAGAAGACAATCTCAAAAGACATAGACAAGAAACGGAACTTCTCTGCCTTGGGCTGATCTTGATACAAGGGCTAAGTCTAAAGGAGAGCATCAGCCAACAGACAGCTATTTTTAAAGGAAAGTCAGATCAATATACAATTCTTGGCTGGCAATTACTTTCTTTCAGCACTTTAGATATTTTGTCTTGCTGCATTCATGCCTCCATGGTTTCTGATAAGAAATGACAATCTTATTGGAGCTCTCTTGTACATAATAGATTGCGTTTTTCTTGCAACTTTCAGAGGTCTCTCCTTATCCCTTACATTTGACAGTTTGACTACTGAAGGTCTGGGCATGGTTCCCTTAAGTTTATTTGGTTGGTGTTGGGATTCTTTAATGGGTATAGTCATATCTTTCATTAAATTTGGGATTTTTTTTTTTTTTTGCCATTCTTTCTTTGAATAGCCTCCCTGTAACTCTTTTTTTTTTTTTTTTTTCTCCTTCTGGGACCCCATAATCGGTATGCATGATGGCGTCCCAGAGGTCTGTTAGCCTCTGTTTGCTTTTTTCATTCTTTTTTCTTTCTGTTCCTCAGCCTGAATCATTTCAACTGTCTTGTCTTTGAGTTCACTGATTCTTTCTTCTGCCAGCTCCAAACTTCTATTGAAACCCTACTGGAATTTGTCATTTTAGTTACTGCATTGTTTAATTCCAGTATTTCTGTTGAGTTCCTTTTTTAAAAATTTCTCTCTCTTTATTGAGATTCTGATATTGTTCATTTACTGTTTTCCTGATATCCTTTCATTCTTTGCATTTTCCTCCATTAGCTTGTGCATACTGAAGATAATTGGTTTTGTCCTGTATGTCCAAGGTCTAGGCTTTTTTGTTGATGTTTTCTGAATTTTTATTCTCTTCCTTTTGATGAGCGATCATCTCCTGTTTCTTTATCTTGTATTCTTCTGTTGCACACTATACATTTTAATCTTTTAAAATGTTAACTCTGGGATTTGGTCCTTGAGTTATCTGTTCTGTAAGTTTTTATCCAACTAGTGATATGCCAGAGATTTGAGTGCAGGAACTAACCAAAGCATATATACCAATTTTAAAAACACTTTTCAGAGTTTTGGCAAATAAAAGCTGAGGGAATTTGTCACCATTGGATCTGTCCGGCAAGCAATGCTAAAGGGAGTTCTTTAATGAAAGAAAAGGACACTAAATAGCAGATCAAAATGGCATAAATAAATAAAGACCTCTAAAAAAGGTAACCATATGGGTAATTATGAATATCAGCATTATTTTATCATAATTTTATCATATTTTTGGTAAGTAACACCACTTTAACATTTTACTGGTTGTAAAATACAAATGCATAAAATGTAAGGCTAAACCATAGGCTTTGGACATAAAAGTATAAAGAAATAATTTGTAACAAGTACAACACAAAGGTGGGAGGACACGGGCAAAGGAACAATGTATATGTATGCTACAGAAGTTGTCAATGTTAAAACAATGTCATTGTTACAGAAAAAAATGTATACAGAAGGCAGTAAGAAAGCACTCAAAATGGTACAGCATAAAAAGTCAAATAAAAATGAAAGTAAGCATTAACAGAAGAACTGAGGGGCAAAATTTTTCAGAGATACTAAATGGCAAAATGGCAGAAGACAGACCTGCCTGATATTATCAGTAGTTAATTTAAATGTAAATGGATTCAATTCTCCAGTCAAAAGGCAGAGAATGGCTGAATGGATAAAAAGCAGAACCTAATCTGCTGTGTACAAGAAACTCAAATTCAAAGACAAACGTAATCTGAAAGTGAAAGGATGGGAAAAAATTCTATTCATGGTAAGTAAAACAGTAGGGGTAGCTATATTAAATCAGATAAAATACATGTTAAGACAAAAACTGCCAAAAATGACAAAGTCACTAAATACTAATAAAAGGATCATCTAACAAGAATACTTAACAATTATAAATATATATACACAACAGCAGTGCACCAAGATATATGAAGCAAACATTCACAGATTTGAAGGTATAAGTAAATGGTTCTACATTTATATTACCAGACTTCAATACACTGCTTACAATAATGTGTAGACCATCTAGACAGATAACCAAAAAGCAAACAGATGACTTGAATTACACTGTAAAGCATCTAGACCTAGCTTTACCTTATAGAACACCTCACATAACAGTAGGAGAACACACATTCTTCTCCATTGTACATCAGTCATTTTCCAAGACAGACCATAGTTTAGGTCACAAAACAAGTCTCAATAAACTAAAAAATCCTGAAATAATTTAATGTATGTTCTATCATAAAGGAATGATGCTAGAAATCAATAACAGAGGGAGAACTGGAAAATTCACAGTTGGAAATTGAAGAATACATTCATAAACAAATAGTCAAAGAAGAAATCACAAGGAAAATTAGATAAATCTTGAAGTTCATGAAAATAAATATACAACATCCCAAACTTATAGGATGCAGCAAAGGAAGTTTTGAGAGGGAATTTTATAGCTCTAAATGCTTACATTAAAAAAGAAAAAAGATCTCATATCAGAGACTTAATTTAACAACCAGTGGATCTAGAAAAAGGAAAGCAAACTAAACCCAAAGTGGGCTGAAGAAAGGAAATAAAGATTAAAATGGAGTACATGAAATAAAGAACAAAAAAATAGAATCAACGAAACCAATTTGTTTTTTTTAAGGAAATACAAATGGCTAAAAAGCACATAAAAAGATGCTCAGCTTCAGCAGCTCCTAGAGAAATACAAATCAAAACCACAATGAGATATCATTTCATACCTCCTAGAATGGCCACTATAAACAAACAGTAAACTACAAGTGTTGGAGAGAACGTGGAGAAGAAGGAATACTCTTTCACTGCTGGTGGGAATTGAAAATGGAACAGACACTGTGGAGGATGGTTTGGATGTTCCTCAGAAAACAAACTATAGATTTGCAATCACACTATTCAATATATACCTAGAATGTCTGAAAGCAGGGCTGCAAACAGACATTTGCACACTGATGTTCATTGTGGCATTATCTATAATTGTCAAAACATGGAAACAACCCAAGTGTCCATCAATCAATGAATGAATAAGCAAAATGTGGTATATGTATACAATGGAATATTATTCAGCATTAAAAAGGAGTGAAGTTTTGAGTTATGTGAAAACATGGATGAACCTTGAAGACATCATCCTAAGTGAAATAAGCCAGACACAAAGTACAAATATTGTAAGATTTCAATAGAAATTCGGGGGGGCAAAGAAGGCGGCTTAGTAAGGTGCGCGCGTTTTAGTTCGTCCTCCAGAGCAACTACTAAATAATCAGAAACAGTACAGAACAGCTCCCGGAGCCACGATAGTCACTGGATACACAGCGTACCCCAGTCTAGACCAGCTGGACCAGCTGCGAGTCTCCGGAACAGTGAGTTCCCTGAGCTGCGCGCAGTTCCCCGAGCCACACGCAGTTCCCCAAGCCGCGGTGGCTGGCGGCTGGCGCCCCTACCCGACAGGCGGCTTCCCGGACCGGCTGCGAGTCTCCGGAACAGTGAGTTCCCCAATCCGCCGCGGCCGGTGACCAGTGCCCCTGGAGGGAAGCTGGTCAGCTTCCCGGAGGGAAAGGAAAGAGTCTCCAACAGTAGCAGGGACTGAGTCCAACCAAACACCAATAGTGGCATTAATAAACAAATTCTGACTACTAAAAATAGGCCCCCAGCTCAGGCGAAACTGATCAAGGCAGAAGTCGCCTATTGGGCTAACTGAAAAAGAGGAAAGGGGACGAAACAGAGCCTTCTGTGGCTGTTTCTACGGAGGCTTGGTTGCCTCGAGATTGAGCGTCGGGATTACACAGGCTGCAACTGCCCCAAACACAGAAACACTCTGCTTTCAGGGCTGTTTCCCACCTGAACCTTCCCCACGGGAGGGGTGAAACACAACTCAGGTGGAATCCCTCTCTCAAAGAATTCAGATCCCAGGGCTTCGCAATTTGAAGCCATTAAAACCAGCCTACAACCTTTCCTCTGTCTCCACCACGCACACAGCAGGGAGAGCCTTCCAAAGTTAAAGGAGCCACAACATCTTTCGTTGGTGGGACCCGCAGACAGACAAGCACCACATACTGGGCAGGATAAGAAAAACAGAGCCCAGAGACTTCACAGGAAAGTCTTTCAACCTGCTGGGTCTCACACTGAGGGAAAACTGACGCAGGTGATTCCTTCCCCCCAAAAGGAGGCCAGCTTAATCTGGAAAAACCCGGCTGGAGTCTGTAATACCTATGTAGACCCTCCTAAGGGTAGGGAGGGAAAAGGCACCTTACAAGCAGGACAAGAAACAAGAAAATAAGAACTGAAAATTTACCCTCTGTTAAACAAAACTTAAGCTTGAGACCCAGAAAAAGCTGAACTGCAGGTCAATGAACAGACAGACAACAAACTCATCTAGCAAGAAAATCTAGGTAAGATAAGTGAAAGCAATCTCCAGAATAAACTAATTAAGGTATTAAAATGTCCAGATGCCAGCAAAAAAATAACAAATCACACCAGGAAAATTGAAGATATGGCCCAGTCAAAGGAACAAATCAATAGTTCAAATGAGATACAGGAGCTGAGACAACTAATTCTGAATATACGAACAGAAATGGAAAACCTCTTCAAAAACCAAATCAATAAATTGAGGGAGGACACAAAGAAGGCAAGGGATGAACAAAAAGAAGAAATGGAAAGTCTGAAAAAACAAATCACAGAACTTATGGGAATGAAAGATACAGTAGAAGAGATGAAAAAAACAATGGAAACCTACAATGGTAGATTTCAAGAGACAGAGGTTAGAATTAGTGAACTGGAGGATGGAACATCTGAAATCCAAAAAGAAACAGAAACTATAGGGAAAAGAATGGAAAAATTTGAGCGGGGGCTCAGGGAATTGAATGATAATATGAAGCGCACAAATATACATGTTGTGGGTATCCCAGAAGGAGAAGAGAAGGGAAAAGGAGGAGAAAAACTAATGAAAGAAATTATCACTGAAAATTTCCCAACTCTTATGAAAGACCTAAAATTACAGATCCAAGAAGTGCAGCGCACCCCAAAGAGAACAAATCCAAATAGGCATTCTCCAAGACACTTACTAGTTAGAATGTCAGAGGTCAAAGAGAAAGAGAGGATCTTGAAAGCAGCAAGAGAAAAACAATCCATCACATACAAGGGAAACCCAATAAGACTATGTGTAGATTTCTCAGCAGAAACCATGGAGGCAAGAAGACAGTGGGATGATATATTTAAATTACTAAAAGAGAAAAACTGCCAACCAAGAATTCTATATCCAGCAAAACTGTCCTTCAAAATGAGGGAGAAATTAAAACATTTTCAGACAAAAAGTCACTGAGAGAATTTGTGACCAAGAGACCAGCTCTGCAAGAAATACTAAAGGGAGCACTAGAGACAGATACGAAAAGAGAGAAGAGAGAGGTGTGGAGCAGAGTGTAGAAAGAAGGAAAATTAGATATGACATATAAAATACAAAAGGCAAAATGGTAGAGGAAAGTATTACCCAAACAATAATAACACTAAATGTTAATGGACTGAATTCCCTAATCAAAAGACATAGACTGGTAGAATAGATTAAAAACCAGGATCCTTCTATATGCTGTCTACAGGAAACACATCTTAGACCCAAAGATAAACATAGGTTGAAAGTGAAAGGTTGGGAAAAGATATTTCATGCAAATAACAAGCAGAAAAGAGTAGGAGTAGCTATACTAATATCCAACAAATTAGACTTCAAATGTAAAACAGTTAAAAGAGACAAAGAAGGATACTATCTACTAATAAAAGGAACAATTCAACAAGAAGACATAACAATCATAAATATTTATGCACTGAACCAGAATGCCCCAAAATACATGAGGAATACACTGCAAATACTGAAAAGGGAAATAGACACATCTACCATAATAGTTGGAGACTTCAATACCCCACTCTCATCAATGGACAGAACATCTAGACAGAGGATCAATAAAGAAACAGAGAATTTGAATATTACAATAAATGAGCTAGACTTAACAGACATTTATAGGACATTATACCCCATAACAGCAGGATACACCTTTTTCTCAAGTGCTCATGGATCATTCTCAAAGATAGACCATATGCTGGGTCACAAAAAAAGTCTCAACAAATTAAAAAGATTGAAATCATACGCAACACTTTCTCGGATCATAAAGGAATGAAGTTGGAAATCAATAATAGGCAGAGTGCCAGAAAATTCACAAATACGTGGAGGCTCAACAACACACTCTTAAACAACCAGTGGGTCAAGGAAGAAATTACAAGAGAAATTAGTAAATATCTCGAGGCGAATGAAAATGAAAAAACAACATATCAAAACCTATGGGACACAACAAAGGCAGTGCTAAGAGGGAAACTAATTGCCCTAAATGCTTATATCAAAAAAGAAGAAAGGGCAAAAATTCAGGAATTAACTGTCCACTTGGAAGAACTGGAGAAAGAACAGCAACCTAACCCCAAAGCAAGCAAAAGGAAAGAAATAACAAAGATTAGAGCAGAAATAAATGAAATTGAGAACAGGAAAACAATACAGAAAATCAATAAGACCAGAAGTTGGTTCTATGAGAAAATCAACAAGATTGATGGGTCCTTAGCAAGACTGACAAAAAGAAGAAGAGAGAGGATGCAAATAAATAAGATCAGAAATGGAAGAGGAGACATAACCACTGACCTCACAGAAATAAAGGAGGTAATAACAGGATACTATGAACAACTTTATGCTAATAAATACAACAATGTAGATGAAATGGACAAGTTCCTAGAAAGGCATGAACAACCAACTTTGACTCAAGAAGAAATAGATGACCTGAACAAACCAATCACAAGTAAAGAAATCGAATCAGTCATTCAAAAGCTTCCCAAAAAGAAAAGTCCAGGACCAGATGGCTTCACATGTGAATTCTACCAAACATTCCAGAAAGTATTAGTACCAACCCTGCTCAAACTCTTCAAAAAAATTGAAGTGAAGGGAAAGCTCCCTAATTCATTCTATGAAGCCAACATCACCCTCATACCAAAACCAGGCAAAGATATTATAAAAAAAGAAAACTACAGACCAATCTCTCTAATGAATATAGATGCAAAAATCCTCAACAAAATTCTAGCAATTCGAATCCAGCAACACATTAAAAGAATTATACATCATGACCAAGTAGGATTCATCCCAGGTATGCAAGGATGGTTCAACATAAGAAAATCAATTAATGTAATACACCATATCAACAAATCAAAGCAGAAAAATCACATGATTATCTCAATTGATGCAGAGAAGGCATTTGACAAGATCCAACATCCTTTCTTGTTGAAAACACTTCAAAGGAAAGGAATACAAGGGAACTTCCTTAAAATGATAAATGGAATATATGAAAAACCCACAGCTAATATCATCCTCAATGGGGAAAAATTGAAAACTTTCCCCCTAAGATCAGGAACAAGACAAGGATGTCCACTATCACCACTGTTATTCAACATCGTGTTGGAAGTTCTAGCCAGAGCAATTAGAGAAGAAAAAGAAATACAAGGCATCAAAATCGGAAAGGAAGAAGTAAAACTATCACTGTTTGCAGATGATATGATAATATATTCGAAAACCCTGAAAAATCCACAGCAAAACTACTACAGCTAATAAACGAGTATAGCAAAGTAGCAGGTTACAAGATCAACATTCAAAAATCTGTAGTGTTTCTATACACTAGCTATGAACAAGCTGAGGGGGGAATCAAGAAACGAATTCCATTTACAATTGCAACTAAAAGAATAAAATACTTAAGAATAAATTTAACGAAAGAGACAAAAGACCTATACAAAGAAAACTACAAAAAACTGTTAAAAGAAATCACAGAAGACCTAAATAGATGGAAGGGATACCATGTTCATGGATTGGAAGATTAAATATAGTTAAGATGTCAATTCTACTGAAATTGATTTATAGATTCAACGCAATACCAATCAAAATCCCAACAACTTACTCTTCAGAAATAGAAAAACCAATAGCAAATTTATCTGGAAGTGTAGGGTGCCCCGAATTGCTAAAAGTATCTTGAGGGACAAAAACGAAGCTGGAGGTCTCACGCTGCCTGACTTTAAGGCATATTATGAAGCCACAGTGGTCAAAACAGCGTGGTACTGGCATAATGATAGAGATATTGACCAATGGAATCGAATAGAGTGCTCAGATATAGACCCTCTCATCTATGGACATTTGATCTTTGATAAGCCAGTCAAGCCAACTTACCTGGGACAGAACAGTCTCTTCAATAAATGGTGCCTAGAGAACTGGATATCCATATGCAAAAGAATGAAAGAGGACCCGTATATCACACCTTATACAAAAGTTAACTCAAAATGGATCAAAGATCTAAACATTAGGTCTAAGACCATAAAACATTAGAGGAAAATGTAGGGAGATATCTTATGAATCTTATAATTGGAGGCGGTTTTATGGACCTTACACCTAAAGCAGGAGCACTGAAGAAAGAAAGAAAGAAATGGGAACTCCTCAAAATTAAACACTTTTGTGCATCAAAGAACTTCATCAAGAAAGTAAAAAGCCAGCCTACACAATGGGAGACAATATTTGGAAATGACATATCAGATAAAGGTCTAGTATCCAGAATTTATAAAGAGATTGTTCAACTCAACAACAAAAAGACAGCCAATCCAATTACAAAATGGGAAAAAGACTTGAACAGATACTTCTCAGAAGAGGAAATACAAATGGCCAAAAAGCACATGAAGAGATATCTGCTCAATGTCCCTGGCCATTAGAGAAATGCAAATCAAAACCACAATGAGATATCATCTCATACCCACCAGAATGGCCATTATCAACAAAACAGAAAACGACAAGTGCTGAAGAGGATGCGGAGAAAGAGACACACTCATCCACTGATAATGGGAATGTCAAATGGTGCAACCACTATGGAAGGTAGTTTGGCGGTTCCTCAAAAAGCTGAATATAGAATTGGCATATGACCCAGCAATACCATTGCTAGGTATCTACTCAAAGGACTTAAGGGCAAAGACACAAATGGACATTTGCACACCAATGTTTATAGCAGCATTATTTACAATTGCAAAGAGATGGAAACAGCCAAAATGTCCATCAACAGACGAGTGGCTAAACAAACTGTGGTATCTACATACGATGGAATATTATGCAGCTCTAAGACAGAATAAACGTATGAAGTATGTAACAACATGGATGGACCTAGAGAACATTATGCTGAGTGAGACTAGCCAAAAACTAAAGGACAAATACTGTATGGTCTCACTGATATGAACCAACATTAGTGAATAAACTTGGAATATGTCATTGGTAACAGAGACCATCAGGAGATAGAAATAGGGTAAGATAGTGGGTAATTGGAGCTGAAGGGATACGGACTGTGCAACAGGACTGCATACAAAACCTCAGAAATGGACAGCACAATACTACCTAATTGTAATGTAATTATGTTAAAACATTGACTTGATATTCTCACAAGCAGTGTGGACAACCAAAGCTATAGGCTGAGCCCCCAGTCTTGGGGTTTGTTCACATGAAAATTAAAGCCAGAAAAGATAGGTCAAGTCTACTTAAAATTTAGGCCTAAGAGTCTCCCCTAGGAGAGCCTCTTTTGTTGCTCAGATGTGGCCTCTCTCTCCAGCCAATATGATGAGCATTCTCACCACCCTCTCCTTCTCTGCGTGGGACATGACTCCCAGGGGTGTGGACCTTCCTGGCAATATGGGACAAAGATCCTGGAATGAGCTGAGACTCAGAATCAAAGGACTGAGAAAAACCCTAGAATGAGCTGAAAATCAACATCAAGAGACTGAGAGAACCTTCTCGACCAAAAGGGGGAAGAGTAAAATGAGGCAAAGTGTCAATGGCTGAGAGATTCCAAACAGAGTCAAAAGGTTATCCTGGAGGTTATTCTTACACATTAAGTAGATATCACCTTGTTGTTCAAGATGTAATGGAGAGGCTGGAGGGAATTGCCTGAAAATGTAGTGCTGTGTTCCAGTAGCCATGTTTCCTGATGATGATTGAACAATGATATAGCTTTCACAATGAGATTCTGTGAATGTGAAAACCTTTTTCTGATGCTCCCTTTAGCTATTATATCAACAGAAGAGTAGAACATATGGAATAAAAATAAATAATGGGAACAGATGTTAAAGTAAATTCAGTTTGAAATAGTGGTAGGTGAAGGTGAGGGGTAAGGGGCATGGTACGTATAGTTTTTTTTTTTCTCTCTATTATGGTTTTATTTCTTTTTCTGTAGTCTTTTTATTTCTTTTTCTAAATCGATGCAAATGTACTAAGAAATGATGAATATGCAACCATGTGATAATATTAAGAATTACTGATTGTATATGTAGAATGGAATGATTTCTAAATGTTTTGTTAATTTTTTTTAATTAATAAAAAAAATTGTAAGATTTCACTGATAGGAAATAATTAGAATAAACAAACTCATAAACGTAAAATATAGAATATAGGTTGCCAGGGTATAGAAAGAGGCCAGAGAATGCAAAGCAGATACTAAATATGTGCAGACTTTTTAAATAGGTTGAACTTAAATGTTTGGAAATGCCTAATTGTGTGTGAATGTGGTGGAAAGGGGAAGTTATGTATTTCACCAAAAGGAAAGCTGTAAGTTAAAACACGGGAATATATAACACAGTGAATCCTGTGGTGGATGACGACCATGATTAACTATACAAATACAAAAGAGTTCTTCCATGAACTAGAACAAATGTATGGCACTTTTACAAGGAGTTAATAATAAAGAAGTATATGGGGAAAATGTACCTATTGCAAACTATGGACTATATATACAGTTAACATTAATATCTTAATATTCTTTTATCAATGGTAACAAATGTACCACACCAATACTAGAAGTCAATAATGGGAGGGACGGATAAAGGGTATGGGATGATTTGGGTTTTCTTTTTTATTTCTATTTCTTTTTCTGAAGTAATGAAAATATTCTAAAATTGATAATGGTGATAAATGCATAACTATGTGATAATACTGTGAGCCACTGATTGTGTACTTCAGATGGATTCTGTGGTGTGTGGATGCCTTAATAAAATTGTATTAAAAAAAAATCTTCACAACACTGAAAAAAAATGAGAAATAAAAAAAAATTGATTCTTTAAAAGGATCAATAAAATCTAAAAATCTGACAAAGAAAAAATAGGACACAGATCAGAAATGAAAGAGGGGGCATTACTAAGGACCCCACAGAAATAAAATGGGTTTTAATGAGATACTAATAACAACTATAAAAACAAATTCCTAGAAACACATAATCTACCTACACTGACTCAAGAAGACGTAAAAGATCTCCAAAGACCAATAACAAGTAAAGAGACTGAATCAGTAATCAAAAGTCTCTCAACAAAGAAAAGCCAGGACCAGATGACTTTACTGGTAAATTTTGCCAAATATTCCAAGCAGAATTAACACCAATTCTGCTCATCCTTTCAGACACAGATAGATGCACAGACAGCTAGATAGAAATTCTGTATAGTAGTTCTTGGCCAAATAATTTAGGCCTCATTCTCTGAAACTTGTTAGCTCATCCTTGGTAAAAAGAGCTGTATTATAAGAAATATATTTTCAACATTCATTGAACAAGGAACACTCTGGCAATAATATTTATAAAATGAAAGATTTCTCACCTTAATATCAGATGTATCACGTTGACTGTTTCGCCAAGCTCTGGAAATCGATGAAAAAGTTCGATCTGCATGATCAAACTTCCCTCCTTGCAAATTTAGGAAGTAAGTTGTAAAGGGTTCCTAAAAAATAGTTTAAAAATTCCATGTGTTTCTTAAATGCATGAAAATGTGGTTTTTATAAATCTTTATATGTAAATATTTTAATGACTAATAAATATTAGCCAGTAATATCTACTAGCTACAGAAATGGGAATTATATCTCAATTATTAAAATAATGTTCTTAAATTATTTTTATTTGGGAAGAAATATTTCTAAATATTTTTAAAATTTAGTATTTTTAAATTTTTCTCAAACTTACATCTTTTACAAGAACAATTTATTAATAACATTCATGTATAACATATTGCAATTTCTCCATAGTACAAGGAAATAGTCAAAAATGCAATTTTTCTGTTACGGCTCAATATTTAATTTATGGTTAAGAAAAGAAAAAATGTTTGGAAGGTTTAAAAGCCTCCTCTTAGTTAAAGAACATTTAAACACATATTAGTACATAATTGCTTGAAATTAGCTAAGCACCATAAATTACTGGTAGGATTTATGTCTGCCTGTACCCTTCTAACAAGCTTTAATTAATGATGTGCTGCTAACACTTTCCCAAAGAAATTACTTTCTAGTAAATGAATCACCTTTCAATTTTACACAAACATTCCTTATTTAAACAATATATTATTGATACCTAGTAGTCTCAGTGTTACCTGCAGACATACCTGTTTCTATTTGAGGCAATTACAGTTTCCCAAATATATGAATATTTGTATGTGTTAATGAAATAATTTTTAGTCTTTTCTTTACAGACTACATTTGAATTCAATATCACAATTTAAAATTTGGTGACAGATCAACAATTTGAAGGGACAAATTAAAGGAAAAAATCCACACAATTCCAGATGAAGTATTTCTAAGGCAATTCTACAGTTATATGTTATAAACTACATGCCAAATGGCATATAGAGATACTTGAAATTAGAACTTCAAACATTTAGAAATTGCTTAGCATTAAAAAAAGATGATGGTTTTTTTTTTTTTTTTTCTTTTGCATGGGCAGGCTCCGGGAATCAAACCTGGGTCTCTGGCATGGCAGGTGAGAATTCTGCCACTGAGCCACCATTGTCTGCCAAATGATGATTTTAATTATTATATATTCTACACAACATTGAACTTATTTTGACATGGTTTATTATTCAAATTCAACTTACTATTCTTAGCAGCCAAGCAAGAACAAAACTTGCAGTTGAGTAATGAGTACCATAGTGAAACTTTGGAACTTGATCATCTTCCCACGATTCATAACGCTCTGTGAAGAATGCTGCTCTTTTTGGATTCAAAGCTCCTATTGGCTGTCAATGGGAAAGGGTGGGAGTAAAGAGACAACAAGATACACATAAATATGGTAATCCTTTATCTTTCCTTTTTCAAAATAATATCCTATTAGGATATGAAAGGGGAAATTAAAATTAAATAAATATATACTATTTAAGCTAAAACATAATGTTACATTCAGAGAGCACATGGAAAACAAATTTATTTTTCAAAGCAGACTGAACATACACATATAAGTAAGTGATAGAGAAACCTGTCATTTCTTTATGAGTCTATTACTTTCCAATGACTTTAGGTCTTTAATCAGTCCATAAAGGTCATTTTCATAAAGAATATTGCATGAGGTATTAGCCATGCAGTATTTTGGTATGCACCTATACAATCTTAGTTAATTAGAAGCAACAATCAGAAACAAAATCTTGAACCTGCTGAAACTTGGAAGAGAGGGGAGATGTAAGAAAATGGGATTAAGATACAGTAGAAATTTCTTCTAGTATTAATAAAACCAGAATTTAGAGGATAGAAATATTTCATCATAACATAAAGATGTTATAAAAATTGTAGACAAATTATGAACTTATACTGGAAAACAGAACATTACAGTAGTGGTCCCAGGTGTGATACTGCAAAATGCTAAAGAATTGGGCCTCACTGGAATAGTAATAGTACCCAGTCAGAAGGTTGTTTTGGAAGATAAAATGGGTAAGGACATGTGAAATCCTACAGATGACGTCTTCCACGAATATTATCATTTTTTTTTTTTTAACATGGGCAGGCACCGGGAATCGAACCTGGGTCTTCTGGTATGGCAGGCAAGCATTCTTGCCTGCTGAGCCACTGTGGCCCGCCCAATATTATCATTTTTAAGATGATATTTTAGAGTCAGGGTACAGCTTGAACAAAATAATTACCTGTAAAGGCCCCTGCATGTTGCTTGACATAGGATAAGATCTCAATAAATACTAGTGGGTATCATACTTGTTGCTGCTCTGTGGTTATTCAAGAAGTACATGAACTTCATTAAATAGTATGCAAAATTCTGCGTGATTATAAACAGGTATATTTTCTTTAAAAACACATATAGAGTTTTCTTAAGATTCTCAGAAACAAAGGTTAAGAATAACTCTTTTAAAGTAACAATTCATTCTCTTAATACATTCTGATCTCTAGGAAATCTCTACTTATTTAAAATTTAAGTGTCAATTCACTGAAAAATAGATATATCTTAAAATCTTTCCCTTAATAAGATTTAGAACAGCCTTTTGGTTTATATCTCCTACGAAGTACTATGAGTTAAACACTCTTCATTTATAAGAGAATGATAATATGTGATTATTTGTAGGAGAAATATTAAACTGAAATAAATAAAAATTAAAATGTCAGTTTTAAAACTGACATATTTTAAAATGTTCTATTGAAAAGTGACGTTCAGACCAGTTTTTAAAGTGCTTTTCATGTAAAAATGTGATTTTAAGCAACATTTTAAATTAATCATTTGACTATCTTTCTTGAACTCATTGTTAACTTTTTTTCATAACTATTATTTTTCTTTGGTACTGTTTCTTTCAATAGCTTGGAAGTAATCAACATTATTTTATTTTAAACCATTTTTACTTTACAAGCAGATCTTTAAAAATCTTTGGTTGATTACTATTTTTAAAGTAATGTCCCAGTATACTAATTTAAGATGCCATCTTTTAAAGCATTAGTTTCTGCATAAGAGTTACATCTGATTTATTAAATTTATGCCAGTTAAGAATGAAAGTGACACCAAGAATTCTTTCTTTGTTATAGAACCAATTTGGAATGCCTTTAATTGTATTTTAGTTGTTGTCCCTAAAGACTGAGCCTTGCAAAAGGAAAGAAGGAAGAAATAAAATCATTGGAAGACAAATTACATGAATTAAAAATAGAATCAATGCATCTTTTGTATGGCTCTGCAGCATATTAAGTATTTACTTTATCTGCTCCTATTTTTATTACTCTCCAAAAGAGTAACCCCCAAATCAATAACTACAGAATCACATTTCTTGAATATAATGCTAAAACCAATTAGGATTGATTTCACTAGCATCTGAAAAAATGGCATCGCACAGAGATCCATATAGGTAGAACCCACAGTATTGATTCTGGCTGGTTATTATTACAGTTGGTTTCTGAAGCCTGCTACAGGACAGCTATCAAGACATGCCACATTTATCTGCAAGCATATAAAAAAGAAGTCTCCAAATAAAAGAAGGTTTAAAAAAAAAAAAGACCAGTGAAGCTGTGCAATGACAATGATACACTATCAGCTTACTCAGAGAAGTTACAGTGGGAATACACACATTGAATTATACATTACGCGAAAGCACTGATTTATTGTGGTAATAACATCCACCTCATTAGAAGATTCTGCTTTGCTGCAGTTGGAGGGCTACATATTGTTTACTGCTATAAATTAATGGCAGTGCAAAGAAGACTGTGGAACCCTCCTAACAATAGATCTGTAATGACAGTGCTGTATATCACAGCTTCCTCAGCAGCTTCATAATAAAATGGAGACAATGTATTGAGCTAATACATTCTACCATGCTGGCTCATATTTTTCTGACAACTGCTTTAAAAGATGAGCTGAATCCAACTTTGTAATAATGCTGCAAAACACTTAACTAAGCAAGAGTCAGTCATACACCAAAGTGCATCAAAGCATTTTTAAAACATTGTCTAAATCAGCATTTCAAGATATTTATTCATCTCTGCAAAGAACTAAATGTTGATGGCTGCTCTCACTTATTCAGTATATTAAGAGAAACAATTGCAAGGCAGTTCAGGAAGATCCCTGCATTATCAGCCTACATAGAGCTCTTTGTACAATTTATCTGTAGAAGCTTGACAAAGCATTAAAAAAAAAAAAAAAATCAGCAAATTGACCAGAGGAAGAAGAGCAAAACTACTGGTCATTACAAAATAGTCATAACTTCTTGGAGAGAAACAATAAAAATAAGTATTAATTAGAAAGTATAAAAAAGGTATAATTCAAATTCATAACCAGGCAAACATAAATGACCCTAGGATACAGAAAAATAATTTAAAGCCCTACAAAAAGCTAACAGATAGAATTAAATATTTGTTTTAAATCTACAAAATAACCCCCTAACATCACCCTCCATCACAGCAGTGTAAAATGAAAAACTACTCCAAATAAAATAGAATAAAAAAAAGATTTAAGATTAGAGTATCAAGACTACCAATAGAAGCATTATCTATAAAACAAAGAAACTGAAAATAAAACCCAGGATTAAAAAATAGAAAAAGATGACTAATTAAATAAAAAAGAACACCCAAACTCTTGAAAATGGTATTAATAACACAAAAATAATATTTGGAACATCTTAATAACCTCACAAATAGCAAGCTTGACAATTGTGGTACAGTGATGAGTATTCTCCAAATAAGAGATGCAAATGGCCAAAACAGCACATGACATCATTATACATTAGGGAAATGGAAATCAAAAGTACAACGAGATACTACTCACACATACTTGGATCGCTATGACAAAAAAACAAAAACACCTAAAAAATAGAAGGTGTTAACAAGGATGTGGAGAAACTGGAACCTGGTGGGAAGGTAGAATGGTACAGTCACTATAGAAAATTATTCGCACAATCTTCAAAAAGTTAAACAGGGCAGGCCACAGGGGCTCAGCAGGCAGAGTTCTCGCCTGCCATGCTAGAGACCCGGGTTTGATCCCTGGTGCCTGCCGATGCAAAACAAACAAACAAACAAAAAAGTTAAAAATAGGGCAGGCCACGGTGGCTCAGCAGGTAAGAGTGCTTGCATGCCCGAGGACCCGGGTTCGATTTCCGGTGTCTGCCCATGTAAAAAAAAAGTTAAAAATAGAATTACTATTTGACCTGCAACCACACTTCTAGCTATATACCTCAAAGAATTGATAGCAGAACTCAGATTTTGCATGCCAAGGTTCACAGCAGCATTATTCACGATAGCCAAAAGTTAGAAACAACCCAACTGTCCGTCAACAGATGCAGGGATAAACAAAATGTGGTATATACATACACATGATATTTATATATTATATACATACCATGGAATATTATTCAGACATAAAAAGTAATGCAATTCTGATACATACTACAATATGGATGAACCTTGAAAATATCATGCTAAGTGAAATAAGCCAGACACAAAAGGACAAATATTATCTGATTCCAGTTATAGGAAATAATCCAGAATAGGAAAATTCATAGAGGCAGAAAATGCATTCAAGATTACCAGGGGCTGGGAGAAGGAAGAGAATAGGAAGTTATTGCTTACTTGATACAGAGTTTCTGTTAGGGTTGATGAGAAATTTTGTAAATAGTAGTGATGGCTGCACAGCATTGTAAATGCAATTAATGCCACTGAATTCCATATTGAAAAATGGTTAAAAAGGCATTTTAAAAATTTTAAAACGCTAAAAAAAAAGATTTTGGACTCACAGTTACCTTTAAAAGCACACAATGAGATTCTTTCATTAATTACTGGTAGAAGTTGCTATAAACAGAAAAGGCTTTTTACAGTTTTGATATATTCTAGTTTTTTTCCTTTCTTTTTTCAAATTTAAGAATGTTTCATATGAAGTTATCTAATTAAAAATTAAAAATAATACCTCCATCTTTGCAATTTACAAGACGTCATTATACATTCTCACAGTATATATATGAGGCAGGTATCTTTACTATAAAGGTAAAGAAACAAGGTATCTAAAAAGTAACCTGGCTCAAAATCTAGGAGACTCACACCCACTACTCAAAACCCTGTCTTTGGGGATGTTATCTACTAAAACTATAGTATTATAAGTTGTTTTTCCTAATTTTATCTGATTTCTATTTTTTTAAAAAATATGATCATTATTTATTTGTCTTAAAAGGCTAAATAAAATAAATTTAAAGTATTTAGAAGAACTCCTGGCAAAAAACTCAGTAAGCGTAGCTGTATTAATGTTATTGTTAGTACCATAAACATAATTCCTTCTTTATTTTTGAAATTTATATATGATCTCTTACAATTTATATCAGTCTTTCAGAAGTGGGTTCCAAACTGCTGGCCCATGCTTACAGTTATTGAGGGTAAGAAAGTTGGAGTGAGTTAACAAGGAATCTCAGAAGTTCTACAAGGCAGAAATCTGACTTACTTAACAAAATCCTTAGATTTCCATTTTTGGTGGTTCTAAGTGTATTGTTTGTTTTCTTAAAGAAAAAAAATGAAATTGCCATTATAAAAATTTCCCAGGGAAAAAACCCAAAAGCTTCAAAAGAAAAACTTTTTTTGGTGAATGGTTGTCTTTGGAAAATCATTAAACTCTAACAAATTGGGGCTAGGAGCAGAAGAGAAGAGGATTAAAGAGAAAGAAAAAGATGATGCTGGGGCAGAAGACTCAAAGACAGGGCTTTTGGGAACTCTGAACGGTAGCATTTCATGAAGATACATTTGTTGGGTATACAGAGGAGTGAAGAAGAGATGCCAAAAGGGAAAAGGGTTCAGGAAGGGAAGGCAAGAGCATGACTATTTCATAACTCTGTACAGTACCTATTGATATTAAAAGAGAGACACTGAAACATGAGTGCTAAAGACTAGCAATAAATATATAAGGTGACTGACCTCAAAGCTGTTTTACAGATCTATGTTACATTATAAAAATGTCAGAATTAGACGACAGAATATTGTTAATATTATGTAATGTTTAACTATAAAGCATCTGATACAGATTAACAGTTTAAACAAAAAAAAGTTCAAATTTAAGGAATGAGAGAGGACAGACGGTCAAGTATGTTATATTAAAAAAGATGCTCATTCTTTATTAGACAATAATTAATTGGTTTGGGGAGCTCCTAGGAAATAACTGTGGTACCTACATAAAAGGGAACACTATATACGACGACAAGGCTACTATTTACTGGATGCTTAATATAAGCAAAGGTTCTAAAAGTCTTCACAAATTATTTCATCATTTTTGCAACTCCATAAAGTACAGATACATTAGCATCCCCAATTTACAAGTGAAAATTTTAATCCGGAGAAGTTAAGTGACTATCAGTGATTGGTAACCCAGCCAATTGGAGAAGCAGAATTCAAAGTCAACTCTAACTAAACTGGCTAGCAAATCCTACAATGATTTGGGTTCTCAGAAGCATTACATGAATTGATGAAAATATTAATATTGCGTTTATAAGGCCATTAGAATCCTTTACATTAAATATCCTCTTGAAAATGGTATTTAAACTTTTATCCTATCTATATAACCTGGACGTTCTCAGAAACTTTGGGTATTTATGTAACACCTGAGACTCAGAGTTAGATTTCTAAAGCTATGAAACTCAGCAGTACCCCATACAGGAACTGCTTAAAAAGTTGAAAAAGAGATCAAACTTGGAGTAGAGATACGAATGAAGCTGATCTGGATAAGACTAAGGTAAATCAGAATACAGGGTAAAGGATGATATCACCCATATTTTAAAACTTCAACTTCTGTGTGAGACCAAAGAGAGAGATGCTTATCTGGTACAAAATTATATATATTGGGTAGTGCTTTTCCTAATTTAACTTGTATGGTCAGTGTAGTTAAACACTTTAAGTACACAGAATCTTGCTTAGAGTGTGAGATTTTGTTGGTTATCCAGGTTAGTGTGATGCCCTGATATATCCCAGAGTAATTTGGGCTATGAATAGAGAAGTATTTGCAAAGTCTCCTTGGGGGACAGGGGAGAAAAGAGGAAATATTCAATTTTCCCATTTGGAGTATTTCTGATATCCTTGCAAGCAGTGGGAACAACAGGCCAAGCTCTTGATCTTGGGGTCGACCCTATGAAACTTATTCCTGCAAAGGATAGACGAAGCCTAATTAAAATGAGTCCTAAAAATCACCCCCAGAGAACCTCTTTTGTCACTCAGATGTGGCCACTGCCCCTAAGCCACTTCGACAGATAAACTCACTGCCCTCCCAGTTACATGAGACATGACTCCCAGGACAGTAAATAGCCCCAGCAATGTGGGACAGAACCCAGCATCAACGGATTGAGAAAGATTTCTTGACCAAAAGGGGGATGAGAAAATGAGACAAAATAAAGTTTCAGTGGCTGAGAGATTTCAAACAGACTTGAGAGCTTATCCTGGGGGTTATTCTTATGCATTATACAGATATCCCTTTTTAGTTTATGATGTAAAGTGGATGGAGGGAAGTACCTGAAACTGGTGAGCTGTGTTCCAGTAGCCTCGATTCTTGAAGATAATTGTATACAGATACAATTTTTACAATGTGACTGTGATTGTGAAAACCTCATGTCTGATGTTCCTTTTACCCAGGGTATGGACAGATGAGTAAAAAAATTTGGCTGAGAATAAATAAATGATAGGTGGACAAAGGGTAAAATAAATTGGATAGATGGAAATATTTGTGGTCAATGAGGGGGAGGGGTAAGAAGTATGGTATGTATAAGTTTTTTTCTTTTTATTTCTTTGTCTGGAATGATACAAATGTTCTAAAAAATGATCATGGTGATGAATACACAACTATGTGATATTGTGAGCCACTGATTGCACACCATGTATGGACTATATGTGTGTGATTTGTCAATAAAAATATATTTTTTTAAAGTAAACAAAAAGTTAAGTATTGTCACTAACGTTTATGGTCCCACTTTCCTCTTAACATTCAAATTTGCAAACCCACATCCATGAACTCAAATGAGAGCCTTTAATTTTCTCTATTGCTGAAGTTTTTTAAAAAAGCCAATGTGTTTTATTTTGTGAGTCTCTACAATCTAACCCCCAATCCTCTCCACCTTCAGAGAAGAAAATAAATGAATAGCCTGTCATTTAAGTAACACTGGCACTGTCAAGGATGCTGCAACTATTTTATTTCAGTTGTAGCAGCTCTTTTATCTAAATGACAAGTATAACAAACAGCCTGATCAGCATTTTTACTCGACCTTGGCTTTCAGGGTATTTTGTCATATGCTATATATGGCTGAAATAATTTAGCATTCATCTTCACATGCGCTAGATTTTGCTTAATATTGTCAAGAAAAAATTTCATCAGCACCTTACAGTGGCTTTTAGTGTTAACAAATAAGCACTTTTATTTCAAGTACCAGAGCAGTGTGTAATCTCTTGAAAACACACTTTCTTACAAGTGGCATTAAATATATACCTACCATACTATTTCAATTTAACAGACACCTCTTGAGGAAAAGAAAGTATTCCATTTTACTTATTGTTCCTATATAGAAACTGAATCATTTCTAATGCTCACATTGGTAGATTTAGTAGTGATGTCTTCATAGTTCTATGTTATTCACAGCTATGGTTAGTATTAAGTGATTTTCTCTATAGGTTTTTGTCTGAATTTGAAGAAAGACAAATTTATGAATATAACATGATAATCCAATGCCAGCACTGAGCTAAAAGCCTGGAAGAGGCCAAAAGACAGTACTAAAATCCAAGAAAAACTGATAAAAATGTTTCAAGTAATTCTGAATGTTGATAAACACTGAAGCAGCTCAACGATTATTAAACAAAATCTATCCATTTGCAGACAGGTTCATCGGCCCACATAAAGGGCCAGTTAAGACCATAAAATCAGATAACTCTTCTATAGGTTTTGAAAATGGATTCTCAGTAGTGCAACCATCAAAATTTCTCAAGCTTATATAAGCTGGATATGAAAAACAAAAAAAAATTAGAAACTACTTGAGGAAACTTCAGTCTTTGAAAACCTGTTTTTAATGGCTTTGAAAGTTAGAGGAATATAACAGAAGTAGTTCCAATTTGGCAAGCTATATTTACTCTGCTCAGTTTACACAGGAGGTGGGAAATTGCACATTTATTCTGTTTAGCTTAATTCTGAACTAATATTCCTAAAAATTTCAATGATTTACATATGAAGCATTGCAATATATCATTATTATAAAAGGAAGGTGTGAGGTGTGAGGTGTGAGGTTCAAGAGGTGTGAGGATGAATAACGATAGTTATTTTTACACAACAGACTTATGAGAAAGCTAAACTAAAAATGTCAATATATAGACAAGAGTTATAAGGCATTTTAAAACTATTGATAGGCTTCAAATATCAAACAATGAGATAAAATACTATTGGGCAGGTGTAAATGGAGGTATGTGATGGCTCTTAGAAGCAATGGAGCAAATGGAAACAGTTTACTGAGATAATCTCTACTAATTCAATAGCTGCAGTAGAAGAGACTATAATAATTCTCATGGCTCAAGAGGCACCATGGGTCATACACAGAGCTAGTACATGTTGATAACACTTTTGGAGTTGATTTCTAACAATGTGAGAACTGACAGGCAAATGACCAAGGGCTTAAGGTGGTTATAATGCCAAGAACAAAACAAACCAATTCTGGCATTCACAGGTCAGTGATGCGCCAAAACAATACCCAGGCTAAAAGTACTTACACTAAAATGGAGAATGTGAAAATAGTCCAGTCCCTCTAGTCTAACCCCAGTGGTGTGATGAGGATGGCTCTAAAAGACAGTGAGCATGTGAAATACTCTAGACAGGTAAAACAGTGGAAGCCTGATTGCTGAACAAAAATGCACTTCATCGCTGGAGAGATGACTCAAAAAAATAAATGTCCATGTGACTCACAAGTGCTATCTATACTTTATTTTGCTTCCTTATGCAAGAGGATATTTCTCTGAGGTCGTCATCAATATATACAGCTTACAATTTATTCCCTTTATAAATGAAAATGTCATCGCCCCTTTCCTCTAGAACTGTATATCAGCTATATTTCATGTTGGTGGTTAAATTTAGTCATCTGATTGTACTAATAAATACTAAAGTACTAATAAATATTTAAGATACTGGACATCAGCTAGTGAGCACAGATTTGGAAAATGGTGACCCCAACCACGGCATGTAATACCTGGACATGACTTTGAGTTCGTTCTGTAACATAAGATAAAAATAAATAAAATGTAGCATAAAGTTCTATAAAAATGAAACAATCCTTTGCTCAGTTTATAGATTTTTAACTTCTCTTTATCAACGGGGAAAAAATGCCCTCATATAACACAAATCATATCAAGTAGCAATGAAATGAAATCTTGAGTTAAAAAACACTCAACAAGATTTCATATAATATATTCCTTGGGAGGTGGGCTCAGATTGAAAAACAATTAGCCTAACTCCTGAAATGTTACTGGTTCTTTCTTTACAAGTTATACAAGCTGTTATGTCAACTCAGGGACAAAAAAAAAATCTTATTTTTTAATATTCTTTTCTATACTTTAGTTTTTATGTTTTTCATTATAATTTTAATTGCGAAAACTAAAAAATACAAATTTTGTGATCAGTATTGAGACTACACCACATATAATAGAATGAAAAGTTTTATTCAGCCCAGTGATGGCATACACCAGCCCCACCATCCACAATCCTTCTCCCAAATGAATCACCTCTTAAAAAAATATTTCAAACTTGCCATAATTTAAGAAGCTGAGTAGTAAGAAAATTATATACTAAAAAACATGTAGGTTATCAAAGAATGTAGGAAAGAATTTAGAGATAAGTCTAAATAGCAGTTAAGACTGAATTCAAAAAGGGTAGATTCTATTTCATATCTAAAAAGCCAGTTGGCTATTTCCCCTTAAAGGGACCAAGGATTTTTAGAGAAATGGCTATTCTGACTGTGGAGGAGGGTGTGTACCAAATGAGGTAGGATATATTGTTGTGCCAGAAAGCAAAGGAGCTATTAAAAATGAATGGGAGGGTGGGGCCATGGTGGCTCAGTGGCAGAATTCTCACCTGCCATGCCAGAGACCCGGGTTTGTATACTGGCTCCTGCCCATGTTAAAATAATAATAAAAAAAATTAATGGGATTGTGCTGGTTTGAAAGTATGTATGTCTCCCAGAAAAGCCATGTTTTAATCAAAATCCCATTTCATAAAGGCAGAATAATCCCTATTCAACACTGTGTGTTTGGATCTGTAATTAGATCATCTCCCTGGAGATGTAACCCAATCAAGAGTGACTGTTAAGCTAGATTAGGTAACGACATGTCTCCACCTATTTGGGTGGGTCTTATAAGTTTCTGGAGTCCTATAAAAGAGGAAATATTTTGGAGAATGAAGGAGATTCAGAGAGAGCAGAGCAGAACAACATAGCCACGAGAAGCAGAGTCCCAGGAGAAGAAGCTAGCAGATGACTCTGTGTTCGCCACGTGCCCTTTCAGATGAGAGAGAAACCCTGACCGTGTTCACCATGTGCCTTTCCACCTGAGAGAGGAAAACCCTGAACTGCATTAGCCTTCTTGAACCAAGGTATCTTTCCCTGGATGCCTTAGATTGGACATTTCTATAGACTTGTTTAAATTGGGTCATTTTCTCGGCCTTAGAACTGTAGACTAGCAACTTATTAAATTCCCCTTTTTAAAAGCCTTCCCATTTCTGGTATATTGCATTCCAGCAGCTAGCAAACTAGAACAGGGATTTTATCAAAGGTACACAGGATCTTTCTTTAAGGGATCCCACTGGACGAACTGACATTTTCAGCATCACAGACAATAACGAAGTTCTGCTTTCACCTAGAATGTAGAAAACTTCAGGAGAACGTCACCCCCATGTAAGAATAGAAAAAATGATGGATAATCTATAAAATCATAACTTCTCTTGTAATCATCAAAGCTGAGGTAAAAGATAACCAAGTGAACTGAATTCAAAAAAGTGACACGTTCCTCTGAGGAGAGAAGTTACATTCAAATATAAAATTTTGATAGGGCATAGGAGGAAGAGAAGACCAACACAAAGATGGGTAATGAGAATCAGCTAAACTTGTTCAAGAATCCCTGAATGCTAATTATGGGTGAGTTCATCTGTTTAAACAAACTGGAAGACCCAGACACAAAAGGAATTCACATTTGTGAGCTATTTCCCACAGATTCTGTAAGCACTCATGAAAACGACTACGAGCACGGCAAAGCAGGAGACCAGAGAGAGCCTCTCTCAGTGACAGAGGCATATAGGAGGTGACCTGATGTTACTGGGGACAGGAGCATACCACCACCTGCTTTCCCTATAACCTTTGTTTTATATGACTCAAAATCGTAAGTTAATGATGAGGGAAACCAAACTCATTTTAGGGACCAGGCAAATATCAACTGCTCAAGGAGGAAGCGTAGAAGCAAAACTAATATACTTCTGGAAAAGGGGTAGGCAACTCCCTCAGCTACTCCTAGGATTAAGATAAAGTTCCATTGCTTCTAATGTTCTCCATTTAGTTCTAAAAGTAAAAGCTGTATCACTAGTGAGGGGCAAGAAGATCTGTTGGGCCCAGGATCACACACTGATACCAAGAAGCCTCCTACCACTTGGGGAGAAACAATAAATTGTCTCCTGCCTAAGTGTGGCCATAGATACAAGACAGAGTTTGGCTGCCATGAGGGATACAGGAAGGAACACTGAGGGGGCCCACCCATAAGGATCAGCCTAAGACTGAGACTGGACTAGTAAAACTAAAAACCCTACCATAAGCCCAGCACTGAGTAATACCCACCCAATGCATGGGAAAAAGGCAAAAGAGCAGAGAGAGACTCTCCTATATGACACAGGCATAAAGAAACTGCCAAAAGCAGAGGGTGGAACAGAAACACTGAGAAAAACCTCCAGCTTAATATAAGCTAATAGAAGTTGGCAGCTGGAGGAATTTGAAGTCTGTGGTGCACTAAAGGTAACAATACAACAAAAACCTAAAATCCAATTCAACTACTGACTAGATTGAATGAACCCCCCACCCCCACCCCACTAACTGCCTGATGGAGGAAGAGGCACACACATTTTGGGCACAAAATACTACTCACATCCCAGTCTCTACTGTTCTCCTACCAGTGTCTGGCATTCAACCAAAAAGAATGATGCACTTAAAAAAATAAGAAAAAAATGACTTATTGTGAAAAGACAGACAAATCTAGAGAATCATACTCAGAGATAATTCACATGCAGAACTATCAGACAGGGTCTAAAATAAGGATAATCTGTATGCTAAAACTTCTAGTAGAAAAGATGGGAAACATACATGAAGAGATAGGGATTTTCAGCAGAGATGGAAACAACAAAAAGGATAAAATGCAAATGCTAAAAAAAATTTAAAATGAGCTAAAAAATTCCTTCGATGAATTCATCAACAAATTGGACACAGCTAAGGAAAAAATCTGGGAACCCGTAAGTAGATTGATAGAAATTATCTAAATTGAAGATGAACAAGTGAAAACAAACAGGACTGAGTATACAAGAGCTATGGGACATTATCAAAGAGAGATGAAATTGGAGTCTGAGAGGGAGAAGAGTAACAAAATAGAAAAGAAATAACTAAAGATATAATGGCTGAGAAGTTCCCCAAACTAATGCAAAATAACAAATCACAGATTAAAGAAACTTTGAGAATCCAAAACAGGAAAGCAAAATGGAACAAAACAAACCAAGCAAATGAACACAAATAGAGAACACAGACAAATTACTTAAAATCAAAGATAAACATCTTGAAAGCAGCCAGAGAAAAAATAACATGACATATAAAAGGAAAAAATTAGAATAGTGCAGAATCAGTGACTATGTAAGCCAGAAGAAAGTAGAGTATCACTTTTAAAGTACAGGAAAAAATGACCTAGAATTCTATATGCAATGGAAATATTGTTTTAAAAGATGTGAAATACTTTTTCAGATTAAAATAGAGCTGAAAGAATTCATTGCCAGAAGACATGCACCAAAAGAAATTTAAACAAAAGTTTATAGGCAAATAACTACGATATCAGTTCGAAATGTGGATCTACACAAAGAAATAAAGAGCACCAGAAAACAAACATTTATTTTCTTATTTTCTGTATTGCCTTAAAAGATGATTGTTGAGAGGCAGGGCAAGACGGCAGGGTAGGGAGGTGTGGAATTTAGTTAATCCTCTAGGACAGGTAGTAAATAGCCAGGAACTATCTGGAACAAGTATTTGGGGTATATCCCTGATTGGACACACATCTTACACCATTCTGGAATGGATGGAAGGGTTGAGATCATAGCACAGAACTGTAAGGAATGCTCCCAAACTGCAGAGGCTGGTGCCCTTCCCCTACAGCAGGCACTGTCGGAGATACTTCCTCAAGGGAAAAACAAACAGTTTCTACTAGAAACAAGGGAAAGTAGCTCAGTCAAGCTCCAATTGTCGTAATGGACAAATCTGAACTGCTGAATATAAGCTCTGAGCACAGATAAATCCAGAGAAAGCAGGAAAATAACCCTGAGATTTCTCCTGGCAGAAAGGAGAAGGGGCACAGGAAAGAAATAAAAAACAAAAGTGGAGATTTTTGGAGTCAGCTGAATTTAGAACACTGGAAAAGGGCTGCTGCCCCAAGAAAGGGGCACATAAAGCCAGGTACCAATTCTGCCTCTTGACTGGTGAAGTTTGATAGCACTATATGTAGATTTCTCAGCAGAAATCATGGAGGTGAAAAGGCAATAGTATGATATCTTTAAGATACCAAAGGGGAAAAACTGTCAATCAATACTTCTATATCTGATAAAAATGTCCTTCAAAAATGGGAGAGTTTAAAATATTTTCATACGACACTGAGAGAGTTTGTGAACAAGAGACCTACTCTACTAGAAATAATAAATGGGACACTACAGGCAGATAGAAAAAGACAGGAGAGAAGGTAAAGACTGGGACTGTATAACTTAGCAAAACCTAAAGTAGAAAATGATGGTGATTAAATGTATAAATGTAAGAAAGTTTCTACATGAGGGTGAATAAATGTCAATAGTTCAAGCTGTTGAAAATGGGATGGCATATGGAAAACATACAATCAATGCAAACAAGAGTCTATAATTAACAGTAACACTGTAATATGAGTTCATTAAGCATAACAAATACCATATATCAAAGCCAAATGTCAATAAGAGGGAGATACAGGGGAAGGGTATGGGATTATGGTGGTGCTGTTGTTTCTCCTTTTAATTTAATTTTTTATTCTTCATTTTATTCCTCTCTTTGTTCTTTGCAGAAGATATGGAAATGTTCTCAATATACATTGTGTTGGTGAATGCATAACTGTGATTGTTCTGGGAACCACTGATTGTTTATTAGGATGGATGGTATGGTGTGTGAATAATACTATTTAAAAATAAACAGAAAGATGCAAATGCTGGACAACATGTGGAGAGAGAGGTGTACCTATATTCACTGTTGGTAAGGAAGTAGAATGGTGCAGGTTCTCTGGAGGGCAGTGTGGTGGTTCCACAGGAGGCTAGGTATATGGTTGTCATATGATCCTGAAAGCCCATTATTAGGTACGTACTTTGAAGAACTGAAAGCAGGAATGTGAATGGACATTTGCACACTGGTGTTTATGGTGGCATAAACATATGGTGGCATTCACAACATGCAATGGATGGAGGTGGCCTAAGGTTACATCGACTGGACAGAAGGGCGAAGTGTGTTGTATACATACAATGGAATTCTGAGTGAGTGGCTGCAAGAAGGAATGAAGTTGTGAGGTATGTAACTAAGTGAATGAACCTTAAGGACAATATGTTTAGTAAAATAAGCCAGGAATGAAAAAAGAGATATCATAATACCTCACTAATATGGACTAAATACAATGTGCAAACTGAGAATTTAATTTGAGAGCACAGTTATCAGGGGAAGCCTTATGTAAAGGTTCCTAGATTGTAAATTCTCACAGCAGCACATCTATTCTGGAGTTGTAACTTTTATTTCTAAATTCTGAGAAGCTGAGCTCTTTGTGTATAACCTGGTCATTCCCTGAAAGTTTGGGTATCTGTGTGACACCTGACACTCAGAGCTAGACCACTACAGCTATGAAAATCAGCATTATCCTGTGCAGCAACTGTTAAAAAAGCAGAAAATGAGATCAGACTTCAATTAGAGATATAAATGAAGCTGATCAAGGTAGGACTAAGGTAAAGCAGACTAAAGGGTAAAGGATGATACTGACCATATTTTAAAACTTGAACTTTTATGTGAGACTAAAGGAAGGGATGTTTATTTAGTGCAAAATTTATATTTTCTGTAGCACATTATCTAATTTAACTTGTATGGTATTTTAGTTTGCTAAAGCTGCTGAAATGCAATATATCAGAAATGAAACTGCTTTTAAAAGTGGAATTTATTAAGTTCCAAGTCTACAGTTCTCAGGCCATAAAGATGTCTGAACTAAGGCATCCAGAAAAAGATACCTTGGCTAAAGGAAGGATGATCTGGGAAGGCATGTGACTGGTGACTGCTGGCCCTTATTTCTGGTTCCACTGTTTTCAGCTTCTGATACCAGTGGCTTCCTCTGTAACTATCTGTGAGACTTCACTTAGCTCCTCTAGGACACAACTCTGGGTATTGGCTTGCTTAGCATCTCATGGGAAGGCACATGACAAGAACTCTCTTTCTCTGCTCATGTCTAACATCTGCTCTCTCTCAGTACTTCAAACATCTCCAAATATCTATGGCTCAGCTCTGAAGCAACTGTTCTCCAAGAGTCTGCATCTTAGGTTTCTCCAAAATGTATTCCCTTTTAAAAGACTCTAGTAAACAAATCAAGACCTACCTTGAATGATGGAGTCACATCTCCATCTAATCAAAAGTCCACACACACAACTGGGCATGCCACATCTCCATGGAGATAATATAATCAAAAGTTTCCACACCACAATACTGAATCAGGATTAAAAGAAACAGCTGCCCCCACAAGATTGGATCAAGATTAAAACATGGCTTTTCTGGGGTACAGAATAGTTTCAAACCAGCACATGCATTTTATTTATTTGAACACCATAATTACATGGAACCTTGAATAGGGAGTGACATCATGTTGGTTTGTACAGGTTAGTGTGATGCCCTGATACATTCCAGAGTAACGTGGGCAGAGAATAAAAAAGTATTCATGAAGTCCCCTTGAGGGACTGGGGAAAAATGTGGAAATATTAAATTTTCCCACATGGGGAAAACCTAATATTCACTTAAGCATTGGAACTACTAATTTAATAGACCAAGTTCTCAATCTTGGGGCTTGCCCTTATGAAACTTATTTCTGTAAAAGACAAGCTAAGACTACTTATGTTTATGCCTAATAGTCACCCCAGAGAACCTCTTTTGTTGCTCACATGTGGCCACTCTTCTTAAGCCAACTTCACAAACTCACTGCCTTTGCCCTAGGTGGCACATGACTCCCATGGGTGTAGATCTCCTTGGCAATGTGGGGCATTACTCCTGGGGATGGACCTGGACCTGGCATCATGGGATTGAGAAAGACTTCCTGATAAAAGGGAGGAAGAGAAATGAAACAAAATAAAGTTTCAGTGTTTGAAAGATTTCAAACAGAGCCAAGAGGTCATTCTGGAGGTTATATATATTTATTTCTTTTCAGTTTTTGGTATATTGGAGTAGCTAGAGGAAAATGCCTGAAACCACTGAAGTATCTTCTAATAGCCTTTAATCTGGAAGATGACTGTATAACTACATAGTTTTTACAGTGTGACTGTGTGATTGTGAAAACTTTGTTGACTATCAACTTCTTTTATGTAGTGCATGGATAGATGAGTAAGAAAATAAAGACAAAGATAAATAAATAAATAATAGAAGAGGATAAGGGATATGGGATTTTCTGGGTATTCTTTTTAACTTTTTTTAAAATTTTCATTCTTATTTTTATAGTTTATTGAGTAATGAAAATGTTCAAAATTGGTTGTGATGAATGCATAACTATATGATGATACCGTGAACCAATGATCATATACTTTGGCTGATTATATGGTAAGTGAATTTATCTCAGTAACAATGCTTAAAAAATAACTAAGGACAACAAAACGATATAAGAAAAAAAGATGATTAACTAAAGCAAAAATAGTAACAACACACTGAAAAGTTTATATTTATGTAGAAAATATATGCAATAGCCCATGGATGTGTTAGAGATCATAGCAGTATATTGTTTCAATTTTTTAATGGGATACATGAAGTTGTAAATATTCTTTGCAATTAGATTTTTGTAAGTTAAATATGTATATTTGAAAACAAAAATAAATAAAATTTTAAAAGAAATACAATTAACAAGTCCACAGTAGAGATAAAATAGAAATATTAAAATAGTTGATCTTAAGGAAGGCAGATAAAGAGAGGAAAAAGTACAGAGAAGTGATATAAAGAGTAAAAAACATGAAATGAATGTAGATTTAAACCAACTACATAAATTATACTAAATGTAAATGGTCACAACACACCAATTAAAAACAGAGATTGTCAAAATGGAAATAAAACAAGACTCTATACTGCCCATAAAAAAAAAAATTGAAATATATATACAAAGGTTTAAAAGAATGATGGAGAAAGATACTATAAATACTAGTAATAAAAATGCTGCAAGACTACATAAGATCATTAAAAGTAGACTTGAGAACACAAATACTATCAGGTATAAAGAGGGTCATTTCAGAATGAAAAAGGGATCCATTCATCAAGAACACATAACAGGACTTCTGGGTCAAGATGGCATCTTAACAACGTGCACATTTTAGTTCGTCCTCCAGAACAACTACTAAATGACTAGAAACAGTACAGAACAGCTCCCGGAACCACGATAGTGACCGGACACACAGCGTACCCCAGTCTGGACCAGCTGGACTGGCTGCGAGCACCCTCCAGAACCATGAGTTCCCAAAGCTGCAGCGGCCAGCGCCCTGCCCCCACAGGCCGCTTCCCAGAGGGGAAAGGAAAGGACTTTACCAGCAGCAGGGATGGGGCACAATCAAATGCCAACTGTGGAACTAATTAACAAATTCTGACTACTAAAAATAGGCCCCCAGCTTAGGTGAACCTGATCAAAGCAGAAGTTGCTCATTTTTACCCCGGTGCCAAGGGGGAAGGACTGACAGAAAAGGGGGGGGGGGGGAAGAAGGAAACAGAGATTTTTGTGGCTGTGTATCTACAAAGGTTTTACTGCCTCTGGATACAGCACCAGGTCTTTTCAGGCTGCAACTACCCCAGGCATAGGCAGAAGTGAGCTCTTTTGGGGGCTTATCTGGAGCTTGTGCCTTCCCCAGGGGAGGGGTGAAGCCCCACCCAGGTGGAATCCC
Source organism: Tamandua tetradactyla (assembly GCF_023851605.1). Lineage (NCBI taxonomy): Eukaryota > Metazoa > Chordata > Mammalia > Pilosa > Myrmecophagidae > Tamandua > Tamandua tetradactyla. Next base: position 17,350,269 of record NC_135348.1, on the reverse strand, counting down.
TCCATCAAGGAGTTCAGACACCAGGGCTTGGTAATTTGAAGCCATTAAAACCAGCCTACAAACTCTCCTCTGTCTCCACCATGCCCCCAGCAGGGAGAGTCTGCCAAAGTTAAAGGTACCGCATCATCTTATGCTGGTGGGACCTGCAGTCAGACAAGTGCCACATACTGGGCAGGATAAGAAAAGCAGAGTTCAGAGACTTCACAAGAATGTCTTTCAACCTGCTGGGTCTCACCCACAGGGAAAACCAACGCAGGTGAATCTTTCCTCCTGATAGGAGGCCAGTTTGGTCTGGAAAAACCTGGCTGGGGTCTATATTATCTAAGTAGACCCTCGTAAGTGTGTGTGGGGGAAAGGCACCACACAAGCAGGGCAAGGAAGAAGAATACAAGAACTGAAAAATTCTCCTCTGTTAAACAAAACTTAAGCTAAAGGTCCAGATAAAGCTGAACGGAATGGCAAAGAACAGATAGACAACAAATTCATCCAGCAAGAAAACCCTAGATAAAAGAAGTGAAAGCAATCTCCAGAATAAATGAATTAAGGTAATTAAATACCTAGGCGCCAGCAAAAAATAACAAATCACACTAGGAAAACTGAAGATATGGCCCAGTCAAAGGAACAAACCAACAACTCAAATGACATACAGGAGCTGAAACAATTAATTCAGAATGTATGAATAGACATGGAAAACCTCATCAAAAACCAAATCAATGAATTGAGGGAGGATATAAAAAAGGCAAGGAAAGAACACAAAGAAGAAACTGAAAGTCTGAAAAAACAAATCACAGAACTTATGTGAACGAAAGACACAGGAGAAGAGATGAAAAAAATGATGGAAACCTACAATGGTAGATTTCGAGAGACAGAACATAGGATTTCTAAACTGGAGGACGGAACATCTGAAATCCAACAAGAAACAGAAACTATCGGAAAAACAATGGAAAAATATGAGCAGGGACTCAGGAAATTGAAAGACAATATGAAGCCCACGAACATACGTGTTGTGGGTGTCCCAGAAGGAGAAGAGAAGGGAAAAGGAGGAGAAAAACTAATGGAGGAAATTATCACTGAAAATTTCCCAACTCTTATGAAAGACTTAAAATTACAGATCCAAGAAGTGCAGCATACCCCAAAGAGAATAGATCCAAATAGACATACTCCAAGACATTTAATAATCAGAATGTCAGAGGTCAAAGAGAAAGAGAGGATCTTGAAAGCAGCAAGAGAAGCCCAATAAAACTATGCACAGATCTCTCAGCAGAAAACATAGAGGCGAGAAGACAGTGGGATAATATATTTAAATCATTAAAAGAGAAAAACTGCCAACCAAGAATTCTATATCCAGCAAAATTGTCCTTCAAAAATGAGGGAGAAATTAAAACATTTTCAGGCAAAAAATCACTGAGAGAATTTGTGACCAAGAGACCAGCTCTGCAAGAAATACTAAAGGGAACACTAGAGACAGATACGAAGACAGAAGAGAGAGGTGTGGAGAAGAGTATAGAAAGGAAGACTATGAGTAAAGGTAAAAAGAAGGAAAATTACATATGACATATAAAATCCAGAAGGCAAAATAGTAGAAGAAAGTACTACCCATGCAGTAATAACACTGAATGTTAATGGATTAAACTCTCCAATCAAAAGACATAGTCTGGCAGAATGGATTAAAAAACAGGACCCATCTATATGCTGTCTCTACTCAAAGGACACGAGGCCAAACACAAATGGACATTTACACACCAATGTTTATAGCAGCATTATTAACAATTACCAAGAGATGGAAACAGCCAAAATGTTCATCCACAGACAGTTGGCTAAACAAACTGTGACATTTACATAAGATGGAATATTATGCAGCTGTAAGACAGAATAAAGTTATGAAGTATGTAACAACATGAATGGACCTGAAGGACATTATGCTGAGTGTGATTAGCCAGAAACAAAAGGACACTGTATGGTCTCACTGATATGAACTGACATTAGTGAAGAAACTTGGAATATTTCCTTGGTAGCAGAGACCATCAGGAGATAGAAATAGGGTAAGATATTGGGTAATTGGAGCTGAAGGGATACAGATTGTGCAACAGGACTGAAAAGATGATGATCATTAACTTAAACTAAGGTGGGTTATGAAGCATGTCCAGTACAATTTAATTCAGATGAAAAAAATTCATATATATATATATATATGTATGGAAAACTATCTAGAACAATATACATTAAGGTGCCAACCATAATAATATTTCGATGGTAGGAATCTGGTGTTTTAAAATTTTTTTGTGTATCTGTTGTTCTAGCTTTCATCAGTGTTTACATACCACATTTTAATAACAAAAAAAATAAGTAAAAATTTTAAAAAGTAAATTAAAAAGGGGAAGTTATTGATTTTCTAAAAAGCCTATTTAAGAATCATTAAAACTAGGTAAGATATATGTAATATGGTTTGATACAAGTAAAGAGATATGAGTAATACATATAAAAAGGCCCTGTGAAATACTTCAGCACAACTGTCATCCAATATAATACTCACTTTAATAACATGTTTATCAGATAGCCTCAGACCACTGTGGACAGCTCTAGAAACAAGGAACTTCATGAAAAACTATTTTTAACTCTTATAGCTATTAGTTGTTTGCTATTTTAAGTCAAATATGGGTCCTAACTATAATGCTATAATTTTTATTTATACTTTTACAAGTGCAATATTAATATTATACTGTAATATCAAGTCCCTTCTATCATTCCTCCTACAAAAGTGTCAATTTTTCTCATGATTTTTGTCAAAAATGAATATTTCAAAGCACTTTGTAAAGTTAATAATATTATTAAAACACAGGAAGTAGATATAAGCAGCATCACCAGCATGACATAAGGGGAAGTAATAGAAATTTCTAGAAAAGCCAATTACCACTATTGAGTCATAATAAGTATGTCATTAATTAAATCATCTAAATCAGCAGTTCCAATTTATCCAATAAGTTGTAAATACTACAAATGGCTTTTGGAACACCTTGTCTATACTTCAGAAAGGGGCAGCTTAAATTTTCAAACCATCTGTTGAGTTATATCACACTAGATATATCTTCTGAAATTATTGACCTGATACAAAATTATTTTTTTCAATAAACGAAGTAAAGTAGTTTACCACAGAATATATTTCTCAGTGAAACTATATGGATTTTCCTTCTTTCTATATGTTTTTAATTGTAACTATTTAATAGTGATACTATAATATCAAGTCCCTTCTATCATTCCTCCTACAAAAGTGTCAATTTTTCTCATGATTTGTATGTTTCCTCCACTGCCTTTGTCCTGGTTGGTTGGAACAATGCCTCTCTCAGAGCCATGCCTCCAGTGATCCAGAGCAAACACTGGGTTTCATCTCCTAGCTTTAGGATCTCCAAACATCTGTATCTTGCTTTCATTTCTGTGCTCTCTCTATCTGAATTTTCTCCAAAATATTCCCCTCTTAAAGGATTTGAGTAAAGTAATAAAGACCAACCTTGAATGGGCTGGGTCACATCTCCATCTAATGAAAAGGACCAACTCACAATTGGGTGGGGTGCATCTCCATGGAGATAACGTAATCAAAAGGCCCCACTCAAACAACAGATCTGCCCCCACAAGACTGGATTAGAATGAAAAGAACATGGCTTTTCTGGGGTGCATAACAGTTTCAAAACAGCACTGATATTAGCATATACACTAATATCAGATAAAATAGACTTGAAGACAAAAACAGTTAAGAGGGACAAAGATGGTCACTATATACTGATAAAGGGGAGAATTCAACAGGAAAATGTAACAATTTTAAAAATATATGCACCTAATAGCAGAGTCCCAAAATATATGAAGAAAATACTGACAGAGTTGAAGACAGAAATTGATGGTTCTACATTAAGAGTAGGAGATTTTAACACACAACTATCAGAAATGGATAGAACATCTAGTGAGAAGATCAATAAGGAAATGCATGAGTTGAATGATAAACCAAAACTACTAGACCTGATAGACCAATATACAGCACTACATCCAATGTAAAAAGAAAACACATTCTGACTGCGTGCACATGAATCTTTCTCCAGGGTAGCCGGTGTTGGGTCACAAAACAAGAATCAATCAATTCAAAAATATTTAATTTATACAATGTATATTCTCTGGCCACAATGGAATGAAACTAGAAATCAATTAACAGACAGAAAAATGAAAAAAATCACAAATGTGGAAATTAAACAATATGCTCTTAAACAACCAACGGGTTAAAAAGGAAATCAGACGTGAAAGTTGGAAATATCTTGAGGAGAATGAAAATGAAACTACAACATACCAAAACTTAAGGGATACAGTTGAGTCAGTGCTGAATGTGAAATTTACAGCTTTTATATGCTTACACACACAAAAAAGAAAAAGTTAAGATCAGAGATCTAATTTCAAAACTAGAAAAACTAGAAAAAGAACAAATGAAACCCAAAGTGAGAAGGAAGGAAATAACAAAGGGGAGAGTATAGATAAATGAAATAAAAAGAAAACAAAACAATAAGAGAGAACCAGCAAAATCAAAAGGTTATTTGAAAAGATCAATTAATCAACAAATTTTATGTAAACTGACAAAGAAAAAGGGAGAGAGAATACAAATAACAAAAAACCCAGAAATTAGAAATTACACATTTCTCATGACCTTGCTAAAATAAAAAGTACTATAAGAGGATACTAACTGTATGCCAATAAATGAGATAAACTAGATAAAGCAGACAAATTCTTAGGAAAACACAAACTACTAACATTGACTCAAGAACTAGAGATCTCAATGAACCAATTACTAGTAAAGAGATTGAATCAGTCATCAAAAACTTACAACAAAGAAAACCCAGGGCCAGATGGCTTCACAGGGCAATTCTACCAAACATTCCAAGGAGGATTAATTCCATTTTTGCTCAAATGCTTCCAGAAGTTGAAAGAGCAGGGAACATTCCCTAACTCATTCTACACAGCCATCACCCTCATACCAAAGCCAAATAAAGCTACCATAAAAAGATGTTCAACATCAGTAGTCATCAGGGAAATACAAATCAAAACCACAATATGGTACCATTTCATACCCACTAGAATGGTTACTCTTAAAACAATGGAAAATTACATGTAGTGGAAAAGATGCCGGTAGCAATAAAAAATGGTGTAGGTGATTTGGAAGATAGCTTGGTGGTTTCTAAGTAAGTTAAATAATAGATTTACAACATGATTCGGCAATCCCACTTCTAGCTATATCTCCAAAAGTATACCCAAAAGCAGGCACTCAAAAAGATATGTGCACACTGACGTTCATAGAGCCATTGTTAATGATTGATAAAGGTGTAAGCAAGCCAAGTGTCCATCAATTGATGAAGGGATAAAGAAAATGTGGTATATACGTACAATGGAGTATTAATCAGCTGTAAAAAGGAACGAAGTCCTGATACATGTGACAACATGGATGAACCTTGAAGATGTCAAGTTGAGTGAATTAAGCCAACTATTAATATTGTATGGTCTCAGTGATATGAAATAATTAGAATAAGCAAACTCACAGATTGAGAAATTAGCATGCAGGTTACCATGGCATACAGTGGGGATAGGAAATGGAGGCTAAAGTTTAAAATATACAGAGCTTTGGGCGGGCAATTGTAGCTCAGTGGCAGAGTTCTTGCCTGCCATGCTGGAGACCTGGGTTTGGTTCCCTGTGCCTGTCCATGGTAAAAATAAATAAATACATAAATAAATAAAACATACAGAGCTCCTATTTCAAACCATGGAAATGTTTTGGTAAGGATAGTGGTGCTGATAGCACAATATTGTGAATATAATTAATATCACTGATATGAATATAATTAAAAGAAGAAATCCTAGGTTGCATATATGTTACAAGAATAAAATTGTTTAAAAAAATCCATGCACTCATACAACACAAAGAGTGAACCCAAAGTTAAACCATAGACTATAGTTAATAGAACAATTACGAAAATGTGGTTTCATCAATTGTAATAAATGTGTAACACTAATGCAAAGTGACAATAATAGGGTGGTATATGGGAACCCTGTATTTTTAAGCATGATTTTTCTGTACATAAACAACTTCTCTAACAAAAAGAAAAATGGAATGACTAATACATTCACCACAGTCTCAGAATCATGTACATTATAAGTGCAGCAAACACTTAATAGTTATTTCAATAATCAGATTTTCAACATAAATAGGGTGGTTTTGGGCTTTTGGATACAAGAATAAAAGACACATTATCCAACATAAACAGCATCTCACATGGTCACAGAAAATGAGTTTTAAATATCACAGGAAAATATAAGGATATTGCAAAATACAATCATGTAAAGTAAGGAGAGCTACAAATTTATGCTGGCTTTTTGAATATCCTTCTAATAAAGTAACTCCCTATAAAAAGGAAAAAAATACCCCAGTCTAAAATCAGGAGTAGAGTACAACTATTTATTGCTGTTTTAAAAAACTTTCTAGGTGTTGAAATATTTTCAATGCAAATTTATAAGTATATGCTCCTTACTCTTAATCTGAGCTTGTTTACCCAGCATTAAACTAAGAAAAAAAAAAAAGCATTGAGATAAAACTAGCAATATTATGCAAATAAACCTATCATTTATAAATAATAATACATGGTCACTCCACACCATATATTATGGTGATTAGAGAATAAATATACTTACCTTTGAGAAGGATTACTGACTTGGCAGTGTGTTGCTGGTATATGTCAGGCTATTCATCACCCTGACAGTAATAGTAACCACAATCCATTTCAGTTGCTTCAGTTTATCATTTTCTAACTAATGTTAAAAAACAGTGTCATTGGATGCTGCTTAAATTAAGTGTAGGGTTAACCTCAGCATTGAAGTTATTTAAAAACTTCTACAAGAAGTTGGCTTCTAGTAGGAAACCAAATCTGCTATAAGGAATGCTAAAACCTAAAGATGTATATTAAAGTGTATACACACATATTCATACAGAAAATCTTACATTAATTTCCTTATTTACAAACAAAAATTCACCCATCTTCTGGATGTACCATAACATCTACATATGTTATATTATATATACAAACACACACACACACATTTCATTGAACTCACCATAAATTTTGGGATAAGAGTTGCACAGTCATATTTTAAACTAAAACAAAGTAATCTGAAATTTAAAATGGTCGGTGTACCCCAAAAACCTTTTTTTGGAATTATATAAAATAAAATAATATTAAATAGTTTGCTGCAGAGGTCCCCCCAAATTAAGTAGCTTGCCCAAATGACTCTATATTATAAATGGAGACAGACTGACAACAAGTCTTTCTAAGTCTAAAAATTTCCTAGTGCTTTAATTTTATTTTTCCATGCTATTTGCCGTTTATCATGTTGTTCTTTTTAGACATCTGAACTTACCTTTCAACTCTTCTTTTAATTTTTGTTACTGATCTTTCTTATGCATCATTATTAACTTTCCATAGCACAATTTTCTTGTTCTATTAATAGAACATTTTTCTGTAATCTCTCTCAGGGTACAAATATTAGGGTTTTGTTTTTATTTTTAAGAGTCTCTGTTGCTTCCTTAATTGCCTTTTTCTTCTGCGTTCTTTTTATTTTTCTATTTGTTTAAGATGTTTGTGTCATCTTTCACATTGAAGACCATCTTTAAATGTTTGCTACTACTAGGCTGTACCATCATTTCTAAGAATGAAGCATGAAAGAGCTCACTGAAGTACATCAGGCACAAGTTTGTTGTGAACTGGTAGAGTTGACTGTAGGGGTAAATCAAGTGGGATTGGAGTAGAATCCATATATGTTAGTATTTCCTAGGTCTTCTTCACCATTCAGTATTTAAAACTTTCAGTTAATCCTATTTTCCATCCCTTACCTTAAATTCTCCCCCTCCATTTGCATGCTGTTATCAAATCACTAAATTCTCTGGTACAATTTCTCCAAAAAATAAACCTCTTGCCTTTTGCCAAAATAGGGGGAAGCTTAGTTCAGTTTTGGAAAGAAATGAATATAAATGCAAGTATTCAATCTAAAAACATTCTTTCTGGTTATACTTCGGATCTCTCAATTCATTCACAAGAAAAGATCTGAGTTCAAAGTCTAGCCTAACCACTTGGTAAATGTATGACACTGGAACAGTTCCTTAACTTCACTAAAATCTTAGTTTCTTTATCTGTAAAATAAATAATACAGTCCTGCCAATGTTGTCGAGGTGATTAAATAAGATGGCATGTGAAAAAATCTGTTTCTCTCACAATCCTATAAATATACCCTGAACTTTTCCCATGTCTTTCTTGTGCTGATTAGACTATAAACTCCCCCAAAGCCAGAGAGTACAATGTATAATATATTCTCTAATGTTAATATGGCATATAACAGGATTCAATTTTAATGCAAAAATTAAAATATTTAAAATATATTTTTTCAGCTGATAAAAATATTCAAAACTTAGGCAAGTATGGGGTAATTTTATTTGTATTTACATTTTATTTTAACACATAGGGTCCATTATTTACTGTTATAGTATCATAAGGTTTTTTATTTTAAATGCCAAAATTCACTTGGTTTTACTCAAGCCCAAAAAATAGAAGAAAAAGTAAAAGCTGTAACACCTATCATGTTTAAACACTATTGCCCTGCTCCCACCCCAAAGTGTGTGCTTTTCCCTCTATGACATTTAGATGGTATATTGATTCCCTGTGTATCTGTTACAGAGCAGACTTAAGGGACTGGTATTCGTCAGAAACAGCACTTAAAACTTAAAGAGATAAAGAAGTGCTGTCTGATCAACAACAGTTTAATGTCGGTAGTCAGTTCCAGGTCAAGATGCATGCTGTATATTAAATGTGTGCGTTAAAGAGAAAGATCTCACATATAAAAATATTCACCCAGAATAGTAAAAGATAAATAAGAGAGAAAGAGAAAATCACCTCTTTTTCCTTTAAACAAATAAACAAACAAAATACATACTTAAAACAAACAGTAGTAACAGCAACAAATAAGTAAATTCACTATAGATTTATCATTCAGTTATCTTCAGTTATCTCAGAATTGACTCTTCGGAAACATTTTGATCCAGGGAAGGGCAATGGAAGCTGCTAAGTAGAAAGAGAGTGAATGGTACAGCATTGTAACATAGATTTTTAGAAAAGCAAATATTTCTTTTTTGAGGGCCAAAAATTTAAAATTAAATGTTTGATAAAGGTAGGATGATAGTAAAACATTTCAGATTCTTATTCTGTAAGTAGGAATCAGGAGTGGGAATCACGGTGCAGGTTCATTAGCCCCATCCATTATTTTCCTTGTTTCTATTCTGAGGAACAAAATACCAACTCACACCATGCCTGCCCTCTAAATTTGAAAAACAGATGATTTTTTCTTTTTCTTCTACTTCAAACTCAGTATCTATCTGCATTAAGAATGCAAGTGTTAATTATTAAAAAAAATAAAATATATTTGCTTATGACTTGGCCATTCTTTTTGTTATTTAATCTTCAGTTTATTTTTTCACTGAAAAAATACTGGATAGTAATAGTAACTATTAGCTTTTTATTCTCTCAAAAATCCAGAAAATAACAATTCCTAGCACATAATGGTACTCAACTAGCAGCTAATAAATGAATGAGCAAATGAATGAACAGCAACATTAGGGATTCTCTAATTTTGACCAAACTATTCAGCTTCTTCATCAAACAGACTTCGACAAAAACTTGGAGCATATCCTGGGATAAAGAGAGCAAGAGAAGGCAATGGAAAGCTTTCCTTTTCCAAGCAGTAGAATGTTGGTTGTACTCTACGCCATGTATTTCACGATGAGATGTGAAAGGCAGCTTGATAAAGTAACATTAAAGTAGACACAGCAACCGGTGCTGAATGCAGAAGGCAGTAAAGCATACAGAGTTCTCAAACTTTCTGGGCCAAAACTCATAGTAAGAAATGCTGCTAACATGTACTCATAATACACACACAACTTAAGCAGAAAACATGCACATGAAGTACACTGAACTTCTCTTTATGTTTATATTACGCTATGCTATTATATTCATTTAAAAATGCTAGTTGTAAACTCAGTTTGAAAAACACTGGACAGCGTTCAAATTTTGATTCTATCCACTAGCTAGTGTGATATAGTACAATCCGCTTAATCTCATGGTGCCTAAATTTCTGGCTCTAACTATAATAATAATTTGACCTATCTTTACAGGGTTTCGCGAGGGTTAAATGAATTAACACATTTAAAACATTTAAGACAAGAACATGGCATATAGTAAGCCCTGAATAACTATCAGTTAATAATAAAAGTAATAATAATAAATTGAGTTGTTCCTATTTTCTAAAATATATAACTGAGATAATCAAGTTTCCATTTGCAAAGAATGGTATCAACTGCATTTCAATGTAAAAGCACACTAGTTTCTTTAATGGACATCCAGAATATAGAATATAGTACATACACATATTCTCTACTCCAAAATAACTATGTTGATAAATTAGAAAAGAAATGACTCCCTCAGAACATCTTGTTTTATCTCTCCTAGGAAACTGTTTTATACAATCACTCTCCAAAATAGAGTTAAAAATAAATAAATCAGTCACAAAGAAAATCTCCCTAAGCTACAAAGGAAGCCCTGGCACCCAAACACTCAGTCATCATTATTTGTTTTTTCTTTTTGTCCTTTTTGCATGGGCAGGCACTGGGAATCAAATCTCAGGTGAGAACTTTGCCTGCTGAGCCACCGTGGCCCATCCCATTATTTGTTTTTATGTATGGCATATTATAAATATATTTCTGTCCTGATTATAATTTCTTATAAAGAAAAAACAAAAAGAAAATTTTAATTCCTATCTCTTCCAAAGATGTTGTCAAAAAATAAAATCAATGTGTATCCATAAAACATGAATTTAGGATACTCTAAATTCTATGCATAGGGTAGAGTTGTCTTCTCATCAGTCAGATTTTTAGATTATTGATAAAATGACTGGGATTTTGGGGGTAAAAATCAACTTCAAAATCAATACCTATTTTTTAACAGCTTTAAAAGAATAAGTTAAAACATTATGCTAAATGAGGACTTTTTCAATAAAAGAAAAGAATACAATTTCATCAGACTTAAATAGTTTTGATCTTCTCAATATACTGACAATACTAATTTTTTCTGAAAAATAAATATCTAATTATTATAAGGAGATATTTTACATGGAATAAAATTTTGTACTACAAGAAGATATATTTTTACACTGTTTCATTCAAAATGTTTCTTCCCTCAAAGAATGATCATAAAAATAGATAAAGAAGAAAGGGTGCTGATTATATTAATGCAGCTTCAGAAAGTTGCCTATGCAGGGTGGAAGAGATTACAAAATAAAATTGTAGTTTTGTATCAAAGCTACTAAAACTCTTCTGAAAACCAGCTTTAGAGAAATTAAATGGACACAAACAAACATAGATAATTCAACACAGTTTTAAGCTAGTCAGGAAATACTGATTTAAGAAGGGGGATAAGATTTGTTTATGTTCCAAATTAAGGTTTGCACACAATGCTTTATAGGATTTCACAAGTTTATTTAAACAAACAGCAATGTTTGCAAATGTATAGTATGGGACAAATTTAATATCATTCTCTTATAAAATCATTAATCATACAAATAAGGCTTATTTTATGTGTGGCATGTATTATTGAACATGTGTGTATAAACAGATATTTGAAATCAATCTGAATCACATTGCACACATTTGGTAGGATTTACTACTAAAAGAAATGAGATACTTTTAAGAAGTGAACAATCACCAGTATATTATATGTGCAAAGAGTAATTTTCAGTTATCTGCTATGCTTATTTCATTTAAAACAATGAAGTTAATTCCAAACTCACTTATTTCCATCAATATTTAATAAAAAATTAGTAGGGCTGGAATTCCATTTTTAGGAACTTGCATGTTTTTTGTAGCATTCACAATACTGCTTCTTTAAGGAAAGGAGATGTTGGTCATAAAGTATGTAGCCAAGTGTTGGAGTTCACTACTTCTTCCCAGCCCTGCTACTTATTGTGCAGTTCATTATTCAATAGTCTGCCCTTCAGTTCTGCTGGGAAAAACACTTTATAAATGTCCCTTCCTCCACTCAAAGAACTAACCTTTTACAAAATCTCTCAAAGTATAATAATGGGTCTCACTACATTAAAAACCTTAAATGATAAAAATGATTTTTTTTACATCTTTGTTTAGAGGATATGGATATATATGAATACAGACTAATGAGAGCTGCTTCTTTTTTGTTTGGGTTTTGCTGTCCTTCCTTTCTCTTACTTTTTTCTGTTGTTTTGTTTTATCTACCCTTATTTTACAGCAAATGTCTTACGCATATACACAACATTAGCATCATCTTTTTAGACAATGGCTTATAAATGTTTGTCGATATTACCTCCTCATTCTTCTGTATTTCTACTCCATGGGTAATAAGAGCTAATTATAAAAAAAAATTCTCTCTGGAGTATATAACTTCTTCATTTATAAATGTATAAAAGTACACAGAAGACTTTTTCTGCCCTAGAGTGTTCTTTTATCAATTCATATTCAGCAGAATATTACATATTCATAATCAAGTTCTTGTTCACATACACAGATTAAAATATTTTATAATTAAAATTTTTACTGCAATGTGATGTTATTAAATTTAGTACAGCTTTACATTCATTTGGAAAAGGAAAATATATTTTTGATAATTAAAAAAGCAATGATATTTCCAGTATTGAGTATGTCCACTATATTAGCATTTTTGGATTACAGAATTAGAATAATCTGATTTTTGCTTTTTTTAAACTTTTTTTTATTGTCTAGTATAATATACATACAAAGCAAAGAAATGAAAAATCAAGAGTTTTCAAAGCTCTCTTCAAAAAGTGGTTACAGGATAGATCCCAGAGTTTGTCATGGGCTACCATACGATCCTCTCATATTTTTCCTTCTAGCTGCTCCAGAATATAGGAGGCTTGAGGGCTTAAATACCTTTTTTATCATCACAATTGATTTTTTTTCCTTCTTTTTTTTTTGTGAACGATAACATATATACAAAAAAGCTATAAATTTCCAAGCACAGATCACAATTAGTTGTAGTCCCTTCTTTTACTTTTAATGTGACAAAATAAAGTAAAATTACTATCAATTAACCAATGGGGTATAAAAATAGCCTTATTTACCATTTACAGCAAAGAAGTTGTAAAGGAACTAATCAAAACAATATTTTACTCCCCCAAGAGAAGCACTTGACAACTTCCTTAGAAAGAGACGTACCACACACATAAAATCCAGTTTTAACAAAGGATCCTGTTTCTTTTTTTGGCAGTCTGGAATGCCATTTTGCTGATATTATTTTAATATACTGACTTAATAAAAAGTTACACACACAAAAAATCATTCACAGAATCTCCACAGTAGCCTACATAATAAAAAATTATGTTTGGAAGTTTTCTTCTGGTCATATAAGATTTTTTGTGGGACAGAGAACTAAAACCAGGAACAGAGAATGGAGGCAGCTGGAAAGAAACAGTTGTGGTAGGAAGAGGTAATAGGGTTTATGGGAGTTTTTGTTCAAGTACAATCATGGTAGAAGAGAGAAATACAACATCAGCAGAAATATGCAAATAGCTTTTCACCTGCAACATTAGTTGCTGTTTTGTCAAGAGAAAAATACATGCCCTGCCCACAATCCATCTCACTACCCACTGCATCTTGAAAAGTCCACCAAAAGTCCTCTAAAGCATAAAAAAAATAAGAAGCTATGTGCTTAAATAGACTCCTCTAAAAAGGATGAAATTCTTCTAGCATTACAAGAAGTTTTTATTTGAAAGAAACTCAAATTTTGTGAGGCAAAGTTTACTTCCTAACAAATCATGAAAATGAGATCTTTCTTTTTATGTACATAAAATTCAAACAATGGAAAAAAAGCAGGACATGAGAATTTCAGGTTTAAAGAGTCATTCAGTTTTATTACTGACTTAAGCATGGCTCAGTATATAAGTTAAACTAATATAGTCCTCATTTGTTAAAGTAGGAAGTTCTACAGATACCAGCAAAATACTGCAGAGTATTTAGAACAAAATGAGGGTACCAGTACATAAGGTTCTTCTTTAAAATTTTAGACTCTTTAAAAAGTGGAAATGTAGATGTAGAAACTGCTACAATTTATTTATTTATTCTAAGCACTGTACCAGTCACCAGAGATAGAGAATTAATAAAACACAATTCTATATTCAATTATTTCACTTAACAGGGAACACAGAGAAGAAAATGTTAAAATTATAATATGTTATGGAATGAATTATAAAGAAGTATATATAGATAGTACAAAGAAGAAATATAGGTTTCTACATAAAGGAAAAGGCACAAGAGGTAAAACAGACAAAAAAGTTTAAGTAGGCTGTACAAGATGGCAGCATAGTGAGGTGCAGAATTTAGTTTATCCTCTAGAACAGCTAGTAAATAGAGACGGTACAGAACAACTGTTCGGGGACAATAGTGACCAGACACACAGCACACAGCAGCCTGAAATAGGTGGAACAGCTGAGATCCCACATCTCATTAGACAGAACTGGAACCACTCTCAGGCTCCAGCACTGCTCCAGGCAAGGGTGAAATTAAGCTTGAATGAGAGACAAAGTAATTAGACAGGTGAAAAGAGTTAATTCCTTAAAGGGTGTATCTTTGCCAAGAAACAGGGGTCAGGGCCCAGCCCAAGTGGAATCTCCCCTTCAAGGAATTTAGGCCCAAGGGACAGGAAAACTGAAGCAATTAAAGCCATCATACTTCCTCATCTCTTTCTCAACCATGCCTCTGGCAGGCTGAGTCTGCTGAAATTAAAGGCACTGCATCACTTAAAGCTGGTGGGAAGCCATGGGCAGACAAGTGCTACATACTGGGAAGGACAGGAAAAGCAGAGTCTAGAGGCTTCTTAGGAAGGTCTGACAACCTGCTGAATCTCACCCTCAGGGAAAACTGACACTGGCTACTCTCTCTTCCTGAGACATGGGTCTGTGTGGTCTGGGAGAATCTGACTGGGGTCTATAATATCTGAGGAGACCCTTGTCAAAAGATAAAAGACTCCATATAGGCAAGGTAAGAAACAGAAAAACAAGAATTGAAAAGGCTGATCAGTTAAACAGAACCAATGATAGAGGTCCAGAATTAGTTGAACTGAATGCCGAAGAACAGATAGAGAACAAAGCCATCCAGCAAGAAAACCGTAGGTAAAAGAGTAAAACAATCTCCAGAATAAACTAATTAAGGCAATCAAATGCCTAGATACCAGGAAAAATAACAAGCCATACTAGGAAAATCGAAAATATAACCCAGTCTAAAGAACAAACCAACACTTCATATGAGATATAGGAGTTGAAACAACTACTAATTCAGGATATGCAAACACGTGGAAAATCTTGGCAAAAATCAAATCAACGAGTTCAGGGAGGATATAAAGAAGATAATGGGTGAAGAAAAAGAAGAACTTGAAAGTTTAAAAAAACAAATCACAGAACTTATAGGAATGAAAGACACAATAAAAGAGATGAAAAAAAACAAAACAATGGAAACCTACAACAATTTTTCTGAAGAAGCAGGAGAAAGGATTAGTGAACTAGAGGACTGGTAATCTGAAATGACCCACCTGGAATGGATGGAGCCACATCTCGACCTAATTAAAGAAATATTTCCATGGATATAACCTAATCAAATGTTTCTAACCTACAATGTTGTATCAGGATTAAAAGAAAAGTTTGCTCCACAGGACTGAATCAGGATTAAAACATGGCTTTTCTGCGATACATAATATTTTCAAACTGGCACAACAGGTCTTCCCAGAAATTTAATTAACAGAAAGATTGGATTTCAGACCATATGAACAAATGGGGGCAGGGACTTAGCGCTCTATACATTAAAGAACATATGGTCCTAAATTTAAATTGGAGTAATCAGTTTGAATTCATGATGTATTTCATCTTTCTTAAAATAAATCCCTCCAAATAGACATAGAAATAATGACAAATACAGTAGCAATGAGCATTGCTAGGCCAAACTATGGGCTCCAGACACTGTTTCCCATGAAAAGGAACTAGGGCTCCTTACACAAATGGATGAATCCAGATATGGGCCAGGGTAAGTGAAGGTGAAGACTGGAACACCTTGTCATACTTGAGTGCCTGGAATCATCAAAGACTACTCAGATTGTGTCAAAATGGTTCAGTATCATCTTGAAAAAGCTCCTATGTATCAAAGAATGAACAGCTGAAATCAGTAAGGATAATAACCACAACAGACTAAAATATCAAACACATATATCTGTGAATTCATAAAGATATTCTTAAAAAAGTTAATTGCCATCACTGGACAATGCTAGGAACCAACTTGCTCTTTTGAAAAGTGGCATTTAAATACAAAGAATTAAGCTTTTATCCTGCCTTTCCAATGCTATGCACCATTGGATGAAGGAAGTATCTTCTTTTTAGACCTCATGAATGAAAACAGACAATTTAAATACTACTATTTAAAAGTACTTACTGACCTAATAAAGACAAGAAGTAAATATCAGTGGCTACTAACACAAAAAAGAAGTAAAGCAGGTACTAATGCCTCTGTCAGAAGACTCCTATGAAGCAGTCTTGCAAAAATTAAATCTGAATTTTACCAATCTCTAGAACAAGCTACCAATTTTATAAGAAATATAGAAGGAGAAACACGTTGACTATCCCTCAGAGATGCAATCAGCAAAACTCACACTGTGAGAAAATCTATTAGACAATATGTTTTTTCAACTAACAAATTAGAAAGGAATAAAAAGGTGGAGGAATGAAACCTATAGATTAAAATAGATTTGAGACATAGCAACCAATTGCATTGTGTGATCTCTATTTGGATCCTGATTTGAATAAACAAACTAAAATAAGAATCATGAAATTTGTAATTCACTTAGAAATTTAATATCTACTAGGCATCTGATGACCTTAGAATTATAGTTAATGTGGCCTCTCTCTCCAAGCCAACTCAGCAGGTGAACCCACCGCCCTCCCCCCTACGCAAGACGTGACTCTCAGGCATGTAACTCTCCCTGGCAATGTAGGACAGAATTCCTGGGATGAACCAGGACCTGGCATCATGGGATTGAGAAATACTTCCTGACCAAAAGGGGGAAAAGAGAAATGAGACAAAATAAAGTTTCAGTGCCTGAATGATTTCAAATAGAGTCAAGAGGTTATCCTAGAGATTATTTTTATGCATTACATAGATATCCCTTTTTAGTTTTTGGTATATTGGAGTGGCTTGAGGGAAATACCTGAAACTGTTGAATTGTGTTCTAGTAGCCTTGATTTCTGAAGATGACTGTATAACTGTATAGCTTTTACAATGTGACCATGTGATTGTGAAAACCCTGTGTCTGATGCTCCTTTTATCCAGGGTATGGACAGATGAATAAAAAATAAGGAAAAATAAATAAATAATAATGAGGGGAATAAGTGCTAAAAAAAAATTGGTGGAATGAAATACTAGTGGTCAATGAGAGGGAGGGTTAAGAGCATGGGATATAAGAGATTTTTCTTTTTTCTTTTTATTTAACTGGAGTGATGCAAATGTTCTAAAAATGATCATGGTGATGAACACACTTGTGTAATGATATTGTGAGCCACTCGTTACATACTATGGTTGGACTGAATGTGTGTGAAGATTTCTCAATAAAAATATTTTTAAAAAAAGAATTATGGTTATTATTTTAGGTTTGCCAATGATATTATAGTTGTGGTTTAAAAAAGAGAGACCTTATCTTTAGAAGTACATGTTGAAATGTTAATAGATAGAATATGATGTCTGTGGTTTGCTTCAAAGAAATATGGGAAGGGGAAAGAATATGAGAGCCAAGATGAAATAAGAGTGACTGTGAATTGATTATTGTTGAAGTACTGTGACTTATGATATATGGGAGGAGGTGATTACACAATTTTGTCTTCTTTATATTCTTGAAATTCTCCATAAGAAATAGTCAAAATGAAAAGAAATAAACTCACCCAAGGCACAAGCAATGAAAGAAAAAATAGATAAACGGAAACTCCTCAACACCCAATGCTGTCATGCCTAAAAATATTTTGTCAAAAAGATGAAGAGTCAACCAACTCAATGGGAGAAAATATTTGGAAATCACATATCGGATAGAGGTATGATACCCTGTGTACATAAAGAAATCATACAACTCAGCCACAGAAGAACAAACAACCCAAATATAAAATGGGCTAAAGATATGAATAGGCATTTTTCCAAAGAGCAAGTATAGATGGCTAAAAAGCATGTAAAAAGATGCTAATTTTCATTAACTATAAGGAAAATGCAGATCAAGATGACAATGAGGTATCACCTGAAATCTATAAGAATGGCTACCATTAAACAAACAGGAAACTACAAATGTTGGAGAGAATGGAGAGAAACTGGGACACCTATGCACTGCTGGTGGGCATATATAATGATACACCTTCTGTGGAAAACATTCTGGCAGTTCCTTAGAAAACTACTTTTCTAAGTATTTTGAATTGCCCTATGACTTGGCAATAGCATTATTCGGTATATTCCCAAAAGAGCTGAAGGTGGTGACATAAATGAACATTTACACACCAATAATCATAGCACTACTATTCACAATTGCAAAAAGATAGAAACAATTCAAGTGTCCATCAACAGATGAGTGGATAAACAAAATGTGATATATACATATGATGGAATATTATGTAGCAGTGAAACAAAATGATGTCTTGAAGCACATGAAAACATGGATAAACCTTGAGAAATAATGCTGAGAAAAATAAGCCAGACACAAAAGGACAAATACCGTATGGTTTTACTTTTATCACCATGGCAAAGGTAAACTCAAAGGCGTATAATAAAGAATATCGGGGACTTAGAGATACACAGAAGCTAGAAATGGGTGAATGGTTAGCTAATGAGGTTGAACTTAAATGTAAGGGAATGAATAGAAGTGAAGGCAGTTCATGAGTGGGTATGTAAGAAATACTGTCATATTAAAGGTTAACATGATGGAAAGGGGTTGATTAGATTCTTGTATCCCACCGATTAACACTACAAATATAAGTTCTTGCATGAAGTACTTCAAAGGTATGAATCTTGTACAAGGAGTTTATAATATCAGGGTATAGGGAGAAAACTACTATTGCAAATCATGGGCTAAGTTTAACAGGAAAACATCAACAGTACCACAGTAATGTAAAGGAAAAATAATGGGGGGGGCAAGAGTTAATGGGAGGTTTGGATTTTCTATTTGGTTATGGTGTGTTTATCACTATTTTTCTCTTGGGAGCAACAAAAATTATCTAAAATTGAGAGTGCTGGTGGACTGTTCCCTTTGGACATTAAATATGATGCCAAATGGATGGAGGTGGCTGAAGGATACACTCACTGAGACGTAGAATGGTGAACTCTGTGATATACACATGATTGAATACTGTGCTGCTACAGAAAGGAATGAAATTCAGAGACATGTAAAATTGTGAATGAATCTGTGGAATACCATGTGATGCAAAATAAGCCAGAAACAAAGAACAAATATTGTATGGTCTCATTTAAAAATACTTATGGAAAATTGGGGCCTAGATTGTAAGCTCTTAGAGCAGTCATGTTTACTCTGGAGTTGTAGTTATTATTTCTAGATTTTAAAAGGTTGTGCTACATATGTATAACCTGGTATTTTCCTGGATACCCGTGTGACACCTAGACTCAGAATAGGAGTTCTGCAGATCTGAAGGTCAGCATTGCCACATGTAACAATTGGTAAAGAAACTGCAAAAGAGAACAAGCTTCAATCAGAGATAAGAATGAATTCAATCAGGTCAGGACTAAGGTAAACCAGAACACAGGGATAAGGAAGATACTGTCTGTATTTTAGAACTTCATCTACCCTATGAGACCAAAGGAAGAGGTTTATTTTGTCTAGAACCTAAATTTTCTGTAGCACATAATCTAACTCAACTTGTATGGATAGATCATTTAAAGAACCCAAACACGGAGCCCAGAATGGAAATGAGGGCTTGCGATTCTGTGTAGCTTAATGTAATGTCTGGATACAACCCAGAGCAGGTTGAGCAGAAAATTTAAAAGAACTGGCAAAGTCCCTTAAGGGACAGGAGAAAAAACATGGAACTATTAAACTTTATTAGCAGGGAAACCCCTGATAGTGTCTCAAATATTAGGGACTCCCAAGTTCTATAAAAGTTCCATATACTATATTACTTTCCAGAAACCTACAACCTCCAGATGGGCTTTTAGGCCTGATAAGTCCTGAAACCCAGAGGGGCCAGCCTCTCCAGAACATCAAGTAATTCCTTCCCCTTATCCCATATTATGGACAGCCCTTTCAACATAAAAAAAGTTAGAATGGGCATAGCCCAAATACCCCTAAAGACTAGAAGAAAGATCAAAAGAGTAGGTGGAGTTATAACAAAGAAGGTAGGCCTTAACAAATGAGTACGACTGCTGAATCATTATATGGATATTTCTTATAGTCTCCAGTGTCTTGGAGTGGCTAAAAGTAAAAACCTAAATTGTGGATTTGTAACCTATACAAACTCTGAAATCTGTTTTACAACTAATTCTTGCAGTGCGCTTTGAAATTTATTGCTTTTTTATATATGTTATTATTCACAATAAAAAAAAGAAATGTATTTTATTATATATCCCAAAATGATGATTTTGGATATTCTAATAATTGATAATTCAGGACAGAAAAGGAAAATTTTTCAAGATTATCTAAAGATTATGGGAAAATAACTGCAGAAAGTGAAAACACAGTATATATACTATAATGCCAATTTTTAAAATGAAGATGGGGCAATGCAGGGCAAGATGGCAGCATACTAACTTGTGGAAATTTAGTTCATTCTCCATAGTAGTTAATAAATAGACAGGAAGGTTACAGAACAACTGCTGCAGGAACATCAGTGACTGGACACACAGCATATACAAGTTTGGACAAGTTGGAATGGCTGAGATCCCACACAGAACTATAAGTGCCCAAGTTGCAGAAGTTGGTGCCCCTCCCCCAGAGGAAAGCAGTCTGATTCCCCAAGGGGAGAGGAAACAGACTCTCCTAGTAGCAACGACTCAGCTAAAACAAGTGCCAACTTCAGAATTAATTAAATTCTGACTAGTGATAACAGGCCCCAGCACAGATAACCCAGGAATAAGCACTAAAGGAACTAGAAGTTTTTGCCTCAGCAGAAAGGGGGTGAGGCTGATGGAATAAACAAAACAAAACAGAGGCTTTTTGGGTTAGCACAAAATACTGAAAAAGGGCTGAACTCCAAGTAAAGGAATCACATAGAGTCTGAAGATACATAAAGCCACATAACAAACTGAACCTCTTGACTAGAAAATCTGAGGAGTGAGGGTCTGGCTTTGAAAAGGCTTTTTCCTTTTTGTGACTTCTTAAACAGCTCATTAGATAGACCTGTAAAGACACTTAGATCCCAGCACAGCCCCAGATGAGGGTGGAACTAAGGCTTGTCGGAGATATAGTAACAAGTCAGGTGAAAGGGGTTAATTACCTAAAGGGCATATCTTCCCCAAGAAAAGGGGGTGGGACCCAACTCAAGTAAAATCCCTTCTACAAGGAATTCAGGCTCCAGGAGCTGGAAAACAAAAGCAATCAAACACAGCCTCCTGCCTCACTTCTGTCTCTACCATACCTCTGGCAGAAAGACCCTGTTGAAATTAAAGGCACTGCAACACTTTAACCTAGTGGGAAGCCATGGGAAGACAAGTGCCACAAGCTGTGCAGTATAGGAAAAACCCAGAGTCTACAGGCTTCATAGGAAAGTATGACAACTTGCTGGGTCTCACCCTCAAGGAAAACTGATGCTGGCTACTTTCTCCTCCTAAGTCACGGACCTGTTTGCTCTGGGAGAATCTGACTGGGGTCTATAATATCTGAGGAGATCCTGCATATAGGCAGTGTAAGAAACAAAATAAGAACTGAAAAATTCTGATCAGTTCAATGGAACCTATGCAAGATGTCTAGAATAAGTTGAACTGTATGTCAAAGAACAGATAGAGGACAAAACTAACCAGCAAGAAAACCCTAGGTAAAAGCGTGAAAACAACCTTGAGAGTAAACTAATTAGGGAACTCAAATGCCTCGATGGCAGCAAAAAATAACAAGTCTTTCTAGAAAAACTGAGGGTATAGCCCAGCCAAAGGAATATACAAACATTTCAAATGAATACAGGAATTTAAACAACTCATTCAGGATGTTTGAAGAAACATGCAAAATCTCACTTAACATCAAATCTCATCAAACATCTAATCAACGAGTTGAGGGAGGCTATAAAGAGGGCAAACATAAAGAACTAGAAAATTTGAAAAAAACAAAACAGAATTTATGGGAACAAAAGGAACAACAGAAGAGATGAAAAAACAATGGAAACCTACAACAATAGATCTGAAGAGGCAGAAGAAAGGATTAGTGAATTAGAGGGCTGGATATTTGAAATCCTATACACAAAAGAAAATATAAGGAAATGAATGGAAACATATGAGCAGGTTCTCAGGGAACTGAATGACAATATGAAACACACAAATATACGTGTTGTGGGTATTCTAGAAGGAGAAGAGAAGGAAAAAGGAACAGAAAGACTAATGGAGGAAATAATCAATAAGAATTCTCCATCTCTTAGGAAAGATATAAAATTACAGATCCAAGAAGTGCAGAGTACTCCAAACAGAATATATCCAAATAGACCTACTCCAAGATACTTACTAATCAGATTGTCAAATGCCAAAGTCAGCGACAGAATTTTGAAAGCAGCAAGAGAAAAGCAATTCATCACATAAAAGGGAAGCTCTATAAGACTATGTGTGGATTTCTCAGCAGAAACCAGAATAAAAAAGGCAGTGGTATTGTATATTTAAAATTCTGAAGGAGAAAAACTGCCAACCAAGAATTCTTGTACCCAGCAAAACCGTCCTTCAAAAATGAGGGGGAGGGCGGGCCACAGTGGCTCAGCAGGTAAGAGTGCATGCCTGCCATGCCCAAGGACCCGGGTTCGATTACTGGTGCCTGCCCACGTTAAAAAAAAAAAATGAGGGGGAGAGGGCAGTGCAATGGTGGCTCAGTGTCAAAATTCTCACCTGCCATGCCAGAGACCCAGGTTTGATTCCCAGTGCCTATCCATGCAAAAAAAAAAAATGAGGGGAGATTAAAATATTTTCGGAAAAACAGTAACTGAGAAAAGCTGTGATGAAGAGACTAGCTTTACAAGAATTACTAGAGGGAACACTAAATGTAGACAGGAAGAAACTGGAGAGAGACATTTAGAGAAGAGTGTAGAAATGAAGACTATCAATAAAACTAACATGAGAAAAAAATTTAGATATGATATTTAAAATCCAAAAGACAAAATGGCAGAAGAAAATACTACCTTTACAGTAATAACATTAAATGTTAATGGCTTAAATTCCCCAATCAAAAGACACAGACTAGCAAAATGGATTAGAAAATAGGACCCAACTATATGCTGCCTACAGAAAACTCACTTTAGACTCAAGGACAAAAATAGGTTGAAAGTGAAGGGCTGGGAAAAGATATTTCATTCAAACAACAACCATAAAAGAGCACAGGTAGCTATACTAAACTCCGAGAAATTAGACTTCAAGTGTAAAACAAAAGAGACAAAGAAGGACACTGGGTGTTAATAAAAGGAACAATTCAACAAGAAGACATAATAATCATGAATTTTAAGGCACTGAGCCAGAGTGCTCAAAAATACATGAGGTAAACACTGACAACACTGAAGGGAGAAGTAGACACCTTTACTATAATAATTGGAGAATTTAACACCATGTTCTCATCAATGGATAGAACATCTAGATAGAGGGTCAACACAGTAACAGAGATGTTGAACAATATGATAAATGAACTAGACTTAACAGACTTTGACAGAACATTACATCCCACAGTAGCAAGATACATACTTTTTTCAAGTCCTCATGGATCATTCTCAAGGATTGGCCATATGCTGGGTTACAAAGCAAGTCTCAACAAATTTATAAAGATTAAGATGTTACAAAAACTTTCTCAGATCATAATGGAATGAAGTTGGAAATCACTAACAGGCAGAGGACCACAAAATTCACAAAAATATGGAGGACAAACAACACACTCTTAAACAACCAGTGGGTCAAGGAAGATATTACAAGAAAAATCAGTAAATATCTAGAGGCAAATGAAAATAAGAGCACAGCATATTAAAATTTATGGTACGCAGCAAAGGAAGTGCTGAGAGGGACATTCATTTCGTTAAATACCTATATTTAAAAAGAAGAAAGTGAAAATTGAAGAACTATCTGTTCACTTGGAAGACACAGAAAAGAACAGTAAACTAAACCCAAAGCAAATAAAAGGAAAGAAATAAATAAGATCAAAGCAGAAGTAAATGAAGTTGGGAATTTGAAAACAATTTGGAAAATTAAAAAACCAGGAGTTGGTTGTTTGAGAAAAAAAAAATCTATGAACCCTTAGCTAGGATGACAAAAAAAAAAATGGTTGTAAATAAATAAAATCAGAAATGGAAGAGTAGACATAACCATTGACCCTGCAGAAATAAAGGAGGTAATGAGAGGATACTATGAGTAACTATGTGCTAATAAACTAGACAAAGCAGATGGAAAGGACAACTTCCTAGAAAGGCATGAACAACCAACATTGACTCAAGAAGAAATAGATGACCTCAACAAACCTACTAGAAGTAAAGAGATTGAATCAGTCATAAAGAAGCTCCCCCCAAAAGAGAAGTCCAGGGCCAGCTGGCTTCACATCCAAACTCTACCAAGGATTCAAGAAAGAATTAGTACCAATCCTGCTCAAACTCTTCAAAAAAAATTGATGAGGAAGGAAAGCTACCTAACTCATTCTATGAAGCCAATATAACCCTAATACCAAAGTCAGGTAACAATACTACAAGAAAGAAACTTACAGGCTAATCTCTTTAACAAATATATATGCAAAAATCCTCAACAAAATTATTTGCAAATCAAATACATCAGCACTTTAAAAGAATTATACACAGTAATGAAAGTGGAATTTATTTCAGGTATGCAAGGCTGGTTCAACCTAAGAAAGCCAATTTAGGTAATACACCATATCAATAAGTAAAAGGAAAAATCACATGATAAGCTCAATTGATGCAGAAAAGGCATTTAACAAAATTCAACAACTTTTCTGATGAAAACACTTCAATGGATAGGAATAGAAGGGAACTTTCTCAACACCATAAAGGGAATATATGAAAAACTCACAGTTAACATCATCCTCAACAGGGAAAAACTGAGAACATTCCCTCTGAGATCAGGAACAAGACAAGGATGTCCACTATTATTGTTCAACACTGTATTGGAAGTTTTAGCCAGAGTAATTAGACTAAAACAAAAAATAAAAGGCATCCAAATTGGAAGGTGTCCTGGTCAGGCTCATGTGTCAAATTGGCCAGGTGGTGGTACCTGTTTGTCTGGTTGGACAGGTGCTGGTCTGTCTGTTGCTATGAGGACATTTCATAGAATAAAATCATGATTGAGTTGCTGCATCCACAGCTGATTCCATTTGTAATCAACCAAAGAGAATGCCTTCTGAAATTAGTGATTCTTAATCTAATCACTGGAAGGAGGATTCGAAATAGACAGGCTCTCTTCTGCTTCAGTCAGCAAGTCTCTCCTGTGGAGTTTATCCAGACCCTCCATTGGAGTCATCAGCTTCACAGCCTGCCCTACAGATTTTGGACTCTACATTCCCAAAGTTACGTGAGATACTTTTATAAATTTTATATTTATGCATATTTCCTGTTGATTCTGTTTCTCTAGAGAATCCTGACTAATACAGAAGGGAAGAAGTAAAACTCTTGCTGTTTTCAGATGACATGATATTATATGTAAAAAATCCTGAAAAATCTACAGCAAAACTGCTAGAACTAATAAATGAGTACAGCAAGTGGCAGGGTACAAGATCAATACTCCCAAAACAGAAGTGTTTCTATATACTAGTCATGAGCAATATGAAGAAGAAATCGAGAAACAATTCCATTTACAAAAGCAACCAAAGAATGCAATATTTAGGAATAAGTTTAACTAAGGATACAAAAGACCTACACAGAAAACTATAAGAAATTGCTCAAAGAAATCATGGAAGATTTAAATAAATGGAAGGGCATACTGTCCTTACGAATTGGAAGACTAAATATAGTTAAGATGTCAATTCTACCCAAATTGATTTGTAGATTCAATGTGATATCAATGTGATATCCCACTACCTGACTTTAAAGTACATTATGAGCTACAGTGGTCAAAACAGCATGGTACTGGCATAAAGATATTATGAGCTACAGTGGTCAAAACAGCAAGATACTGGCATAAAGACAGATATACTGACCAATGGAATTGACTTGAGTGTTCAGATATAGAACCTCTCATCTATGGATAATTGATCTTCGAAAAGGCAGTCAAGCCAACCCACCTGGAACAGATTAGCCTCTTCAATAAATGATGTTTAGAGAACTGAATATCCATGTCCAATGAATAAGGATCCATATCTCACACCTTATACAAAAATTAACTCAAAATGGGTCAAAGCTCTAAACATCACAGTTAAGACCATAAAACTGTCAGATGAAAATGTTGGGAAATATCTTATAAATCTTGTCAGAGGAGGTGTTTTTCTAGACCTTAAACCCAAAGCACAAGCACTGAAAAAAGAAATAGATAAATGGGAACTTCTTAAAATTAAACACTTTTGTGCATCAAAGAACTTCATCCAGAAAGTAAAAAGGCAGCCTACACAAGGGGAGACAATGTTTGGAAACCACATAGCAGAGAAGGGTTTAGTATCCAAAATATATAGAGAGATTCTTCAACTCAACCCCAAAATACAAACAACCCAATTAAAAAATGGGCAAAAGACATGAACAAATACTTCTCAGAAGAGGAAATACAAATGGCTAAAAGACACATGAAAAGATGCTTAATCTCACGGGCTATTAGGGAAATGCAAATGAAAACCACAGAGATACCATCTGACGCCCACTAGAATGGCCATTTAAAAACAAACAAACAAACAAAAAATGACAAGTGCAGGAGAAGATGTGGAGAAACAGGCACACTTATCCACTGTTAGTGGGAATGTAAAATGATACAACCACTCTTGAAGGCAATATGCTGGTTCCTTAGAAAGTTAAGTATAGAACTGCCATATGATCCAGCAATTCCATTACTAGGTACATATTCAGAGGAACTGAAGGAAAGGATACAAACAGACATTTGCACATTGATGTTTATAGCAGCATTATTTACAATTAAGATGGAAACAATTCAAACGTCCATCAACGGACAAGTGGCTAAGCAAGCTGTGGTATATAAATACTATAGGATATTATGCAGCTGTACAATAGAATAAAGTCATGAAGGATTTAACTATTTGGATGAACCTTGAGGACATTAGGCTGAGTGAAATGAGCCCAAAATAAAGGATAAATACTGTATGGTTTCAGTAACATGAACTAATAGCAATGAGAGAACATTTAGAGTTAAAGTTAAGAACATAGGTTATAGAAGACAGAGGGTAGAGACTGGGCATTTGGTGCTGAAGGAATATAGATCATACAATAGGACTGATTATAAAAATTCAGAAATGGATAGCACAATACTACCTGATGGTAACACAGTAATATAATTGTAAAAATTCAGAAACAGAAAGCGCAATACTACCTGATAGTAGCACAGTAATATACGTACACTGATTGAAGTGGAATGTGAGTATGGCTGAGGAAGAAGGGCTGGGGGCACATATTAAACCAGAAGGAATGATAGAGGATAAATCCCGAGACAATATAACTTAGGAATGCTTAGAGTAGAAAATGATGGGATCAAATGTACAAATATAAAAATGTTTTTGCATGTTGGAGAACAAATGAATGTCAACATTGCAAGGGGTTGAAAATGGATGGCATACATGAAAAGTGACAACCAATGCAAGCTAGGGTCTATAGTCAACAGTAACACTGTAATATGCTTCCAATGAATGTACCAAAGGCGTTATGCCAAAAGTAAATGTCAACAACTGGGGGTATTGGGGGGAGGTATATGGATTCTGTGCGGAAGTAAAGGAAATGTCTTCATAAAAATTATAGTGGTGAATGCATGTCCATTTACTTAGATTTGATTGTATAATACATGAATAAAACTGCTTAAAAAGGAACAGAGAGAAATATGCACTAGAGGAAATGTGGAGAAAGAGATGTACCTATCCACCGTTGGTAGGGAAGCTGAGAGGTGTAGCCCATCCTTAGGGTAGTGTGGTGGTCCCACAGGAGGACAGGGATGGGGTTGTCATAAGATCTTGCAGCTATGTTCTTACATATATACCTAGAGGAACTGAGAGTGGGGACATGTATGGACATTCGTACACTGGCGTTTATGCACCATTGTTGGTGATCCACAGCGGATGGAGGTGGCTTAAGGGTACAATGACTGAAGAATGGAAGGGGAACTATAGTGTATACATACCACAGACTATTGAGTCACCCCAAGAGTTGTGAAGTTGTGAGGTATGCAACTAGGTGAATGAACCTTAAGGACAATATGTTGAATCAAATGTCAGAAACAAAAGACAAATATTATCATGCTCACTCATACAGATTAACCACAATGTGGTAATGTCAGCATTATCCCATTCAGCAACTGTCAAAAAAGCTAAAAAAGTGATCAGACTTCATCCAGAGATATGAATAAAGCAGATCTGGATAGGGCTAAGGTAACTCAGAATACTGGATAAAGGATGATATGGCCCATATTTTCAAACCTCAACCTCTGTGCAAGACCAAAGGCGAGATGTTTATTTAGTGCAAAATTTATATTTTCAGTAGCACATTATTGAATTTAACTTGTATAATCAGTTTACTTGAACACCATAATTACATTGGAATCTTGAATAGGGTATGAGATTCTGTTGGTTTGTTACAGGTTAGTGTGATGCCCCAACACACTTCAGAGTAATGTGTGCAGAGAATAAAAATGTATTTGGAAAGTCCCCTTGGGGGACTTGAGAGAAAGGAAGAAATATTCAACTTCCCCATCTGGGTCATTCCTATTATTCTCGCAAGTAGTGGGGACAATCAGTTCAATAGGCTGAGCCCTCAATCTTGGGGCTTGCCCCTATGAAGCTTATTCCTCACATCTGGGGAGAATGTTTTCTTGAATGTATATGGGGAACAAATACAATGCTGTTACATTTTAAATTATTATCAGGTTTATCATGACATTAAATTTTTTACTATTTTAAATTTGAGAATATTGGAAACATATTTAAAATACATATTAAATGTATAATTATATTCAGAAGATAAAAATAGGAAAATAATGAAAGTATCATTTATTTTTATATGCAAGACAATTATATTTCAGATGATTAGTGAAAAAATTACCTTGGACAAATCTCTGAAGTTGCTTGGCAAGGTAAGATCTAGTTCTTCTGATTCATAATTAGTGATAACCCAGGGAAACACTGGATACTGATTTAAGTCATTGTAAGTTCGTCCTGGTAGGACAAAAAATAGTGCCTATTAGTTTAGAATAATAAAATGAAATAACAGATTCAGGAATACAAGGCACTAAAAATAACAAGAACAACTAACAATTATCAAGTGCCGGACATTGCTCTTAGTGCTTTCCATACATACTATCTCATTTAATCCTCAGAATAACCCCATGAAATCAATATCATCCCTTTTTGTAGATGAAAAAAAAATTGATACAAAGATTAGGTAACTTGTCCAAAATCACACAATTAATAATAGTTGAACTATATTTGAATTATCATAGTCTTGTTCCAAAGTTTATTGCTTTGATAACATACAGCACCTAAATGTGCTTTATTTTTAAACATTTAATCAATACAAAAGCTCATAAATAGTTCATTCGCTCCTCTTCTTTCCATTCTGCATCAACCTATCACCTACAGGTGAAAGCAAAGTGGCTAACAGTGTGGTGTCCCGCCAGGCCCTTCTGGCCATCATGACACTTGCATTTTATAAAGCTGAACTAGAACTGCTCTTGTGACTTTATCTTATAAGTTCCTCCTCTTTAGAACATGTGTCTTTGCTTCACTGTTTTGACTATTAGAGTGAATTTTGCACTATAGAAGGAACAATTAATTTAACCGATCTCTGCAATGCTGCACACTTTAGGATGTTTCTCCTTTTAAGGGCTACTAGAAACAATGTTAAATGGATTTTTTGTGTGTGTGTACCCAAACAAACTAAACTTGACTGTTTTTTCACCACTTGAAGCCTATGTCAAATAATATACTCTTCATTAAGACTTTAAAAAAACAATTTGCAATTCTCAGCGTTTTTTTTTCAAAATCAGAATCCTTTTTCTCCCATTAAGTAACTAATCATCCAACCAGCCAACAACCAACCAACTAACCAAGTATAAGTGACTTAACTCCTGTGGACATTCGGTAGTCATACACAAAACGAGAGTGTTGTATTAAATAATCCTAAAATTTCTGTGGTGGCTTTCAAATTCTATGACCCTCTGAATAAAGTGACAGCATTATCAATATGGTTTCCCCTCACTCCTAAAAGCTGCCACATACTCTTCTATATATCTTCTAAACTTTAAGTAATTAAGTAACACATTTAGGTCTACTGAAAACATGAATTAAGCAAAGGATACTGTAGACCTTCTAGTTATGCACAGCAGTTTTCTGTATATCACTACTTTACAGGGGCAGCATAGTAACTGAGATCATTGTTTCTGGAATCAAAATGCTGATTTTTAACTATTTATTAGTGTGTAACCTATTTTTAGTTAAATGCAATGTGAACAGACTTTATAGATAAAATAGACAGGAATATTAATATTGTTTTAATTCTCTCATTATTGTGTATTCTATAATTTCTAACCTTTTTTTCTTTCTCAGATATATCCTGATGTTGTATCAATACACAGCTGAATGATAAAGTAGCTCTCTACATAGAGTCTTGGTATATAGGTCTTCTTAACAATATATTTTCAATGTATTATTTTACTCTATTCATCTTGGGCTTAAGGCCTAGTGAAATAACATCGTTACATTCCTCCTTGACTGACCTAGAAAGAGTCTTAGGAAACATGAATAACAAGGGCAATTTTAATTCAAAAATAATCACGTGGATGTTACACAGTTTTGTCAATAATTTTAATTTCTCTCAGGAGAAAATAACTAAACTTAGTAGCAAAATGCAGTCTTCTTTCATTCCCCTCCTCTTTTCCCCCAAGTTCCCTTTCCTTCTGACTGAAATGTTAGTAAATAAGAAAACTGTCATCTTCACCCATCTGCTTAACTAATCTGAAATAATCAAAAGTTCATTGTATGTACAAAAGAGAAAAAAAAAAAGAGTATGCACCTTCTTAGTATGGTTAAACTTTTATTAGTTAAGTTAGATTCAATACATAGTTACTGAATACTTGCAAATATTGTCATTTGGAAAATGTAACAAAATACCTTGAGAATATATATGTGACACAGAATAATGGTGTTAAAGGATCTCAAATAACATGTATCTTAACCCCACTTTCTACGGTAAACACAAACAAGTTACTGTTTCTTTTTTTTTTTTTTTAAAGAATAGCCAAGGGATAAATTCATTTTATATACATATATAATTGCAGGGACAGCAGAGTAGACTATTTCATAAATGTTTTAGCACTATAATCATTGCTATACATTAATCAGTTTATATTAATTGATTTATCACATGCAAAACTGCCACTAAACTTTGTCATATAAATATGTTTCTCATCTCTTACTACTACTTAAGAATTCTTTTAGTAACTAGTTATAAAATCCCTACTAAATTCACTATTCAAACTTTCTTCATTCCTTTTCCTCAGTTGACTGTGAGATGAACTTTGTTACTGACAAAATTTAGACTTTTCAATGTGAGTCTTTAACTTCCTCCCCAACTCAATATATTTTTAATTCTTCATAGAATTCTTCTCTTCCCATTTATCTTTTTCATGGCATTTTTCTTCTTTGCTAAGATTCTTTCACTTGTGCTCTTCAATCTGTCTCTCATGTCTTGAATTGTTAATGTTCCTCTCTCTCTCTTTCATAGTTTTTCCCCCTGCCTTAAACTATCCTCTCTCTACTACCACATTTAAGAAAACAGTAATTTATATATAATATTTCCATTTGATCTCCAACCATTCCATCCTTATAATCAAGGATTATTGATTATTGATCTGCACACTTTGGAAATGAGCCCTTATAAAGTAAACAGTAAGTACCCAAATGTCAAATCCAGAAGTCTATCCTTCACATTTTTAATTCTCCATTACTTCTCTGTAACACCTGACACACACGATCAACCCCTTTCCTCTCTCTTTGCCAGTTTCATGATATTTGATTATCTTAGTTCTCTTCCTACTCCTGTTGTAAGTTCTAGGAGCATCTATTCTCTGTTCTCCCCTTTACTGACTTTTTCTTTTTCTTATACACAAGAGTATTTCCCAGATCTCATTTCACCACTGTCTATATTATCTGCCTTGGTGCTTCTCTCCATGATTTCTTCTCTATCACATGAAATTCAGTGTTTCCTCTTTTTTTTAATGTAATTTTATTGAGATATATTCACATAACATATAATCATTCAGAGTATATAATCAATGGTTCAGAGTTGTGCATTTCAATGTTTCCTTTTAAGTTCTGAATATTCTCTTTGGCCCATATTTCTAATAAATCTTTCTGATATGTTAACTTGGACGTCTTGTCAACACAATAAAATCATCATTTTTCCCCAACTCAAATTCTTCTGACTTCTTTTTCTGCTAATGGCACCACCAATCTCTCCATGATTTAGGCCAGAAGACTGGGAGTCTTTTCTGATACTTTCTTATCTATAAAACAGGTCAAATGGTTTGTTCTTTGTAAAGATTTATGGTATTGGCTACTTTTAAATTCATAGTTACCTCTCTCGTTTATGCTTTCCTTACTTTTTATAGGTAATAGCCTCCTAATTTTGTTCTCTGCAAATTCATCTTACCACCACCAAGTTCATGTTTCATACAGTTTTAATATCACTCATGCTCAAAAAACTTTCTAAAGTTTCCTGAATGCTAATACCTCAGATAGACAAAACTATCTACAGTAAGTTTTCACACTACCTTTCTAGTTTTCTTTATCATTTTATCTTTATGAATATACAATTTATGTATATATATATATACTGCACACACATCAAAACTAGAGCAATAATTGTTCTCTAAATATACTTCATATTTTCCTATCTTTGTATGTTTGCATATGCTTTTAGTTTTACATGAAATGACTACTAATCTCCAATAACCTCCTCAGCTAGTCAAAGTAATACTCATTCTTTCATGGAACATGAATCCTTACCTGATTGTCTCCTTACTCCCACCAACTGGATGAGCATAATTATAACCCATCTTTCTCCCTGACCTTTTAGCCCCCATAGTACTTTGCATTTTTTTATTGCATTTATACACTCTAGCTCTAGAATTATGTAAGAATTTACATTCATAATCAAAATAACTTCTCTGAAAGTAAGCCACATGCTTATTCTTTGTATTTCCTTTGCTCACCAAATATAAACCATGTCAGTTTGATGAAATGAATCCCAAATGTCTCACATATACATCTCTATTTTCTTTATACTGGTTAGTATAAACTAAAAGTAATGATGCATTCCTATTCTTAAACTCTCTTTTAAAGTAAACAAATACAATGGGTGATTTTCAATGATATTACATGATTCCAGACATTAGGCAGGGCCATTTGATCTTTAGATTTCCATATATGGGTCATAATTATGCCATTACTTAATATTTTATCCACAGTTTTCTTTTTCCTTTGTGGTACTTCATTGTTTCATCATATAACACATTTCTAATGATTAAAAAGGTTCTTAAAATCTTATATGGTACTTCATTCCTGCTAATTGATAATAAGTATATTAATACCATATTTAATAGCTGTAAAGTCTTATTTTCACGCTGTTTTTTTTTTTTGAAGCGTTTATATATCCATTCTAATTTCTATCAAGTAGCCAATTGTTTATATACAAAGCTTGAAAACCAATTATCAAATCATTCTTGGTAAGGTATTTTAGCATTGATAATGCAATAAAAACAAGCTACTTACATCTGTACTCAAAATAATCTAATCATATCATCATCATTTGGAGCAAGTCAATGTGTGTGTTTAGATTACCTGCTATTGTGTTGAGAAACATCAAGTACTCGAAATTTGAAATCTCCCTGTGTTGCCATCGTTGGGTCATGTTAGAAGCTCTAAAAAGTTGGGGTGGACTAGCTAATGAAATACGCCTGCAAAAAAAAATATGCAATGGAATGTTAGTTATATAACAATAATAAATAATGAATATTTGTGTTTATTTGTTAATAATGAAATCTGTATAATTCTGAAACGTTATATTCATATTATAGTAATGAGTACTAGAAATGTTTCAATCTACAATTAATGGTTAAAGAAATGTTTAGACTAGCCACTACTCTATTATACTTGTTCTATTCACTTAGGTAAGCTGTTGTTACAATGCCATTATACTATCCAGGTTTCATACGGGTTGATTAGACCAGTATGATTAATACGGTTTTACTGATATAAAAAGAAGGAATTATAGTAACTGAAAAATATGGATAAAAGATGTATTCACAAACCTTACCAATTTTAATAGTTATCTCTGAAAGACAATACATTCACACATCGTAAATTTAAATATTGTACTTGTATATACTATTTAACAAAAGGGAAATAGATTCAAAGGCTATTTAGGATTCTATTCATGGGATGGGACAAATTAAGCAAAACTATTGAGTTCTTTTTTTAATACTACTTTGTAGAAGACCAAGTTTTCTGTGTTCTCCAAATGAAATATAAATACCAAAAGATACAACTGATATTAAGCAGCAGTGCCAAATACGTAGCAGGAGTAGTCAATATAAACTCACAGCCTACAGTTTAAGAGAAGTCGCTACCACAGTTGTTGTTGCTACCATCAAGACAATGTGACTATTTTTGGGGAAAAAAAAAAAAAAAGCTTTATGGAAGTATAATTTGCATAATACAAACTTTACCCATCGTAAATGTACAAATCAATGATTTCTTAAAAGTAAATTTACAGGGCAGGCCACAGTGGCTCAGCAGGCAGAGGTAGAGCCTGCCATGCCAGAGACCCGGGTTCGATTTCCAGTGCCTGCTCATGCAAAAAATAAATTTACAGAGTTGTGCAGTTATTACCACAATTCACTTTTAGCATTTCCATCATCTCAAAAACTTAACTTCTGCTTATATACAGTTAATTCACCTTCTTATTCCCAGTTCTAGACAACCACAAATCTGCTTTCTGTCTCTCTATATTGCTTTTTATGGCTATTTCAGAAATGGAATCATACATTATTCAGTCATTTTTTTGTGTCAGACTACGTTCACCAAGCATAATGTGGTAGGATAGATCAGTAGTTCATTCCTTTTTTAATTGGTGAATGGTATTTCACCGTATGAATATGAATTTTGTTTGTCCATTCACCAGATGATAGACATTTAAACTGTTTCCAACTTTGGCTATTATGAATAAGGCTACCACTGTACATTCATGTATCTGTTTCTATGTGAACATATGCGTTCATTTCTCTTTGGTAGACTCCTAAGGGTGGAATTACTAGGTTACAAACTGAGTTTGTTCAACTTCTTAAGAAATTACCAGATTATTTTCCAAAGTAGTTGTACCATTATACATTCCAACTAGCAGTGGCTAGTCTTTGCCAAGACTAGGTATTGTATGTATTTTTTATTATAGTCAATCTAGTAAGTAAGTATGAAGTGGCATTTTACTGTAGCTTTAATATATAGTGTTATATATATATAACACTAGGATGACATGGCTATATATATAAGGATGACATATATATATATAAGGATGACATATATATAAGGATGACATGGCTGCCATCCTTATACCTCTTTGGAAAATCAGCTATCAGCCAACTACTGCTCTCCTTTTAAACATGAAGGCCAGCTGGTACAGGGCTATAACTCTATAGATCTATTTTCAAAATTGAGGATTCTCTTTTGAGGCTTTAGGACAAAAGTCTGCGTATGAGTAGAGAACGACTGGAAAAAGGTGAAGTCATAGATCCCCATAGTGGGATGGGACCCACTAATTGTGTGGTGGTGGAAGAAGAGCAAACAACCCCTGCACCAGGGAAAGAATCACCTTTGACTCCAAGTAGCAAGTGTATGTATGGAGAGAAATTAATGCTCCTTTTGTTTCCTAAATCCAGCACTCACCTGAGTCAAAGAGCAGTTGCAGTCTTTTGTGTAATTTCTATCTCCTTATGTGATTCTATTTAATTCATTTTCACATTTTCTTTCAATTCCTTAAACATGGTTTCCTTTAGTTCTTTCCTTTGAACACAATATATTATAGCAACTCTGGATTCAGGTTCTTTTTCTCCTAGAGGAGGTTGTTCTGTTGTATTGTTGTTTTTCTTTTTATTACTTTGTTTAGTAACTTGCCTAGTCTACATATGCGAAATTTATCTCCTCCACAATGTATGGCTGCTGACATCTCCCTCTGCTTAATTTTTTATTCTTCTTTTTAGATTTACAGCCAACTTCCTAGAGGTTACTCCTGTATAGGTTAGTGGCTAACCAATGATTGTAGAGTGGCTACAGCGGCTGTGTTCAAGTACTTCAAGTCAATAAAGGTTTCAATTTCTGTCAGTGGATCTGTGTGTGTATAGAATATATCCAAAGTTCAAGCCATTTTCATTCTGCCTCAGTTTTTTACTTTTCACTGGTCCCTTTTGTGTCTTCTCTGTGCATATGTGCATCGTCAGGGTTGGCTAAAAGTACGAGGAGCTTGAGTCCTCTCTGGTCTCTGGTGACACACACATACATACACACACACATACACACAACACACACACACACACACACACACACAGCCTTAGCCAGGAATATGCCTGCCCTAACCACAATCTCAGACTAGGTAAACTCTGTCTTTCCTTTCTCAACTGCCATAAAGATTGTCACTTCCATTAGCAATACAGCTGGGTATGGGCACTGCCCACAGCTCCAAATCAAGTGAGACCTCTGAAACTGCGGCACTGAAGCTGCCAGTCCTCATGGCCTGCCTGGTCCTGGCAGAATCTCTGCACTGGCAGAGCAGTGTAGGGTGTGAACAGCAGCAGGCAAGAATGTTACAGACTCCTACAATTTTTAATGATTCAGCAGTTTTTCAAGAATAAATTCTTCTCAGATTATTGCATGGCTTTGGTCAATTTCCAGAGCCATTTCTGAAATGATTATTTTTGTCAATTTTAACCAGTTTCATAGTTGCTTTTATGGAGAGGTGAATTGATTACCTCCTTACTTAGCCAACTCTGTAAGGTCCACCTCACTGTGACTGTTTTGTTTGTTTGTTTGTTTAATTTTATTTTTAGATGGGCAGGCTCCAGGAATTGAACCCGGGTCTCCAGCACAACAGTTGAGAATTCTGCCACTGAGCCACTGGTGCATCATCCTGTGACTGGTTTTAATACTGCATTCATTCTTCTTCTACCATGAATCCAAACCTTGGAATCAACAGAAATTTATTCCCTTTCAAAATTACCAACCCAATATCCTATGCCCCAACCATAGCCTTCTAATTTACCCAGCTTACTCACTCAAACCAAAAGAAACTGGTTCAAACTTTCCTCATTTCATCAGTTCCATATATATTATAATACTGCCAAATGCAACAAACCTTTGTTGGTCTACATTTTATTGACTTGTCATGAGATCTTACATTCTTTAAATACTGTGATACCTTAGAAGCTTATTTTCCTGCATTTCCTATCTTTCTAGCCACTCCTTATTTCATGTTATTTGTTGTAGTAGTTGATGTTTTGTTTCTCTGAAGGGGGTGGTGGTGCATTTTTTTTCCCTTATTTAACCCTAAATGTTGAGGTTCCTCAAGATGTAGAGCTAGTTTCTCTTGCTATTTCACAGATCTTCCCAGATAAACTCATTCCCTCTGATAGCTTTATGTTTCATCTAAATGGCAGTGACTCCCAATTAGTAGACCTTTCTTCTGAACTCTAAACATATCTCCTTCCTATTCAAAATTTCAGTCTGGACATTTCTCAGGGATTTCAATTTCAGTGGATCTAAAACTAAATTTCTCTTCTTCCTTCCATTTGCTACCATCCACCAATCCTTACCATGGCCCCAGAAGGGCACCTATATAACTGCTCCTCCTCAAGTAGTCCCAATCTCAGAATATGCCAGAGTATCTCAAGCTAAACCTGGAGAAACACACCAGATACCTCCTTCTCTCATCATTTCTAAAATCTAATTTCCATGTCCCATAAATTCTATCTCCTAAAAATCTCAAAACAAGAATCTCTCTTCAACTCCACTATCATCACCATATATCACCTGGATTTCTACAATAGGCTCATAACTGGCCACCCTATATGCACTTTTTCTCTTGCCAGTATTTCAATTATCCATACAGGAGCTAGAATCACCTTAAAGTATAAATCTGATTATATCTGTTCTGGTTAAAGCCATTTGAAGACTATGCCGTGCTCTTAGGATAAATATGAAAATCCTAAACACAACCTTGTATTGATCTGTATTTGACATTCTTTTTGCTTCATCTCATGACACCTTCTTCCTAAGGTCACTAAGTACCAGTGATACTTGCCTTCAACAAATTATTAGAGCACTGGAAACTCTGCCTTACTTTAGGGCCTTTGCACATGTGATTCCCTCCTTCAAAGGTTAGCTGATTATTTTTTCTTAAAATCAAAACTAAAAAGGCACACAAGAAGACTTTCCTGACAAACTTAATCAAAGCCTCCTATCCCCATTCCATTAATCACTATCATAAACGCCCTATTTAACCTTCCTGTCATTTATCACAAGCTATTTATTTTCTTTACATATTTGTTTAAACATGAATGGGCAGAGATGATAACCACCTTGTACACTGCTGGATGCCTTATACATTTGTAAATGTTGGAAATCAATTTAAGTGATATTCAATGAATTAAGACTTTTAGCTTCCATTCACGATGGAATAACATTATAAAGAGTTTCCAGGCATTATACATACAAAGCAATGATTAAAATTTTCTAAAACAGATTAGTAAAAAAAAAAAAAGTTTTTTTCCTTAAGAAAGGAAATCTACTATGCAATGTTGAGCTGTTTTTTCTTGCACCATGAAGTTCCTCTTTAAATTCTAAAATTATCTAATTAAAACTACTATTGGCATTTTAAAGCAAATATTTTAATAATATATTATAATCCAGAGAGGTCATTTTATTTGCCCTGTTTACAGAAAAGTTATAACCTGTGGTGGTTTTAAAATACGTCCACAAATCCTTTGATACCCCTCTATTCAAGGAATGGCACTTAATTCCCCTCTTCTTGAGGCTGGGCTGCATTTAGTGACTCACTTGTAATAAACAGAATGTGGCAGAAATGATGTTGTGTGACTGTCAATGATAGGTCATAAAAAGACACTGGGGCTTGGGTTTCACTCATACTTTCTGATCACTTGCTCTAAGGGAAGCTAGCTGTCACGTCATGCAGACACCTAAGCAGCCACCTATTACAAACTGAGGTCTCCTGCCAAGGGACACGGGAATGACTCATCTTAGAAAGTCATCCAACCCTAGGCTGACTGTAGCTCCTACTAATATCCTGTTTGCTATTTGTTCACCCTATTTCAGTTGCATTTATAATAAGATAACACCTTTAAAAAGTGAAATAAACACTAATTAAAAATTAAATAAACACTAATCAATACAAGGGGAGGTATACTAAGAAAATCTGGCAATTTTTTACTTCTAATACATTTCAATCAATCAACAGAAAAAATCCAGTGTTTTCTCTCTTCACAGTCCTTAAATCAGGTACCTAAATTATGATGATGGTGAATCAATACGTACTATGAAAGAAAACAATTAGTAATGGTGTTATTTAAATATAGCCAATTGACCAGCACACAATAAATACACAAATACTCCCATACTCTCCCAATCCCCTCTAGAGAAATACTTTGGCATTTTCACATTCCTCTCAGGTACTTATTAAAAAAAAAAAATTAACATTTGAACTCTAATTTGGCAAAGGTTAAAGATAAAAGTTTTAAATACATTATAGTTATAACATCTTAACATTTGGATTTAATGCTAATAACAATGACAAAAATGACAAGGATGCAAAAAAGCATAATGCAATTTTAATCAAAATGATAAAAAAATCTTAGTCTGATTTATCATATATATTAGGTGGTAGTACATAAGAAAATGAGTATGTATACAGTTTCATAACTTAGATATTTTAAGTACACCTAAATAGCTTACTTTTTCAATAATTTTTATGGAGATGCAATTTAATATAACATTTACTAAATGTAAGTATACAGAGTGAAACAAAGCAAAACAATAATCTGGTTCTGGCAACCAATAATCTGGTTTCTGTGACTATACAGTTTTGCTTTTTCAATAATTTCATATAAATAGAATCAAACAGTATGGAGCCAATGGTGCCAAATTTCTTTTATTTAGCACAAAGCTTTTGAGATTCTTTTAATAACTACATGTTATCAGCAGTCAATTCCTTTTCATTTCTGAATAGTAATTCACTGTATATTGCATATAATATAATCTGTATTCATTCACAATTGAACATTAGAAATGTTTCCAATTTGAGACTATTATAAATAAAACTATTAATTTTTGCTTTCAAGTATATGTGTGTATGCACATTTTTATTACTCTCAGTAGACAAATCTAGGTGTGGGATTACCAGGATGAATTTTTAAGTGCATGTTTAAATTGATAAGAAACTGCCAAATTGTTTCACAAATTAAACCTCCTATTTTGCATTCCTGCCAACATGGTACTAGAGTTCCTGAGACTGTGCATGTTCATTATTTCATAATCTTCATCTTTTTCAATTTCTGAAAATCAGGTTTATTGGAGCATAAAATAAAGCATAGAATTTCTTTTTATATGGTTTTTATACACCCTTAAGTGAACAATGCAATGAGTTTTGCCAAACATAGACAGTTGTATGTCACCATAACAATCAAAAATATGGAATAAATATGGAATATGGAAAAATATGGAATATTTTTGACATTCTAAAAGGTACTCTCACATTCTTCTTTGTAATCAAGTCTTCTTATCCAGCCCCTGCCAACTACTGATTTGATGTCTGTATTAGTTTGCAAGCTGCTGGAATGTGATATGTCAGAACTGGAACGGCTTTTATAAAGGGAAATTTAATAAGTTACAAGTTTACAGTTCTAAGGAAATCAAAGTGTCCAAATTAAGGCACCAACAAGAGGATTCCCTCACTCAAGAAAGTTCAATTAGTCTGGAACACCTCTGTCGGCTGGTTAGTCATGTGGTTGGCATCTGTTGGTCCCTTGCTCCTGGGCTCCATGCTTTCAGCCTCTGTTCCTTTGTGGGTTCCTCATTACTTTTCTAGGGCTGGCTTTCATTTCTTGGTTTCCCTTGGTTCTCTTCAGGTTCTGGTTTGCT
Organism: Tamandua tetradactyla; assembly: GCF_023851605.1. Lineage (NCBI taxonomy): Eukaryota > Metazoa > Chordata > Mammalia > Pilosa > Myrmecophagidae > Tamandua > Tamandua tetradactyla. The sequence goes on along the minus strand of NC_135348.1, from coordinate 17,308,576 downwards.
TAACATCTCATGGCAACGTCTGCTGGGCTCCAAGCATCTCCAAACATCAGTATCTTTGCTCTCCAAGTGTTGGAATCTGTTTCAGCATGGCTCTGTCATTTCTGTCGCTCTGTCTCTGTTGGCTCTGAGGCACCTATCATTTCTTGCTGTCTCCCAAATGTTTCCTCTCTGATAGGATTCCAGTAAACTAATCAAAACCCACCTGGAATGAATGGAGTCACATCTCCATCTAATCAAATGCCACATTCATACTTGAGCACACCACATCTCTGTGGAGATAATCTAATCAAAAGTTTCCAACCTACGGTATTGAATTAGGATTAAAAGAAACAACTGCCTCCACAAAATTGAATTAGGATTAAAACATGGCTTTTGGGGGGTACATAATGTTTTCAAACTGGCACACTTCTGTCCCTACAATTTAGCTTTTCTCAAAATGTCATATAAAGGGAATCACATATATGTAAGTGTTTTTTGTTGACTGTATTAACCTAGTGTAATGCTTTTAAATCCGTCCATGTTCCTGCATGTATCAGTACTACATAATTTTTATCGATGAGTAGTATATTCCATTGAATGGATTTATCAGAATTTATTTACCAATTCCCCAGATGATGTGAAATCTTGGCTGTTTCCAATTTTTTTGTGATTATGATTATGGCTGGTATAAACATTCATAAACAGGCCATTGTATGAACATATATTTTCCTTTCCATATAAATGTCTTTGGATGGGACAGCTGAGATATACAGTAAATACATGGTTGATTTACTATGAAACAGCCAACGTGCTTCCAAAGTGACAATACCACTTTACATACCCATCAACAATATGTGAGGTTTCAGTTATTCTGCACCTTCATTAACTCTTGGTATTTTCCGTTTTCTTAAAGATATTATAAGAGGTGTGCTGTGGGAACACATTGTGGTTTTAATTGGTGATTCTCAGGTGAATAATGTTGAGCATCTTTTCATATTTTTATTTCCCATCTGTATCTATTCTTTAGTGAAGTATCTGTTTATATTGTCTACCTTTTTTAACTACTTGTTTGCCTTCTTAGTAAGTATAAGAATTCATTACTTATTCTGGATATGTTAATTATCAGTTATAAATTGTGTAAATATTTTAATTCAGTCTGCAGCATGTCTCTTCATTTTCTTAAGAGTGTCTTTCAAAGGCAATTTTTAAAAATTTGATGAATATTAATTAATGAATTTTTCAAATCTTACCTAAGAACTTTGCCTAACTTGAGATTTTTCTTCAATGTTTTGTTAAGGTCACATTTTAGCACTTATTTCTAGGTCTGTGTTACATTGAGTTAATCTATGTGTGAGATAAGGGTTAAAATTAGTTTTTCTCTTTTTTGGCATACAGATATCTAACTGTTTATTGCCACTGGTTGAAAAAACTATCATTTCCCCACTGACATATTATGACACTTTTATCAAAAATCATATTGACCATGTACATCTGTGTCTAGCTCTAGATAATATTATGTTCCACTGAACCATAAGTCTATCCTTGCACCAATGTCACACTATTCTAATTAATGTAACTTTAGAATAAGTCTTGAAATCAGAGAGTAAAAGTCCTCTAACTTTGGTACTCTTTTTCCAAATTGTTTTAGTGATTCTAGATATTTAAATTTTAGAGTCAACTTGTCAATTTCTCAAAAAAAAAAAAAAAAGCCACCACTACTTTGGTTGAGATGCTCTGGATTTATAGATCAATTTTGGAAAGAACTGACATAATAATATTGAGTCTTCTGATTCATGACCAAAGTGGAGTATAGCTCTATTTTTAGTTTCTGAAATTCTCTCAACAATGTTTTATAGCTTTCAGTGAACAGGATACACATATATACCTTCAGCTTTATCCATATGCACGTCATTTGTTGACACCATTTTTAATAATACTTTTCATTTCAATTTCTAATTGTTCATTGCTAATATACTGAAATATGATTGACCCTGTGTACTAGGAACTAGCTAAACTCACTTAATAATTTTAGTAGTTTTTTTTTTTTAATTCCTTGGTATTTTCCACATAAACAACCATGTATATCAGTGAATAAAGACAACTTTATTTTATCCTTTCCATTTAGGATAGTCCATAGCTTCCTTTTCTTATAAAGCCTTTCTCAGGATCTGGAATCATATAATGCTTGGTCTCATAAAATGACTTTGAAAATATCCCCTTCTTTTCTATATTTTGGAAGGGTTTACATTAAATGTTTGGTAGAATTCATAAGTGAAGCCCAACTGGGCCTGGAGAATACATTATAGAAACATTTTAAACTTATACATTCAATTTCCTTAATAGATAAAGAGCTATTAAGGTTAACCATTTCACATTAGTGTGTCTGTCAAATAATCTGTACATTTCATCTAGATTCTCTAACTTATTACTATAAATTTGTTCAAAATATCTCCTTATAATCATTTAATGCCTGTAGGGTCTATAGTGATGGCATATATTTTATTCTTGATACTTGTCATTTGTGCCTTCTTATTTTTTCTATGTAAAACTTGGCTAGATACTTATGAATTTTATAAAGTCTCTTAAAGAAAGAGCTTTTCCTCACATTAATTTTCCTTTCTAATGCAATTTTATTGAGATATATCATATATTCACATACCATGTAATCAAACAAATTATACATTTAGTGGTTCCTAGAATCATCATATAGCTGTGCATCACAATTATTTATGAAAATTTTCATTACTCCAAAAAAATAAAAATAAGAATAAAAGTAAATAAAAGTGAAAAAGAACACCCAAGACATCCCATATCCCCCCTCCCCACTTATAGTTTATATATATTTTTTGGTTTTTTTTCTTAATCATCTGTCCATATCTTGGATAAAGGGAACGTCATTCACAAGGCATTTGCAATCACAAGGTCATCCCTTTAAAGTGCGATGGTTATTCAATCATCTTCAAGAGTCAAGGCTACTGGATTACAGTTCAACAGTTTTCCCTCTAGTTACTTGACACAACAAAAACTAGAATGGAATACCTATATACTGCATGAGAATAACCTCCAGAATAAAATCTCTCTTGGTCAAGAAGGCTTTCTCACTTCTATGATTCCAGGGTGAGGCTCATCCCCAGAAGTCATATCCCTCACTGCCAGGGAGATTTATATTCCTGGGAGTCAAGTCCCATGTAGGGGAGGGTAGTGAGCTCACCCGCAGTTGGCTCAAAGGGAGAGGCCTCATCAAAGCAATGAAAAGAGGTTCTTTGGGGATGACTCTTAGGTATAATCATAAGTAGACTTAATTTCTCCTTTGCAGGAATAAGTTTCAAAGGGCAAGTCCCAATATTGAGAACCGGTCCCATCAAATTAGCAGTCCCCAGTGATTGCAAGAATATCAGGTTTTCCCCAGGTGGGGATGTTTAATACTTCTACCTTTTCCCCCAGTACCTCAGGCGGACTTTGCAAATACTTTTTAATCTTCTGCCCTGATTATTCTGGGATGCATTGGGGCATCCCACCAACCTTACAAACCAACAAAATCTTACTCCCTATTCAAGGTTCCATGTAATTATGGTGTTAGAATAAGCTGACCATACAAGTTATATTAGATAGTGTGTTAACAAAAATATAAACTTCCGTTTTTGGTCTCATACTGAAGTTAAAGTTTTAAAAGACAGTCAGTATCATCCTTTACCTTTCAGGCTGCTTTACCTTAGTCCTACCTGAATCAGCTTCATTCATATTTCAAATTGAAATCTCATTTTTCTGCTTTTTTATGAGCTGCTGTATGGGGTAATGTTGACTTTCAAAACCGCAGAATTCTAGCTCTGAGTCTCAGGTTATACACAAAGAACTTGGCATCTCAGAATTTAGAAATAAGTTACAATTCTGGAATATATGTGACTGCTATAACAATCTAGGGCCCTTTACAATAGGCCTTAATCTGGTAACCTATGCTCTCAAATTCAATTCTGAGAGTTTGTAAATTACAATTAGTCCATATTAGTGAGGCATAGTAATATTTGTCTTTTTCTTTCTGGCTTATTTCATTCAACATACTGCCCTCAAGGCTCATTGGCCTAATTGCCTGCCTCAGGACTTCATTTCTATTTGCAGCTGCTCAACACTCCATTGCATGTAGACATCACAGTTCCCCCTTCCACTCAGTAGATATACCCTTAGGACACCTCCATCCATTTAAAATCTGGGAACACTGCCGCCATAAACACCAGGGTGCTAATGTCCATTCCTGTCCCCAATTTTCCTTTATTGCCCCCAATTTTCCTTTATTGCTTCTGCTTGTTTTATTTTATTTTATTTCTGCCCCTAGCTTTAATAAATTCTTTCTACTACTTACCTTGATTTCATTTGTTCCTCTTTTTCTCATTTCCTTTAAGAATTCTAATAGCTGAAATTCTTCTCTCTTTCCCCCTCCTCCTTTTTCTTTTTAAATAAAAACATTGAATGTCATATCATCTTCGCTAGCCACTTATTTACCTGCATCCTGAAGTTGTTGATAGGTTGTGTTTTCATTTAGTTCAAAATATCTGGCATGCTTTGCAATTTCTTCTTTGATCCATATAACTTCCAAATATTCAGGAGTTTTCCAGACAAGTTTCTGTACTTCTGATTAATTCCGCTGAGGTCAGATAACATACTGTGTATGATTTCAAAGCTTTTAAGTTTTTTGAGTCTTCTGTTAGGGCTCAGAATATGGACAATTTGGTGGATGTTCTATGTATATGTGCCAGTTTGAATCTGTTGTGTACCCCAGAAAAGTCAAGTTCTTTAATTCTCATTCAATATTGCTGGGTGGGAGACTTTTGATGTTCCCATAGAGATGTGACCCACTCAATTGTGGGTGGTAACTTTTGATTCGACAGTTTCCCAGGGGTTGCTTACTAGAGCCCTTTAAGAGGGAACCATTTTGGAAAGAGCCACCAGCACTAACAGAGCCAACAAAACAGAGACCTGGGGAAGCCAATGAAGACTCCTGGAGAGAAGCTAACAGGTGTCGTCATGTGCCTTTCCACCTGAGAGAGAAACCCTGACTATCATCGGCCCTCTTGAATCAAGGTTTATTTCCCTGGATGCCTTAACTTTGATATTTTCATAGCCTTGCCTTAATTTGGACATTTTCACAGTGTTGGAACTATAAACTTGCAATGAAATAAATTTCCCTTTTTAAAAGCCATTCTGTTTCTAGTATATGACATTCCGGCAGCTTTCAAACTAGAACAGTACATATAAAATGAAAGTTGTAAGGTTGGCTGGAATGTTTTATATATATGAAATACATCAAGCTGGCTGAAAATATTGTTCTAGTTTTCTCTATCCTTACTGATTTTGTGTCTACATGATCTCTTAGTTACTGACAGAGCAGGGTGAATTTGTCTATATTTCATTTTAGTGCTATCATTTTTATTTCATGAATTAGCTCTTTTATCATTATAGAATATACTTCTTTTCCCTGACAATATTCCTTGTACTGAATTGTTTTTTTGTTTAGTAGTAATATAGCTACTCCAGGTTTTTTTTAAAAAAAGTCTTTCCATGGTATGCCTTTCTCTACTCTTTTACCTTTAACCTATCTACATCTTTATATTTATATGAGTTTCTTATAAACAGCAGTTACAAGAAATTTGGTTGAGTTATGCTTTTTTTTCTATTTTGATTTTCTCTTCCTTTAAATTATAGTGTTTAGGCAACTAATATTCCAAGTATTATATTATTTTATAAATATGACACTGACAATAAAAATTTAAATAAAAAAGATATAACATATATAGATAATAATGTCTACTACAGCATTTTTTATAATAATGAAAAATTAGAAAGTAAATCTTCACCAATGTGGGAAATTACTAAATTATGGCATGTTCATATTTCACACTATTATTGGCCAATAAAAAATACATTCAAAAAAATTTTCAATGACTTGATAAAATATTCAATTTGCCTATATTAAGTGCAAAAGAGAGAACACAAAACTGTAATTAAATAAGATAAAAACTGTATTTATAAAAGGCTTACAGTGTTTCCAGTGGAGCAAATAACAATGGTTAGTTCTGTATAGTGGAATTAATAACTTCTTAAAAAAGTTTTTACTACTGTGCAACAGAAAAGTATATAAATCATAAGTGATTCAGCTCCCTGAACTTTTCCAAAATAAATATACCAGGGTAGCTACTATCTCAGATCAAGAAATAGATCAGGGCAGGCCACGGTGGTTCAGTAGGCAGAGTTTTCACCTGCCATGCCAGAGACCCAGGCTCGCTTTCCGGTGCCTGCCCATGCAAAATAAATAAATAAATAAATAAATAAATAAATAAATAAATAAATCAAAAGCAGCATCCCAGAAGCCTAATTATACCCCCACTCAAAAACTACTACTCACCAGAATGTAAAATGGAACAGCTATGTGGAAAACAGTTTGGAAGTTCCTTAGAAAATTAAATAGAGAATTATATGGTCCAACAATCCTACTCCCACATACAATCCCAAAAGAACTGAAAGCAAAGACTCAAACAGACATTTGCACACCAATGTTCATAGTGGCATTATTCACAATTGCCAAAAGATGGAAACAGCCTAGGGGCTCAGCAACTGATGAATGGATAAGCAAAAGGTGGTATATACAGATAATGGAGTATTTTGCAGCTGTGGAAAGGAACAAAGTTCTAAAACATGCAGCAGCATGGATGAACCTTGAAGAGATTATGTTAAGTGAAATAAACCTAGCCACAAAAGAACAATTATTACATGATTTCCCTGATATGAAATAGAATTAACAAACTCATAGAGTCAAAAACTAGAATACAGGTTACCAGGAGACAAGGTGGGGATAGGAGATGGGGAGTTACTTCTTAATTGGTGCATAATTTATGTTTGGGGCAATAGAAAAGTTTTGGTATTGTATAGTGGTAATGGTAACACAATATTGAGAATGTAACTAACACCACAGAATCATATATCTGAATGCAGTTTAAAGGGGGAAATTTTAGGTGGTAACTCTTAGGTGATAATTTTCAGGTGGTCATCAAAGGTAATTTGGTATCCTGACATCTAATACCAGAGATTAGTTTTACCTGTTTTTGAATGTTATATAAACAGAAATATTGTGTCTGGTTTTCTTCACTTAACTTATTCACATTACTGCTGGTAGCAATAGTTCATTTGTTTTCACTGCTGTTTATTTCAATGTATGTTATTTCATAATTTATTTATTTGTTCTTCTCTTGATCCACTTTTGGGTTGTTTTCAGTTTGAGGCTATCATTAGCAATGCTAGTATTAACGTCCTTGCACATGTCTTTTGGTGAACGTAAGTATGCATTTCTGTTATACCTATTGCTAGGAATAAAATTTCTAAATCATAGGGCATATATATATATATATATATATATATATATATGCTCATTTTATTCAATATTTCCAAAGACTTTCCCAGAGTGTCTGTACCAACTTATATTCCTCACCAGATATACATGGGAATTTTAACTGTTCCATATTTGTTCTACACTTGGAAATCTCTTTTTTTCATTTTGGACTTTACAATAAAAATGTAGTAGCATCACACTGTAATAGATATATTTTTAATGGCAAAAATCAATAGCATAAACAAACCTTTTCTAAATTGAGTAAAGCTAAATGTATATCATCAAGAGAAGATAGCTTTCTCTATATATAGCTTTCCTAAAATGTTAAAATTTTAATTTTTCAATGAAGAAATAGAAAATATGTCTTGCAAAGTACCTCTATCCTGGGGGGGAGAGCAGAGTGAGGGTTTACAGGCTCTTTATTTAATGGTTTACCAAGAATATACTCTGCCCTGGATATTGTTATACGCCAAGAAAAACTGAAGATATTCAATTCAGTTGGCTCAAAATAAAACTTAATACATTAAATAATCATCACTTACTCATGAAATATATTATGAAAACAGAAAGCCAAGCAATTACAAACAAGTAATAAGGAAAAAATATTATATGAATTATTTTCCATATTTTTATCATACACAATAGTACCTGGTCTGCGGTAATCCAAAACTGGTTCCAATACCAACACGAGGTAGATAGTTAACCACTTTCTTTACTGTTGCAGGGTCTGGGAAGTTGAACATTACTGCAACTACGAAAAAGAATTTTTAGAAATTAGAACACAATATGGTATCTCTTCTTGAAAACTGATTTCTTGATCCAATAAAATACTCTTAATTCAAGTAGCTATTAAATTCAAGTCAATATATTCATTTTATTGCACTGTATTTTAAGTTTTAGTATTAATTTGGCAGAGTTGATATTCATCTCATTTATAAACTCCTTGAACATACCACTTCCTTCTCTAAATACTGTTAGGAGATCTGAAAATGCCATTGCATTAATATGGCAAGAGATGGAGGTTATCTAGTCACAATTTATGTATAAATTGAATTTTATGAACTCAAAGTCTTTTTAAGGATTTCTAGAAAGAACATTAAAAACTGAAACTTTATGTACTTAACATTCTAAAATAAAAAAGACTATAAAAATAGCTGCTAAAATATCAGTTATTTTATTTGCAATGGTGAACAGTTAAACACTTTTTCTTGGTAATGTTCATTTGTTTTCATTATTATATGGTCATATGATCTAGAACAAAGTGTGACCTGAAGTTGAAGGCAACTTTTTCCTGTATGGCTAATAATCAAAGTTAAATGATCACACATCTACATATAAACTATGAAAGAGCACATGTCAAAATCTATAAAAACATTTACATATAAATCTTACTTTTTTTTTTTTTTTTTGCATGGGCAGGTACCAGGAATTGAACCCAGGTCTCCAGCATGGCAGGTAAGAACTCTGCCTGCTGAGCCACCATGGTCTGCCTTAAATGTTACTTTTTGACAATCATCTATAGATTTTTACCCTTCTTTAAAAACATGAAAATAGAAAAGTCATGATAAAGAATTTAGAATATATTTGACTTTGTCAATCTTAAAATTTTACTTGTATTTAAACTGTCATGTAAGAACCAAATAAGGGTACAAATTCTCTTCTGGAAGAGATTCTTCCTCTCTCACTAGCCTGAAAAACTATTAAGACCCTCCAAAATAACCAATGTTGGTGGAGCTCAGTTTTTAAATTAAAACTTCTATTTACATTTACTTTTTACATTTTGAAATTTTTAAGTGTACAATTCAGAAACATTAAATTTACAGTGTTGCACGACAAAACTTCACAAATTTTTTATCAAAAAGCAAAAACCCACAGAAACTCTATACCCAATACACAAAACAATTACTTTTTACATAAAGAGAATTGGGTGAATTAAAAAATATATATATTAGGGAAGATATGTTTATAGAAAAACCATGCAGATAATAAAGAGTTCTCATATTTCCTCCCTTAAAATTTCAGTTTTTGCTGTCATGAATATTTGCATAAGTGTGATAACTTTGATACAACTGAGAAACAATATTATTATAATTGTACTACTAATTATACTCCAGTGGTTTACATTAGGGTTCACTGTAATGTGACTCCCATGATTTAAAAAAAAAATTATACTACTGACACATACAAATGAAAATTCCCCCTTTTAATCATATTCAAGTACATAAATTCAGCAGTGTTCATTAAATTCACACTGTTGTGCTACCTTTCCCACTATTATTACCAAAACTTTTTCCATTATTCCAAACAAAAAATCTGTACCAACTAATTAAGCATTAATTTCCCATTTGCTACCCCTGTCACAGATCCTGGTAAAACTGTATTCTAGTTTCTGACTCTATAAATTTACATGCTTTTATTAGTTCATACCCGTGAGACCATATAGTATTTGTCCTTTTGTTGTCTCGTTATTTCACTCAACATGAGGTCTTCAAGGTCCATTCATGTTATTTCATGCATCAGAGCTTCATTCCTTTTACCACTGAATAATACTCCACTGTAAGTATCTATCATGTTTTGTTTATCTACACATAGGAAAATGGGCCTTTGGGTTGCTTCCATCTTTTGGCAATTTTGAATAAGGCCACTAAGAACAACAGTATGCAAATACATGTTCAAGTCCTTGCTTTCAATACTTTGGGGAATATACCTCAAAGTGGGATTGATGGATCATACAGCAATTCTACACTTAAACTTTCTGAAGAACCACGAAACTGTTTTCCATAGCAGATTCAAAATTTCACATTCCCAACAATGATGTAAGAATATTCCTATTTCTATACTTTCTCTTCAACACGTGTAATTTTCTGTTTCTTTAACAGTAGCCATTCTAGTGGATGTGAAAGGTATCACATTGTGGTTTACATTTGCATTTTCCAAAGGTTAATAATTTTGAGAATTTTTTCATATACTTTTTAGCCATTTACATATCTTCTTAGAGAAATGTCTATGTAAGTTTTTTGCCCATTTTAGAATTGGGTTGTCTTTTTGTTGTTAAATTGTAGAATTCATTATATATTCTTGATGTTAAACCCTTATCAGATATGTGCCTTCCAAATATCTTCTCCCATTCTGTAAGCTGTCTTTCACCTTTTCATCAAAAGTGAAATCCTTTGATGCAGAAAAGCTTTTTTTAACTTTGATGAAGTTCCATTTATCTATTTTTCTGTTGTTGTTACTTATGCTTTTGCTGCAAATTCTAGGAAGCCATTGCCTAACACATGATCTGAAGATGCTTCATTATGTTTTCTTCTAGGAGTTTGACAGTTCTGGCTTTGATCCATTTTGAGTTGATTTTTTATATGGTTGTGGTAGTTAGGTTCAGGTGTCAACTTGGCCAGGTGAAGCTGCCTAGTTCTGTTGCTGTGGACATAAGCCAATGGTACATGAACCTCGTCTTTTGCTCATTATATCTGCAATAGGCTAGGTGGTGTGCCTGCTGTGATGAATGATGTTTGATTTAATTGGCTGGTGCTTAAATGAGAGAGCTCAACATAGCAGAGCTCAAGCAGCTCGGCACTTGCAGCACTTATCTCAGCATTTGCAGCTCAGCCCAGGCCTTTGGAGATGCAGAAAGAAATCACTCTGTGCCTTTCCACGTAAGAAAGAACCTCAGTTGAAAGTTAGCTGCCTTTTCTCTGAAGAACTATATGTTAACGAAATAAATTTCCTTTTATTAAAAGTCAATCTGTCTTCTAATTGTATTCTGGCAATTAGCAAACTAGAACAATGGTATAAGGTAGGGATCCACCATCATTTTTTACCTAGGGATATCCAGTTTTCCAGAGACCATTTATATTGAAGAGACAATTCTTCCCCATTGAGTGGACTTGTCACCTTTGCCAAAATCATTTGTCCATAGATGTAAGGGTTTATGTATGAATTCTAAATTCAATTCTATAGGTCTATTGTGTTTGTCCTTGTGACAATACTATGCTGTTTTGTTTGCTGTGGTTTTGTAATAAGTTTTATAATCCATTTATCTAGGTGTGCTTTGAATTCTTTTAGCAATGTTCTGTAGTTTTCCATGTACAAGTCCTTTACATTCTCTGTTAAATATATTTGTAAATATTTGGCTGTTTTAGTTACTATTGTAAATGGATTTTTTTTCTTGATTTCCTTTTTGTGTTGTTTATTACTAATGCATAGAAACACTACAGATTTTTGCATGTTGACCTCGTACACTACCACATTGCTGAATTCACTTATTAGCTCTTTGTTGTGAATTTTTCAGGATTTCCTATATATGGGATTATGTCATCTGCAAATAGTGAAACTTTTTTTTCGCAATTTGGATGATTTTATTCCTTTTTTCTTGCCTAACTGCTCTGGGTAAAATTTCCTATACAACACTGAATAACAGTGGTAACAGTGGTACAGTGGGCATCCTTATCTTGCTTCAGATCTCGGAAGGACATTTTTGCATCTCACCATTGTGTATGATGTTAATTGTGACATTTTTATATATGCCACTTACCATGTTGAGCAATGTCCTTTTTATTCCTAGTTTTCTAAATGCTTTTAACAAGGGGTACTACATTTTGTCAAGTGCCTTTCTACATTAAGTAAAGATGATTGAGTGTTTATTTTCCTTTGTTCAATAAATGTGGTGTATTACATTAACTGGTTTTATGTTGAACCACTTTTGCATATGTGGGATAAATCCCACTTGATCAGTATGTATAATTATTTTAATATGTTGTTGGGTAAGATTTGATAGTATTTTGTTGAGGATTTTTGCAAATATTGTCAAAAGGAATACTGATCTGTAATTTTCTTTTCTTGTGATAGCTTTATCTGGCTTTGATATTAGGGTGATGTTGGCCTCATAGAATGAGTTAGGGAGTGTTCCCTACTCTTCAATTTTTGGAAAGAGTTTGAGCAGGATTAGTATTAATTCTTCTTTGAGAGTTTGGCAATATTCACCAGTGAAGTCATTCTTGGGCTTTCCTTTATTGGTAGGTTTTAGATTAGTGATTCGATCTCTTTGCTTGTTATTAGTCTGTGGAGATCTTCTATTTCTTCTTGAGTCATTGTAGGTAGTTTGCATGTTTCTATGAATTTGTGCATTTCATCTAGGTTATCTACTTGGTTGGCATACAATTGTTCATAGTATCCTCTTACAATCCTTTTTATTTTGGTGGAGTTGATTGTAATGTTCCCTGTCATTTCTGATTTTAGTTATCTGCGTGCTCTCTCTTATTTTTTTGTCAATCTAGCAAAAGTTCTGTCAATTTTATTGCTCTTCTCAAAGAACTCACTTTTGGTTCATTGATTTTCTCTATTTTTATTATTCTCTATTTGACTTATGTCTGCTCTAGTTTTCATTATTTCCTTCCTTCTGCTAACTGGGTTTAGTCTGTTCATCTTTTACTAGATCCTCCAGTTGATAAAGTTAGGTCCCTAACTTGTAATCTTCTTTTTAATGTAAATCTTTAGCACTATAAAGTTCCTCTTCTGCATTGCCTTTGCTTCATACATAAGTTCTGGTACATTTTCTTTTCATTTTAATCTGTCTTTAGATATTTTCTGTTTTTCCTTGTGATTTCTTCTTTGATCCACTGGTTATTAAGTTTGTGCTGTTTAATTTCCACATATTTGTGAATAATCTAGTTTTCCCACTATTGTTGATTTCTAAGTTCATTAGTATGCAGTCAGAGATAATACATTGGATGACTTCAAATTTTTTTAATTTATTGAGATTTGTTTTGTGACATAACATAAGCTCTATCCTGGAGAATGATCTATGTGCATGAGAGATGAATGTGTGTTCTTTTACTCTTGCGTAAAGTATTCTATACTTGGCTGTTGTAGTTTTGTTTTATAGCATTACTCAAGACCTCTATTTCCTTATTGACTCTGTTTAGATGTTCTAACCTTATTGAAAGTAGCATATTGAAGTCTCCCACTATTGATGTAGAACAGTCTATTTCTTCCTTCAAATCTGTCAATATTTGCTTCATATACTGCACATATATTTATAATTCCTATGTCTTATTAAAATGACTGCTTTATCTTACATAGTGACCTTCTTTTCCAATATAACATTTTTTTACTTAAAGTGTATTTTATCAATATTAATAAAGCAACAGCAGCTCTCTTTTGTAATTGTTTGCATATATATTTTCTTCCACCGTTTCACTTTTAACCTCCTTGTGTCTCTGAATTTAAGATGAGTCTCTTGTAAACAGCATATAGTTGAGTGTCCCTTTTTACCCCCTCTGACAATCTCTTTCTTTTGACTGGAGGGTTTAATCCATTCACATGTAAAGTAACTACTGATAATACAGGATCTTATTCTGACATTTTGGTATTTGACCTTTGAACACTTTATACCTTTTTTTCATCCTCAATTTTTCCATCAATGCCTGCTTTCATATATATATATATATTTTTTTTAACATTTTTCTCTTGTTCTGTTTTGAGTCCCTTCTCATTTTCTTCTGTATATATTTTTCAGATCTTTTCTTTGTGGTTGCTATGGGGCTCAAATTCAAGAACCTAAATGTATATGAGTCATGATTTGATTCCTATGTAATTTCAAAAACATTCACATACACTGTTCCTATATCCACCCATCTCCCCTCTATTTTTTTTTGTACTTGTTACAAATTATATATTTATATATTGCATGGCCAAAGCCATAAATTTATCTTTATTTTTTATGCATTTGCATTTTAGAACCTGTAAAAAGTATAAATATAAACCAAAAAATGCAATACAGTACATCTGACATTCATAATTACCTATATGGTTATCTTTAATGGGAGTCTTTATTTTTTTATGTTTCATTGAGCCACTGCCTAGTGTCTTTTCCTTTCAGTCTGAAGAGCTCCCTTAAGTTCTGCTTGTAGGGCAGGTCTAATAGCAACAAGTTCCCCCATCTTTTGTTTATCTGGGATTGTCTTAATATCTCCTGATTTTTGAAAAACAGTCTTGCTGTACATAAAATTCTTCATAGGCAATTGTTTTCTTTCAGCGCTTTAAATATTTCATTCCATTGTCTTTGTGCCACCATGGATTCTGATGAGAAATCAGTATTTAACATTATTGGGATTTCTTAGTACCTAGCACATTACTTTTCTTTGCAGCTTTCAGAACTCTCTCCTTTTCGTTGGGCATTGAACTGTTTGACTACTATGTATCTGGGTGTGACTCTCTTTAAGTTTCTTCTGTTTGGGGTTCACTGGGCTTCTTTAATGCGCATATTCATGTCCTTCCTTATATTGGGAATTTTTCTGCAATTATTTCTTTGAATATTCCTCTGTCTTCCTCACTTTCTTCTCTTGTGGGACTCCCATAATACATACTTTGGTACTCCTGATGGTGTCCCATGGACCTCTTAGGTTCTGTTCTTTTCTTTTTTTCCCTGCTCCTCAGCCTGAATCATTTAAATTGTCTTGTCTTTGAGTTCACTGATTCTTTCTCCTGCCAAAAGTAATTTGCTGTTGAAATGCTTTAGAGAATTTTTCCCTTCAGTTATTTAGTCTCCAATTTCTGTATATCTATTTCATTCTTTTTAAAAATTTCTATCTATTCACTGAGATTCTCATATTGTTCATTGATTGTTTTCCTGATATCCTTTACCTCTTTCTCTATGTTTTCCTTTATCTCCTTGAGCATACTAGAGATCATTTTTTTAAAAAACTGCTTTTTTTTTTTTCCAGTATGTCAATGACTAGCCTTCTTTGTAAGGGCTTCTTGATTTTCTTCTGTCCCTTTGGATGGGCCATTATTTTCTGCTTATTCATCTTGTAAGCTTTTGTTTCATACTGTACAATTTAATATTTTAAAGTACTATTTCTGTGGTTTAGTCCCTGAGCTATTTGTTCCTTAAGTTTGTGTCTAGCTATTGACATGACAGAAATGTTTTCAAGTTTCGGAAACTAACAAAAACAAACAACCGAGCTAAAAAACACTTGTCAAATCTTTACAATAAGGTGTGGGTTATTTGGTGCTCTCTTTCAGCGATTACCCCCCTATTAAGAAGACCATTCAAAGATGAATGTGAAGTACAGAGTTCTCTTTTCAAGTCTGAGTCTCACCCTTAGCTTGGGCTTGCTCCTGTCCTTGGCTTATGCTTGGCCTTAGGAATTTACCATTTACAGGAATTCACATGCCTCCTCCACTCCCCATGAAATATAACCTTTCCTCTCCCAGATGCTCTAGTGTGTGATTTAAAGCAGGTGGTCATTCACCCCAGGCTGCTTGGACTTAATTGTTTCTTATATTGCTTTAGCTGTCTGCAAGGCTGCTTCTGGCTGCAGGGCAAGTTCTGGGAGGGTGAACTAGAGATGAGTTTCTTGGTTCAGTCTTTCAGGCTGCCACCAGAAAGACTAGCACTGACACAGACATTTCAGTATACACAGAGCAGTTACTCCACAATCTTGGGAACAGGATCAGTGACCCACAATGGGAGCACAGCCTGGCTGCACACCATGACTGGGAGGCTTAAGGGAGAGACTAGAAAGGGTGCCAAGAGCTTCTTTTACTGTTTTTAAAGCTGTGTTTTCTCAATTCAGCACTCATCCACTTATGCTGCAACCCTTACACTATTTTCTGGAATTTTTAGGAAGATAGTTTTGCCAGTTTTTGCTAGTTGTTTAAAGATTTTGTAGGGGAATGACACCCTAGAATGTCTAACTCTGATACCTTTGTTAACTAAAGGCTTGTTTTAGTTTCTAAAACTGGAAGTATCAACATGTTTCAGGTAAAGAAGTAATCATTTATTAAGCATGTACATTTTTAGAAATGACATAACTTTTTAATAAAACTTCCATATAATATCCACTATTACTTTGATGACAAGGGAAAACAAAAGAAAAACCTAATATATATTATCAAAGATGCCAAGGCTATGAGGTAAAGAAAAGAGAAAAACACACATACAAAGGAAGGATGCATAAGAAGTTCCAAAGAAGGAAAATCAATGAGAATGAACAAGTAATATATACTGAAGGGCTGAAACTCTTTTGGGGCAGCAAGAATGCATATTGAACTAAAGTGTGAAGCATTTGCTTGATTATTTGCCTCGAAGAACAATGCTCACATTAAGAAAAAGCAATATTTGCAGAGGAGGAGACCAAATAGATAAGGAAAAAACATCTTACCCCCTAGAAATTTGTATTCCCTGAAGACATATGATTTTATAAAGGAGAAAAAAAGTACATATGGAATATATGTTGCTACATATAGATTAAAAATAACAACTTGCAGTTTACAGAAAGAGTAAATAAGAAACCATAAATATACTTATATAAATGGAGTGTATACAAGAAGTCACTAGGCTTTATACATTTTACTTTCTATGCCTCTATTCATACCCAATGATGTTTTCCTAAAAATTCATCCTATGTACTCTCCTTGTCTTAATAGATTTCACCAAGTCATTGCAAACACACAAGCTAAATTTTAGTTCCACTTTGAAGAATTATGTAATACAAAGCAACAAGGGCTGTTTAGTACCATTTTCTGATGGTGATTTTATAAATGGCAATGGATTGGATTAAAGATTAAATAAATGCATGAATCATTTGATTACCTTCTCCCTTTCTCAATGCAGCCACCTTTCAGTATGATTAAACATCAAAACAATGTTGAGGACATCAACACACCACAGCTAATTAAATGGTTCTTTATTTCTCATATTTATAAAACCTTGGCTCACTTTGTGATATGGCCAGAATAAAAGAAAATAAATACAATGATTCTAAGAATGAACAAGAGAGGGAAAAATTCACAAAGATGCATAATAGTACAAAAAGACGTCAGAAAGAGGGTAGACTACAAAATACTAAATGGAAAAGAGATGGTCTGTTCAAAAATGAAATCTTAAAGCGATGGAGGTTAGGTTTGCCACAGTGTTCTTTCTGCAGCATATTACCTCGGTTTGCCATAAAGATCTCCAGGGCTGTATTTTGCAAAAGATAACGACGAGAAAAGATTGATCGTATCTCCGTGAACAGCCATTTTCCATGCAGCCCTTCCGTATATACGAGGATCTAGTGAAAAAAAAAATCCCAAGTAAATGCCAGTACTAGATTTTTGTTCCCAATTTAAACAGAAGAAACCTTATTAAGAAAAATACTTTCTAAGGTAAACAGTTCAATAAAGAGTTGGACAGAGACCTAAACAAACATTGTAATATTAGGAAAAAAGTCTAAATGAAAATGCTGAGTAAAATTATAAACTAATTTATAAATACATATATGGGCTTTTAAAAATGATTATACAGTATATTGATTTTCAAGAACCAGCTGTTACATTATTTATTTGATTGATTTTTGAATCATATCATGGAAAGTAAAGTTCCAGCTAAAACCTTACAAAGAAGACTCAAAAGAATGTCAAACATGGTTATAAATCATATATCCAATTCAGATTAGTATAATAATGTACCCAGAAATACTTTTTTCTTACTTTTAAAATATAAACATTCAAAAGTTAAAAAAATTAACATTCTTAAGGTCACTGTTAAGGCAATAGGCCCTTATTCAGAAAGCACAAAGGAAGATTGTAAAAGAGGTTAAGTATCATTTTGTCAGCTAAGGCTAAATACAAACCTGCAAATGAACTCAGCATAATCTCTCTATGGAGTACGTGGTTGTCAGAGTAACTTGTTACAATTCCTGACATCCCAAGTGACAGACACAGATGCTTAGAATGCTTCACCAATTCAAAATAATCCTGTCTTTGGTCCTGAGCCCACTTTGCTGCTTTGTTTTTCAAGTTTTCTTTTTAAAAAATTCATTGCAAAAGCTTAATTATGGAGGTCTTAAAAGAAAACGAGATCTGGCATTTTTCTACATCAGTACTTTACACATATTAATAAAAAAATGAGACGTATTTGCTATCAATACCTGGTGAAAATCCATGAAAGCAAATTAAGTTAAAAATTAACACAAATCTCTCAAAAGCAATCACCATTAAAAAACACAGTTAAAACTACATTTTGTTATGATATTGCAACATAGGGATAAAGATGAGATGAGAAAAGAGAGGAAAAATAAGGAATAGTAAGAATTTATCCTACACGAACTGTACTTTGTTCTTTTCTTTAATCTTTTCCATTTTCCAGATACTAACTGCAAACACATTTTACATTCTTCAATGTAAAATGTTTTCTTCTCAAGAAAAAAACCGTTATTCAATTCATTTAGTATGTATTTTTACTTTTCTACAGAAATAATTCGGTATCTGGCACAAAAGCATCCGGATATTGAAATAATGGGTACATCTCTAAGGCTCAGAGTTTGTTTTGTTTTAAACTAAATTACACAAAAATTCAAAGGATTGGCTACTTTCAATCGTGAAATCTGGTGATACAGAAATCCAAAACCAGTCATACAAGCAATACCTTTAAAAGTAGGATCAAAAGAAATGAACAGGAAAAGAGAGGGCAAACGTATGGGTATTATTCTTAGGATATTTTTTTAAAGCAGAAGTTGCATTTATCCCTTTCTCTCTCCTCAACCACAGACACCACTAGTAGGTTCAAAGTCTGCAAGTGCCCTCCTATTTGTCTCTCTCCTTCTACTCTTAACTTCAGAGTCTACAATTTAAAAACAAATTATATCATAATTATATCACATTTCTCCTTTATTTAATACTATTACATCTAGTGGTTTCATATTGTATGTATAATAAACCCTCAGCTCTTTATAACTGCATATAAAGCCTTTTATCTGGGACTTGCTGATGACCTTAACTCATTCCTCCTCAGAGCCTTTATACTTGCTATCTGAATGTTCTTCTCCCAAATCTTAACACGGTCTATTTATTCTCACCATTTAGGTTTCTGTCATATGTCACCTCATCAGAAATGCCATAGGGTATAAACCCCATTTCCTCTACTACCATCTCACCTCACTCCAAACTCTTGTTTTCTCCATACCAATATCACTCTCTGAAACTATCATATTTGTTTACTTGTCAATTCTATTCATCATTTAAATATTAGATTCTAAGTTTCATTAGAGGAAAGATACTGAATCCACTTTATTTCCATTGCTTAGAACAATGTCTTCCACAAAATACGTTTTGAATGATAAAATGCATCGATTGATGGCAACCCAAATTTCATATGGCCCAAATTCAATTTGTTTGGCCCATATAATGTTCGAACAAAATTTGAATTTCTTGAAAATACTTGAGAAATGGATATTTCATAAATATCCAGATTTCTGACTTCTCAGGAAATGGAAATATCTGGTGAATCTGGCTGGACCTTTATGCCAAACAGTAACTTTCCATTTTGGCAGTCTCAACTTCTCTCAA
Organism: Tamandua tetradactyla; assembly: GCF_023851605.1. Classification (NCBI taxonomy): domain Eukaryota; kingdom Metazoa; phylum Chordata; class Mammalia; order Pilosa; family Myrmecophagidae; genus Tamandua; species Tamandua tetradactyla. The sequence goes on along the minus strand of NC_135348.1, from coordinate 17,288,886 downwards.
TTTATTCATTTACTCTCTGCTTAGTTTCCATTCGCATTTGAGTTTCCTATTTAGGATTTAAGAAATGTTAGAGAATACAATGTATGTACTATGTAGTCTAATTTATACAATTATGGTATGGAAAATGAAACCCATTCAAGTTAAATACTTAATACAAAGATTGTTGGCAAGTTAATGGCAGTCTGGGCTACTCCAGGATTCCTAATCCATGAATGCAGAGTTTCCATTATAAACCACAGTGAAACATTTCTAAAAAGGGCAAATATTTATTAAATTATAGCCCAACTCAATGGGAATTTTAATCAGCCACATTTGTTTCTCTGTACTTCGGTTCTACTAGGTGAAAGAGAAAAATCAAAAGAAAACAAACACAAAGGAATTTTTAAGCTCTGTGATATGCTAAGAATATTACCTACTGGTCTGAAAATAGCCATATAGCAACTATTCTTTTTTATATCCACTGTTATAAATAAGACCTGTTGCTCATAATGGTGATGATAATCACTGCAAAATCATGGTCATTTAAGTAAAGATTTATTTATATTTCAGGATATTCCATTTATTAGCAGAAAAAAGTCTACTAAAACATTTTATAAGATTTTTAATACATTGATATAGTTTCTTGATTAATGAGAAAACTTTATATCTCATCCCTTTAAGCAGTATGTTTATGCAAATATCTATTTAAGATAGAGCAAGTGGGCATGCTTCTTCAAAAGTAATTTCACTATCAAATGTCAAAAATATTTAAAAGTCCAAAAAATAAAATAAGGCCATGTATCCACTAATCAACCTTATCAAATCCTAACATTTTGCCACATTATTATATATACTTTTAAAAAATTAATTAGATATTACAGATAGTGTTCAAATTCCCATGCATAACCCTTCCTGATCCCATTTTTTTCCTTCCTCAGAGCCATCACTGTCCTTGTTTTGAAGTTTATAATTCCTATGCAAATTTCTATACCATTAGTACACACACATATTCATAAAAAGCAATCTAGTAGTATTTTGTACATTTTACAAAACATTTGTGCATGATACAAATGGTATTATACTGAAAGCATGATAGTGTGCTTTCAAAGTTAAATATAATCAGGTCTAATAATGCTTTGAAACTTAGAGAAACAGGATGGGAGAGGAAATTTTTAATACTGCCAGTAGTATCAAAATTTTAAATCTTACTCAGAATAATTAGCCTAACATTTTAAAATAAAAAAATGAAATTCTAGAGATAGTTGGGATTTAAAATGGAAATGAAGAATCCCTTAACTAACAGAATTACTAGCTAAAATTGGTATGATAACATTTCTTTAAAGTATTCATTAGGAAAAGGTGTCAGTACTGAAAAGCAGCTGAGGTCCAGCTAAGCAAAAGGTTCATTTCTTATTGGAATAGTATATTCCTGGTCTGAGGCTTCACTTCAAAGTCTCTAGAGTTCAATTAAAACTGGATTAGGTAGAAGCAAGCCCTTCTTTGGGACTTTCTGCTCACTGAAACTCTACATACACTGACAGCACCCTAGACAGAGGTCTAGCCCTCCAATGAATCAGTTGCTATGGAAACCATATCATTACCACTGCTCTGCAGTTATGACCCCAAGTCTAAAACAGCTTGAAAGCTAAGCCTGCAGCACTCTCTCTGAATGCTTACCCTCCTGCTTTATTATTACTGTTAGTATTATTATTAGTGAATTTAACTTTCATTTCTTTCAAATCAGTTTCAACAAAGGTGATTTACTAGCTAAAAACTGAGAGTGGAGAGGAAAAGCAATATTTAATTATTTCTTTATTTATCACAGTTCTTCAAAATACAAAACAATAAAAAATATCACCTTTAAAATTTTTATCTGATACTTGTGCCTTCTGAAAAAGCATATATTATTTTCCCTAAATAATTTCTTTCTTTTGCCCTTCATATAGTAAACTATAAATAAGTAAGAGTAGCTTCACTTTCTTGGCTTGACAGTAAAGCAGTTTTCACTTTTTCTCTAACTCTACATTTTGTAAAAGCTTATGAATTTATTCAAATAAAAATACCGTTTTCTTGTCTTCATCAAAGAACAAAAATAGAAACCTACATTTACTGCTCAACTGTATGATACTTCTATTTATTGAATGTCATTTTTTAATGGTCACTAAAAAATAAATGGTCACTAAAAATAAAGTTATATTTATTTCAGTTGAATAAAGAAAAAAAAAAGGTTTTGTAGCACAGACTGCAAAAACTACCTCAGTAAACTTAAAAGGTTTTAAAACTTTTAATCAAGGGCAAAATCTTAAAAAGAGATAAAATGTTTTATTTCAAAAATAAAATATTTAAATCAAGAAAAAAACTTAAAAAAAATACTATCACTAAAGTTTAAACTTTACAGAGCATATACTAATCCCAAATATTTCTCAAGCTGCGGGGAGGTTTTACTCTTTCAGACAATTTCACTTTTTTTGGCAGGAGGGTGGAGGGGTGGGCTGGGAATATAACTTAGGTGTCCCACATGGCAGGTAAGCATTCTACCACTGATTTCTGAAGAATCTGCATATTAAGAGCAAAAAATCAAATAACATATATAATGGTATTTAAAATTTCACAACAAAACCACCTCCAAACTGTATGGATATATTTAACATCAAGAAAAATGTTTTAAATTTAGTATATAAAATATAAGCTAATCTTGCCACTGTTTAAGCAATGACAGCACTGATAGGAAAAGTCTAGGAAATGTTATCTATATGTAATTTTCATAATTGTAAGTTACAGTCTCAAGGCATATACCTTAATATAGGAAAAACAACAAATACTGAAAATATATTTAAAATGAAATATATTTAACGTGAAAATACATTGAAAAATTATATCAACTTATCACTAAATTCATGTATAAAATGTTTTATTCACAATTCTAGCAAAGTACTTTAAACTAATTTAATCAACTATTTTAACATAGCATCTCTTTATTATTAACATGGCTTCTGGATTTGCTGCATGTAATATTACCTGACCTGACAATAAGGGCACAGCCCTTAATTTATTGTAATAATATTGAATTCTAGTTGGTTTACAGATTTACTTCAACACCAGACCATATAACTTTTAGTTTGAACTTTTCAAAAATATAACCTTGAAGCAAAACTTGGAGGTCTTTTCTTGAATTAGAAGATGGTATATAGTTGATTCAGATGGAAATTTGAGATGGCAATTTTGTTATTAAATGTATATCCCTAAACATTTAGGAGGTCCCTAAGCTTTGAAAAGAGCTTAAAAACATTAAGAACAAAAATATGAAAGTTATAAATAGTAAAGAAAATTATCTTTTAAATTAATTATAAATTATTTAATTTTTTTCATTTATATAGTACATTTCCTCCTTCTGTTTACTCGTATTGTGAGGTTATACAGTTTTCTCCTTAGCATTTTCAGGGATGACACAGTCAATTAAATATATTCATGACCCTAATGTTCTACTTGGCAGTTTTAGTCAGTATGAAAAATTAAAAATATATAAATAAAATGCTGTGTGACCTTTGTATTGATTGGGCTAAAATGGTTTTAGCCAGGGTGTGGATGATGGTGGAGTTGGGAGGGGCTGGAGGGGAACATACAAATACACATACTCTTATGTTTTCTCTTCCAATTACTGAGGGAGATGATAAAACCACAGCAAATGATGTATCAGCTCATTTTATCTTATCGCTTTGGGGCTAGGTGACAATGAAGTTCATATTTCACTGGCTCCCATTGAAGATTGTGAAAATTACTTGCCCTCATGACCTGAAATTTCACTAGAAGACGGGAAATTTCTCTTCTGCAAAGTAATGCAATTTTTCAGATGTCAACCTTTAGCCCAGCTTTAAAAATTAATTTCATTTATATTAACCAATGATATTGATATTTTCACAGAACGGTCTTTGATACATGAAGCACTGACTGGCAAATTGATGTTGCTTTAGATGAGTAAAACTATTTTATTTTATGCTGCTATGGCTGACAGATTTATGGCAAACTGAAATTCCCATTTCATAATGTAATATTTGTGCTGGAGTGATGCACCTTTAAGCCCTTGGCCTGTAAATAATTCAGACGGTTAAATTTGTTCTGTTTTATTTTCAATATCATTTAGTTAAAAATAATTTGCATTCTAAATGATGCATCTTAAAGGCCATGTCTCATTAAACTAATATTTAATATATATCTTAAAGAGTCAATAAGGAAATGTGGTATGAAGACACAGAACAGAGAAGGTATTTATCTATCATCCATCTCATTTTTAATTCAGTTTTTTAGTTGAACTTCTTTCTGAAGCATGGTATTTTTTAAAGAAGACAAGAATTTAAAATATGCTATGAAAATATAAATGGGCAATATTAGTGAAAATATAAACGGGTAATATTGGGGAAAATGAATGTATCTCAGTTCATTTTTCATAATAGCACATAATGTGAAAAATAAGGTCTAAAATTTGCAGAGAAAGAGCAGAATGAACTTCGATAAGCACATGAATTAAAATAGAGATTTGGTTTGAAGGTACCTTTAAAGATACAAATATAATAAAGTGAGGATATAACGTCAATTATATCATGAACAAGATACAAAAAGGTCTCATAGGATTTTAGTACAGGAGACACAGAAATTACTTTGTATCTAAAGAAAACAGAAAAATTCCAATGCAAAATTTAAAAAATTTGGAGCAGTAAAACCATTACTAAAAGATATATGGTCTGGTGCTTTAATCAGTTTTATTAGCCTTGTCCAGTAAAGAATTTGACCTAATTCAAATAACACTTTGAGAATATAATCATGATACCCACAACCTTTCATTTTATTAAGGCAATTTAAGTATAAATATATATATAATATAGGCATTATTTTTTTCACTTCACAGTTATAAAAAGGCCAAAAAAGACATTTTCTGCAATTTAGTTAACTGCTGCCCAAAATGGTTTAACACTTTGCATCCTTAAAATCACTTTTGTATTTTTCACACTAATATATAAATTATTTTTTCTTCATTGATACATTTATTTAATTTTTTAAATATTTAAATTTAATATTATTTAATTCTTCCTGTATGTATGGTATGGGAAAACAGTAATATAAATTATACTTTATCATTTTTCCATTTTGATTGTAACGATTCCTAGTTACTTCTCTAAGATCTGTGGGAATAAAAAGCAGTAGTCTCTGAATTCAAATTATATTTTTACCTATTATTCGACACACTTGTTCCCTGAAGTCATTAGCTTTATATTTCTTCTTGAAGAGTTAAATTTAAAGCAGCACTATTAAAAGAAACTGACTTATTTAATACATTTTGAAATATTTTATAACATATAACTTTACACCACCAAGTGACATAAACTATTTTTCTTCTCAATGATAACTTTTCTTTTATGAACCCAATCTTAATCTCAGATTAGAACAAAAGACCTCCCTAGATATATAAATTACAATTTCAAGTTAGATTAATATCAGCCTATAATACAGCTACTTATCTCTTCATAGCAGACACTCTATGATTTAGCCATTAGATGTTTCTCTACTGCCTAAGCTATTTACACTAATTAAATGGAAAAATCTTCTTCAAAGAATTTGCTTGTACTCTTGAAGAAAAGAATTACATAATACTAGATGCTGCAAACCTAAAATTCTCATTTTATTTTCTTAATCAAAGGGAAATACTTTTCTACTTTTTTTTTTTTTTTTTAGCTTTCTGCCCCCTATTAATTGCCCAGCCTGTTTAGACTGGTATCAGCTATAAATGAGCAGTATATGTTCCTATTTACTTCCATAACATAGCATGAAAATTGACATTGTACTTCAGATATAATCTTACAAAAAACTATTTGCTTAATGGACTTCTATTATATAGGACATTATGAATACAATTTATATTAAATTATATAAAATTTTATTCCTAACTTCATATAATTACATCTCCCTCCCCCCGTGTAGATTCGAGTTCCTACTTGGCTAGAGTTCTTTGAGTCCAGACAACTAGTCTTAGAATCTTTCTTCTCACAGCAATGTAGAAGACATTGACTGAAGCCAGCCCAGCCTCACAAACTACCTACAATCAAGATTCTAGGGATACATTAATAAAAATATAGTAGAAAACATAAGAAGATGGAAAAATGAAATGGAAAACTACAATAGAGTTTTCGAAAAAATTAAATTCATGGGTCAGAATACTTCCACAGCTGGTCAAGATGGAATAATGGGGACTGGATTTACCCTTGTAAAAAATATTTAATACAGACTAAATATGTAGGAAAAATGATTTTCAAGACATTAGATATCAAGCAATATAGGACAGTGATTCCTGAGAAAAAAGGAGAGAAAGAGGTAACACCTACCATTGCCCCAGATTATTGCTAATAGAGAGTTTCTAGGCCTCACAGCAGTAAGGAATAGCTTGTTCAAAGCCCAATGGTCTCATGGAATGGAGGAGACAGAGCAGAAAGTATAGGGAGATCAAGGCAGCTAAAGTTTGCAGGGCAGAGTAACAGATCAGAGAAAACCGCAAATAAATAGAGCCCCAGAGATCAGCAGTCTTTGCCCAAGTATTGATCAACCCATGCATGAGAGAAAAAAACTTGAGACCAGGAAAAGAATCACCTGAAAAAATTACAGGGAGCAATATCCAGAGCACACCTAACCAGAGTGAAAAAAATATATAATTCATGGGACACTGAGCAGACTATACAGAAGGGTTTTGCCTCAGTAGCTAGGAAAATTAGCCTAGAGTAAGCACTGCTCTGGTCTTGCTGAAAAAAAGCCTAAAAGCAAGACCCAACTGAATCAAACTATTTCCAAGTAACTTAAGTGTATCTCACAACAATGCATAAGAATATTTACTGGAATACAAAAAAATTCAGCACTCAACAGTTAAAATTCACCATGGCTACAATCCAATTCAAAATTACCAGGCCTCCGAAAAAGAAGAAAAATCAATCAAAACCAACCCAGAAATGATACATAAAACAGAATGAACAGAAAAGGACATTAAAACAAAATAAATTTTAGAGCAAAAAAACATTACCAGGAATAAACACAGGTCATTTCATCATGAGACTTTATTCTAAATGTTTATGTACCTAATAACTGAGCTTTAAAATATAGGAAGCAAAATTAATAGAACTGAAAGGATAATTAGAAATTCCACAATTATAAACTGAGATTTCAACATTTTTTTTCTCAATAATTGATTTAAAAATAGAAAATCAGTAAGGATACAGAAGATAAGAAGAAGATCATCAACCAACTTGACCTGACATTTATAGAACTATAAACAATAGCAGAATACACATTTACAAAGACAGAGCATATTACTGGGGAAAAAAAAAAGCTCAAAATATCTTATAGAAGTCACATTTATTTCAGAGTGGTAATTATTATTTCTGGATTATGAGAGGCTATGTATAATCTGGCATTTAGAGATAAGAATGAAGCCAATCAGGTCAGGATTAAGGTAATTTAGAATATAGGGGAGATATTGTCTATATTTTAGAATCTCATCTACTCTTCTAGACCAAAGGAAGAAAGATTCATTTTGTCTAGAATCTAAATTTTCTGTAACACATAATCTAATTCAAACTGTCTGGATAGATCATTTAAACAATCCAAACACAGGGAGCCTAGAATAAGAAGCCCCTTGAGGGATGGGAGAAAAAATATGAAACTATTAAACTTTACCACAGGGGAAACCTCTGATACTGTGTCAAACATCAGGGACACCCAAATCAATAGGCCAAGCTCTTCATCTTGAGGATTGCTCTTGTGAAGCTTATGTATGTAGCAAAGAAGCTTAGCCTACCTACAGCTATGTCTGAGAGTTATTTCCAGAGGACCTCTTTTGTTGCTCAGATGTGGCCTGTCTATATAAACCCAACTCTGCAAGTGAAATCATTGTCTTCCCCCCTACATGAGATATGACATTCAGGGATCAAAGTCTCTCTGGCAGCCTGGGAGATGATTCCAAGGGATGAGCCTGGCCCTGGCAGTGTGGAATCAACAATGCCATCTTGACCAAAAGGGGGAAAAGAATTGTAACAAATTATCAGTGGCTGAGAGAGTTCAAATAGAGTTGAGAAGCTACTCTGGAGGTCACTCTTATGTAAGCTTCAGTTTGACATTGCTACCTATCATACCTTGCCAAATCCCAACCAAAACCATTCCTGCCAATCCTAAAGAATATCTAGGGCATTAAATAAGATTCTACAAAGGTTCTTGCATTAAGGTAACTTTCCAGAAACCTACAACTTCCAGATGGGTCCCTGGACCAGATAAATCCTAAAATGCAGAGGTGCCAATCTCTCCAGAAAATCAACTAATTCCATCCTCCAATCCCGTATTATTGACAGCCCCTTTCAACATGAAAAAGCTAGAATAGGCATAGCCCAAATATCCCTAAAGAGTGAGAGAAAGAACAAAGGGGATGGTAGAGCTATACAGAGAAGGAACGGTTAAATAAATGGGTATGATTGCTGAATCATTATATTGATATTTCTTTTAGTCCCCAGTATCTTAGAGCAGCTAGAAGTAAAAACCTAACATTGTGGAATTGTAACCCATACCAAATTCTGAAATCTGTTCTACAACTAATTGTTGAGAAGTGCTTTGAAATTTATTGCCTTTTAGCATATATATTATTTTTCACAAAAAAGAAAATAAAAGTCGATTGTGATGTTAAATGCACTGTTAAATGAGGATATTGTGAACCACTGACTGTACCCTTTGGATGGGTTGCATAGTATGTGAATATATAATATACATAATTTAAAAATAATTAAAAAAAAAACTTCACAATAAATTTCAAATGATTTCGAATCATATACCAAGTATAATATCCTCTAACCATATGAAATTAAATTAGATAAGAATAACAGAAAGGTATATGCAAAATTCCCATATATTTGGAAAACAAATAGTATACTTCCAAGTAACCAATGCGTCACAGAAGAAATATAAAGAACATTAGAAAGTATTTTGAATGAAAACACATGATATAAAAATTACAGAATGTAGCTAAAAAAGTGCTCAGAGGGAAATTTATACCATTAGACACCTAAATTAATACAAAAGGTCTCAAACTCATTATCTCAGCTTCTACCTCTAAAAATTAGAAAAATAAAAGCAAATTAAACCTAAAGTAAGCAAAATAAAGGACATAATAAAAATCAGTGACATAGCAAAACATAAAAGCAATAGAGAAAAAGCAATGAAACCAAAAGTTGGTGCTTTGACACCAATAAAATTGATAAACCTCTAACCAAAATGATCAGGCATTAAACAGACAAGATGCAAATCACCAATGTCAACAATAGAGGACACATCAATACAGATCATATAGACATTACAAAATAATAAGGGAATATGAGAAAGAACTTTATGCCATTAAATTGGCAACTTTGTAGAAGTGGACAGATTTCCTGAAAGAAGCAAACTATCAAAACTCACTCAAAGGGCGGGCCACGGTGGCTCAGCAGGCAAGAATGCTTGCCTGCCATGCCAGAGGACCCGGGTTCGATTCCCGGTGCCTGCCCATGTAAAATAAAAAATAATAATAATAAAAACTCACTCAAAAAGAAATATAAAAACCATGCCCATAGGGCACCTGCATCTCTGATGTTTTTGAACATTATCAAGCAGTGGTTTTTGTTACTCCTTCACAACAGCCTGCCATTCAATGTTCTTGTTACCCTTTTACTAAGAAAACTTATTGATATGATAGTAGATTGAGATTTCCAAAGTTTTCCTTAATAGTTTGTTCTTCTCCTTCATGTGCAATACGATATTTATGTGTGGCAATATAAGTACATTTTCATCTCCAAACTTCCTTGCATGTAATTCCAATAACATTAAGTGTTCATAATCCATGAAAGTAACAGAAAGACTTATTTTCATGATCCACTGGGTTTAGTCCCAAAATGGTACTACAGATGGGAAGGGTCCACAAAACTAATTCACAAATATTAATACATAAAGTATATTGAGAAATTTGGCAAAAGTCATAAGAGATGACTCTCCCAAACAACTAAACAACATCCTTCTTTTTATCTTTTAATGTCTTTGTGTGAATATTTTCAGCACATTACTTTCATTTCTCAAGCTATTTACCCTGAGTAAACATTTATACTTTGAAAAAATGGCTCTGAGGCAGAAGTGATTTTTTTGGTCCCAATCAAACTCACCACACCTATCTCAAATTTTCTTCTTCAATGTCTGTTTTTTCAACAATGAAACCCATCTGCAGTTAAAGGTAATTGTGACTAACTCTACATGAAAAAAGTATTAGGTTAACACACATTTGCTATTTATGCACATATCAAATGCCTTGATGAGGGTGTAACACGTGTACTAGTCATTGCAGGGCTGTATATTGAATTATGATCAGAGACTAAGCCCTCTGCTCACCAATTTCTTATACAGAATTATAACACATTTGGATGTGGGTGTTATTATTTGGGGGGGGGGTGTCATGGGCAGGCTCCAGGAATCAAACCTGGGTCTCCTGCATGGCAGGTGAGAATTCTGCCACTGAACCACTGTTGCACTGCCCTGGGTATTATTTTTTGAGTTTTAAATGTAATTAAAACTTCCCAGTGCCTGCCCATGCAAAAAGAAAAAAAAATTAGTTAAAACATACTTTTGAAACAGTTTTTACAGAATAAGATGTAAAATATTCTTTTTATGTAAAGAGATTTAGTGTAGTTGGCATTATTATGGACCTGCCTATGTTCATTTTTATTCTAGTAACATATATACAATCTAACATTTCCCCTTTAAACACATTCAAATATACAACTGAGTGTTGTAAATTACTTTCACAGTGTTTTGCTACCATCACCACCATCCACTACCAAAACTTTTCCATCACCCCAAACAAAAACTCTGTACTAACTTGCTATTCCATACCTGCTCCCTGTTTCCTGGTGATCTATATTCTAGCTGTTGACTCTCCTGTTTTGCTTATTCTAATGATTTCATATCAGTGAGATCATGCGATATTGCCCTTTTTTTTGTCTGGATTATTTCACTCAGTACAATGTCTTCAAGGTTCATCCATGTTGTTGCATGTACAAGAACTTCATTCCTTTTTATGGTTGAGCCACAGATTTCTCTCAGTACTGCCTTTGTTGGATCCCATCAGTTTTGGCAAGTTGTGTTTTCATTTTTATTTGCCTCAAGATATTTCCTAATTTCTTTTGTGATGTCCTCTTTAACCCATTGGCCTTTACGAATATGGTGTTTTAATTTCCACACATTTATGAATTTTCCATTTCTCCCTCTGCTATTGATTTCCAGCTGCATTCTATTGTGGTCAGAAAAGATATATTGATTTAAACACTTTTGAAAATACTGAGACTTATTTTGGGACTTAAAATATTGTCTATCCTAGAGAATGATCCATGCGCACTTGAGAAGAATGTGTATTCTACTTTTGGCAGTAATATGTTCTATATATGTCTCTTAGGTCTAGTTGGTTTACAGTATTGTTCAAGTCTTGTGTTTCCTTACTTATCTTCGGAATAGACGTTCTATCCATTATTGAAAGTGGTGTATTAAAGTTTCGTAACATTAATGTTGAAACATCTATTTCTCCCTTCAAGTCTTTTAACATATACTTCATATATTTTGGGTCTCTCCTGTTAGGTGCATATATATTTATAATTGTTAAGTATTCTTCTTGAATCAACACCTTTATAAATGATCATAACAGTTTTGACTTAAAGACTATTTTATCTGATGTTAGTGTAGCTACCACCCTGTCTCTTTTGATTACTACTTGCATGGTATTTTTTATTCTTTCCTTTCATTTTCAATATATATATGTCTTTGAATTTAAGATGAGTCTCTTATAAACAGTATGTAGTTGGGTCATGCTTTTTAAACCCATTCTGTCAATCTCTTATTTTTTTACTAGAGAGTTTAATCCATTTACATTTAAAGCCATTACTGTTAATGCAGGACTTTCTTCTGCCATTTTGCTATTCAGTCTTTGTAAGTCTTATTTCTCTTCTGTCCCTCAATAATTCCATTAAGGCCTTTCATATTTATTTGATTTTTTGTATTGTGTCATATTAAGTCCCTTATTTCTGTCTCTATATATTTTTCATATATTTTCTTGTGATTACCATGAGGTTAAAATTTAATATACCAACAATATTTTATTTCATACCAACTTGAGTTCACTAGCATCCACACATATTCTCTACTGACCTCTACTACAAGTAGCACCTCTCCAATCTAAACCTGATGCAGAGTAATTTCAATGCTTTCAATGCTGTGGGAATCACAAAGCTGTGTATGGCATTTGGGTGCCCCATATCTAATCAACAATAGTTGGGAAATGTAAAGTGCTATTTACTATACAACTAAAGAAGCTGCTGGAGAAGATGAAAAGGATCAAGGCCAATTTTGTAATTGATGAAAATTGGTATGCTTTGATGAATTTGACCAGTTTTCGTGACAAAACTAAAGGCATGAAAACCAATCCTACCCATATCTATTTTGCTGGAGGAACTGTAAAGAAATTTTCTCAGGGCCAGTAGACTCTAGGAGCTCCTTATTAGAGATGGAAAATGATTTCTGATTCACACAAAGCTTCAATGGTAGTGATTCTTCTGTGTTCAATATAATTTGATTATTGCATTTGCCTCTGACATAGGCTTGTGACCTTCCAGCCACAGAAATTTAGTATCTATGACATATCTGTCCTGCCTCAGGGCATTTACAGAGAATCAAATAAAATAAACACTTACTGCATTTTGATAAAAGAAAAGGAAAAAGCTCCAGCTGTTGCAACCCTCTACACCCTTTTCACGTATAAACAGTTGTACACTGATCCCCACTCCCACCCCAAAGTCCCTAGTACCACTATGCTGCCTTATCCTCCTCATCTTGTGCAAGAACACAGTGACCATGCAGCTCACAGCTGATACTCTTGGGTCCACCAAGTACCAGAGATGGTTGATAATGAATTTCTGGGAGCTGAGTGCTGTCCTACACTTCTCCATCCCTATCACCTCATTTTAAAAATTATATCTCTGAACACTGCACATCCAAACATAGATTTATTATGACTTTTTATACATTTGCATTTCAGTACCTATAGGAAGTAAGAAATGAAATTACATATAAAAAAAACACCCCATACAATTGTACCAGCATATATGTTGACCCAAATTGTTACCTTTACTGGATGTCTTTATTTCTTTATGCTGCTTTGAACAACTATCTAGAGTCCCTTCCTTTCAGTCTGAAGAACACCCTTTAGCATTGCTTGTAGGTCAGGTCTAGTAGTGACAAACTTTTGCTATCTGGGAATGTCAATCTTTCCATCATTTTTGAAAAGTCTCACCAGATATGAAATTCCTGGTTGACAGGAATTTTATATCAATTGACAACTGTTTTCTCTCAGTACTTTAAGTATTTCAATCCACTGCATTCTTGCTTCCAAGGTTTCAAATGGGCACTTGATTTAATTGGGTCTCTCTGGTACATAACACACTACTTTTCTCTTACAGCATTTAGAATTCTCTCCTGGTCTTTTTCACGCAACAGTTTGACCACCATGTGTCTGGGCTGATTTTTCTTCAAGTCTATTTCTATTTGATGTTTTTTGAACTTCTTGGACATGTGTACTCATGTGTTTTGCCAAGTTTGGGATGTTTTCTGCCATTATTACTTTGAATACTCATTCTGCCCCTTTATTTCTTTCTTTTCCTTCTGGGACTCCATGATGCATATGTTGGTAAGCCTGATGGTGTCCCAGAGGATTCTAATGCTATTTTTGCTGCTTAGTTTTTTCTCTCTGCTTCTCAGCCAGACTCATTTCAAGTATCTTGTCTTCCAGTTCAGATTCTTTCATCTGCCAGCTCCATTACGCTGTTGAAACTCTCCTGGGAATTTTTCATTCCAGTTGTTGTGGTCTTCAACTCCAGTGGTTCAATTTGGTTCCTTCTTAAAAGTTCTCTTTATTGAAATTCTCCTATTGTTTATTCATTGTTTTTCCAACAGCCCTAAGGTCTCTCTGTATTTTCCTTCATCTCCTTGAGCATATTGAAGATCAGTTTACAAGTCTTTATCTTATTTGCACAATCTGGTTTTCTTCACTGATGTTTTCTGGATCTTCATATTTTCTCTGAATGGGTTATCATTTCCTGTTTCTCCATTTGTCTTATAATCTTTTGTTGCACAGTATATATTTTATTACTTTAAAGCATTAACTCTGGGTTTTTTTCCCTGAGATGTCCATTTCTTGAGACTGTAACCAGATGGTGACATGACAGAGATTTGCTAGAGTGTCTGGTGCTAACAAAACCAAGAAATCCTAAGCAAAAAAACACCTTTCACCGTCTTTACAAATTGGCTTTACCTTGGCTGGTGCTCTCCATCAGAGTTCAGCCCTCCTATTAGGAAGGTCAGCCCAAGCTGAATATAAAGTACAGGGTCCATCCTGTCACTTGTAGCCTTAGGAGTACCCCTGTTTACAGGAGTTTTAATGCCTCCTCTACTTGTCCAGACATAGGCCTTTACCCTTTTCCAGGTTTTCTAATGTGAATTTAAAGCAGGTAAGCCTTCAAGCCAGGTCATCAACCACAACTGTTTCCTGTAAGGCAAACCATCGTCTCTGGCTGCTTTTGCCTGAGGACAACTTTGGGAGATGAGGGATACCAGAGAGGAGTTTCCCAAGCACATCTTTCGGTCAGAACAAGGCCAGGCCCACAAAGCAAACACCTTCATTTTCAATAAAAGCTCCATACTGTTCTGGGTAGGGAATAAGGGAAGGGCCAGGAAGAGTGCCAGGAGGTTTTTCTATGGCTCTCTATAGCTGCATATTGACTTAGCTCCTCACCAGCATATGCAGCCCTTCAACATCCTCTACAGCTCAAAGCATGTGTACTGTCTTTAAGTCTCCTTTGTTGCCTTTGTCCAGGGTGGGTTGGAACAATGGCTGTCCTCAGAGCCAGAGCCCAGGAAATCTGAAGTAGCTAATCAAAAGCAATGACTAGTGTTGGATCAGCACCCTCTGCCCCACTGATCTTGGGGAAGTGGATTTTGATGTCTCTCTCTAGCACCAATCTATGTCAGGGGCCAGATCCCACTCTTTCCTACAAGAGTGGGTGCTGGGTGATAGTAACTGCCACAGAGAGAGAGCGCAATTTACTGGTATTTAATGTAATTACCAGCCTCTTCCTCCCACTCTTCCCTGGATGCTGTACAGTATTCTATTGGATTTGAATATCAAAATAGTTGACTCAGTTCCTGCCTGTTTAATAGTTATTCTGGTGCAGGAACTGATTTTTGGAGTTTTCTCCTCTGCCGTCTTCCTACAATCTTCCCCCGTAATGACTCTTCAACATAGTTATTAAAGCTATTTTAAAGTCCTGTCTGCTAATTTTGACATCTGGGTTATTTATATGGGTTTCTATTGGCTGTTTTTTCTTTTTATTATCAGTTCCATCTTCTTATTTCTTCACATATCTAATAACTTTTGTATACTAAACATTATAAATAATATGTTATAGAGAACAGGCTCTATCTTTCACTGAGAAGTGTTTTCTTCACACAGGCAGCTGAATTACTGTTATATCACACTGTTTTTTTTGAAGACCTCTTTTTATGTTAGCTAGCAAGTGTCTATTTTACTTTCCTAGCTGCTAAAACAAACAACATACAACAGATTGGCTTAAATAAAGGGATTTTATTGGATCATGTATTTGAGGCTAGGAGAAGTCCAAAATCAAGGCACTAGCAAGGTGATGCTTTCTTCATGAAGTTTGTGATATTCTGGGGCTGGCTGTGGGAGAACCATAGTTCTTGGCTTTTCTTCACATGGTATTGCACATGGCCGTTTCTTCTTCTTGCTCTTCCAGGCTCCACTGTCTGTTCCATATAGCTGCTCTCTCCGTCAGACTTCATGCTGATTATAAGGGACTCCAATAATCCAGATTAAAGCCCAACTTGATTCAGTTGGGCCACAACTTAACAACATCTGGAAGAGATTTTATTTACAATGGATGCATACCCAAAAGAATGCAAACCAATACCAAGAACGTGTTCAAACTGGGGTACACAATTTAATATACCACTAGGTCCCTTTTAATTTTATCCTAGGTCCTAGGGTAAATAAACGTATTAATCAGGGACATAGTCTTTACTCGTATGGCATGGTTACAATGGAGAGCTTGAGCTGTTCACCAAATGCTTCATCCTGGTGAGACTTTCAACTCTAATCTCTGTCTCTCCTGTGATGAGTAATTGCTGAAAGCTCTGCTGATCTCTTTCAGCCATCAGCTATTGTTTTCTCCTTGGAATTCTTGGAGTATCACTTGTACATATCCAATCCAAGGGTCAATCAAGGATTTGAGAAGAATTTCCATGCAGAGTTGGTGGCTTCCCCTTATGTGGCGCTCTCCTTTCCAGAATATCCCGGTCAACCTCCAGCTACTCCAGTGCAAACTACTTCTTTGAATCCTCATTACTTCTCTGAATAAGTCTGTGCTTTCTCTTCTAGTTCTAGTCTCTCAACCACTCCTGTGCAAACTGACTTGGAAGGCACCTAGAGCAGTGGTTCTCAAAGTATGGTTCTTAGAACAGCTGTATTAGCATAACCTGGGAACTCATTTAGACACACAAATTTTTAGACCCCCACCCCAGACCCAATGAATTAATGAGGATAGAGTCCAACCATCTGTTTTAGGAAGCTTTCCAGAGATTATAATGTACAGTGAAGTTTGAGAATGTCTGCCTTAAGGGAAAGGCCATAGAAATGTGAATCTTTTGAATAGTTCCTTTCTTTAAAGGATCAAATTCCCATCCTTTACTATCTGTTTGCTTTCCAGTGCTGTGAAACTTTTTTAATTGTTTTAATATTATCCAGAGCTTAACATTGTTATTTGGGGGATGGGGCTGGTGCTGGTCAGAGGGTGGGTGGTGGATTAGTCTGATACAAGCTACTCTGCTATTAACAGAACTGGAATTTAGACACTCACTCTTTACTATCCACACTATACCATATAATGTTTGAGTTTTTTACAAACATCTATTTTCTAATTTAAGAAATAAATTTAAAATATTTCCAAATGAGATTTGAATAAAATGCTTGTGAAACTCTGGAAACATCCTTTAGTTTTATGAGGTACAGACATCTCTAGTATAAACCATATGAGTGACAGTACGGTAGGGATTAGCTTCTACCATGCATCAAAATATCTCTATGGCAATGGTAATCATAACATCAGGCCTAACACAGTGTGTTAACTGATCTTGTGAAGAGTGGACAGGAATGCTATCTTCCTAACCCTCGTTCCAGAAATCCAGAGACTTGCTTTGCACCTTGTCAGAGGAAGCTTGCAGGTGGTGACCAAATGAAAATGACCTTTTTGCTAAGGGCAACTATATTTCTAGCATTTCAACCTACATTTAGAAGCAGAAGTAAGCAGAAATAAACTTTTCCTAGCTCTTGTTGGCCAGGTTCAAAGCAGCTTTAATTTCATCTGCTTCTATACGTCAAAGTACAGAAGGTCCCTGCTCCATAATAAGAAATAGAGACTGCCCCTTCAAGAAGGAAATGAGGGCTGGCCAAGGTGGCTCAGTAGGCAAGAATGCTCGCCTGCCATGCCAGAGGGCCCAGGTTCAATTTCCGGTGCCTGCCCACCTTAAAAAAAAAAGGAAATGATCCCGAGTTTCACAGTATTCTCATTCTTAGGAAAAACAAATGGGGAGAAAGTTCATTTAAAAAATCTAGATTGAACCACATCCCCCACAAAAGACGAATTGAGGTGGTTGAAAGCATTTGTTAAAGGGATCCTTGATTATGTTGTTATTTAGATGTGGCCAAACTGAATGAGGGAGGGCCTTGATCCAATATGACTAGAGTCCTTATAAGCAAAGGAAATTGGACATGGAAGTAGGAAACCAGAAAAAGCCAGAAGCCAGAAACAAAGATTGCCATATGATAGAAGAGTCATCACGTGAACACTAGAGACTTTGGAGAAAGTACAAACTTGCTAGGATCTTGAGTTTGGACTTCCCTAGCTCTCAAAACTGCAAGCTAATAAATTCCTGTTCTCTGAGGGAGAGAGTGAGGGGATGGGGTAGAGAAAGAGAGAAGGGAAGAAGAAAAAAGAAAAGATAACTTGGATAGCTCTAGGTCTATTAAATAAATTAAATTTGGAGTTGAAAATTTTCCCGTAAAGTAAACTACAGGCCCAGAAAACTCTACAGGTAAATTCTAACAAATTTTAGAATTTACCAGTTGTGCTAGTTTGAAAGGATGTATGTACCCTAGAAAAGCCAAATTTTAATCCTAATCCCATTTTGTAAAGGCAACTGTTTCTTCTAATTCCTATTCAGTACTGAATGCTTGAAACTATAATTAGATCATCTCCCTAGAGATGTAAATTAGGGAGTTACATCTTGATGCAATCTTGACTCATCAAGAGTGGTTTTTAAAACAGATTAGGAGGAGTACTGGAAACCTATAAAAGAGGAAACATTTTGAAGAAAGGGAGACTCAGAGAGAGCAGAGAGACATATCCACAAGAAGCAGAGAGTTCATCAGCCAGCAACCTCTGGAAATGAAGGAAAATGCCTCCCTGGGAGCTTCATGAAGGGAAGCCAAGAGAGAAAGCTGGCAGATGATGCCGTGTTCACCATGTGCCCTTCCAGCCAAGAGAGAAATCTTGACCCCGTTCACATATGCCTTCTCACTTGAAAGAGAGACTCTGAACTTCATCAGCCTTCTTGAACCAAGGTATCTTTCCCTGGATGCCTTAGATTGGACATTTGTATAGACTTGTTTTAATTGGGACATTTTCTTGGCCTTAGAACTGTAAACTAGAAACTTATTAAATTCTCCTTTTTAAAAACCATTCCATTTCTGGTATATTGCATTCTGGCAGCTAGCAAACTAGAACACCAGTAAAGTTGTAATTAAGGAAGAAATAAAAACAATTTTATGCAAACTCATCCAGAAAATGAAAGAGGAGGAAATACTTCTAATTCATTCTATGAGGCCCCAACATTTCCAAGAAACTGAAGCCAGACAGATGTAGCATAAAACAAACAAAAAATTCAAGGGGTAATCTACACAAATATCCTGCAAAATTAATATATTAAACAGCCTCTTCTCAAACAACTAAGAGAAGTCTTACAACCCCTGAACTTTGACAAACTGTTCCTGAATACATCTACAACTCCCTGACATTTCTCAAAAAGGGCTACACCAGTTTCCTCTTGTCAAGCATTCCAATTTGAACTTCCTTTGGATTTTAGTGGTGTGGTTGAAATTCTTAGCCTTTATAATCTAAGTGATTTTGTCATAACCACTGCTTCTGTTGCCAAACCCCACAGGGGTGTGAGATCCAGGGTTAGCACAACATAAGATGTAGTCATCTCTACAGGGAATAGTCCTTTTAGACCCCTATATCCAATAACTAACAAGATAGCATGCACTACAGTGTCTGCTAAACTTCCAAATTCAACATATCCAAAAAATGAACTTATTCTTGTCTCCTCAAGGACTCCATTAGTCCAATAGATACAATATGATTGTGCTGGTTTGAGACTATTATGCATCCCAGAAAAAAAAAACATGTCTTAATTCTCATCCAATCTTGTGGGGGCACCTGTTTCTTTAATCCTGATTTATTATTGTAGGTGGAAACTTTTGATTAGATTATCTCTGCAGAGATGTGCTTTGCCCAATTGTGGGTGTAGCCTTTTGAGTAGATGCAGATGTGACCCTATCCATTCAGGGTGGGTCTTAATTAGTTTACTGGAGTCCTTGAAAAGAGGAAACATTTTTGGGACAGCACAGAGCTGATGCAGAAGATGTCTGGAGAACAGTTGCTTCAGACATGACAGAACCAACATGAGACCCAGATGTTTGGAAATGCAGGGCCCAGCAGACATCACCATGTGCCTTGCCATGAGATGCTACACAAGCCAGAACCCAGA
This sequence comes from Tamandua tetradactyla, assembly GCF_023851605.1. NCBI lineage: Eukaryota > Metazoa > Chordata > Mammalia > Pilosa > Myrmecophagidae > Tamandua > Tamandua tetradactyla. The sequence continues at coordinate 17,268,921 of NC_135348.1, read as the reverse complement.
GTTGTCTCCCAGAGGAGCTAAGTGAAGGCCCACAGACATCAAGTGAGGAACTACCACAGGAAACAGAGGCTGAAAGCAACAGAGCCCAGAAGCAAGGGACCTGCAGATGCCACGTGCCTTCTTCCCAGCTGACAGATCTGGATGGCAACAGCCTTCCTTGAGAAAAAGATAACCTCCTTTGGTGCCTTAATCAGGGCATTTTCACAGCTTTAGAACTGTAAACTTGTAATCCTAAATTCCCTTTTTAAAAGCTGTTCCATTTTTGGTATATTGTTTTCCAACAGCATTAGCAAACTAATACCGTAGTAAACAGAGTCACAAACACCATGTAAACCATACAGAAATGTGAGTCATCCTAAACTACATCTGACTTTTTTTTAATCTCATTCACCTCTTCATCAAAAATTCTGTACATTCTATCTCACTAATAGCACATCTAGATCTTTCTCTTCTTGGTCAAATATACTATTACCTACTTTGGAACAAGTTTCATCATCTTTGAACATTTCATACACATATCTCATTTTTCAACTATATCAAACAACATATACTCCTTCAACCACACTATGCTGTTTACATCTCTGAAAATGTTGATAACTCTGGAATGCAACCTCTTTCTGACTTCTAGAAGAGGTGGTGGTGGTGGTTGTAATAGAGCAGTGGTAGGCAGAAATAGTAGCAGTTGCAGCAAATACAATTTAATTAGAGCTTATTATAGAGCAGAATCTATTTTAAGTGCTTCACTTCAATTAAATAGTTGAATTAATCCTCAAAACGAAACTATGAAATAGGTTCAGTTTCAACATTATAAATGAGGAAACACTTTTAGAGAGGTTAGATGACTTTGACAAGATTATATAACTAGTAAGTGGTATAGCCAAGTCTATCAGACTTCTAACATTGTGCTCTAAGCCACTAAATGATACTCTCTCCACAGCGAACTTCTCATCCTTGAAGGCCAAGACAAGCACATCCTCTTTTGTTAAGCATTGCTTGACTGCCCAGCTAGAACCAACCATTCTCTGTCCTGTGCTTTCCACAGACCCCTAGTACAAATTTCATCTATTTATAAATCTTTCCTTTACTAGACAAAGAATTTATCAATGGCAAACACGAGATGTTACTTATTTTTGTAAATCCAGAGTAAGTGGTACATTATAGAACTTACCAAATGAATAAATGATGAGATTGATAGTTTGGGTTGAAAATAATTCCTCATCCTCTACTCATACTTTTGCTTTTACACCTAGTTTCAAACCATAGAAGAAAAGAGACCTGCTAGAGACAGTGAAATCTGTGTCTCTGCTCTAGTTAAAGGCATTTAGTGGAACCATGAATAAAGGTAGCAAAATTTGTTGTTTCTGGAGAAGGTGGCTAAATGGCATCCCTTAAGTACTAAGCAACTGGGAATTTATTATTTTGATCACTTCGAAAGGAATGTGTAAGAGCAAATAGATGTTTTTCTAGGAAATGAAAAAACCCTATGAAGAATTACTGCCCTATGATGTATTATTTGCACAAAAATGAAATATGTTACTTAATACTTTCAAACTCCCCTTACAAGGGGGATAGATAAAAATTCTGAGCATATATGCAATATGAGCTTGCTGCCTTATTTAATAATATTCAATTCTTCTACAGAAGACAAAAAAAACCACAAATGAGATAGATGAAAACCAAAAGAAATATTAAATGTAGCAAGTAAACTAGCAGCTTATGATATACACGAAAAATTCACAGACTGTGTTAAGTATAGATAATTAGTAAGGAAGTAGCTGGTGAAACAGAACTCAAAATATGTTATATATGGACAATAAATTCAATAAATTCAAAGTTAGAAATCTGTAAAATCTATCAAATAAATTGAATGTATGATGGACAAAAAAAATTTACCCAGGGAGAAAAGGATGGAAAGACTAAGTCATAAGGTATATCATGCCACATTTCTACATGTCTTGAGAGTGAAGTGATAATTGCAGTTTTCTTTCAGACACTCTTTGCAAGGACGGTCTATAGAAAACAGCCTTGGAAGAGAAAGAGTGTCTCCCTCTGGAGCAAAGGGTGAGCTGGTTTACCATCAACTATAATAAAAATAATGATCCATCTGGGGTAAAAGTCAGATATTCCTGCTCACTATAAAAAGTTTGGGTTCCCAAAGGTTGAGACTGCTGAGCTGTGATAAAAACTCACCGGTCATCTCAAGGGACTTGGAAGGTAAAATAGACACTAACATGATGTTATCTGCTTATCGTGCTGTGAGTAAAAATGATCTTTGTCTTTGACCCAGGAGATTCTTCTCTTTTGCCTGCAACCATAAAACTGTGGCTGGCTAAACAGCTAGCTTAGAATTGAAGATTCTTCACAGATCTTGACACTCTGGGATGACAATTATATCATGTTTAATTTGGCCACCTATTGGTGATAGTCAATATGGTGACATTCTTTCCCCATTGCACAAGAAATGCAGATAAAACTCTTAACTGTTCAGCAGGCTAATTGGTTAGCCATAGCTGTAGGCAAGGATACTTGCTTCTGAATCTTTTCAGTACAGCAAGTATTTTTCACTGGTCAGAAGCACCTTCCAGCAGGGAATCTCCTTGCTCAAATCTCAGCTATACTACACATTTGGTAACACCATTAGCAGGAAAAGCTGGTGAGGCAGAGAAAGAAAGAATATGAACATGAACCAGGATTTAAATACCCTGACCCTTCTGCCTGCTTGTATCGTTGTTCTCACTGTATACTTTAAGTTGATATAATACAGGATGTGATTTAAGAATCTTAACTTCATCTGTGAGCTTTTCTATTCTGTACTCTCAGGAAAGGCTTGTCTGATAGTATACTTAGAGGTTACCATTGCATCAAGGCAATTTCCCGCAGAACAGATTCACAACTAATCTTTATATAAACATAAATTTAAACAGCAACAAAAACTACTCTAGGCCAAAGGGGAAAAGACAAGAAGCTCATGATTCATTTAAGAAGCCAGGAAAACTTTTATACTGAAAATTTAACAAGAGAGGGAAAGACTATCAAAAAGGAAGATTAGTATTAGAGAGGTTAGAGGGAAGTGCCTGAAACTGTAGAGCTGTGTTCCAATAGCCATGTTTCTTGAAGATGATTGTATAATGATATAACTTTTGCAAAGTGACTGTGTGAGTGTGAAAACCTTGTGTCTGATGCTCCTTTTATCTACAGTATGGACAGATGGGGAAAACATATGGATTAAAAATAAATAAATAATAGGGGGAACAAATGTTAAAATAAATTGAGTAGATTGAAATACCAGTGATCAATGAAAGAGAGTGGTAAGGGGTATAGAAAAAAATGGGGGTAACAAAGGTTAAAATACATTAAGTGGATAAAAATACTGCTGGTCGATGAGAGGGAGTGGTGAGGGGTATGGTATGTATGAGTTTTTTCTTTTTATTTCTTTTTCTGAAGTGATGCGAATGTTCTAAGAAATGATCATGATGATGAATATATAACTATGTCATGATACTGTGAGTCACTGATTATAGACCAAGGATGGAATGTTCATATGTTAAGAATGGTTGTGTTTGTATGTTGTTATGTTTTGTCAATAAAAATTTTTAAAAAATGAAAAATTATAGAGCAATTTCATCATTGAATAAAGATACAAAATGTCTAAATAAACAAGAAGCAAACAGAATTTAGGAATTTATTATAAGAATAATGTATTGTTATCAAGGAGGGTGTTTGTTGAATTTCAAGAGTGGTTCAGTATCAGAAAATTCATAAAATAATCTTTATACTAACAAATTTAAAAAGGGAAGTATATAATCATTTAATAGATGATTAAAATCATGTAATAGTTGCCCAAATTCAGTAACAAGTCTAGAAGAAAAAATGTTGAATGGAAATAAAGTACATATAATAAAGGCTTTCTGTCAAACAAATAAACAACAAGAACATACAAAAACAACAACAAATATTAGCTACGTGACCTGGGGTTAACTATCTTCTGAACTAAATAATAGTAACTATTTCATAAGCTTGTTTCGAAAATTTAATTAATTAATACACATACAGCTAGTAAAACAGTGCTTGGCACATAGTAATCGCTATGTATGTCTTAGCATTTATTATTAAAATTATCACCATTCAAGTGGCAAACCACCAAAAACATTTCAATTAAAATTATGAACTTGACAATTCCATTATTCAATATTGATTGTGAAGCTGTAATAAATGAAACAAAATGATGAAAAACACTAGTATAACATTAAAAAGGGGTGAAACTATATTCAAGATATTTTAATTAAAAATGACAAAAAGTATATAATATGATTAATATGGAAACATTAGTAGCTTCTCTCCATTTTAGCAACTGGAAACTAGATACAGAAATGATGCAAATTTCATTCCTTTTAATAAGAAGAAAAACTTTAAATATTTAGGAATAATTTTAACAAGAAAAGCAGGAGCTTTAGTACAAAAACCATAAAATCTTGTGATTAGAGATATGAATGGAGCTGATCTGGATAGGACTAAGGTATATCAGAAGACTGGGTAATGGATGATATTGTCTATATTTTAAAACTTCAACTTCTATGTGAGATTAAAGGGAGAGTGTTTATTTGGTGCAAAATTTATATTTTGGGTAGTGCATTTCCTAACTTAAAAGGTATGGTCAGTTTAGTTGAATACCCTAAATACATGGAATCTTGAATAGGCTATTAGGAGTTTTTGTTGGTTTGTGCAGGTTAGTGTGATGCCCAAATCCCAGAGTGATTTGGACAGTGAATAAAGAAATATTTGCAAAGTCTTTGTGGGGGGGATAGGAAGAGAGGGGAAAATATTCAATTTCCCCTTTTGGATAATTTCTAACATTCTCGTAAGCACGCACTGGGGACAACCAAATCAATAGACCAAGCCTTCGATCTTGGGGTTTGACCTTGTAAAACTTATTCCTGCAAAGGATAGGCTAAGCTTACTTGAAATTATGCCTAGAAGTCACCCCCAGAAACCTCTTTTTTTGCTCAGATGGGGCCTCTCTAAGCTAACACAGCAAGTGAACTCACTACCCTCCCCCTCTATGTGGGACATGTCTCCCAGGGGTATAAATCTCCTTGGCAACGTGGGACAGAAATCCTGGGATGAGCAAGGACCCACCATCAAGGAACTGAGAAAACTTTCTTGACCAAAAGGGGGAAGAAAGAAATGAGAAAAAAATGAAGTGTCAGTGGTTGGGAGATTTCAAACAGAGTCAAGAGGTTACACTGGAGGTTATTCCTATGCATTATATAGATATTCCCTTTTCAGTTTACGGTGTATTGGAATGGCTAGAAGGAAGTACCTGAAACTGTAGAGCTGTGTTCCAGTAGCCACGTTTCTCGAAGATGATTTTATAATTATATAGCTTTTACAATGTGACTGTGTAATTGTGAAAACCTTGTGTCTGATGCTCCTTTTATCTAGGGTATGGACAGATGAGTAAAAAATGTGGGTAAAAAATTAACAAATAATAGGGGAAACAAAGGTTAAAATAAATTGGGTAGATGGAAATAATACGGTCAATGTGTGGGACGAGTAAGGGGTATGGTATCTATGAGGTTTTTTTTCTGTTTTCTTTCTTTTTTCTGGAGTGATGCAAATGTTCAATAAAATGATCACGGTAATGAATACACAACTATGTGATGATATTGTAAGCCACTGATTGTATACCATATATGGAATGTTTGTATGTTAATGTTTGTATGCTTGTTAACTTTTATCAATAAAAATGTTTTTAAAAAACTATAAAATCTTATTAAAGGGAAATAAAATAAGATGTGAAAATAAAAAGAGAACAAAATGTCATGAAAAGGAAAAAAAAAACACTAAAATGTATATTAACCCCAAATCAATGTATGTGGAATGCATTTGCAATTAGAATCCCAAAGAAAATGTTTTTATACTTAATAGATTAAAAGTTTGCATGAAAGAAGATATGTCCAAAAATAGCCACTGAAAGGACGGAAAAAAGAGAACAGTAAGAGGGAAGTACTCGACTTTAAACAATATGTAGATGGAATAAAGATAAATGCAAAAAAAAATAAATATATACATAAATTTTAAAAGTATTAAATCATAACACAGTCAGATAGTTTTAATTCTATTGCACTCCTTCCTTTTTCAGTTTTTAAATTCTGATGATGTAGTGGTTTGGAGCTAAATGTACACAAGTAAAACATATTCTCAAATTTAACTCACTCTGTGGATGTGAAACCATTGCATATAGGACCTTTTGATGAAGTTACTTCAAGTTAAGGTGTGTTCCACCTCAGCCAGGGTAGGTCTTAATCCTATTACTGAAGTACTTTTTAAGCAGACTGTAATTCAGACAGAAAAGAGAAAAGCTGTAGGGAACAGCCCTGAACAGAACTGAGAAACAACGAAAGGCCACCAGATGTACTACTACTGCCCTATGACACAGAGACCAAAAACCAAAGGATTGTCAGCAGCCAGCCCCAGGACTCCAGTCTTCAGGAAGAAAGCATGCCTTGATAATGCCATGGTTTGAATTCTATTTTAGCCTCAAAACCATGAAATAATAAATTCCCATTGTTTAAGCTGACCCACCGAATGGTATTTGCTTAGGTAGCTTAAGAAACTAAAACAGATTTTAGTATAAGGAAACTGGGGCACTGCTATTGCAAATACCAAAGAGGGGAAAAGGATTTAGAATGAGGTAATGGGTAGTGACTGGAAGAATTGTGATGAGCTGGGAAGAAGAAGGCATCTGCCCTAGCACTTAGAGAGGGTAGGCCGCCCACCCAGTTGTTCAGACTGTGTTGCCACCTCAATATTCAGAGTTGGTGGTGCCTATGCGCCAGTATTCAAAGAGAGTCTAACAGCTACCCCAATGATTGGAGAGGGTGGATCCTATGTTCTGGCATTCATGGAGAGCCTGGCCACTGTTCCAATGCTTAGAGAGAATGGGGCCTAAGCCTGGCATTTACAGAGAGTCTGTCTACCATCCTGATGTTTGGAAAAGTTGTAACCTTCACCCAGTGTTTGGTGAGAGCATGGCTAATGTGAAATCCCTTGGAAAGGGTGGGTTGGCAACTCCGTCAGTACTGGAAGTTAGAATATTGATCTATAGATGACTCTTAGACATTGAAATCTAAAGGAGTTTACCCGACTGGGTTTCGGAATTGTTTGGAAGCCCAACCTCTGTTTTCTTCCTAGTAGAATGGGAATATCTATTTTATGCATGCCCCCCATTGTATATTTGAAACAGATAAATTGTTTTTTAGATTTCAGAAATCCACAGACAGAGGGGAATTGAGTCCTAAGACATACCACTAAAATGCGCACATTGTTAAGCTGCCATCTTGACCTGGAAGTCCCTGTATTTTTATTTTTAACAGATGATACCATGCACTTGTCACTGTTACTTAAATGACTTAAAGGTTTTGAGAAGTTTTCATGGAATGAATGTTTTTTGCAGGTAGAAAGAGCATGCTTTAGGGGTCCCATGGAAACTCAAAGAAAAGGAAGACCAGGAGATGCCATGATGTGCCTTACTATGTGTTCTAGTTTGCTAGCTGCCGGAATGCAACACACCAGAGACGGATTGGCTTTTAATAAAAGGGGATTTATTTTGTTGGTTCTTCAGAGGAAAGGCAGCTAACTTTCCACTGAGGTTCTTTCTTACGTGGAAGGCACAGGATGGTCTCTGCTGGTCTTCTCTCCAGGCCCCTGGGTTCCAACAACTTTCCCCGGGGTGACTTCTTTCCGCATCTCCAAAGGCCTGGGCTGAGCTGCTAGTGCTGAGATGAGGAATGCCGAGCTGCTTAGCTGTGCTACGTTGCAATATCTCATTTAAGCACCAGCCAATTAAGTCAAATGTCACTCATTACAGCAGACATGCCTCCTAGCTGACTGCAGATGTAATTGGCAACAGATGAGGTTCACGTGCCATTGGTTTATGTCCGCAGCAACAAGACTAGGAATGCTCACCTGGCCAAATTGACAACTGAATCTAACTAACACACTGTGTGACAAGCTAAGAACAAGGATCACTGGCAGCCAGCCCCAGAATACAAAAGTGTTCAGAGAGAAGGTATTGTCTTGATGATGTCTTGATTTAGACTTTTATCTTAGCATCAAAACCATGAGTCAACAAATTCCTGTTGTTTAAGCCAATTCATTTCATGGTATTTGTTTGAAATTTGCAGGAAACTAAGATATTTATACCTACAACTTTATAAAAATGTAAATTAACTAATGGTGGAAAATAAACTACAGCAAAAAGATTTGGAAATGTTATGTCATGATGGACAAATGGTTACCATAAGTACAATGTATAATAAACACTAATAAATTCATTCAAAAATGATAAAGCTAATAGAAGAAATATATAAGGAGTGTAAAAAAGAATTTCACAGAACCAGTTCAAATATCCAACATATGCTCAAATAAATTAGCAGCAATGAAAAAACTCATTAAAATAAGAATGAGATATTTTATACTCAAGACACTTGGCAAAAAAAAGCATTCGGTGCTTGTTGAAACATGAAAAGTACATGACGCTTGGAAAGTAATCTTACATTATCTGTTAAAAATAAAAATACAGGGACTTCCAGGTCAAGATGGCAGCTTAACAATGTGCGCATTTTAGTTCGTCCTTCAGAACAACTACTAAATAACCAGAAACAGTACAGAACAGCTCCCAGAGCCACGATAGTGACCGGACACACAGCATGCCCCAGTCTGGACCAGCTGAACCGGCTGCGAGCCCCCACAGAACTGTGAGTTTCCAAAGCTGCGGCGGCCGGTGCCATCCCCCACAGGCTGCTTCCCAGAGAGGAAAGGAAAGAGACTTTACCAGCAGCATGGACTGAGCCAATCAAATGCCAACTGTGGAATTAATTAACAAATTCTGACTACTAAAAACAGGTCCCCAGCTTAGGTGAACCTGATCAAAGCAGAGGTTGCTCATTTTTGCCCCAGCGCAAAGGGGGCAGGGCTGACAGAAAAAGGGGGAAAAAAGAGAAGGAAATAGAGGTTTTTGTGGCTGTGTTTCTACAAAGGCTTGACTGCCTTTGGATTCAGCAGCAGGGCTTCTCAGGCTGCAACTGCCCCAGGCATAGGCAGAAGTGAGCTCTTTTGGGGGCTTGTCTGGAGCCTGTGCCTTCCCCAGGGAGGGGTGAAGCCCAACTCAGGTGGAATCCCTCCCTCAAGGAATTCAGACACCAGGGCTTGGTAATTTGAAGCCATTAAAACCAACCTGCAACCTCCTCTCTGTCTCCACCATGCCCAAAGCAGGGAGAGTCCGCCAAAGTTAAAGGTACCACATCATCTTACGCTGCTGGGACCTGCAGGCAGACAAGCGCACATACTGGGCAAGATAAGAAAAACAGAGCCCAGAGACATCACAGGAAAGTCTTTCAACCTGCTGGGGCTCACCCTCAGGGAAAACTGACGTCGGTGACTCTTTCCTCTTGATAGGAGGCCAGTTTGGTCTGAAAAATCTGGCTGGGGTCTATAATATCTAAGTAGACCTTCCTAAGGGTTGGGGGGAAAAGGCACCATGAAGGTAGGGCAAGAAACAAGAAAACAAAAACTGAAAAATTCTCCTCTGTAAACAAAACTTAAGCTAGAGGTCCAGATAAAGCTGAACTGAATGTCAAAGAACAGACAGACAACAAATTCATTTAGTAAGAAAACCCTAGGTAAAAGAAGCAAAAGCAATCTCCAGAATAAACTAATTAAGGTAATTAAATGCCTAGACACCAGCAAAAACTAACAAATCACACTAGGAAAATTGAAGATATGGCCGTCAAAGGAACAAACCAACAGTTCAAATGAGATATAGGAGTTGAAACAATTAATTCAGAATATATGAACGGACACAGAAAAAACTCATCAAAAATCAAATCAATGAATTCAGAGAGGATATAAAGAAGGCAAGGGATGAACAAAAAGAAGAAAAGGAAAGACTGAAAATACAAATCACAGAACTTACGAAAATGAAAGGCACAGTACAAGAGATGAAAAAAACAATGGAAACCTACAATGGTACATTTTGAGAGGCAGAAGATAGGATTAGTGAAGTGGAGGATGGAACATATGAAATCCCACAAGCAAAAAAAAATGTAGGGGAAAAAATAGAAAAATATAAGCAGGGACTCAGAGAATTGAACGACAATACCAAGCACACGAATATAGGTGTTGTGGGTGTCCCAGAAGGAGAAGAGAAGAGAAAATGAGGAGAAAAACTAATGGAAATTATCACTGAAAATTTCCCAACTCTTATGAAAGACTTAAAATTACAGATCGAAGAAATGCACCGTACCCCAATGAGAATAGATCCAAACAGACGTACTCCAAGATACTTACTTATCAGGATGTCAGAGGTCAAGAGAAAGAGAGAATCTTGAAAGAAGCAAGACAAAAGCAATCCATCACCTACAAGGGAAGCCCAATAAGACTATGTGTAGATTTTTCAGCAGAAACCATGGAGGTGAGAAGATAGTGGGATGATACATTTAAATTACTAAAGAGAAAAACTGCCAACCAAGAATTCTATATCCAGCAAAACTGTCTTTCAAAAATGAGGGAGAAATCAAAGCATGTTCAGACAAAAAATCACTGAGAGAATGTGTAACCAAGGGACTGGCTCTACAAGAAATACTAAAGGGAGCAGTAGAAGCAGATATGAAAAGACAGGAGAGAGAAGTGTGAAGAAGAGTGTAGAGAGGAAGACTATGAGTAAACGTAAAAAGAAAAAAATTAGATATGACACATAAAATCCAAAAGGCAAAATGGTAGAAGAAAGTACTACCCATACACGGTAAATGGATTAAACTCCCCAGTCAAAAGACATAGATTGGCAAAACAGATTAAGAAACAGGACCCATCTATACGCTGTGTACAGGGAAAACATCTTAGACCCAAGGATAAATGTAAGTTGAAAGTAAAAGGTTGAGAAAAGATATTTCATGCAAATAACAACCAGAAAAGAGTAGTAGCTATATGAATATTCAAGAAATTAGATGTCAAATGTAAAACAGTTAAAAGAGACAAAGAAGGACACTATGTATTAATAAAAGGAACAATTCAACAAGAAGACAAAACAATCATAAATATTTATGCACTGAGCCAGAATGCTCCAAAATACACGAGGCAAACACAGAAAACACTATAAAGAGAAATAGACACATCTACCATAATACTTGGAGACTTCAATTCCCCAATCTAATCAATGCACAGAACATCTAGACAAAGGATCAATAAAGAAACAGAGAATCTGAATAATGCAATAAATGAGTTAGACTTAATAGACATTTATAGAACATTACAGCCCACAACAGCAGGATACACGTTTTTCTCAAGTGCTCATGGATGGTTCTCAAGAATAGACCATATGCTGGGTCACAAAGCAAGTCTCAATAAATTTTAACAGAATGAAATCATACAAACACTTTCTCAGATCATAAAGGAATGAGGTTGGAAATCAATAATAGGCAGAGTGCCAGAAAATTCACAAATACGTGGAGGCTCAAAAACATACTCTTAAACAACCAGTGGGTCAAGAAAGAAATTACAAGAGAAATCAGTAAATATCTCAAGGCAAATGAAAATGAAAACACAACATATCAAAATTTACGGGATGCAGCAAAAGCAGTGCTGAGAGGGAAATTTATTGCTCTAAATGCCTATATCAAAAAGAAGAAGGGCAAAAATCGAGGAATTAACTGTCCCCTTAGAAGAAGCACAGAAAAAAAAGAAAACTACCCTCAAAGCAAGCAAAATGAAAGAAATAATGAAGATTAGAGCAGAAATAAATGAAACTGAGAACATGAAAACAACCGAGAAAATCAACAAAACCAGAAGCTGGTTCTATGAGAAAATGAGTAAGATTGATGGACCCTTAGCAAGATTGACAAAAAGAAGAAGAGAGAGGATGCAAATAAATAAGATCAGAAATGGAAGAGGAGACATAACCACTGACCCTACAGAAATAAAGGAAATAATGACAGGATTCTATGAATAACTTTATGTTAATAAATATGACAATATAGAGGAAATGGACAACTTTCTAGAAAGGCATGAACAAACAACTTTGACTCGAGAAGAAACAGACGACCTCAACAAACCAATCACAAGTACAGAAATTGAATCAGTCATTAAGAAGTTCCCCAAAAAGAAAAGTCCAGGACCAGATGGCTCCACTGTGAATTCTACCAAACATTCCAGAAAGAATTAGCACCAATCCTTCTCAAACTCGTCAAAAAAATTGAAGAGGCGGGAAAGTTACCTAATTCATTCTATGAAGCCAATATCACCCTCATACCAAAGCCAGAGAAACATACTACAAAAAAAAAAAGAAAACTATAGACCAATCTCTCTAATGAATATAGATGCAAAAATCCTCAACAAAATTCTAGCAAATCAAATTCAGCAACACATTAAAAGAATTATACATCATGATCAAGTAGGATTCATCCCAAGTATGCAATGATGGTTCAAAATAAGAAAATCAATTAATGTAATACTCCAGCTCAAGAAATCAAAGCAGAAAAACCACATGATCATATCAATTGATGCAGAAAAGGCATTTGACAAAATTCAACATCCTTTCCTGTTGAAAACACTTCAAACGATAGGAATAGAAGGGAACTTGCTCAAAATGATAAAGGGAATATATGAAAAACCCACAGCTAAAAACATCCTCAATGGGGAAAAACTGAAAATTTTCCCCCTAAGATCAGGAACAAGACAAGGATGTCCTTTATCATCACTGTTGTTCAACACTGTGTTGGAGGTTCTAGCCAGAGCAATTAGACAAGAAAAAGAAATACAAGGCATCAAAATTGGAAAGAAAGAAGTAAAACTCTTACTGTTTGCAGATGATATGATACTATATGTAAAAAACTCTGAAAAATCCAGAGCAAAACTACTAGAACTAATAAATGAGTACAGTAAAGTGGCAGGTTATAAGATCAACACTCAAAAATCTTAGTGTTTCTATATACTAGTAATGAGCAATCTGAGTGGGAGATCAAGAAAAGAATTCCATTTACAATGGCAACCAAAAGAATACAATATTTAGGAATAAATTTAACTAAAGAGACAAAAGACCTATACAAATAAAACTACAAGAAATTGTTAAAAGAAATCACAGACGACCTAAATAGATGGAAAGGCATACCATGTTCATGGATTGGAACACTAAATATAGTTAAGATGTCAATTCTACCAAAATTGATTTACAGATTCAATGCAATACCAATTAAAATTTCAACAACTTACTTTTCAGAAATAGAAAAACCAATAACCAAATTTATCTGGAAGGGCAGGGTACCCTGAATAGTTAAAATTTTCCTGAGGGAAAAAAAAATGAAGTCGGAGGTCTCACGCTACCTGACTTTAAAGCATATTATGAAGCTACAGTGGTCAAAACAGCATGATACTGGCATAAAGACAGATATACTGACCAATGGAATAGAACAGAGTGTTCAGATATAGATCCTTTCATCTATGGACAATCGATCTTTGATAAGGCAGTCAAACCAGCCCACCTGGGACAGAAAAGTCTCTTCAAGAAACAGTGCCTAGAGAACTGGATATCCATATGCAAAAGAATGAAAGAGGACCCATATCTCACACCCTATACAAAAATGAACTCAAAATGGATCAAAGACCTAAACATTAGATCTAAGACCATAAAACTGTTAGAAGAAAATTTAGGGAATTTTCTTATAAATCTATAAATCTTATACTAGGAGGAAGTTTCCTAGACCATACCCCCAAAGCAAGAGCATTGAGAAAGAAAGAAAGATATGGGAACGACTCAAAATTAAACATTTTTGCACATCAAAGAACTTCGTCAAGGAAGTAAAAAGACAGTCTACACAATGGGAGACAATATTTGGAAGGAATATATCAGATAAAGGTCTGTGTTCTAGCTTGCTAGCGGCCGGAATGCAATATACCAGAAATGCAATGGCTTTTAAATGGGAGAATGTAGTGAGTTGCTAGTTTGCAGTTCTAAGGCCAGAAAATGTCCCAATTAAAAGAAGTCTACAGAAATGTCCAATCTAAGGCATCCAGGGAAAGATACCTTGGCCTTCAAAAGGCCAATGAAGTTCAGGGTTTCTCTCTAAAGTGGAAAGGCACATGGTGAACATGGTCAGGGTTCCTCTCTCATCCAGAAGGGCACATAGCAAACACAGCATCATCTGTTACCTTCTTCTCCTGGCTGCCTACTTCATGAAGCTACCCATGAGGCATTTTCCTTCTTCATCTCCAAAGGTTGCTGGCTGGTGGACTCTGGTTCTCGTGGCTATGTCATTCTGCTCTGCTCTCTCTGAATCTCCCATTCTCCAAATGTTTCCTCTTCTATACGGCTCCAATAAACCAATCAAGACCCACCCAAATGGGTGGAGAAATATCATCACCTAATCCAGTTCAACAACCACTCTTGACTAAATCACCTCAGCCAGGGAGATGATCTGATTACAGTTTCAAACATATTTTGATTAAAACATGGCTTTTACAGGGGGCATACATCCATTCAAACCAGCACAGTCAAGCATCCAGAATTTATAAAGAGATTGTTCAACTCAACAACAGAAAGACAGGCAACCCAATTACAAAATGGGGAAAAGGCTTGAACAGACACTTCTCAGAAGAGGAACTACATATTGCCAAAAGGCACATGAAGAGATGCTCAACTTCCTTGGCTATTAGAGAAATGCAAATCAAAACCACAATGACATATCATCTCACACCTACCAGAAGAGCCATTTTCAATAAAACAGAAAATGACAAGTGCTGGAGAGGATACAGAGAAAGAAGCACACTTATCAACTGTTGGTGGGAATGTCAAATGGTACAACCACTGTGGAAGGCAGTTTTGTAGTTCCTCAAAAAGCTAAATATAGAATTTCCATATGACCTGGCAATATCATGCTAGGTATCTACTCAGAGGACACAAGGACACAAACAGACATTTGCACACCAATATTTATATCAGCATTATTTACAAATGCAAAGAGTTGGAAAAAGCCAAAATGTCCATCAACAGATGAGTGGCTAAATAAACTGTGGTATATACATACGATGGAATATTATACATCCGTAAGAGAGAATAAAGTCATGAAGTATGTAACAACATGGATGGACCTTAAGGACATTATGCTGAAGTGAGATTAGCCAGAAACAAAAGGACAAATACTGTATGGTCTCACTGATATGAACTGACATTAGTGAATAAACTTGGAGAATTTCATTGGTAACAGAGACTATCAGAAGATAGAAATAGGGTAAGATATTGGGTATTTGGAACTGAAGGGATACAGATTGTGCAGCAGGACTGAGTGTAAAAATTCAGAAATGGACAGCACAATACTACCTAACTGTAATACAATTATGTTAAAACATTGAATAAAGGTGAATGTGAGAACATTAGAGGGAGGAGGGCTGGGGGTATAAATGAAATCAGCAAGAAAGATAGATGATAAACACTGAGATGGTATCATCTAGGAATGCCTAGAGTGTATAATGATAGTGACTAAATGTGCAAATTTAAAAAACGCTTTTCTATGATGAAGAACAAAGGAATGTCATTACTGTAGGGTACTGAAAATAGATGGTAATTAATATTTTAAAATTTTAACTTAGGTGTGAAACTAAAGCAAAAAATGTTTATTTGGTACAAAAATTTATATTTTGACTAGTGCATTTCCTAATATAACTTATGTAGACAGCTAAATTGAACACCATAAGTACATGGCACCTTGAGTAGGACATGAGATTTTGTTGGTTTGTCCAGAAAGATGCCTTGATAAATCCCAGAGTTATTTGAACAGTGAATAAAAAAGTATTTTCAAAGTCCACTTCAGGGAATGGTGAGAAAGGGAATAAATTCAACTCCCCCAAGTGGAGAATTCTTGATATATTCACAAGCAGTGGGGACAACCAAAGCAATAGGCCGAGCCCTCAATCTTGGGGATTGTATGAACCATAACCTCACAAAGGATAGGCTAAGCATACTTAAAATTAGGTCTTAGAGTAACCCACAAGAGAACCTCTTTTGTTGTTCAGATGTGGCTTCTCTCTCCAGCCAACACAACAAGCAAATTCACCATCTTCCCCCTGTCTACATGGGTCATGACTTCCAGGGGTGTGGACCTTCCTGACAACATGGGACAGAAGTCCTGGAATGAGCTAAGACTCGGCATCAAGGGATTGAGAAAACCCCTAGAATGAGCTGAGAATCAGCATCAAGGGATTGAGAAAACCTTCTCGACCAAAAGGGAGAAGAGTGAAATGAGACAAAATAAAGTGTCAATTACTGAGAGATTCCAAACAGAGTAGTAAGCTGTGTTCCAGTAGCCATGCTTCTTGAAGATGATTGTATAATGATATAGCTTTCACAATGTGACTGTGTGATTGTGAAAACCTTGCGTCTGATGCTCCTTTTATCTACCTTATCAATAGATAAGTAGAACATACGGAATAAAAATAAATGATGGGCAGCTTCCGGAGAAGATGGCAGCTTAGTAAGACGCGCAGGTCTTAGTTCCTCCTCCAGAACAGCTACTAGGGAAATAGAAACGGTACAGAACAGCTCCCGGAGCCACGACAGAGACCAAGAAGACAGCGTACCCCATTCTGGAACGGCTGACTGGCTGGGAGAACCTGCTGCGGTGAGATCATCGAGGGGTGCGTAATTGCCCAGGCCGGGGTGGCAGGCGGAGTCCCTCCCTCCCTCCTTCCTGGGCCGGCTGGGAGAATTGGACAGGCAATCCCCTCAAGCCGTGGCGGCTGGTGCCCCCCCAACATGCGCGGCCCCCCGGACCAGGTGGGAGAATTGGATTGGAGATCCCCCAAGCCGCGGAGACCGGCAACCAGGGTCCTTTCCAAACACGTGGCTTCCCAGTCCAACTGGGAACGGTGGACAGGCACTCCCCCAAGCCGCGGTGGCTGGCACCCCCCCGCCACACTTGGCGTCCCGGGCCGGCTGGGAAATTTGGACAGGTGCTCCCCCAAACCGCGGAGGCCGGCGATCCTCCCCACGTGCGGATTCCCGGGCCGGCTGGGAGATTCGGACTGGCACTTGCCCATGCCACTTCAGCTGGCGACCCTCCCCTACAGCGAGAGTTTTCCAAGGTTAAAGGAGCCACAGCATTTTTACTGGTGGGACCCACAGACAGACGAGCACCACGAGCACCACCCACTGGGCAGGACAAGAAAAACAGAGCCCAGAGATTTCGCAGAAAAATCTTTCAACCTGCTGGGTCCCACACCCGGGGAAATCTGATTAAATGCCCAGACGCCAGCAGAAGATAACGGATCATGCTCAGAAAATTGAAGATATGGCCCAGTCAAAGGAACAAACCAATAGTTCAAATTAGATACAGGAGCTGAGACAACTAATGCTGAATATACGAACAGAAATGGAAAACCTCTTCAAAAACCAAATCAATAAATTGAGGGAGGACATGAAGAAGACATGGGCTGAACAAAAAGAAGTAATAAAAAAACTGAAAAAACAAATCACAGAACTTATGGGAGTGAAGGACAAAGTAGAAAAGAAGGAAAAAACAATGGATAACTACAATGGTAGATTTAAAGAGACAGAAGCTAGAATTAGTGAATTGGAGGATGCAACATCTGAATTCCAAAAAGAAACAGAAACTATAGGGAAAAGAATGGAAAAATTTGAACAGAGGATCAGGGAAATGAATGACAATATGACGTGCACAAATATACGTGTTGTGGGTGTCCAAGAAGGAGAAGAGAAGGGAAAAGGAGGAGAAGAACTAATGGAAGAAATTATCACTGAAAATTTCCCAAATCTTATGAAAGACCTAAAATTACAGATCCAAGAAGTGCAGCACACCCCAAAGAGAATAGACCCAAATAGACATTCTCCAAGATACTCACTAGTTAGAATGTCATAGGTCAAAGAGAAAGAGAGGATCTTGAAAGCAGCAAGAGAAAAACAATCCATCACATACAAGGGAAACCCAATAAGACTATGTGTAGATTTCTCAGGAGAAACCATGGAAGCTAGAAGACAGTGGGATGATATATTTAAATTACTAAAAGAGAAAAACTGCCAACCAAGAATCCTATATCCAGCAAAATTGTCCTTCAAAAATGAGGGAGAAATTAAAACATTTTCAGACAAAAAGTCACTGGGAGAATTTGTGACCAAGAGACCAGCTCTGCAAGAAATACTAAAAGGAGCACTAGAGTCAGATACGAAAAGACAGAAGAGAGAGGTATGGAGAAGAGTGTAGAAAGAAGGAAAATCAGATATGATATATATATAATACAAAAGGCAAAATGGTAGAGGAAAATATTATCCAAACAGTAATAACACTAAATGTTAATGGACTGAATTCCCCAATCAAAAGGCATAGACTGGCAGAAAGGATTAAAAACCGGGATCCTTCTATATGCTGTCTACAGGAAACACATCTTAGACCCAAAAATAAACATAGCTTGAAAGTGAAAGGTTGGGAAAAGATATTTCATGCAAATAACAACCAGAAAAGAGCAGGAGTGGCTATACTAATATCCAACAAATTAGACTTCAAATGTAAAACAGTTAAAACAGACAAAGAAGGACACTATCTATTAATAAAAGGAACAATTAAACAAGAAGACATAACAATCATAAATATTTATGCAGCAAACCGGAATGCCGCAAAACACGTGAGGAATACACTGCAAACACTGAAAAGGGAAATAGACACATTACCATAATAGTTGGAGACTTCAATTCACCACTCTCATCAATGGACAGAGAATCTAGACAGAGGCTCAATAAAGAAATAGAGAATTTGAATATTACTATAAATGAGCTAGACTTAACAGACATGTAAAGGACATTACATCCCACAACAGCAGGCTACACTTTTTTCTCAAGTGCTCATGGATCATTCTCAAAGATAGACCATATGCTGGGTCACGAAGCAAGTCTTAACAAATTTAAAAAGATTAAAATCATACACAACACTCTCTCGGATCATAAAGAAATGAAGTTGGAAATCAATAATAGGCGGAGTGCCAGAAAATTCACAAATACGTGGAGGCTCAATAACACACTCTTAAACAACGAGTGGGTCAAGGAAGAAATTGCAAGAGAAATTAGTAAATATCTCGAGGCGAATGAAAACGAAAACACAACATATCAAAACTTATGGGATGCAGCAAAGGCAGTGCTAAGAGGGAAATTTATTGCCCTAAATGCCTATATCAGAAAAGAAGAAAACACAAAAATTCAGGAATTAACTATCCATTTGGAAGAACTGGAGAAAGAACAGCAAACTAACCCCAAAGCAAGGAAAAGGAAAGAAATAACAAAGATTAGAGCAGAAATAAATGAAATTGAAAACATGAAAACAATAGAGAAAATCAATAAGACCAGAAGTTGGTTCTATGAAAAAATCAATACGATTGATGGGCCCTTAGCAAGATTGACAAAAAGAAGAAGAGAGAGGATGTAAATAAATAAGATCAGAAATGGAAGAGGAGACATAACCACTGACATTACAGAAATAAAGGACGTAATAACAGGATACTATGAACAACTTTACGCTAATAAATACAACAACTTAGATGAAATGGACGGGTTCCTGGAAAGACATGAACAACCAACTTTGACTCAAGAAGAAATAGATGACCTCAACAAACCAATCACAAGTAAAGAAATTGAATTAGTCATTCAAAAGCTTCCTAAAAAGAAAAGTCCAGGACCAGATGGCATCACATGTGAATTCTACCAAACATTCCAGAAAGAATTAGTACCAACTCTCCTCAAACTTTTCAAAAAAATTGAAGTGGAGCGAAAGCTACCTAATTCATTCTATGAAGCCAACATCACCCTCATACCAAAACCAGGTAAAGATATTACAAAAAAAGAAAACTACAGACCAATCTCTCTAATGAATACAGATGCAAAAATCCTCAACAAAATTCTAGCAAATAGAATCCAACAACACATTAAAAGAATTATACATCATGACCAAGAAGGATTCATCCCAGGTATGCAAGGATGGTTCAACATAAGAAAATCAATTAATGTCATACACCATATCAACAAATCAAAGCAGAAAAATCACATGATCATCTCAAATGATGCAGAAAAGGCATCTGACAAGATTCAACATCCTTTCCTGTTGAAAACACTTCAAAAGATAGGAATACAAGGGAACTTCCTTAAAATGATAGAGGGAATATATGAAAAACCCACAGCTAATATCATCCTCAATGGGGAAAAATTGAAAACTTTCCCCCTAAGATCAGGAACAAGACAAGGATGTCCACTATCACCACTATTATTCAACATTGTGTTGGAGGTTCTAGCCAGAGCAATTAGACAAGAAAAAGAAATACAAGGCATCAAAATTGGAAAGGAAGAAGTAAAACTATCACTGTTTGCAGACGATATGATACTATACGTCGAAAACCCGGAAAAATCCACAACAAAACTACTAGAGCTAATAAATGAGTACAGCAAAGTAGCAGGTTACAAGATCAACATTCAAAAATCTGTAGCATTTCTATACACTAGCAATGAACAAGCGGAGGGGGAAATCCAGAAACGAATCCCATTTACCATTGCAACTAAAAGAATAAAAACCTAGAAATAAATTTAACTAAAGAGACAAAAAACCTATACAAAGAAAACTACAAAAAACTGTTAAAAGAAATCACAGAAGACCTAAATAGATGGGAGGGCATACCGTGTTCATGGATTGGAAGACTAAATATAGTTAAGATGTCAATCCTACCTAAATTGATTTACAGATTCAATGCAATACCAATCAAAATCCCAACAACTTATTTTTCAGAAATAGAAAAACCAATAAGCAAATTTATCTGGAAGTGTAGGGTGCCCCAAATTGCTAAAAGTATCTTGAGGGACAAAAACGAAGCTGGAGGTCTCACGCTGCCTGACTTTAAGGCATATTATGAAGCCACAGTGGTCAAAACAGTGTGGTACTGGCATAATGATAGAGATATTGACCAATGGAATCGAATAGAGTGCTCAGATATAGACCCTCTCATCTATGGACATTTGATCTTTGATAAGCCAGTCAAGCCAACTTACCTGGGATAGAACAGTCTCTTCAATAAATGGTGCCAAAGAACTGAATATCCATATGCAAAAGAATGAAAGAAGACCCGTATCTCACACCCTATACAAAAGTTAACTCAAAATGGATCAAAGATCTAAACATTAGGTCTAAGACCATAAAACAGTTAGCGGAAAATGTAGGGAGATATCTTATGAAACTTACAATTGGAGGCGGTTTTATGGACCTTAAACCTAAAGCAAGAGCACTGAAGAAAGAAATAAATAAATGGGAGCTACTTGAAAGTAAACACTTCTGTGCATCAAAGAACTTCATCAAGAAAGTATAAAGATAGCCTACACAATGGGAGACAATATTTGGAAACGACCTATCAGATAAAGGTCTAGTATCCAGAATTTATAAAGAGATTGTTCAACTCACAACAAAAAGACAGCCAACCCAATTACAAAATGGGAAAAAGACTTGAACAGACAACTCTCAGAAGAGGAAATACAAATGGCCAAAAGGCACATGAAGAGATGCTCAATGTCCCTGGTCATTAGAGAAATGCAAATCAAAACCACAATGAGATATCATCTCACACTCACCAAAATGGCCATTATCAACAAAACAGAAAATGACAAGTGCTGGAGAGGATGCGGAGAAAGAGGCACAGTTATCCACTGTTGGTGGGAATGTCAAATGGTGCAACCACTGTGGAAGGCAGTTTGGCGGTTCCTCAAAAAGCTGAATATAGAATTGCCATACGACCCAGCAATACCATTGCTAGGTATCTACTCAGAGGACTTAAGGGCAAAGACACAAACGGACATTTGCACACCAATGTTTATAGCAGCATTATTTACAATTGCAAAGAGATGGAAACAGCCAAAATGTCCATCAGCAGACGAGTGGCTGTACAAACTGTGGTATATACATACGATGGAATATTATGCAGCTTTAAGACAGAATAAACTTATGAAGCATGTAATAACATGGATGGACCTAGAGAACATTATGCTGAGTGAGTCTAGCCAAAAACTAAAGGACAAATACTGTATGGTCCCACTGATGTGAACCGACATTCGAGAATAAACTTGGAATATGTCATTGGTAACAGAGACCAGCAGGAGTTAGAAACAGGGTAAGATAATGGGTAATTGGAGCTGAAGGGATACAGACTGTGCAACAGGACTAGATACAAAAACTCAAAAATGGACAGCACAATAATACCTAATTGTAATGTAATTATGTTAAAACACTGAATGAAGCTGTATCTGAGCTATAGTTTTTTGTTTGTTTGTTTGCGTCTTTTTTTTTTGTTTTTCCTTTCCTTTTTTTTATTATTATTATTTTTATTTTTTTCTCTATATTAACATTCTATATCTTTTTCTGTTGTTTTGCTAGTTCTTTTCCTAAATCAATGCAAATGTACTAAGAAATGATGATTATGCATCTATGTGATGATGTTAAGAATTACTGATTGCATATGTAGAATGGAATGATTTCTAAATGTTGTGTTAATTTCTTTTTTTTCTTTAATTAATAAAAAAAATGAAAAATAAATAAATAAATAAATAATGGGGGAACAAATATTAAATAAATAAAAGATGTAACGGAGAGGCTGGAGGGAACTACCTGAAAATGTAGAGCTATGTTCCAGTAGCCATGTTTCTTAAAGATGATTGTATAATGACATAGCTTTCAGAATGTGACTGTGTGATTGTGAAAACCTTGTGTCTGATGCTCCTTTTATCTATCTTATCAACAGATGAGTAAAATATATGGAATAAAAAGAAATAACAGGGAGAACAGATGTTAAAATAAATTTAGCTTGAAATGCTAGTGATCAATGAAAGGGAGGGGTAAGGGGTATGGTATGTATGAATTTTTTTCTGTTGTCTTTTTTATTTCTTTTTCTGAATAGATGAAAATGTTTCAAGAAATGATCATGATGATGAATATGCAACTATGTGATGATATTGTGAATTACTGATTATATATGTAGAACGGAAAGATTAAAAGTTAAGACTGCGTTTGGTGTTTTCTTGTATTTTAAAAAAAATTTTAATTAATTTAAAAAAAAGAAAGACTCAATAAAAGTAAAAGTTGGTTCTTTGAGAAAATCAATAAAATTGATGGGCCACTAGCAACACTGATTTAAAAAAAAGAGAGATGCACATAAACAAAATCAGAAATGAGAAGGGGTGCATTACTATAGACTCTGAAGAACTTCTTTGTAAATTGTTTTCTTACCATATAGCCAACTAGAAATTATAATCTGAATATTGCTTTTTACTCCCACTTGAAAATTTTTTTCTCTGTAGTTTTGCCATGAAGTTATTAAACAGTTTATTTCCAACTATTTTCCATTTTTATTCTCTTCTTGCCTATGACATTCATCTTGCAACTATGAAGACAAATCCATGAAAATACAAAGCAATATGTAAAAAATGGAGTATTACAAAAAGCCTGGATAACAGACTGCATGTCTAAATATCTGAATCATCCTAACAGCTACCTATTAGATGAGAAATAAAATTCTGATATATGTAAAATACTTTTAATTGAGGCTTACTCCTGCAGCTTCATTAAAATGCTCTCAAAAGGCATAAAAAGGTAACAACCCATAGGAGGGACAAAGGAGACTGGAATGGAAGATAACCTCAGACAAAGTGATTTCAATAACATCTCAGAAAACAGAAATATATGAAAGTGGTCATCAGAATTAGTAGAAGAAATGGAGTTACAACCTAAGTATCCCTCAAAAGGATTTTGATAAGTAACCTGATTAACTCTGCAGACCTCCCAAGATTTTCAGTACCTGAAAGTGGGAGGCAACAAAGAAAATGGGTTTATAAAAAGAGGAAGCTAGATTAAAAGTCTATACATAGTAGTTGGATGCCCAAATTCTCCCTCAATCTGAAAAGCACACTATCTTTCTTCCCTGTGTTTTCACCCATGAGAAACCTGAGATTAATTTGCTGGGAAATTAGAGACCCAGCCATAAAGGAAAGTAGGGATACCATGCAGGCAGAAACAAAGCGTAAAAGGTGAAGTCAACATGGTTTCCACAACTACCATCCCCACCCCCATCCCACTATTCGCTCTCAGACTGCCACCAAGATCATTATGCATCTTCTACCCCCAGTTCTAACATCTTCCACCCTAAAGACATACAACTTTCTGAAGTATTCTTCCCTGGGGAAAATGAATGACCCCAAAGAAAAAGTATCCAGGTGTTGATATTTGAATAGGTTTGCCAATGAACAGGACAGTAACACTATTTAAAAAAATATACCTGCTTGCTTATATACAGCTTGTAATTAGGTTTGGAGGGGCCTCACTGTTATCAGGCCACCAAGCATTTCCAGTAATTTAAGGAAAGCATCCCATATAACAGATAAAGATTAAAACAAATGTGGGAGCAGAAGCTCAAAAGGAAGAAAGAGAATTCAAGGAATAGAAGGGAAAGAATATGTATCTAATAAATTATTTTACAACCATAATGGAAAGACATTATACTACAAAAAGGAAGGGAAAAAAAGAACTCTTTCACTTCAAGTTTTGAGTAAAAAAAGAACTTCAGTGAAAAGATTGATAAAGTTGAAGAAAATCTCACAGAAATGGGAGTGGGTGGGAATAGGAAAGAGAATACAAAGA
This sequence comes from Tamandua tetradactyla, assembly GCF_023851605.1. Taxonomy (NCBI): domain Eukaryota; kingdom Metazoa; phylum Chordata; class Mammalia; order Pilosa; family Myrmecophagidae; genus Tamandua; species Tamandua tetradactyla. Next base: position 17,244,208 of record NC_135348.1, on the reverse strand, counting down.
GTGAAGATGAATTCCAGGATATCTGAAATTTCAGAGAATTGAGAAAAGAGAGAGAAGAAATAATCAAAGGAAAAATTTTCATAACATAAGGTCATAAATCTCAAAGTGGAAAGAATATACCCAGTGCCCAGCACAAGGCCTGCATTAAGGCAAAAAAAATATATTGGAGATAAAGGTTTTAAGAGTTTCTAAACAAAACAAAACAAACTTTTTAAAAGCCCCATATTTACCAAAAGCCCACAGCAACTAGAAAAATATAATACTTTTTAAAAAGCATTTTTATTAATTAAAAATATATACAAATGCACATTCTTAATATACAAACATTCCATACATGGTATTCAATCAGTGGCTCACAATACCATCACACAGCTGTGTATTCATCGCCATGATCATTTTTTTTGAACATCTGCATCACTCCAGAAGAACAAGTAAAAAGAAAAAATAAAAAATTCATACATCCATACATAGCCCTCACCACTCCCTCTCACTGACCTCTAGTATTTCCTTCTATCAAAAGGAACAAATTTAACCTTTGTTCCTCCTATTATTTATTTTTTATCCATTTTTTTTACTCATCTGTCCATACTCTAGTTAAAAGGAGCATCAGATACAAGGTTTTCACAATCACACAGTCACACTGTAAAAGCTGTTATCATTATACAAACATCTTCAAGAAACAAGGTTACTGGAACACAACTCTACAGTACAGGTACTTCCATCCAGTCACTCCAATACACCATAAACTAAAAATGGGATATCTACATAATGCATAAGAATAACCTCCAGGATAATCTCTTGACTCTGAAATCTCTCAGCCACTGACACTTTATTTTGTCTCATTTCTCTCTTCTCCCTTTTGGTCAAGAAGGTTTTGTCAATCCCTTGATGCCGGATCCGGTCTCATGATATAATACCTTTTAAAAGCAACAGTGGCATCTAGATCTACAAGCATTAAGCAAAGATTTCATAATTCTGAAGGAAAATTATATTTAAACTTAATTCTGAATTGCAATCAGATATGAAGGAAGAGTAATGATTATTTTGGATGTACAAAAAACTCAGAAGATCTACATATTAGTTACTTAAGAAGTTCCTAAAGGATGAGCATCAGCAAAAGAAGAGAGTAATAAGCCAAGGAAGAAGAAGAATGAAATCCAGGAAACAGAAACTCCAAGGCAACAAAAACTCTTAAGATGAGAGCTAAATATACATGTGTAAAAGGCAAACAATCCAGGAGGTTGGAGCAGAAGAATGGAGGACAATGAAAATGTGCTAAAAATTATTTGTTGGTTCTCAGTAACATCACGTCCTTCTAAGCTGTCCCCTACATAGTAGGGATTGAAAAAATTATAAACCTTATTTCCCACATCCTTTGTCAGTATGTTTGTAGTTGAGACCACAACAAGAGAATTAATGCAGAATTCAGAAGAGAGAAGAAAATGAGAAGTCATTATTCTCTAGGTGCACTGAGGATAGGAAAAAGGAGATTTCCAGATGTCAAAGACTGCTGATAATAATAGTTGTGATTTACCTGCAATTCCTGTAATACCACACCTTAAAAGTTAGCAAATGGTTTTCCATTGGTTGTGTTAGCCTCTAATTCCACATATTAAATTCCTTTCTTTTGGAATTATGTAGAGTACTTTGTTTCCCTGATCTAATCCTGACTGATGCAGAGATTCTTTAGGTAAAAGTATAGAAGTTATTTATCATTTGATGCTTCAAATGTAATCATTATTTATACCACTATATTGTTAACATTGACTTTTTTTTAGAAGATGTAAACAGAAAATTTTCTTAACATACTTTTCAACTTTACCACCATCTAGATATCTATAACCTTCCTTTCTCTTCAGCCCCAAGTGTGTTGTTAGCTTTCAATCTACACTTCTTGGGTAGAGATCTGCTGTTTTATTTTCCCATTTTACCTGTTGATTTTGTATGTGTGTGTTGGGAGGAAAGGATATTGTATGTCTGTATCTGTAGTCACTTTGGAATGCTATAATATACCTGCCAGTAATTGTTTCAAAGAGAGTATATAAGAAATAAATTTCCTGATCTTCCAGTTTGCTAGTTGCTGGAATGCAACACACCAGAGACGGATTGGCTTTTAATAAAAGAGGATTTATTTCATTAATTCTTCAGAGGAAAAGCAGCTAACTTTCAACTGAGGTTCTTTCTTACGTGGGAAGGCACAAGACTATCTCTGCTGGCCTTCTCTCCAGGCCTCTGAGTTCCAACAACTTTCCCTGGAGTTATTCCTTTCTGCATTTCCAAAGGCCTGGGCTGAACTGCAAATGCTGAGATGAGGTATGCTGAGCTGCTTGGGCTGTGCTAGTTCCGCTCTCTCATTTAAGCATCAGCTAATTAAATCAAACACCATTAATTACAGGAGGCATGCCTCCTACTCGACTGCAGATGTAGTGAGCAGCAGATGAGGTTCACGTACCATTGGCTCATGTCCACAGCAACAGAACTAGGCACATTCACCTGGCTAAGTTGACACCTAAACCTAACTACCACACTGAATTCTTCAATATCTAAAAAATATCTTTGTTTTATCCTCAAAATTGAACACCAGTTTGGCTGGGTATAGAATTCTAGGTTTAAAATCTTTTTCTTGAAGAACTTTCATGATATTGCCCCACTTACTTCTAGCATCTAGTGTGTCCAATGATAAATCTGCTGTCAATCTGATTTGTGCTGCTTTGTAGGTTCTCTCTTTTCTCTCTCTGGAAGCCTTTATGATTTTTTCTTTATCATTGGCATTCCAAAATTTCACCAAGATTTATCTAGGACTGAGCCTCTTTTCATCAATCTTACCGTAGCTCTGGAAAGTTTTCTTCAATGTATTTCTTTCATTCTCTTTATAATATTTTTCTGGAATTCTTATTAAATGGAGTGTTGGAGCTATTAGTTCTATCTTTTATGCATCATAACCATTCTTTGTTTATTATCTGCTTGGCCATTTTGATTGTAGTCTTAGATTGTAGACTGTCGATTTTTTCTCCAGGTATACCCATTCTACTGCTGAATGCATCTATTAAGGTTTTACTTCCTAAGAATTTTAACTGATCATTTTTAATCTTTCCAGTGACTTCTTATATCTTTCTGAAACAATTAATTTTATATATTCTCAAGTTTTCGTTTGTTTCCTGTACTAAGCCAGCTCCTTTGGATGTTTGCTTTTTCATTTGCAGAATTTTGTGTCTCTCTTCTCAGTTTTCCTTAAAAGCTCAGTGACTTCTGATGGAGTAGCCAAATTTGTACATGAATGCTTCTTCTGTTTATCATAACTTATCTCCAGAGAGTTTGAAGGACAGGTTAAATGTAAGATTGGAAAAGATGTCTTGATTTCTTGATTTTTGGAGCATTGCCATTTTATTTTCTCTTCCTTCTGACTTTTGTCTAGCATCTGGTGTTTTACCAAATGTTTCTTATCAGAATCCCAAATGCAGTAACTAAAGGCAAATTCTTTAAGTCCATTGGGGCCTCTTCTTTCTCAGTCTTGGAGATAGACTTAAATTCTTCTCCTTTAGAGGTCTTTCCTTCTTCCCATGTTAAGTCCTCTTCCATTTCCCACTCTTAGGCTTCTTCCTCCATGGTTCTGTATCCTCTACCTTTTTGACATCTCTGGGTATTTCCTCAACTTCATGCTCTATATCTACTACAGTATGACTCTGAAAGGTTAAACATGGGTTCTCATGTAAACCTGAGGCCTCTTTACCCTACTCTTCTAGTTCTGAGGCCCCTTTTTCCTCCTCCTCCACCTTTTCCTTCTCCAGTTCTGAAGCCTCTTCTCCCTCCTTTTCTGGTTCTGAAGTTACTCCTTCCTCCTCTTCTTCCAGTTCTGAGGCCTCTTCTTCCATCAACTCAGGGGCTTTCCTTTCTCCTTTCACTCTGAAGACTCTTCTTACTGAGCTTCTAAGTTCTTCATCTCTTCTGTCTCAGCAACCTTTGCCTCTTTAATAAACAGAAAGCTCAGACCATCACTAGTGGCTCTCCAATCTCCATGCATTGATTCTATTGGAGTTTTACCCACTTTTTCTTGAACCCCATGTCTTCTTACTCCTTGGTTTATTTTTCCATTTAGTGAGAGCACATCCTTCAATAATTCTTTCATAGAAGACTTGTGGGCAATACATTTTCAAAGGCTTTGCAGGTCTGAAAATGTCTTTATTTTATAATCACATTTAAATGCTAACTTAGCTTAGCATAGAAGTTTCGGTTCAAAATCATTTTCTCTCAGAATGTCAAAGATATTACTATATAGCTTCCTAAGATCTAGTGTTGCTGATGAAAAGTGTGTTGCCAACATGAGTACTGCTCCATCTATCAACACTATTTCTGCTATAGAAGCTTTTAGAGTTTTCTCTTTATTCTTGAAATTCTGAAGATTCTTCTCCTTTCTCATTTCTTTGACTAGTTCATCTTCCCCATTCTCTCTGTTCTATTCTTCTTTAACATCTATTTGGTTATTGCAATTTCTGTATCTGTCATCTCCATTGCTTAAGTTTTCTTCTACATTTTATGTGACTTTGTGATTTTGTGATACATTCTGGAATGGATCACTAACATTCTCTTTAGATTTACCTAATTTGCTACTTGGCTTTTTTATTTATTTTCCTTTAAAGGTCAAATTTTCAATATCACCAACTATCTCATCATTTTTTTCCTTCCAATGCTTTAATTTGTACGGCTAAATTCCTTATTTGTTGCCATTCTTTCCTATTACTGGAAATTGTTGAATTTATCATTTCAGCTTTTAAACATAAATTCTAGAAGTAAAAAGTATGTCACTTTAAGAGTCTCTCTTATTTCTTCAACTCTTAAATCCAAATTTACCATCAAGATCTTAAACTTCATAGTAACTGCTGACATGTACTTGTATTTTAAACCCAATTTTTGAAGCATCTCTTGGTCAGTTTCTATTAGCTACTTTCTTTCAATATGGGTAAAATTTCCATGTTTATTTGGAAATCTAGTAATTTTTTATTTTATACTGGACATTGTGGATACCATGCTGTCAGGATTGGATTCTGTTATACTGTCTTGAAGAGAAACTCTTCTTCTTGTAGGACTGCCAGAATCCAGCAATTCATAAAGTTTTTAAAGTAGTCATCCTTTTATGGTCCTTCTGGAAGGAAACAAGCTCTCTGAATGACTAGACTTCACCTCCTGTAAAACTCCATCTCATACCTTGGGAAGAAGGGTCTCCAGCTTGGAGGATTCAAGAGTGTAATATTGACTTTTGATTTAATTAAGATTATGATATACATACGTATGAAGTGTAAGGATAAAGTAAATTGTTTGTGAGGAATATAATGATAAAGAGTAACATATTCTCTCAACTTCCATAATAGAAAAAACATATAGTACTTGAAACTGATGAACTTTTAGAGGTAGCAGCACAAGCCCATAATTTTAAAAATAAAGCCATATAGTTGCCTTAGAAGAGTGAATCAAGGGATGGGGTAAGGGTTGCTTTTAGATAATAAAAAGCCTTTCATCAACATCAAATTTTTTATTTAGGCAATGTCTTACCCTTGCTAAAAAAAATAAAAAGGAATTTTAAAAAAAGGTAAAGTAAAAGAACAAATACATATCCACATAATGTGCAAATAAGCACAAACAAAAACTTGTAACACCAAGTCATCACTCCTGTATTTATTATATGAGAACTCAAACTACAACACAATGTGTGTCTGTTTTTTTGTGAGCATATCATGGAATTAAATCAAGGTGAGCAAAATAATAAAAAAATTTAGTTTCCTTAGACTATGAGAACCTGATACATTTTTCTCTACAAAGGACATGTCATTAAGATGTAAGAGTATAGAGGCTTCCTCTCCCACAGAAATAACAGCACATACTTTTCCCTAGACAATATATGATAGGCAGGCTCAAAGATTCCTTTTGTAATTACATTATTTATGCTTCCGGAGTTGACCAATTTTCCAAATGACTGGATTATTGGGATATGTAGGTTTGTGTGTCTATAAAAACCAGTGTTAGATTAAGTCCAGCTGATCTGGAAACCATTCTTTACCTGCATGGCGAATTAGGTATATTTCTCTTCTAAGCCAGATTGATACATAGTTAACTTTTCATCATTTCCAATTTTTTAATTTTTATGTTTATTTCTTTGCTTTGTGACTACATATGTTTGGCCTGACAAATATACTGATAGAAATGGGGATGTCACATAACCACAAAGACTGATTATTGTCATTAATAAAAGGATTAACTAGTAGCAAGGGCTTCACTCAACCAAGCTCCAATTGTGGAATTAAATTTGACTACTGAAACAGGCCCTGAGCACAGATAAAGCTGGAATAAACACTAAAGGAACTAGGAGTTTTCACATGGGCAGAGAAAGGGTGGGGCTGATGGTTTAAAAAGACAACAGAGGCTTTTTTAGTAGGACAACACAAAATACGGGAAAAGGGCATATAAAGACAAACTTAAGGGTATATCTTCCACAAGAAAAGGGGGCAGGGTCCAATTCAGTGGAAAGCCTCCTTCAAGGAATTCAGTTCCCAGGGGCTCAAAAAACAGAAGCAATCAAAGCCCTACTGCTACTGCAGCCTGTGTCAACCAGGCCACTGGCAGAGAGAGGCTGATGAAATTAAAGGCAACACATCACTTTACACTGGTAGGAAGCTGCAGGTAGACAAGTGCCACATGCTGGGCAGGACAGAAAAAGAACTGATTCTAGAGGCTTCATAGGAAAGTCTGACAATCTACTGGATCTCACCCAGCTGATGCTGGCTACTCTTTCCTTGTGAGACATGGGCTCATCTGGTCTGGGAGAATTGACTGGGGTCTATTATATCTGAGGACACCTCCTCAAAAACAACAACAACAACAACTCCACAAAGGTAGGGCAAGAAACAGAAAAACAAGAACTGTAAAATTCTAATCAATTAAACAGAACTTAGGCTAGAGGTCTAGAATAAGTTGAATTGATTGTCAAAGAAAAGATAGAGAACAAAGTCATTCAGCCAAAAAAAAACCTTAAGTGAAAACAACCTCTTGAATGAACTAGTTAAGGAAACCAAATGCCTAGATGCCAGCAGAAACTAATGAGTCATACTAGGAAAATCAAATACATGGCCCAGTCAAAGGAACAAACTAACACTTCAGATGAGATACAAAAGTTGAAACAACTAATTCAGGATATGCAAAAATCAAATCAATGAGTTGAAGGAGGATATAAAGAAGATACTGGGAGAACATAAAGAAGAACTCAAAAGTTTGAAAAAACAAATCGCAGAACTTATGGGAATGAAAGGCACAATAGAAGAGATGAAAAAATAATGGAAACCTACAACAATAGATTTGAAAAGGCAGAAGAAAGGATTTGTAACTAGAGGATTGAACATCTGAAATCTGACACATTAAGAAAAGGAATAGAAAAAAATAGGCAGGGGCTCAGGGAAGTGAATAACAACATAAAATGTACAAATATACTTGTTGTGGGTCTCTCACAAGGAAGAGAGAAGGGAAGTGAAAAGGAGCAGAAAGACTAATGGAGGAAATAATCACCGAAAATTTCTTATCTTTTATGAAAGACATAAAATTATAGATCCAAGAAGTACACTGTGCCCCAAGCATAACAGATCCAAATACACCTACCACAACACACTTACTAATCAGATTGTCAAATGTCAAAGACTCGGGGATAATTTTGAAAGCAGCAAGAGAAAAGCAATCCATCACATACAAGAGTAGCTCCATAAGACTATGTATGGATTTCTCAGAAGAAACCATAGAGGCAAGAAAGCAGTGGTATGATATATTTAAGATTCTGAAAGAGAAAAATGCCAACCAAGAGTTATATACCAAGCAAAAAGGAGGGTTAGAGAAAATATTTTCAGACAAACAGTCACTGAGAGAATTTGTGACTAAGAAATAAGCTGTACAAGAAATACTAAAGGGAGCACTATAGGCAGATAGGAAAAGGCAAGAGAGAGACGTTGGAGAAGAGTGTGGAAATAAAGATTATGGGTAAAGGTAAAAAGAGAAAAAAAGTTAGACATGACACATAAAATCCAAAAGACAAAATGGTAGAAGAAAGTACTGGTTTTACAATAATAATATTAAATGTTAACGGATTAAACTCTCCAATGGATTAAACTCCTCAATCAAAAGACATAGACTGGCAAAATGGAATAAAAAATAGGACCCATCTATATGCTGTCTCCAGGACACTCACATTAGACCCAAGGACAAAAATAGGTTGCAAGTGAAAGGTTGGGAAAAGATATTTCATGCAAACAACAAAGAGAAAAGAGCAAGGGTAGTGTGGTATTTAGATTCAGGTGTCAACTTGGCCAGGTGAACATGCTTAGGTCTGTTGCTGTGGACATGAGCCAAAGGTACGTGAACCTCATCTGCTGCTCACTACATCTGCAGTCAGCTAAGAGGCATGCCTGCTGTAATAAATGATGTTTGATTTAATTGATTGGTGCTTAAGTGAGAGAGCTCAATGTAGCACAGCCCAAGCAGCTCAGCATATCTCATCTCAGCACTTGCAGCTCAGCCCAGGCCTTTGGAGATACAGAAATAAATCACCCCAGGGAAAGTTGTTGGAACCCAGAGGCCTGGAGAGAAGGCCAACAGAGACCATCCTGTGCCTTCCCACGTAAGAAAGAACCTCAGTTGAAAGCTGCTTTTCCTCTGAAGAACTAATGAAATAAATCCCCTTTTATTAAAAGCCAATCCATCTCTGGTGTGTTGCATTCTGGCAGCTAGCAAACTAGAATAGGTAGTTATACAAATATTTGACAAATTAGACTTCAAATGCAAAATAATTAAAAGAAAAAAAGGACACTATTTATTAATAAAAGGAAGAATTCAACAAAAAGACATAAAAACCATAAATATTTATGCACCAAGCCAGAGTGCTCCAAAATACATGAGGTAAACACTGACAACACTGAAGAGAGAAGTACATGACTCTACATAATAGTTGGAGATTTCAATTCCCCCGACCAATCTCTTTAATGAATACAGATGGAAAAATTCTGAACAAAATACTTACAAACTGAATCCAGCAGCACATTAAAAGAATTATACTCCATGACCAAATGGGATTTATTCAAGATATGCAATACTGGTTTAACATAAGAAAACCAATTAATGTAATATACCGTATCAATAAGTCAAACAGGAAAAACCACATGATCATCCTGACTGATGGAAAAAAGGCACTGAACAAAATCGAACATCTTTTCTTGATGAAAACACTTCAAAGGATCGGAACAGAACTTCCTCAACATGATAAAGGGAATATATGAAAAATCCACAGCGAACATCATCCTCAATGGGAAAAGGCTGAAAGTTTTCCTTCTAAGATAAGGAGCAAGACAAGGATGCCCAGTGTCACCACTGTTATTCAACATTGTGCTGGAAGTTCCAGCCAGAGCAATTAGACAAGTAAAAGAAATAAAAGCATCCAGATTGGAAAGGAAGAAATAAAACTCTCACTCTTTGTAGATAACATGATACTGTACGTCAAAAATCCCCCCCCAAAAAAAATCTACAGCAAAAGCTAATAAATGATTACAGCAAAGTGGCAGAATACAAGACCAACACCCCATAATCAGTAGTGTTTCTATATATTAATGATGAGCAATCTGAAGAGGAAATCAAGAAAAAAATTCCATTTACAAGAGCAGCCCAAAGAATAAAATATTTAGGAATAAATGTAACTAAGGATATAAAGACCCATACACAGAAAACTACAAAATATATACAGAAAAGCAATTACAAATTGCTAAAAGTAATCATGGAAGACCTAAATAAATGGGTGGGTATATTGTGTTACTGTGTCCGAAGCCTAAATATAGTTAAGATGTCAATCCTATGCAAATTGATTTACATTGTCAAGGCAATACCAATTAAAATCCCAAGAACTTACTTTGCAGAAACAGGAAAACCAAAAACCAAATTTATTTTAAAGAGTAGGGTGCCCCCAAATAGCTAAAAATGTCTGGAGAAAGAAAAATGAAGCAGGAGGTCTCACGCTACCTGACTTTAAAGCATATTATGAAGAGTCAGTGATCAAAACAGCATGGTACTAGCATAAAAATACATATACTGACCAATGGAACTGAATTGAGTATTCAGAAATAGATGGTCTCATTCATGGAAAATTGATCTTTGATAAGGCAGTCAACACACCTGGGACAGGGTAACCCCTTCAATATATGGTGTTTAGGGAACTAGATATCTATATCCAAAAGAATGAAAGAGGATCCATACCTCACATCCTATATAAAAATTAACTCAAAATGGATAAAGACCTAGACATTGGAGCTAATACCATAAAACTTTGAGAAGAAAACACTGGGAAATATCTTATAAAACTTGTAATAGGAGGTGGTGTCCTATCCCTTATGCCCAAAAGCATGAGCACTGAAAAAATAAATAATTAAATGGGATATCCTAAAAATGAAATACTTTTGTGCATCAAAGAACTTTGTCAGGTAAGTAAAAAGGCAATGTGAGACAATATCTGGAAACCACATACCAGATAAGGCTTTAGTATCCAGAATATATATAGATTCTTCAACTCAACAACAAAAATACAAACAACCCAATTTCAAAATGGGCAAAAGACAGAAGGCACTTCTCAGAAGAGGACATACAAATGGCTAAAGGGCACATGAAAAGATGCTCATCTTCACTGGCTACAAGGGAAATAAAAATCAAAACCACAAAGAGATGGGAATGCAAAATGGTACAACCACCCTGGAAGGCAGTTTGGGGGTTCTCAGGAAGCTAAGAATTGCCATATGATCCAGCAATCCCATGAGTAGGTATGTATTTAGAGGAACTGAAGGCAAGGTCACAAATGGACATTTGCACACCAATGTTTACAGCAGCATTATTTACAATTGCAAAAATATGGAGAGTCTACATGTTAATCAAAAGATGAGTGGTTAAACAAGCTGTGGTACATATCATGGAATATTATGCAGCTACAAGAGAGAATAAAGTCATGAACCACGTAACAATGTGGATGAATCTTGAGGATCTGCTAAGTGAAATTAGCTAGAAACAAAAGGACAAATACTGTATGGTCTCACTAATATGAGCTAACAAAATTGTGAGAGCTGAAGTTAAGTACAGAGATTATCAGGAGACTGAAAGAGGGTAGAGACTGAGCATTTGTTACTTAAGGAATACAGATTTGACAACAGGACTGATTGTAAAAATATAAGTAATACAAGTACACTGAATGAAGGTGAATGTGAGTACAACTGAGGGAGATGGGATGGGGGCACAAATGAAACCAGAAGGAAAGTTAGAGGATACAGACTGAGATGGTTTAACTTAGGAATGCCTACAGTGGACAGTAATGGTGATTAAATGTACAAATAAAAATAAATTTTTGCATGAAGGAGAGCAAATAAATGTCAAAATTCTAAGGTACTGAAAATGGAAGGATACAGGAAAAAGTACAATCAATGCAAGCTAGGACCTATAGTCAACAGTAACAACGACTGAGGAACGGAAAGGGGAACTGTGGTGTATACATACAACAGACTACTGAGTGGCCACATGAAGGAATGAAATTGTGAGGCATGCAACTAGGCGAATAAACCTTAAAGACTGCATGCATGCTGAATGAAACGTCAGAAACAAAAAGACAAATATTATCATGCTTCACTCATGTGGACTAAACTATATTATAAAACCTTGGTGAACTGAAGTCAAGAGTATGGCTTACCATGTTGGGGCCTATTGTAAAGGGTCCTAGATTGTAAGCTCTGACAGCAGTCACATATATTCAAGAGTTATAACTGTTATTTCTAAACTTTAAGACACTGCGCAGGTATCTTAATAACCTGGTCTTTCCCAGAACTTTGGATATGCACGTGACACCTGAGACTCAGAATTAGAGCTTTGAAGCTATGAAAGTCAACAGTACCCATACAGGAACTGTTTAAAAAAGTGAAAGAGGGATCAGACTTCATCTAGAGATAAGAATGAAGCTGACATGGATAGGACTGGGGTAGATCAGAATACAGGGTAAAGGATGATACAGTCCATATTTTAAATCTTCAGCTTCTGTGTGAGACCAAAGGGAGAGATGTTTATTTGCTGAAAAGTTTATAGTTTCTGTAGTACATTACCTAATTTAACTTGTATAGTCAGTTTAGTTGAACACCATAAGTAAATGGAATCTTGAATAGGGCGTGAGAGCTTATTGGCTTGTCCAGGTTAGTGTGATATCCTGATACATCCCAGCACGATTTTGGCAGAGAATAAAGAAGTACTTGCAAAGTCCCCTTGGGGGACTGGGGAGAAAGGAGGAAATATTCAACCTTCCAGTTTGGAGAATTTCTGATTTTCTTGTGAGCAGCGGGGAAAACTAAATTAATAGGCTGAGCCCCTTGTTCTTGGGGTTCGACCCTATGATATTTATTCCTACAAAGGACAGGCTAAGCCTACTTAAAATTATGCCTAAGAGTCACCCCCTTTGTTGCTCAGATGTGGCCTCTCTCTCTAAGCCAACTCAGCAGGTGAATGCATTACCCTCCTTATGTGGGACATGACTCCCACGGGTGTAAATATCCCTGGTATCGTGGGACAGAACTTCTGGAATTCACCAAGACCCAGATCATGGGATTGAGAGAGCATTCTTGAACAAAAGGGAGAGGAGAGAAATTAAATAAAACAAAGTCTCAGTGGCTGAGAGATTTCAAACAGAGTCGACAGTTTATCCTGAGAGTTATTCTTATGAATTATATAGATATTCCTTTTAGTTTGTGGTATATTAGAGTGGCTATAGGAAAGTACCTGCAACTGTTGAGCTATGTTCCAGTAGCCTTGATTCTTGAAGATGACTGTATAACAATATAATTTTTACAGTGTGACTGCATGATTGTGAAACCTTGTGTCTGATGCTCCTTTTATCTAGGATTTGTACAGGTAAATAAAAAACGTGGATAAAAATGAATAAATAATAGGGGCGTAAGTGGTAAAATAAATTGGTTAGATTGAAATACTAGTGATCAATGAGAGGGAGGGCTAAGGGGTATGGGATGCATGAGTTTTTCTTTTTTATTTCTTTTTCTGGAGTGATGCAAATATTCTAAAACATGATCATGGTGATAAATATATAAGTATGTGATGATATTGTGAGTCACTGATTGTACACCACATATAGACTGTATGTGTGTGAGGATTTGTCAATAAAAATAATTTTTTAAAAAAAGAATACAGGTTGGGTGGGCCACAGTGGCTCAGCAGGCAGAGTTCTTGCCTGCCATGCTAGAGACCCAGGCTCGATTCCTGGTGCCTGCCCATGTAAAAAAAAAAAAAAAAACCACACAGAGAGACAGAATACAAGTTATAAGGAGACAGAAAAAGAGTTGAGATTGGGCTTTTGGTGCTGAAGGATTGCAGGTTGTACAACAGGAACAATTGTACAAATTCAGAAATGGATAGCCCAGTACTACCTGATTGTAGCACACTAATATAATAACACTGAATGAAGCTGAATGTGAGAATGGTTGAGGGAGAAGCACTGGGGGCACGTATGAAACCAGGAGGAAAGCCAAAGGATAAAGACTGAGATGATATAACTTAGGAATGCCTAGAGCAGACAATGATGGCAATTTAATATACAAAAATAAAGATGTTTTTACATGAGGGAGAACAAATGAATGTCAACACTGCGAGGCATCGAAAATGGATGCTACACCAGAAAAAGTACAATTGATGAAAGCTAGGGTCTACAGTCAACAGTAATACTGTAAAATGCTTCCACTGAATGTAACAAATGCATTATGCCAAAACTAAATGTCAATAAGTGGTGGGCAGTGGTGTGGGATATAGGGGTGAAGAATGGATTCTTTTGTGGAAGAAAAAGAAATGCCTTCATAGAGATCATAGTGGCAAAGGCATGTCTACTTAGTTAGTATGAACTGCATGATGTGCCAATAAAATTGTTTAAAAATGAACAGAGAGAAACAAGTGCTAGAGAAAATGTGGGGAAAGAGATGTACCTATTGACTCTTGGTAGGGAAGCTGAGAGGTGCAGTCCCTCTGGAGGGCAGTGTGGTGGTTGCACAGTAGGCTAGGGGTAGGGTTGCCATATGATCCTGTAACCCCATTCCTTAATATATACCTGGAGGAACTGACTGTGGGGACATGAATTGGGATTTACACACTGGTGTTTGTGGCTGCTGTGGCTGCAATTCGCAATGGATGGAGGTGGTCTAAGGGTACAATGGAAGGGGCAACAGCAGTGAATTAATATAATAGACTACTTAGTGGCCAAAGGAAGAATGAAGTTGTGAGGCATGCAACTAGGTGAATGAACTTTCAGGACTGTAAGTTGAATGAAATGTCAGAAACAGAAAGATAGATATTATCATGTCTCACTCTTATGGACTAACTATACTATAAAACCTCAGTGAACTGAAGTTAAGAGTATGGGTTATGAGGTTGGGGCCTATTATAAAGGGTCCTAGATTATAAGCTCTTACAGTAGTCACATATATTCAGAAGGTGTAACTTTTATTTCTAAATTCTGAGAAACTGAGCTGTTTGTTAATAACTTGGTCTTTCCCACAAACTTTGGGTATTTATGTGACACTTGAGACTCAGCGTGAGAGCTCTGAAGCTAAGAAAGTCAGTAGGACCCCATACAGGAACTCTGTAAAAAGGTGAAAAAGGGGTCAGACTTCACTCTGAGATATGAATGAAGCAGATATGGATAGGACTGGGATAGATCAGAATACAGGATAAAGGATGATGTGGTCTGTATTTTAAAACTTCAACTTCTGTGTGAGACAAAAGAGAGATGTTTATTTGGTGCAAAACTTATATTTTGGGTAGCATATTACCTTATCTAACTAGTATGGTTGGCTTAGTTGAACACCATAAATATATGGAATCTTAACAGGGCATGAGATCTTATTAGTTTATACTGATTAGTGTGATGCCCTGATATATACCAGAGTAACTTGGGCAGTAAATAAAAAAGTATTTGCAAAGTCCCTTTGGGTAACTGGAGAGAAAGGAAAAAAGCATATATAGAGAGAAGAGTATAATGAATATAATGAACTCCAATGTACCCATCGCCTAGGTTCAGTAATTGTCAATTTTGCCAATCTTATTTTTTCTATCCCCTGCATTACTTTTCTTTCTAGAATATTTTAAAGGTAATCCCAGACATCATATGATTTCAAAATCTTGAATTCTAAAACATAAACCAACTTATCCTTGCCAATTTGGGGGTAATTAATATTTAAATAGATCTGTTCTGGCATAATGGGAAATACATCATGAGTGATGTTGTATATACTCTTCATGGTTCATATAAATTCAGAAAACAATTTAAGAGAATTGTCCAACCTCATGAAATATAAAAACTGTCAGCCCTTAAGGGCATCTATTCTCATGAAGGTATAAAATTGCTATTTAATAAGGAATAAGGAATAAAATGATTCAAGTAAAGAATCCTCACGGGACTGGGGGAAATATGAATTTAGAGATAAACTATGCTATTCTCATAAAACCTGGTTGCCTAAAAATATAATTTAATTACCATAATACACATTGTTGTTAGTCTCTGCTCATATTCTTTTCAGTGTTTTCCTATAGACTTCCAACTTTCAGTATGCCCCTCTGTGACTGAGGGCCCAGAATCTGAAGAGGTTACTAGCTAGAACTGGAATAACATTTAAACTGGGAAAACACTCTCAGTTGGGATAATTCTGTCACATATTTTGCAGGGCTATTAAAAAGTTTCCCTATAAGATTAAACTCCTCTGATAGCTGGCTTTAACAAGGTACCTACCATTGGTTCCCTTTCCCTGTATCATTTCCCCACTTCCCTACTGGTGTCACCTGAACTTTCCAATTAAACTATTTGCACTTGTACCCTTGTCTCAGGATCTAGGAAAACCCAAACCAAGACAATTATTAACTACAATTCTTTTCTTGCCCTTTTATACTCAGTAATTAGATGAGCAAGAAAGGAAGAGAGGTCTTGGGGCCAAGATGGTGACTTAGTGAGGTATGGGATTTAGTCTGTCCTCCACAGCAGCTAGTAAACAGCCAGGAACAGTACAGAAAAACTGCTGGGGCCACGTCACTGACTGGACACACAGTGTGTACCAGTCTGGACAAGCTGGACCAGCTGCAAGCCCACCCAGAACCATGAGTTCCACAAGCTGTGGCAGCCGGCGGCCCTCCCCCACAGGCTGCTTCTAAGAAGGGGTAGGAAAGAGACTTCACTAGCAGCAGGGTCTGAGCTCAACCAAGTTCCAATTGTGGAATTAATTAACAAATTCTAACTACTAAAAATAGGTCCCCAATTCAGCTGAATCTCAAGTAAAAGTGGAGGTTGCTGGGTTTTGCCCTGGCACAGAGTGGACAGGGCTGATGGAAAAAAAAAAAAAAAAAAAGAGGCTTTTTGGATCAGATAGCACATAATACTTGAAAGCGTCTGGGACCTGAAGGAAAGGAGGGGGCACATAAGACCTGGAGATACACAGAGCAACGTAACAGCTTAAGCTCTTGATTGGCAAATCTAAGGAATGGAGCCTGCTCTGAAAAGGATTTTTCTTTTTCTCTTTTTTGACTGTGTTTCTATAGTTTGACTATTCTTTGTATGCAGCTGCAGGGCTTCTCAGGCTTCAAATACCCCAGGCATAGGCAGAATTAAGATGGCTTGAGTGTTTGTCTGGAGCCTGTGCCTTCCCCAGGAGAGGGGTAGGGCCCAGCTCAGGTGGATTCCCTCCCTCAAGGAATTCAGACCCACGGTGTGGAAAAGTAAAGCTATTAAAACCAGACTACAATCTCTCCTCTGTCTCCACCATGCTCCCAGCAGGGAGAGTCTGCTAAACTTAAAGGTTCCGCATTATCTTATGCTGGTGGGACCCACAGGCAGAAAAGCACCACGTACTGTGCAAATATGAAAAACACAAGAGTCCAGAGGCTTCATAGGAAAGCCCTTTCAACTGGATGGAACACACCCTCAGTGCAAACGGATGCAGGTGACTCTTGACTCCTGAGAGGAGGCCAGTTTGGTAAGGGGAAATCTGGCTGAGGTCTGTAATACCTAAGTAGACCCTCCTAAGGTGGAAAAAAAGGCACCATACAGGCAGGGCAAGAAACAAGAACTGAAAAATTCTGATCTGAAAAAAAAATTTAGGCTACTGGTCTAGAATAAGCTGAAATGAATGTCAAAGAACAGATAGACAACAAAGTCATCCAGCAAGAAAATCCTCAGTAAAAAAAAGTGAAAACAATCCCCAGAATAAACTAATTAAGGTAATTAAATGCCTAGACTCCAGCAAAAAATACTGAATCATACTAGAAAAATTGAAGACATGGCCCAGTCAAAGGAACAAACCAACAATTCAAATGAGATACAGGAGTTGAAACAATTAATTCAGGATGTACAAACAGACATGGAAAACCTCACAAAAATCAAATCAATGAATTGAGGGAGGATATAAAGGAGGCAAGGAATGAACAAAAAGAAAAAATAAAAAATCTGAAAAAACAAATCACAGAAATTACAGTAGAAGAGATAAAAAAATGGAAATCTACAATGTTAGATTTCAAGAGGCAGAAGATAGGATTAGTGAACTGGAAGATGGGTGTGCTGCTTTGAAATGATGTATGCACCCTAGAAAAGCCATGTTTTGATCCTAATCCCATTTTGTAAAGGCAGCCACTTCTTGTAATCCCTATTCAGCACTGTATGTTTGAAACTGTAATCAGATCATCTTTCTGGAGATGAGATTTAATCAAGAGTAGTTGTTGAACTGAATTAGCTGCAGGCACATCTTCATCCATTTGGGTGGGTCTTGACTAGTTTCTGAAGTCCTATAAAAGAGGAAACATTTTGGAGAATGAGAGAGATCTGAGAGAGAGCAGAGCAGAATGACATAGCCACAAGAGGCAGAGTCCACCAGTCAGCGACCTTTGGAGATGAAGAAGAAAATGCCCCACAGGCAGTTTCATGAAACAGGAAGCCAGGAGAGAAAGGTAGCCAATGATGCCGTGCTTGCCATGCACCCATCCAGCTGAGAGAAAAAGCCTGATCGTGTTCACCATGTGCCTTTCCAGATGAGAGATAAATGCTGAACTTCATCAGCCTCCTTGAATAAAGGTATCTTTCCTTGGATGCCTTAGATTGGACATTTCTATAGACTTGTTTTGACTGGGAAATTTTCACAGCCTTAGAACTGTAAACTAGCAACTTACTAAATATCCCTTTTTAAAATCCATTCTATTTCTGGTACATTGCATTCTGGCAGCTAGCAAACAAGAACAATGGGATATCTGAACGCTGAGAAGCAAAAGAAAATATAGGGAGAAAAATGGAAAAATATGAGCAGGGACTCAGGGAACGGAATGACAACATGAAGCACACGAATATACATGTTGTGGGTGTCCCAGAAGGAGAAGAGAAGGGAAAAGGAGGAGAAAAATTAATGGAGGAAATTATCACTGAAAATCCAACTCTTATGAAAGACTTAAAATTATAGATTCAAGAAGTGCAGTGTGCCCCAAAAAGAACAGATCCAAACAGACGTACTCTAAGACACTTACTAATCAGAAAGTCAGATGTCAAAGAGAAAGAGAGAATATGGAAAGCAACAAGAGAAAAACAATCCATCACATACAAGGGAAGTCCAATAAGACTATGCATAGATTTCTCAGCAGAAATCAGGAAGGCAAGAAGACAGTGGGATGATATATTTAAGTTACTGAAAGAGAAAAACTGCCAACCAAGAATTCCATATCTAGCAAAATTGTCCTTCAAAAATAAAGGGGAAATTAAAATTTTTTCAGACAGAAAAATCACTGAGAGAGCTTGTGACCAAAAGACCAGCTCTGCAAGAAATACTAAAGGGAGCACTAGAGACAGAAATGAAAAGACAGTAGAGAGAGGTGTAGAGAAGAGTATAGAAATGAAGACTATCAGTAAAGGTAAAAAGAAGAAAAATTTGATATGACATATAAAATCCAAAAGGCAAAGTAGTAGAAGAAAGTACTACCTGTACAGTAATAACACTAAATGTTAACGGATTAAATTCCCCAATCAAAAGACATAGATTGGCAGAATGGATTAAAAACAAGATCCATATAAAATCTGTATATAGGAAATGCATCTTAGACCCAAGGGTAAACATAGATTGAAAGTGAAAGGGTGGGAAAAGATATTTCATGCAAATAACATTCAGAAAAGAGCAGGATAGCTATACTAATATTCAATGAATTAGACTTCAAATGTAATACAGTTAAAAGACACAAAGAAGGACACAATGTATTAATAAAAGGAACAATTCAATAAGAAGATATAACAATCACAAATATTTATGTACTAATGCTCCTAAATACTTGAGACAAACACTAAAAATGCTGAAAAGAGAAATAGACACATCTACCATAACAGCTGGAGACTTCAATTCCCCACTCTCATCAATGGACAGAACATCAATACAGAGGATGAACAACAACAACAACAAAAAAAAAAAAAACAGAGAATTTAAATATTACAATAAATGCACTACAGTTAACAGACATTTAGAGAACATTACACCCCACAACAGCAGGATATACCATCTTTTCAAGTGCTCATGGATCATTCTCAAGGATAGACCATATACTGGGTCAGAAAGCTAATTTTAATAAATTTAAAAAAGATTGAAATCATACAAACACTTTCTCAGATCATAAAGGAATGAAGTTGGAAATCAATAATAGAGTGCCAGAAAATTCACAAATATGTGGAGGCTCAACAACACACTCTTAAACAACCAGTGGGTCAAGAAAGAAATTACAAGAGAAATCAGTAAATATCTCAAGGCAAATGAAAATGAAAACATAACACATCAAAATTTATGGGAGGTAGCAAAAGCAGTGCTAAGAGGGAAATTTATTGCCCTTAAATGCCTATATCAAAAAAAAAGAAAGAGAAAAAAATCGAGGAATTAACTGTCCACTTGGAGGAACTAAAGAAAGAGCAGCAAACAAACCTCGAAAAAAGCAAAAGGAAAGAAATAATGAAGATTAAAGCACAAATAAATGAAAGTGAGACTATGAAAACAATTGAGAAAATCAACAAAACCAGAAGCTGGTTCTATGAGGAAATCAGTAAGATTGATGGACCCTTAGTGAGACTGACAAAAAGGAGAGAGGGGATGCAAATAAAGAAAATCAGAAATGGAAGAGGAGACATAACCACTGACCCTGCAGAAATAAAGGAAGTAATGACAGGATACGATGAACAACTTTATGCTAATAAACTTGACAATGTAGACGAAATAGACAACTTCCTAGAAAGGCATGAACCAACAATGACTCGAGAAAAAATAGACGACCTCAACAAACCAATCACAAGTAAAGAAATTGAATCAGTCATTAAGAAGCTCCCCAAAAAGAAAAGTCCAGGACCAGATGGCTTCACGTGTGAAGTTTACCAAAGATTCAAGAAAGAATTAGTACCAATCCTGCTCAAGCTCTTCAAAAAAATTGAAGAGGAGGGAAAGTTACCTAACTCATTCTATGAAGCAACATAACCCTCATACAAAAGCCAGACAAAGATACTACAGAAAAAGAAAACTAAAGACCACTCTCTAATGAATATAGATGCAAAAATACTCAACAAAATTCTAGGAAATCGAATCCAGCAGCACATTAAAAGAATTATACACCATGACCAAGTAGGATTCATCCCATGTACGCAAGGATGGGTCAACATAAGAAAATCAATTAATGTAATACACCAGTTCAACAAATCAAAGCAGAAAAACCACATGATCATCTTGATTGATGCAGAAAAGGCATTTGACAAATTTCAACATCCTTTCCTCTTGAAAACACTTCAAAGGATAGGAATAGAAAGAAACTTCCTCAACATGATGAAGAGAATATATAAAAACCCACAGCTAACATGATCCTCAAAGGGAAAAATTGAAAACTTTGCCCCTAAGATCAGGAACAAGACAAAGATGTCCACTATCACCATTGTTGTTCAACATTGTGTTGGGAGTTCTAGCCAGAGCAATTAGACAAGAAAAAGGAAAACAAGGCATCAAAATTGGAAAGGAAGAAATAAAACTCTCACTGTTTGCAGATGATATGATAGTATATGTCAAAAACCCCCAAAATTCCACAGCAAAACTACTAGAGCTAATAAATGAGTACAGCAAAGTGGCAGGTTACAAGATCAACACTCAAAAATCTGTAGTGTTTCTATACAGTAGTAATGAGCAATCTGAGTGAGAAATCAAGAAAAAAATTCCATTTCCAATGGCAACCAAAAGAATACAATATTTAGGAATAAATTTAACTAAAGAGACAAAAGACCTATACAAAGAAAAGTACAAGAAATTGTTAAAAGAAATCACAGAAGACCAAAATAGATGGAAGGGCATATCGTGTTCATGGATTGGAAGACTAAAGATACTTAAGATGTCAATTCTCCCTAAATTGATTTACAGATTCAATGCAATACCAATTAAAATTTCAACAACTTACTTTTCAGAAACAGAAAAACCAATAACCAAATTTATCTGGAAGGGCAGGTTGCCCTGAAAGCTAAAGATATTCTGAGAAAGAAAAATGAAGTCAGAGGTCTCATGTTACCTGACTTTAAGGCATATTACAAAGCTACAGTGGTCAAAACAGCACGGTACTGGCATACAGACAGATATACTGACCAATGGAATCAAATAAAGTGTTCAGATATAGACCCTCTTATCTATGGACAATCTTTGATAAGGCAGACAAGCCAACTCACTGGGACAGAACATTCTCTTCAGTAAATGGTGCCTAGAGAACTGGATATTCATATGCAAAAGAATGAAAGAGGATCCATACCTCACACCCTATACAAAAATTAACTCAAAATGTATCAAAGACCTCAACATTAGATCTAAGACTATAAAACTTTTAGAAGAAAATGTAGGGAAATATCTTATAATAGGAGGTGGTTTTCTAGACTTTACACCCAAAGCATGAGCATTGAAGAAAGAAAGAAAGAAACTGGAACTCCTCAAAATTAAACACTTTTGACATCAAAGAACTTCATTAAGAAAGTAAAAAGACAGCCTATACAATGGGAGGCAATATTTGGAAACAATATATCAGATAAAGGTCTAGCATCCAGAATATATAAAGAGATTGTTCAACTCAACAACAAAAAGACAGACAAGCCAACTACAAAATGGACAAAAGACATGAACAGACACTTCTCTGGAAATACAAATAGCCAAAAGGCACATGAAAAGATGCTCAACTTCCCTGGCTATTAGAGAAATGCAAACCAAAACCACAATGAGATATTATTTCACACCCACCAGAATGGAAAGAGGCACACTTATCTACTGTTGGTGGGAATGTCAAAAGGTACAACCGCTGTGGAAGGCAGTTTGGCAGTTCCTCAGGAAGCTAAGTATAGAAATGTCATATGACCCAAACAATATCACTGCTAGGTATCTACTTAGAGGACATGAGGACAAGGACGCAAACGGACATTTGCACACCAATGTCTATAGCAACATTATTTACAATTTCCAAGAGATGGAAACAGCCAAAATGTCCATTGACAGACGAGTGGCTAAACAAGATGTTGTATATACATATGATGGAATGTTATGCAGCTATAAGACAGAATAAAGGTATGAAGTATATAACAAAATGGATGGACTTTAAGGACATTGTGCTGAGTAAGACTACCCAGAAACAACAGGACAAATACTGTATGGTCTCACTGATATGAACTGACATTAGTGAATGAAGTCGGAGAATTTTAGTTGGTAACAGAGATCATATGGAGATGGAAATAGGGTAGATATTGGGTAACTGGAGCTGAAGGGATACAAATTGTGCAACAAGACTGATTGTAAAAACTCAAGAAATGGATAGCACAATACTACCTAACTGTAATACAACAATGTTAGAACACTGAATGAAGCTGAATGTGAGAATGATAGAGGGAGAAGGCCTGGGGGAACAAATGAAACCAGAAGGAAAGTTATATGATAAAGACCGAGATGATATAATCTAGGAATGCCTAGAGTGTATAACGATAGTGACTAAATGTACAAATTTAAAAATGTTATTCCAGGAGGAAGAACAAAGGAACGTCAGCACTGCAGGGTGATGAAAATAGATGGTAATTAGTATTTTAAAACTTTAATTTATGTGTAAGACTAAAGCAAAAAAATGTTTATTTGGTACAAAGTTTATATTTTGACTAGTCCATTTCCTAATATAACTTATGTGGACAGCTTAACTGAACACCGTAAGTACATGGAACCTTGAGTAGGGCATGAGGTTTTGAAGGTTTGTCCAGAGCGATGCCCTGATAAATCCCAGGGTGATTTGAACAGTGAATTAAAAAGTATTTGCAAAGTCTCTTTGGGGGAATGGAAAGAAAGGTGGAAAATTCAACTTCCCCAAGTGGAGAATTCTTGATATTCTCACAAGCAGTGGGAATATCTCACAAAGCCATAGGCTGAGTCCTCAATCTTGGGATTTGTTCATAGAACCTTAACCCTGCAAAGGATAGGCTTTTTAGGCCTAAGAGTAACTCCCAGAGAACCTCTCTCTCAGCCAACATGACAAGCAAACTCACTGCCCTATCCCTCCCTATGTGGGACATGACTTACCCAGGGGTGTGGACCTTCCTGGCAATGTGAGAAAGAAATCCTAGAATGAGATGGGACTCAGCATCAAAGGGGGAAGAGCAAAATGAGATAAAATAAAGTGTCAGTGGCTGAGAGATTCCAAACAGAGCTGAGAGGTTATCCTGGAGGTTATTCTTGCGCATTACGTTTTTAAAGTGTAATGGAGAGGCTGGAGGGAACTACCTGAAAATGTAGAGCTGTGTTCCAGTAGCCATGTTTCTTGAAAAGGATTGTATAATGATATAGCTTTCGAAATGTAACTGTGTGACTGTGAAAACTTTGTGTCTGATGCTCCTTTTATCTACCTTATTGACAGATAAGCAAAACATATGGATTAAAAATAAATAAATAGGGGGAACAAATGTTAAAATAAATTTAGTAGATTGAAGTCCTAGTGATCAATGAGGGGTAAGGGGTATGGTATGTATGAATTTTTTTCTGTTTTCTTTTTATTTCTTTTTCTGAATTGATATGATGAATATACAACTATGTGATGATATTGTGAGTTATTGATTATGTATCAAGAATGGAATGATCATATGGTTTGTGTTTGTACGTTGGTATGTTTAATAAATAAATTTTTAAAATTTTAAAAAAAAAGAAAGGAAGAGAAAGACTCTGTGTTATAGTGCTTTACATACATCGCATTAAATCCATGTTACAATAATGTAAGACAAAATTTATAGACGTAAAGAGAGAAGCTCAGAAAGTTGTGTCTGTGGTCTTGCTACTGGGATTTTAATGCAGGAGGAATAAGGTCTTCAAATGCCACATTTACCAAACCAATCTCATCATTTCTTCAAAGTACTATATTATCGGAAATTATCTTGTACATCTGTTTATTTACTTGTTGTCTGTCTCCCCCACCTCCTTTAGAATGGAAGCTACATAAGAGCAAAGACTTTTGATGTCATTAGCAAATCCCCAGGTTAGGGGTATATTTAGGCACTCAAAGCATTTTGAATAAATGATTTATCCTTATAAGGAGACAAAATTTGGGGGGCTCTATTTTATAACTCCTTATCTTTTCCAGTTTTTTTTAACTCAATCCCACTTTGCTGAATTCTGAGAAACAACATGCTTCCTTGCTATTCCAATCACACACCTGTCTTTAGCCCTTGGTACTTACTGTTCCCTCTGCCTAGAATGCTCTTTCCAGAGACAATCCTCATGGCTTGTCCCCTTACTTTATTCAGATCTCTTCTGAAATAGCACCTTATTAGAACTTAATGCTTTGTTTTCCTTCATGGTAATTATGGAGAACTACAATCCAATAAGAAAATAGACATATTTATTTGGATATTTATCCCCACGAGACTAAAAGCACAATGAGAGAAGAATACTATCCATATTTCTTTCCTGTTATATTCTTAACACTTAGAATAGTTTCTAGCATATAGCAAGCACTCCACAAATTTTGTTGAGTGACTCGGTGGGTACAATCAGAATTGATAATGCCACAAAAATCAACAACCTTCGCAAAATTATTTTGGCTTTCTGAAACCTTCTTCAAAAGGAACCAATAATAAATATGAGACTAAGGAAACTGAAACTTGGACATGGGACAATCAGTGCTTAACTGTAACTGCAGGCCACCAAAAGGGGCTTACATTAAGAATTTAATGATTAAAGTAACATACAACACATGGATTAAAAAACATACTTTCTAGCTCTCACATGTAAGAAATTCAGGGGTTCTGACAGATCTCTATCATGAGTATCTCTTAAACTAAATGCAAAACTTCACATTTGATTAATCATCTTGTTAGTATTAGCTCAGTCTTTCAGCCACAACTGCTAATTGTCAACAGTTTATTGAAAATAGAATGATAAAATCCACTTTTTTAAATAGCATGCTCTTACAGATCTTATAGGGTACTGTCATTGTCTTCTCCCTCTTGGTGCTTGATTGATTACTCCTTTTCCTTATGTTCATTAATCTCGTCACCTTATCTTTTATACCACTTCATTTTAGCAGAAAGGTAATAATAAAACCCTCATCCATTATCCTTTTACTCATCTAGTCAAGCGGAAATGGTTAATAACATGCTACAAATTGAACTTCAATCACCTCATTTTCTCCTTTGTCGAATACACATTAAAATATATTCCAAAAGTGCAATTTGTTTTACAGGAGAATTTGTATTATATTTCTACAGACACTAAAATTAAGTGTTATTTCTCAGTTTGGTTATTAAATATATCCAAGTACTCTTTTATCTGTAATACTAAAACATTAACTCATTTTATTAGGGTATAATAATACAAGAGCCTTATCTCCTAGAACACAAAGACATCTAAACTCCTAATAGTATGTGTTATATGATTGGCCATTTATCTTTTTTTAAAAAAATGATAATTTATGAATTGGTACATTATTAAGGATGAAATTGCTCTCTATTTTTAAAAGTTAATTTGTTTACATGCAGCCTTATCTTTAAATGCAAGCCCTATTAGTGAAGAAGTCTATAACTGTCATATAAAACAGGAAGAGAAAAACAGACATATACATAACACTGAAAGACACAATGATTTAAGACTATAAAACTATAACCTTTTGAACAGAATAAATCCATATTTAATTAGACTATGTTTTTCAAAAGAAGAAAGAGGATATGATTTCTGAATTTACACAAAATTTTTATACATCAGAACAAATACCTGTTGAACTGAATTCAAATAACCTGACACTACTAGGGAAAAGATGGTATCCATGATTACTTATCAGAACTTTTCCAAAAATATTTACTTTTATCTAATCAAGCCTTTACATTTAATTTACAGTTTACATGAATTGCAGTGAACAGAGAGACAAACTAAATAATTACTACAAGAAAGCAAAAGGAGGCCAGACTTTCTATAGGACAAATGGCTAGACAATCAACAAGTCAGTGTCATAAATAAAGGATTATTCTAAAGTAAAAGAGACTTTAGGGACAAAACAATCAGATAGAATGAGTGGTCTAGATTAGATCTTGGTTTGAGTAAATAAACTATAAGGGATATTCTGGGGACAAGAGGATATATTTAAATATAGATTAGGTGTGAGATAATATTAAGGCATATCATTAATTTTGTTAAGTGATGTTATTTTGTTCTTTATGGGAAAATGTATTTTTTTAGAGAAACATACAAATGTATTTGGGGATAAGCTGTCAGGTGTCCTATTTACTTTAAAATCCTTCAGCATTTCAACCACAGTACTGACTGAAAGGAGGCACAAAGAGGGATTCCCGTGCTGGGATTTTGTGTTCTGTTCACTAGTTTGGTTGCTGGTTCAGAAGTCTTTCCATTCGATGAAAAGTCACTGACTTGTACAATTATGACATGCTCATCATCATTAAAAAATAATTCAGCGAATTAAAAAACATTGCATGGGCTCTGGGACAAACTGTCTGGGTTTAAATTTTGTCTCTCCCACGTACTAGCTCCTATTATAGCTAAGTTACTACCTTCTCGATCTCAGTGTTCTCATCTGTAAAATGTTAGCCTTAAAAATTCAGTATTTTTACCTAAGTGATATCAATATCTGAATCTTAAGGTCTCTTTTGTCTTTTATTTGCCATTTTTTTTTTGTTTAAAATAGAGTTCTAATCTACCTCTAAAAATTGGAAGCATTCAGAAATGAATCCAGAACAGGAGTTTTGGACTGAAATAAACTTATGTAGTCTTACCAAATTGAAAGAAAATTCACAACATTAACTTAGTTTTAAGCACATCCTAAGGGATGTGTTTGCTGTAAACAGGTGAAGTGGCAGTGATTCTATGGCCCAATTCTAGTTCAAAGTAACATACCAAATATTGTACATTAATTTGACCTAAGCAGCACTCAGCATGCTGAGTGATCTGGAGAGTAGAACTTGAGATACATAATGACTTAGAGTTCATAAAGGAAAAGTAAAGACGATATTGCTAAAAGGACTATTCAAGATTGTTTTGGCTATTATGTTGAAGTTCTAGGCAGCAATAAAGAAAAGGAGAAGAACAAAGGACAAAGAGCAAAAGGGATATCTGATCTGAGTCAACACTACCTATAAAAAACTTTCCCAGAACTCCAATTTAGAAACTTATATTTACATCTTATTGGCAAAAACTACATCTAATGGCTACTCCTAGCTTCAAGGGAAGGTAAGAAATTGTGTGTGTGTGTGTGTGTGTGTGTGTGTGTGTGTGCGTGTGTGTGCGCATGTTTGTGTTAAGGTGGAAATAGTGCCTTTCAAAATATAGGGTCTGTCAGTTTTCTTTAAAGATTTCTCTGAAACTATTTTCATGCAAACCATCTCTTACATAATAATTCTCATGATAATGCCAAATATAATCATTACTTCTCTCCAAATAACCTTTAAAGGGGTAAAAAAGTATCAGAAGAACAGGTGATTTTGCAAAATGTGCTAATTTCAGAAGTTTAATATTTATTTATGGTTTCTAGGGCCATTCTTTAAAATTAAGTAAAAACAAGATATATTAATTGATCTCTTTATATTTTAGAATGGTATTTTATACTTTGTAGTTCTTTTTAACCAATTTTAAACTTTTGAAATCTATCTCAAATAAACAGGTATACTGCCTCACAAAGGTGCCTCTAGAACCTTCCTCCCCCTCATCATCCAACACCCCAGAGGCAGTATAATTAACAGGTAAGAGTTTAACTTATGGAATCAGACTGCCTGGATTCAAAACCTGGTTATATCGTAACCTTGGGCAAATTACTCAACTTCTCTTGAGCTTAGTTTCTTCAACTGTAAAACAGGAATACTAGTTTTAACTATGAGAACGAAATATAAACGTATATAAAGTTCTTAGTAGATGTTTCATAACTGTTATTTCTTGTTCATGTTATTATCACTTTTTCTTCATTGGATATATATTCATTAAGCACTTATTAATAGGAGACATTGTGCTAAACATTAGAAATAGAAATATGGTATTACCAAGACAAACATGAACCCTGCCTTCACACTGATCACAGGCATTAAACACTATGTTTACCAACTTTTTATTACTACTTTGAATTTGTTTTCTGCAGCTAGAGAGAGAGAAACACACTAAATATAAAGCACTGAAAAGATTTATAAGGGAATGACGATTCTAGCCAGTCACTGCTTCCTAAGACACCTAGCTAAGAGTGTTCTTGAAAGACAAATCCAGAGTCAAACAAAACTAATTATTTAAAGGCACACAATTTTTTCAGAATGCTTATTTCCTAATGTTTCTGAATTTGAAAACAGCACAGGCATAACCACATAAAGAAATTTTAAGCATTTCATAGTTAAAGTTAAGAAAACTCAAGATATGCTGGTGATAGTAGAGCACTAGTCCAAAATAATTTTTTATTCAGTCTTACCACTAAAATGCAAAATGCAAAAATGCAAATAAATTGCAAAAATGCAAATAAATTGCCATTAGTGTTATAAAAAACATAAGTGGAAATATTCATTTGCCCCTCCCTGCCACCCACCTTACCTGACCCATCCCCCCAAAAATGGGAACAAATATTTGATATCTAAAGAGGCTTTGCTAATTATGTAAATGTCTATCTTTTCTAGATGTAATTCATTCAAACTTCCTCTCTTTTCCCCAATTAATGACCCTGCCAAATGTTTGGACTTGAAAAGCCCACAGCTTTATACACAATTAACAGTCAAATTCTAACACAAATTATATGTCATTCTTATCTCTGAATACACATTGAACTCTTGTATCTTGTTGCCAGCAGGCAGCTTACACTAGGGAATATATCCTGAATTTGTTTAATGTCTAGGAATAACATTTCACACCTAGAAAGGAGATACTGTCCACTGTCAGCTATGTGAACTGAAACTGCCCCACTCTTGCCTTTCATTATTTTTTTTTCCAAATAGGTAGTTATTCACTTATACATTTATTTATTTAAAGCAAATATTTCCTTGGAGCTAAAAAAAGCAATAATAACCCTTGTTTTTCTTCAAAAAAAAATGTCAAGATGACTATAGATACTTTTGTGTATGGTGGACATATTTTCTGACCTAGAAATTGGGGAAATATAATTTGACACATCACCTGACTATATGAAAAATACTCTGATTTGAGTCTATCCTAGAAAATGAGGTCACTACATTGTTGACTCTTTCCATAGAAAGGGTTTGTAACAGTAGCAAACTAGAAATAATTAAGTTCTTATTTAACAGGTATACAAGGCAATCATCACTTCAAAATTGTTAGACATGTCTCAATCTTCTAAGTCACTTACCTAATAAAAGGGCAACAAAAAGGTTCAAATATATATTAATATTTACGTATGTCATGTTCCAAGGATAATATAAAGACATCCTGTAGAGTGAAGAGTCCTCTTAAAATACAAACATTATCCCTGAATTAATCTTTTAAATAAACAAGGCTGACTGTGTTAGTTACCTCCTTAAAATTCTTCAGTGATCACTCACTGTGCTTAGAATAGTCTCAATTCCTCTAATTGACACCTGTCTACCTGTCCAATTTTATCTCCTGCAACCTTTTCCCTATACCGTATGCTCCAAGCATACTACCATTCTTTTTGTTCTACCATCTCACCAAGCTCTCTCTCAAATTGTCATCTTTCTCTAAGCTTGGAATATACTTACCCCATTTATAGAGTAGATTCCTGCTCAACCTTCACAGACTTCAAATATTTCCTCAGTGAAGCTTTTCATGAACTCCCTTCCCTCATGCTAGAAAACATATATATTAGGTGCTGGGCTATTCATTTTCATAGCAATCCATACTGCCTCTACGTAGCATTTATTACAATGTATTAGAATTGCTTGTTTGATCTTCCTCTGCTGTAATATAAGCTTTGTAGATTTATCATTAAGAACCATGTTTGTCTTGCTCACAGTCAGAATATCAAAGTCTATATATATGAGCCTAACCATCAACAATCATTTGATTTCTTAAATTGGGCTTATACATATGAAGTTAAAGAAGAGCTCATATATGTTTTAATATGCATTTTAAATGTTAGACTTTCTTCTCATCATTGTAATTCCCTTCAAGTGAGTGTAAAATATTCTGATCAAAAAGAAAAAAAAAATGCAGAGAAAACAGTGACATCCTTTGATTCAGTTTGGAGCAACAGGTAAAAAGTACTGAATTTGGAGTCAGAAACTTAATTATAAATTTGCTATTATAAGTTTGAATTCAAACTGCATCACTTGCTATCTATGTGATATTGTGGAAGCCATTTAATTTCATAAAGCCTCAATTTCATCATTTATAAAACAAGGAACAGTATGCTTGTCTTACAATTTCCAAAAGTTGTGAGGTATTAGTGAAATTAAGCTTCCAAAAACCCTTAAAAAGTGTGAAACACCTTATAATAAAAGAAATTAATATATCTGTTTTTAAGCTATAATTAAGGGAATCTTACTAAATGGAATGTTTCCTTAAACATGTCAGAAAATCTTGGGGTTATATGCAAACTGAAATAAACTATTATAAAATAATTACAAAAGTTTACAGTCAAGTGAAGTTAACAAACAAATAATGAATTAAGTTCCAATATTCTATGATCTCCTTACTATACTCACAAAGCATCAATTTCTGAAATTTCTTATCCTTTGCAATATCCATGCTGATATTGATTACATTTTTATAAATTATTTTAATTTTACTTACTGCAGTTTAAAATCTTACACATGAATGCTATTATCA
Organism: Tamandua tetradactyla; assembly: GCF_023851605.1. NCBI lineage: Eukaryota > Metazoa > Chordata > Mammalia > Pilosa > Myrmecophagidae > Tamandua > Tamandua tetradactyla. The sequence goes on along the minus strand of NC_135348.1, from coordinate 17,212,859 downwards.
CCCTGAGACCATAATCATAATCTCTTTTTAAATAAAAAACTGAATAATTTGCTATTGTTTAAAGAATGTCTAAATCACTCTACAGTAGATATAGAATGAACAAGAACAGTTTGCTACATAATCGCTAAAAAATTTTATACTTTTTAAATAGGTATATTTGTTTACAATGGCTAAAATATTAAATATTCTATTTAAAATTCAAATTTTGGGTTAAGGAATCATTTTAAAGAAAATAAAAATTTAGATTGGAAACTTGTCTTAAGGCCTCACTAAGTAGCTATTTTAAAATGTGATTAAACAATATAAAGTTTTTAAACATACTTTGGGATGGTAATTCATGACTCAATTACCTATTGGAGTAAAAATAATTCTGACCCTTGATTTTTTTAATGTTATAGCATTTAAATATTCAAAAAATTAGTGATAATCCTTCTGAGGGGATAATATTAAAAAGGAAAAAGATATAATTTTCTTTTTTCCTATTTGGACTACATGATTCTAAATTTATATGTATGTTTCCCCAGAAACTCTGAGGGTATGTAACAAATTTCCACAGTTAAAGCTTGGACAAACAAGTCTCCTCTATCCCCACTTTTCATATACAAAAATTATTTCTAGGTTTTGTAAAAGTAATGCTATTGCAATATTATGACTTTGTACTAATGTTCTAAAATCATACTATTCAACTAAAGGTTTCTTGAGCAATATTAACATGGCCACGCTGCACATGTTACTTTTAGCTTCTTTATGTACAACAAACTGCATTCAATTGGTGAACAAATACAATGTTTAGTATCATATTTAAAACCACCATTCAAACCTTTTCTTAATGCTATTATCAGTTTTTCTTCTGCAACAATTTTGTGTATAAAAATAAAAGAACTGGATTTTTATTAGTGCTGCCCCTTCTTTGTTTTGCTCCACTCTGCAAAGCCCTTTTGGGACACTAAGCCTGCATTTACCATAATACGGATTAAACTTTCTTTGTCCCATTGCACAGGGTTTGTTAGCAGGTTAGTCTTTTTACATTTTTCACAGGCTGCCTGCAGCTTAGCCCTTAGGCTTCACTCAAAATACTTCTGTGGATTTACAAAAATGCCAGAGTGTTCTTAGGGTTAATTGGAAGATAAGTGCAGCCTTTATCACAGAGACTCATTAAACATTTAGCCTCACCACAATCCACTATTCTTGGAAGAGAAGAGTTCTAGAGACGCGTTAGGAATAATAATATAGTAAATTATTATTTTTTTAAATATTGACTACTATTTAAAATATTGTTTTATAAACTTGGAAAGATTTCATTTAACTCCAAGGTGATTCAATAAAACAAAGCAATGGTTCCTAATCAACTTTGCATGTTGGTTTCAATACTTTGTTCATCATAGATAAAAATTACCAGTCTCCTAAAGCTAGTAACTAAAAGGTAAAATCTTCCAAGTCTATGTTGCAAGATTTGAAGTAAATTTTAGAACTGATGTATAATGACAGGTAATATTTATTTTTAAACAAAGAAAAATTAATTCTGGGATTTTAATTTCGTACAAGCAAATCACCGTATACAAATGTCAAGTCTAATTAGAGCCAAAAGGAAAAAAAACACAATAAAATACTTGTAAAATATAAAAACCTTAAATTACTTAATTTATGACACACACAAATACTCACACATACACATTTAGATACATTTACAATGATATCTGAAGTATTCTCATTGCTATTAGGTTTTTTTAATATAATTATGCAAGCATATTGTTATTCGGATTAACTTTTCCATCCCCTTACCTCCTCCAACATTATCACTTCCACACAAAAAGAAAAAAAGAAAGAAAGAAAATGCAACAAAACACACAGACACTTGAAGTAAAGGATTATATATATTTGCCCAAGATGCAGATAACAAAAGCAAAAGTGAAGAAAATTGAAGAGACAGCCGAACTTCAGCAACAAAATGGTTAAAGAAGCTGAAGTATTGTTCCCCTTATTCTAAAAGTTCACTATATTGTGAACAGCGCAAACATCACACAAGTTAAGATTACTGACCATTATCTCCTTAATTTTCTCCGCTTTCCCTCACATTCCCTCTTGCTATCTGGGTACCATTTCTCTAAGGCTTTATTTCTGTTAAGAAGTAAACTTTCCCTAATCCATCTATTATGGAACCTTTAATTGGATTGAGAGCAGGGTGGTGTATAAAATAGCCCCTATTCACTCAAAAGGATTGTAGTTTTAGGGACTTAAAGGAGAAAGGTATTGTGAAAGAAAATCCTCAGGGAATCAAGGATTAAAATGTGGGTCTCCTAAACTCATCAACTCCAGGACACAAATGAATTGCTTCCTTAAACAGGTAACTTTCCAAAGAAATGGCATGGCAAAACTGAAATTAAAACTTTAAAGAGAACAATGCACTTATATTAATAATATTTGGCTTTATGAACAACTTATATTTGCTTTTCCTGCTGCTCACAAGTACAGCATCAGAAAACAAGTAGAATGCCGTAAACACATTTATTTCTATTCTCCCCATCTACACATATCTTATAATTTTCCTATAATTATATAAAGAGAAAAGAACAAAATTTACTTAATTTCTGCATATGTTCTGTCTAAGCTGCCTTGAAGCACCAATAAACCAAAAGGTTTTATTTCCCAAACAAAAACACATTTGTTTTTTCTTCTAACAAAAGGTCAGATACATAACAATCAGCAGTCACTCTTCTTCCCTTAACCAGCTATCTTCCTTCTTTCTTTCAATATCTCTGGTTGGGCTGTAGTACTTCTGCCCTCTGGTCCCTCCACAGTGTATGTCCTACTATCTGGGGTGTCTTCAACAGTGAGATGGGGCTACAGCCCTTGCTCATTTTCCTCGTGGATCAAAATGTTTAACTACCAAACACGGTACCTACCAACTTTAAATTATTTACAATTAATCTTCTTTATTCACCTATCTTACCAAAACTCCACATACTCTTTTTTTTTTTTTTTAACATGGGCAGGCATCGGGAATCGAACCTGGGTCCTCTGGCATGGCAGGTAAGCATTTTTGCCTGCTGAGCCACCGTGGCCCGCCCTCCACATACTCTTTATCAAAACAATGGTGATTGCTGAAGAGAAACATTAGATCCAGACTCCAATTTACTGTGCCACTGACTCTGTGTTAGACTAGACTTTATTAAAAATAAAAATAAATCAATATTACAATTTTACAATATTACAATAAATCAATAGTACATTTGAAAGTTCTTTTCTTTAAAAAGAAAATCAGCTAATTTCAAGAAAACTCTCCCAAAGTATCCCTTATGTTTTGGAACACATATCATAACTTACTAATCACTGTTAACATTTATTGAACACTTACAAGTATCTGTCATTGTGTTAACTGCTTTTACATGAGTTATCTCATTTATTCTCTCAACACTCCTATAAGATACATCTTTTATCTACTTTTTACAAATGAGGAAACTAAGTTCAATTACATTTTGCATCATAACACAGTCCCCTAGAAAATAAACTCTGGTAATGTTTTTTCACAGAAAGCTGGTCAATTTTCCAAAAGTCAACCTGCCATTACTTGAATAATTGTCAAAATTAGCCATGTACCAATCATAAATATTTAAAGAACATTTTTCTTGAATATATTAAATGTGACTAAATTCTTCTGAAGAATATTTCATTAGTAATATCTATTTGTCTGTTCTAGATCACTACTGTTGAAGCTTAAGAAAAGCTAGGACAGAAAGATTCTCTACTCTGCTGGAAAAGAGAGTCAGCACATATTCCAGGCAGATATTCTGATTTGATTCCCGAAACCATTAAGAATGAGAGGACAGGCGTAAGTGCTAAGAGACAGGGTGATAGAAAGAAGGTAAGAAAACTGGAAGCTCTGGCCATCTAAACCCCACTTAGGCTCTGTTGACCCATTCAATACTTGGTGTATAAACTTTAAGAATAAACGAGCTAGTTTGGGGCAACTATAGTTGACCAGAGAATTCATTTCCAACAGGTTTAGATAAATTCCTAGTACAATGGCAGGCATATTAGCAGGGGCTTAATAACTAAATGATTAATGAATACATTAAAATTTTACATAAGACAAAATTTAAATACCATATTTTCAGAAATAATTCTTAGTTACCTAAAAGTATTTTGTATAAATGATATTAAAAATAGTATGAGTATTAATATTCCATTTAAAGTTTGCTAAATTGTTCCATTTCTAATGTCCCAAGACAACTTTATTCTGAAGGTCTGATGACTTTTAATAATTAAAAAAAAAAAAAAGCAACTCTGGGAAAAGAATTAAAAATGGTTTCAGAAAAATTAGAAACTATAGCAAAGTTCTATTTCTCTGCTGCCATATTATTATTAGATAAATTAGTATGTAACTACCTCAGTAGTTAGTACGTAAATATCCTAGTAAAGTAAGTGAATTTAATCACACTTCATGTGTATAGGCTTCTTTATCAGTTATGTAAGTTTTTACACGGGGGGTTAATTACAAATAATTGGCAAAATACTATGATGAATGAGAAATAATCTGACTTTTGGGTGCTCAGTCATAATAATTTACTGTTTCTAGTGCATCAAATAAAATACCAAGCCCTTATGCCTACTGATAATTATGCCTCACAGTCACCCCCAGTAAGCTCTTTTGTTGCTCAGATATGGCCTCTTTCTCTAAGCCAACTTGGCAGGTGAACACACTGCCCTCCCCAATACATATGACTCCCAGGGGTGTAAATCTCCCTGGGAGCCTGGGATCTGACTCACGGGGATGAGCCACCATCATGGGAATGAGTATGCTTTCTTGATCAAAAGGGGGAAGAGAGAAATGAGACAAAATAAAGTGTCAGTGGCTGAGAGATTTCAAACAGAGTCGGAAGGTTATCCTGGAGATTATTCTTATGCATTATTATAGCTATCCCTTTTTAGTTTGTGGTGTATTAGAGCGGCTAGAGGGAAGTACTGGAAACTGTTGAGCTGTGTTCCAGTAGCCTTGATTCGTGAAGAAGACCATATAACTATAGAGCTTTTACAATTGACTGTGTGATTGTGAAAATCTTGTGTCTGGTGCTCCTTTTATCCAGGGTATGGACAGATGAGTGGGAAAAAAAAGTAAGGATAAAGAATAAATGAATCATAAGGGGAGACAAAGGTAAAAATTGGGTAGATTGAAATACTGTGAGTAAATGAGATGTATATGCTCTTTTATTTTCATTTCTTTTTCTGGAATGATGCAAATGTTCTAAAAATGATCATTGTGAAGAATACACAAATATGTAATGATATTCAGAGCCAATGATTGCATAATATGGCTGGACTGTATGTGTATGTATATTTCTCAATAAAAATATTTTTTAAGGGACGTCCGGAGAAGATGGCGGCTTAGTAAGACGCGCGGGTCTTAGTTCCTCCTCCAGAACAGCAACTAAAGAAACAGAAACAATACAAAACAGCTCCCAGAGCCACAACACAGACCAAAAAGACAGCGTACCCCATTCTGGAACGGCTGAATGGGCAGGGAGAATCCGCTGCGGTGAGATACCCGAGGGGCGCGTGTTTTCCCGGCCGGGGCGGCTGGCGACTGGGGTCCCCTCCACGCACGTGGCTCCCTGGTCTGACTGGGAACGTTGGATAGCGGGGACCTCCCACCACGCTTGGCATCTCGGGCCAGCTGGGCAATTTGGACCGGCACTCCCCCAAGCCGCGGCGGCCGGCAACCCCCCCTACACACGCGGTTTCCCGGGCCGACTGCGAGATTCGGATTGGCAAGTTAAAGGAGCCACAGCACCTTTTACTGGTGGGACCCACAGACAGACAAGTGCCACGAGGGCCACCTACTGGGCAGGAAAAGAAAAACAGAGCCCAGAGATTTCACAGAAAAACCTTTCAACCAGCCGGGTCCCACACCCAGGGAAATCTGATCAAATGCCCAGACACCAGCAGAAAATAATGGATGACGCTCAGAAAATTGAAGATATGGCCCAGTCAAAGGAACAAACCAATAGTTCAAATGAGATACAGGAGCTGAGACAACTAATGCTGAATATACGAACAGAAATGGAAAAACTCTTCAAAAACCAAATCAATAAATTGAGGGAGGACATGAAGAAGACATGGGCTGAACAAAAAGAAGAAATAGAAAATCTGAAAAAACAAACCACAGAACTTATGGGAGTGAAGGACAAAGAAGAAAAAATGGAAAAAACAATGGATACCTACAATGGTAGATCTAAAGAGACAGAAGCTACAATTAGTGAACTGGAGGATGGAACATCTGAATTCCAAAAAGAAACAGACACTATAGGGAAAAGAATGGGAAAACTTGAGCAGGGGATCAGGGAACTGAATGACAATATGAAGCGCACAAATATACGTGTTGTGGGTGTCCAAGAAGGAGAAGAGAAGGGAAAAGGAGGAGAAAAACTAATGGAAGAAATTATCACTGAAAATTTCCCAACTCTTATGAAAGACCTAAATTTACAGGTCCAAGAAGTGCAGTGCACCCCAAAGAGAATAGACCCAAATAGGCGTTCTCCAAGACACTTACTAGTTAGAATGTCAGAGGTCAAAGAGAAAGAGAGGATCTTGAAAGCAGCAAGAGAAAAACAATCTGTCACATACAAGGGAAACCCAATAAGACTATGTGTAGATTTCTCAGCAGAAACCATGGAAGCTAGAAGACAGTGGGATGATATATTTAAATTCCTAAAAGAGAAAAACTGCCATCTAAGACTTCTATATCCAGCAAAATTGTCCTTCAAAAATGAAGGAGAAATTAAAACATTTATAGACAAAAAGTCACTGAGAGAATTTGTGACCAAGAGACCAGCTCTGCAAGAAATACTAAAGGGAGCACTAGAGTCAGATACGAAAAGACAGAAGAGAGAGGTATGGAGTAAAGTGTAGAAAGAAGGAAAGTCAGATATGATATATATAATACAAAAGCCAAAATGGTAGAGGAAAATATTATCCAAACAGTAATAACACTAAAAGTTAATGGACTGAATTTCCCAATCAAAAGACATAGACTGGCAGAATGGATTATGACCCAGCAATACCACTGCTAGGTATCTCCTCAAAGGACTTAAGGGCAAAGACACAGACGGACATTTGCACACCAGTGTTTATAGCAGCATTATCTACAATTGCAAAGAGATGGAAACAGCCAAAATTTCCATCAACAGACGAGTGGCTAAACAAACTGTGGCGTATACCTACGATGGAATATTATGCAGCTTTAAGACCGAATAAACTTATGAAGCATGTAATAACATGGATGGACCTAGAGAACATTATGCTGAGTGAGTCTAGCCAAAAACTAAAGGACAAATACTGTATGGTCCCACTGATGTGAACCGACATTCGACAATCAACTTGAAATATGTCATTGGTAACAGAGTCCAGCAGGAGTTAGAAACAGGGTAAGATAATGGGTAATTGGAGCTGAAGGGATACAGACTGTGCAACAGGACTAGATACAAAAACTCAAAAATGGACAGCACAATAATACCTAAGTGTAATGTAACTATGTTGGACCACTGAATGAAGCTGAACCTGAAATATAGTTTTCTGTTTGTTTGTTTGTATCTTTTGTTTTGTTTTTTCTTTTTCCTTTATATATATATATATATATATATATATATATATATATATATATATATATATATATATATATTATTAGTATTATTATTTTAATTCTCTTCTCTATATTAACATTCTATATCTTTTTCTGCTGTTTTGCTAGCTCTTTTCCTAAATCAATGCAAATGTACTAAGAAATGATGATCATACATCTATGTGATGATACTAAGAATTACTGAGTGCATGTGTAGAATGGAATGTTTTCTAAATGCTGTGTTAATTTCTTTTCTTTTGTTTGATTAATAAAAAAAAATTTAAAAAAAAATATTTTTTAAAAATCAAGCCTTATTTGCTGCTGAGCAAGAAGCACTTAAACTTACCCTGCATTGACTTCTTTAAGAGACTATATCATTACCTTGGCGTCTTATTATGGGATAATCCAGACTTTGGATAATATCAGGGCTTCTTTCCTATCATAAAATATTTAACACAAAACAAGCCAACAAAATAAACATGCAAATAAATGAAATAAATATAGAAAGCATGGGTACAATTAAATATATTCTTTCAGAGTAACCTTTAAAAGACTGATAAAACTTTGGGGACAAAAGAATGATTCAAACATAAGAATTTTATAATTTATACTTTATAACATCATTTTAAACCATGAAAAATCAGTTTAAAGCACCATATAAAAATTTGTATTTACTACATATTTTTTCTTTTTATATCATGCTACCCCTTACAAGATAGAATACAAAGGTACAGTTTGTGCTACAATCCAAACAAATAAGAAGTCAGAAAGTTAGTACCTTCATAACCATCTCCTCACTAATACTTGTAATTCCTTCAAGTCCATATATACAAGTACAGTTGTCCAAAACAGTAGAAAGGTAACTTAAAAGAAGAAACTTTATTTTTAATGTCTTAAACAAGGAAGTTTATATGAATATGAAATTTGCAAAATACATCACAAGTTCATTATTATTTGCCTTGTTGGTGCTTGTATTCTCAGAATTATTTGTTGAATGAATGACAGAATGCATATGATAGGAAAGCCAGGAACTTAGCTCCATACCCCATTGGTATCCTCAGAGATGGAGATATTATGGGTATAAAGGGGTATGAAGGAAAGCATGTGTTTTTTAAATAAATGTAATGGGTAGAACTAAAGCTCTACCACTATGCGTTTGGCAGAGCAAAGGGTAAGGGATGAGAAAGAGGAAGATAAAGATGGGTGGTTTGATCCAATTAAATGAAGGTCCTTGAAGTCTTTTTTTTTTTTTTTTTTTTAACAGCCATGTTACTTGGTATCTCCAGTACCATGTTAGGACAAGAAAGTAAAACCCATGAAGTAAGATGAGAGAGACAAGAGTTACTAAAACCAGTACAGAAATCAGAAACTAGAATTTAGTAGTCCAGTGAAGGATTTAACTACAAGAGTATCTCGTAGAAAATGAGAGTTCCTTATTATCTGCAACAACAAAAATAAATAAATTATAAGTATCTAACTGAAACAGCAGAGATGAATTTCTTAAAAATGTTGAGCAAAAGAATGGGTAAAGGAAATTAACAATAAACAATCAATTATAACTAGTTAAAAAGTAAGAAAATATGCTATTTCTTTTATTTGACAAACTTGATCAGTATATTTTAGTAAATCTAATAAAAATTAAAAGAACTTACATAAGTACACTCCTGACCAGAGTGTCTATAATATTAGTTTTACCATAAAATCTTAAATTCTTCAATAAAAAATTCTACTACCATGGAAGTTTTTCAGAAATGTAAACATTTGTAAAATATATTAGAACCCTTTTTAATAATGTTGTTTGCTACTTCAAAAACTAAATTCATTAGGGTAAGCAAAATAAGCCTTATTTAATTGATTGTCAGCTTTCAAGGAAAAAATTTACACTTTCATTCACTCAAAAAAAGATTTTCTGAATGCTGACTATGTACCAAACACTTTCCTAGACTGGGGACATAAAAATCAACAAGAAGAATAAAAACATGGGAGGAGATATTCTAATAAAAGTTAGAAAAAACAATTCTAAATATTCTACTTAAAACTATATTTTGTAATAGTACAATTATAAAAATGTTCTTTCACAAATTCAAGCAAATGTACCATACGAATGTAAGGTGTTAAGAATAGAGAAGTGTGTGGGAACTCTGTATTTTAGGAGTGAAATTTCTGTAAACTTAGAACTCCTTTAATAAAAAACAAACAAAAAAGTAAACCTATACTTTGAATGTTACACATTATTCATAGAAATCAAGACCAGAAAAAGGTTAAAATCTATGCAGTTATTGTTTCAATAGGGGAAAAAAACCTGAAAATCAGAGTGACTACCATCATCAACTCCAGATTCTGTGATGAATTCATTAGTGGTTTTACTTTATAAGGAAACAGTATCTCTCACACACACATACACACCCATATACCATGATGCCACTATTCAGTACCCAAATTGCAGATTTTGGTATTTACTTAAAACTTTCTTCACCTTAATACTAATATTCTAGACAACCCATAACAATTCAAATCTATAGCCAGGTTTTGGTCAGAAAACAGAATTTTAGTTAATCTATATTCATAAACTAATACCTAGCCAGCTTAAGTATGAAGAATTACAATTGTTTCTTAAAATACAAACAGGATCTAAAAATATTCTAGCAAAAATGAAATTTGTTTGGGACCTCAAATATAAATGTGGAGAAGCAAAATAAATGTGTAGTATCTAATAAGACATTTAAAATGACATGTTTTGAGAGGAAGGTGAGAATGTTATCATGTGATGCAAGGAACTTCAGGATCTCCGGCAGCCAGCACCAGAAAGTTGTATACTTGAGAAAGAAAAATCCCTTGTTGAAGTGTTGATTTTGGACTTCTACTAGCCCCAAAACCATGAAGATATGAACTTCATTAAAGAAAGTGAATCAGCCAAGGTCTCATGGCCAGTAAGTGGCAGTGGACGCACTACTCTAGAGTTAACAGTCATTAATCCTAAACAATCATTCATGTGGAATTATATTTAGATGCCTTCAAAACTCCAGCAAAGGAGGCATAAAAAGTTGGGACACAGTCACCCTCTGAATCCTAAATGCCATTATCTATGGTGTATTGTGTTGGATTCATAGTCCGATCACTACACTAGAAAGGAAGGGAAAGTTACACCCTAATCAATATGGCATAGTGAGAAGCTTTAGGCTTCCATCCCTCAAGAGCTTTGAACAACCACCAAGAACTCGCAGAAGCATCTTTATAAAAACTCCAGAAAATAGTTATAGAATTGCAGTAACAGGATAAGCAATGAATCAAGAAAAAAGACAATTAAAAGCTGTAGGCTCTCTTGGAATGCTGACTGATCTGTCCCTCACCTCTAACTGGCTCAGCATAGAGCCAGCCACATTTCAAGCACAAAACACCAGTCCTAGTTCCAGAAGGAGCACAGTATTTCTCATACTGGAAGCATGTATATCTGGCCCAATCTATCTACCCAAGGCAACTCACTATTCCAGAACACGTCTGAACGTAGAAAGTGGCTCACAGAGCTCTCCTACAGAATGCTTTGGAAGAGCAATCAAGGGGATTCCTGGGGAAAGGGAGTGTGGACTATAGGACACATAGGGCACTATTGAAATGGAGAAGAAACTGCTGCCTAGAGAAAACAGTATATTTGAATCTGTGTAAAGAGTTCCTAGAACCATACTTACATGCCCAAGACACAAATCAACTGCACAAAGATCAGGGAGCTTCCATGCAATAGCCGAGTGGTATTCTCTAAAACCATTGTATAGATAACCCCCAAAAAAGCACATAAACACAAGACAACCTGCAAAGACTGGTCAAAGTGACTTCTTTGCTGTTGTTTGCAGCTTTCATTATTTTCCTTTTTGTTAGCTCCTGGCATTGAAGGAAAGCTCTTTCATAATACTAGCTGGTTATAAGCCTAAGGAATAGATGCCATAGCATTAACACATTAAAATATCAACATGTCCAGGTTTCAACAAACGATTACAAAACACACGTAATAACAGGAGACAATGGCCCGGGAAAGAAGAAGACTAAAACATCAGAAACCACAGACAAGAGGAATAGACCTGGAACATACTAGACAAAGACTTTTTAAAAATGGTCCTAAAGGGGGATAATAAGAATAACAAATAAGGTATTAGTGGCTGAAAGAGTTCAAATAGAGTCAAGAGGATACTCAGGAGGTCACTCTTACGCAAGTGACAGACATTGCTACCCATCATAACTTGTCAAATCCCAACCAAAATCATTCTTGCCAACCCTAAAAGAACACCTAGGGCATTATATAAGATTCTACAAGGATTCTAATATATGTATTAGGGTAACTTCCCAGAAACCTACAACCCCTAGATGGTTCCCTGTACCAGATAAGTCCTGGAAGCTAGAGGGGCCAGCCTCTCCAGAGCATCAACTAGTTCCATCTCCCTACCCCATATTATTGCCAGGCTATTCCAAAATGAAAAAGTTAGAACAGCCATAGCCCAAATCTCCCTAAATAGTGGGGTAGAAAGATCAAAGGTGATGGTAGAGTTATACAGAGAAGGTAGGGTTTAACAAATGAGTATGATTGCTGAATCATTATATTGTTATTTCTTTTAGTCTCCACTATCTCAGAGCAGCTAGAAGTAAAAACCTAAAATTATGGAATTGTAACCCATACCAAACTCTGAAATCTGTTCTACAACTAATTGTTGAGCTGTGCTTTGTGTGTGTGTATATGTTATTTTTCACAGAAAAGAAAAAAAAAAGTCATTTGTGATAATAAAAGTAATATGTATCCCTTCTAGCCTCCAGTGTTCTGGAGTAGCTAGAAGGAGAAATCTGAGATGATGGTATGGTAGCCCATGACAAACTCGGGGATCTGTCCTGTAACTACTTATTGAAGAGTGCTTTGAAAACTATTACTTTTTTATTTCCTTGCTTTGTGTATATATCATATGACAGAAAAATTTTTGAAAAATAGTCCTAAATATGCCCAAAGAGCTAAAGGAAAATATGAACAATGAACTAAAGGAAATCGGGAAAATGATGATGGACACAAAGAGAATATCAATAGACAGAAGGAAATTATGAAAAGGAAATAAACAGAGCTGAAGACCATAGTAATAGAAATTTAAAATTCCCTAGAGGGGTTCAAAAGCTGATTGGAGCAGAAAAAAAAAGAATAAGTGCATATGACAATGAGACAACTGAAGTCATCTAGTCTGAGAAGCAGAAAGAAAAATGAATAAAAGTAAACACAGCCTGAAGAACCTATGAAATAGCACCAATATACCATTATAAGCATGTGGGAATCCCAGAAGGAAACAAAAGGGGCAGGGGGAATATTCGAAAGATAATGGCTTAAAAAAAAATACAATGGTGGAAAAATTTCCAATTTTAATAAAAGACATGAAGATACACATCCAAGACACTCAATGAAATCCAAACAGGATAAACCCAAACAAAGTACACTACACAATGTCATAATGAAACTGTTAAAGAGAATTCTGAAAGATACAAGAGAGAGGTAACCAATAAACTGCAAGCTAGCCTCAATAAGATTAAGTACCAATTGCCTCATTGGAAAGCATGGAGGCCAGAAAGCAATAGGAAGACATATAAAATGTTGAAAGAAAATAATTACTAAACAGGGGGAAACTGAACAGTGAAGGTATATACGGTTTACATGTGTTCAGTTGTGGAATCTGGGGGTGGGGGTGGGGGGAAGAAAGGGAATCTCTCCTGTAATGACTGTGGTGGTAGAGGTGGTAGAGATACAAAAGGTGAAATAAATATTCTAGGGAATGAGATTACCTCAAAGGAGTTCACTTGAAAAACTAAGAAAGTTCTCAAAAGATGGTGGACCAGAATAGGCTGAGTTCACCCCTGCTCCATGGAACAAGAGAAGGGACAGAGAAAAAAGATTGGGACTGCAGTTCCAGGGTGCAAGGGACCAGAGAAGGTCACATTATACAGGGAGGCTCCAGACAAAAAAGTTGAGAAGTTGAGATGGAGAGAACAGGGCGAGTAGGCTAGGGAGTAGCCCCACCAGGGGCAAATGGTAGCACACAGGGAAGCATGGGTCCAAAGGAGCAGACTGTACCTCCACTTCAACCAAACCCACAGTGAGCTTGGGAAAACTTCCCACATAGTTCCATAGCTAAGAACTCCGGTGGGGAAACCAGAACAACACCCAAAAGGGCACTAAAAATAGCCACCCAGCAGGCACTACGAATAACCACCCCACCTGGTGTACTGATAAGTTACCTCTCTCAGCACTAGGACCAGCTGCCAGGCATTTTGGGGTAGGCTCTGGGCAAGGGCAGCTGAAATACCTGGCTCCACAACCCAAAGTCATCCAAAGTGAGAACCTGGAGGCCACCTGACTCATTGGGCCTATAAGTGGAGTCTGCGCTGAGGAGCACACTGCCCACCCCACAGCCCCAGGGTTGGTGGCTATCAGTGTGCCCTGAGATTAATGGCTCTGGATGGGATTTCATCAGGTCTCCATCTTGCATACATGGTGGTGGCAGTTGGGAAGACGCAGTCCTGAGAAGAAAAGGTGGCTCAAGCCCGCCATCTACTGGGAAGCCTCAGGTAGAACTTCAGCCCCTCCATGAGATCTGGGCCTTAGTTTGGCAGGGAATTACTGACAAACCAGTGCAAAAGGGGACCTTCAATCCAAACCTAAGCAAATACAAAACCTTTGATGAGTGAAGGAAAGCAACTTGCAAAACAACCTTATCAAGACAATCAAATGCCCTGAACACAACAGAAAATCACAAAGCACATGAAGATTCAGGCAGATGTGGCTCAGCCAAATGACCAAACTAAAAAGACATGGAATTAGGAACAACCAAACAAGAATGTTCAAAAGAACATAAAGGATATTAAGAAGACACTGGAAGAGCATAAACAAAGAATTTGAAAGAATAAACAGAAAAACAGCAGATCTCACTGAGATGAAATATACTGAAATCCAAATTAAAAATATAATAGAGACACATAACAGTAGATTGGAAGTGGCAGAAGAGAGAATAGGTGAGCTAGAAGACAGGACAATTGAATGCAAGTGTACAAAAGAACAAACAGCAAGAAAGATGGAAAAACCGGAAAGGATTTCAGTGAAATGATTGACAATGTGAAGAGCACAAGTATAAGAACTAATGGTGTCCCAAAAGAGAATAGTAAAGGGATAGGAAGGTTAGTTGAAGAGACAATGGGGGGAAACTTCCCAACTATTATAAAAGACATAAAAACTCAAATCAAATGAGCCCAATGAACCCCAAATAGAATTAATCCAAATAAGCCTACTCCAAGACACATACTATTCAGACTGTCAAATGTTGAAGAGAAGCAAAAAGGCTTAAAAGCAGCAAGAAAAAAGTGATTTACTACATAAAAGGGAAACCACATAAGACAGAGGCTAGACTACTAAACAGGCACCATGGAGGTGAAAAGATAGTAAGGAGTATGATACATTTAAAATGATCATGAATGAGAAAGAATTCCAGCCAGTAATTCTTTATGCAACCAAGAGATCCTTAAAAATTGATCAAGAGAGGGCAGGCCATGGTGGCTCAGCAGGTAGAGTTCTCGCCTGCCATGCCAGAGACCCGCGTTTGATTCCTGGTGCCTGCCCATGCAAAAAAAAAAAAAAATTGATCAAGAGATTAAAATCTTCTTGGACAAAAAGTGGCTAAAAGAATTTGTCAACAAGAGGCCTGCCCTAAAAGAAATAATGAAAGGAGCTCTGTCAGCTAAAAAAAAGAGATAGGAGAGGGAAGTTTGGTGGAGGGAACAGAACTGAAGAGTATCAGTAAGGATAACTTAAAAGATAAAAATAGAAGGAAAAGAATATACAGATCTGATAAATAAAAACTAAAGAAAAAGATGGAAGACTCAAGAACTGCTCTTACAATAGTAACTTTACATAACAGACCAAATTCACGAATTTAAAGATATCAATAGGCAGAATGGATTTAAAAACATGATCTATATGCTGCTTAAAAGTGACTCATCTTAGACCCAAGGATATAAATAGATTGAAAGTAAAAGGATGGAAAAAGATTTTCTATGCAAGCTGTAATCAAAATAAAGCAGGAGTAGCTATACCAATATTAGATAAAATAGACTTTAAATGTAAAAGACTTAAATATAAAAATTAAGACAAGGAAGAAAACTACATAGTAATAAAAGGGACAATTCACCAAAAAGAAATAATGATCATAAATGTTTATGTCCCACACAAGGAGCTCCAAAGTACATGAGGCATATATGGCAAAAGCAAAGGAAGCAATAGACGTTTCAACAATAACAGTAGGAGACTTCAATACCCCACTCTCCTCTACAGATAGAACAGACAGACAGAGAATACACAAGGAAATAGAGGACTTAAATGATTTTATAAAGGATTTAGACCTAATAGTAATATATAGACTGCTATACACTAAAACACTAGGACATACATTCTTCTCTAGTGCTCATGGATGTTCTCCAGAAGCAATCACATGGTAAGACACAAAACAATCCTGATAAATTTAGTAAGACTGAAATTATTCAAAGCAGTTTCTCTGACCACAACAGAATAAAACCGGAAATTAATAACCTCAAAGAACCAAAACTTTAACACATGGAGATTAAACAATACATTATTAAACAATCAGTGAGTCAAAGAAGAAATTGTTAAAGAAATTGATAGATATCTGGAGATGAATAAAAATGACAAAGCAACATATCAGAAATTATTGAATGTGGCAAAGGCAGTGCTGACAGGGAAATTTATTGCCCTAAATGCCTATATTAAAAAAGAAGAAAGACCAAAAATCCAGGACTTAACTGCTTACCTGGAAGAAGTAGAAAAAGAGCAGCAATTTAACCCCCAAAAAAACAGAAGAAGAGAAATAAAGAGTAAAGCAGAAATAAATGAACTGGAGAAGAAAAAAAAAAAAAAACAATAGAAAGAATCAACAAAACCAAAAGCTGGTTCTTTGAGAAAATCAATAAAATCAATGGTCCCCTTGCTAGGCTGACAATGAAAGAAAGAGAGTATACAAATAAAAAAATTAAAATTGAGAGGGGGGGTTGTTACCAAGGTTCCTAAAGAAATTTTTTTAAAAAATCATAAGAGGATGCTATGAACAACTATACACCAATAAACTAGACAACCTAGACGAAATAGATGAATTCCTAGAAACCAATTTCTAGAACAATCTACGATGCCTCAAGAAGAAACAGAAGTTATCAACATATTAATTACAAGTAAAGAGATTCAGTCATCAAAAATCTCCCTTCAAAGAAAAGCCCAGGGTAAAACAGCTTTACAGGAGAATTTTATTAAACATTCCAAAAAGAACTAACAACAATCCTGCTTAAACTGTTCCAGAAAAACTGAGGGTAAAGAAACATTACCTAACACATTTCACAAAGCTAACATCACTCTCATACCAAAACTGGATAAAGACATTACAGGAAAGGAATACTATAGGTCAATCTCACTAATGAACATAGATGCAAAAATTCTCAACAAAGTACTACCGAATCGAATCCAATGACACAGTAAAAGAATTATACATCACAAACAAGGGGGTTTATACCAGGAATGGAAGGAATCGAATCCAATGACACAGTAAAAGAATTATACATCACAAACAAGGGGGTTTATACCAGGAATGGAAGGGTGGTTCAACACAAGAAAATCAATCAATGCAATACAGCATATTAATATATCAAAAGGGAAAAATTACATGATTATATTGATTTATGCTGAAAAAGCATTCAACTAAATTCAGCAACCATTTGGTTAGGCCAAATCCCACACCTATAACTTCCAGGAGGCCCCTTGCAAAACCAAACCTGCCTCTGTTCATGCAGCAGTCCCATGATTGTTCTTGCATCCACCCTCTGGCAGCTGCATTCCTGAGCTAACTCCCCTTATCAAACCTCTGCCCTCTGGAATTATAGTCCCCACAACTACAATCTTGCAATAGCTCCCCTCTTTCAGGATCCTCCCTCCAGCAGCTACAGCCCCAGCAGATACAAGCTTGTGACAACTCCCTGCTTAGCCTGGCAACTTCTTGCTTTCAAGCCAAACAATGAAAATCCACCTGCCTTTCCCTATCCCCATCCTATTTAAGCTGTACCCCTTCCCCTGCTCAAGGATATTGCCATCTTAAGCGTTAGCCCGTTGGCACACACTCTCACAATAACACTCCTTTAATCAAGTTTTGGTCTCCTCTCTTCCTTCCTGATCAAGAAACTTATCACTTTTCAATAAAAATACTTCAAAAGGTGGGAATTGAAGGAAACATCCTCAATATGATAAAGGGCATATATGGAAAGTCCATAGCCAGCATCATACTTACTGGTGAGAGACTGAAAGCACTCTCCCTAAGATAGAGAACAAGACAAGGATGACCACTGTCACCATTGTTACTCATTCAACATTGTACTAGAAGTTCTAACTAGAGCAATCAGGTAGGAAAAAGGAAAAAAAGGAATCTAAATAGGAAAGGAAGAAGTCAAATTTTCATCATTTGCAGATGGCATGATCCTATACTTGGAAAAGCTATATATTTTCCAAGTATATGATAATTTCCTATATAGTTAAGCTATATTTATTAGCTTAATTACTTCAGGTAATAAACAAATTCAGTAAAGGGGCAGGATATAAGATTAATATACAAAAATCAGTAATGTTTCTATACAGAAGTAATGACCTGAGGAATTAAGGAAATTAAGGAAAGGAATCCATTCAAAATAGCAACTAAAATAATGAAGTTTCTAGGAATACACTTAACCAGGGATATTAAAGACCCATACACAGAAAACTATAAAACATTGGTAAAAAAAAAATCAAAGATCTAAATCAGTGGGGAAAAAAAGTCCATGCTCATGGAAAGGAGACTGAATATTGTTAAGACGTCAATTCAATGTAAATTAATCTACAGATTCAAGGCAATACCAATAAACAACCTATTCTGATGACTTGGAAAAGCTAGTTATCAAATTTATTTGGAAGAGAAAGAAACTTCAAGTAGCTAAAAATATCCTACAAAAAAAAGAGCAAAGTGGGACGACTAATATTTCCTGACTTTAAAGCTCATTATAAAGTCATAGTGGTCAAAGCAGCATGGTACTAGCACAAAGACAGAAATACTGACCAATGGAATCAAATCCAAAGTGCAGAGACAGATCAACAAATCTGTGTTTAACTGATCTTCAACAAGGCCCTCCAATCCACTGACCTGGGGCAAAAGAGTCTTTTCAATAAATGGTCATGAAAGAACTGGATATCAACAGTCAAAAGAATGAAAGATGACCCTTACCTTATAACCTATAGAAAAATTAATTCAAAATAGATCAAAGACCTAAACATAAGAGATAGTACATAAAACTCCTAGAAGAAAATATAGGGAAACATCTTCAGTTCTTAGTAATAAGAAGTAGCTTCTTAAACTTAACACCTGAAGCACAAGTAATGAAAGAAAAGAATAGATAAATGGGAACTTCTCAAAATCAAAACCTCTGTGCCTCAAAGGACTTTGTCAAAAAGGTGAAAAGGCAGCCAACTCTATGGCAGAAAATATTTTGAAGCCACATATCAGACAAAGCTTTGACATTTTAAGTACATAAAGAAACTATACAACTTAACAACAAAAGAACAAATAAACCAATTATAAAACGGGCAAAGGATATGAAAAGACATTTTTCAGAAGAGCAAATACAAATGACTAAAAAGCACAGGAAGAGATACTTTCTTTAGCTATAAGGGAAACAAAAATCAAGACTACAATGAGATATCACCTCACACCTATAAGAATGGTTGCTATTAAACAAACAGAAAACTACAAATGTTGGAGAGAATGTGGAGGAATTGGAACACTTATTCATTGCTGGTGGAAATATATAATAGTACAGCTGCTATGGAAGAGTTTGGTGGTTCCTCAGAAAACCAAGTATGGATCTGATAATACCAATAACCAGAAGAGCCGAAAGCAGGGACATGAACAGACATTTGCCACATCAATGTTAAGCAGTGGCACTATTTACAACTGTCAAAAGATGGAAACAGGGTGTGCCACAGTGGCTCAGAGCTCTCACCTGCCATGTCGGAGACCCGGGTTCAATTCCCGGTTCCTGCCCATGCAAAAAAAAAAAAAAAAGATGAAATAATCCAGGTGGCCATCAAGAGATGACTGGCATAAACAAAATGTGATTTATACATATGATGGAATTCTATGCAGCAGTAAGACAAAATGAGGTTCTGAAGCATTTGATAACATGCATGAACTTTGAGGCCATATGGTAACTGAAATAAGCCAGACACAAAAGAATAGATACTGTATTATTCCACTATTATGACTCTGGTAAAGGTAAACTCAGAGGCTTACAATATAGAATATAGGAGACTTAGAGGTACACAGAAGCTAGAGAAGCTAGAGGGGGGGAGTGGTTACCAAATGAGGCTAAATTTAAATGTAAGTAAATGGATAGAGGTAAAAATAGTTCATTAGTGGAGTTAAAAGTAACACGGCTATATTGAAGATGAATAGGATTGAAAGGGGTTGTATAGAGTCAAATATCCCACCAATTAACTCTACATGAAGTAGTTCTTACATGAACTACTTCAAAGGTTTAATTATGCACAAAGAATAAATAATAGAGGGAGTGTGCTGGCTTGAAAGTGTTTTGAACCCCCAGAAAAGCCATGTCCTTTACTCCTGATTCAATACTGCAGGTGGAAACCCTTTTGATTAGAGTATCTCCATGGAGAAGTAATGTCCCTAGTTGTGGATTTCACCTTTTGATGAAATTAACTCCATGAAGATGTGGCATGCCCAATTGTGGGTATTGCGGAGGGCCAGGAACAATAAATCAGGCCCAAGCAGGGAAAGTCCCCAAGAGTTAAACAATAGCCAATGTTAGGGAACTGGGGGAACGGGATGTGTTTTGGCAAGAGCTAACGGCATTTTTCTGCTTCTATGATTATGCTTGCTGACTAGCAACTGCAAACCACAACATAATTTTAACCTTTATAAGCTCACCTTGAAAACCTCTGGGGACTGCTCTCTGAATCTTCCTTCTTGGAAGTTTCTGAGGCAGTCGCTGGCTGGCTAATAAAGACTCCAAATTGGCTTGCAGTTTTAAATTATGTGGTCTCTCTTTCAGTGCACCCCACAGCAGGTATGGCCTTTTGGGTAGATGGAGAGGTGACCCAGCCCATTCAGGGTGGGTCTTGATTAGTTTACTGGAGCATTTTAATGTGGAAACATTTTGGAGAAACCTTAGAGCCAATGCAGGTGCCTGGAGAACAGCTGCTTCACAGCTGACATAAATGGATGTTTGGAGATGGTTGGAGTGCCAAAAGAGAGAACAGATGCCTGGATATGGGCAGAACCCAGCATATGTTGCAAGGAGCCTTCCCATGAGCTACTAAGCAAGCCAGAATCCAGAGTTGTATACCGAGGAACTAAGCAAAGGCCCACAGACACTTAGAGAGAAAACTACTGGCATCAGAAGCTGGGAGCAATGGAACTGAGAACAAGGACAAGGAGACACCAGTCACTTGCCTTTCCAGCTGACAGAGGCGTCCCAGATGGCATCAGCCTTTCTTGAGTGACAGTAACCTCTTGTTCACACCTTAATTTGGACATTTTTCACAGCCTTAGAACTGTAAACTTGTAACTATTAAATTCATTTTTTAAACGCCATTCCATTTCTGGCATATTACATTCCAGCATCTTAACAAACTAATACAGGGGGTATAGAGGGAAAACTAATATTGCACACTATAGCCTATAGTTAACAGGAAGACATAAATAGTACCACAACAATACCTGGGGTAAATAATTGGAGTGGAGGGACAAGTGATAAGAGGAGGTTTATATTTAATATTTGGTGAAGCCATGTATTTTAGTTTGCTAGCTGCCAGAATGCAATATACCAGAAACGAAACAGCTTTTAAAAAGGGGAACTTAATAAGTTGGTAGTTTACAGTTCTAAGATGGAGAAAATGTCCCAATTAAAGCAAGTCTATAGAAATGTCCAATCAAAGGTATCCAGGGAAAGATACCTTGGTTCAAGAAGGCCGATGAAGTTCTGGGTTTCTCTCTCATCCAAGCAGGCACATGGTGAACACAGTCACGGTTTTTCTCTCAGCTGGAAGGGCACATGGCAAGCAAGATATCATCTGCTAGCTTTCTCTCCTGGCTTCCTGTTTCATGAAGCTCCCTGGGAGGTGTTTTCCTTCCTCATCTCCAAAGGTCGCTGGTTTGTGGGCTCTCGTGGCTATTTCATTCTTCTCTGGATGTCTCTGAATTGCTTTCATTCTCCAAAATGTTTCCTCTTTTATAGGATTCCAGAAACTTATCAAGACCTACCCAAATGGGTGGAGACATGTTGTCACCTAATCCAGCTTAATAACCACTCTTGATTAAATCACATCCCCAGGGAGATGATCTGATTACAATATCAAACATACAGTATTGAATAGGGATTAGTCTGCCTTTAGGAAATGGGATTTAGATTAAAACATGGCTTTTCTAGGGGACATACATCCTTTCAAACCAGCACACCATGTTTATTGGTTCTTTGTCTCTTTGGACCAATGAAAGTCGTCTAAAATTTAGAGTGCTGATAATGACACAACTAAGTGAGGACACTGTAAGATACGGATTATTTATTTTGGACATTATTCATGATGCCCAATAGATAGAAAGGGCTGTGGGGTACAGTGACTGAGAAGCAGAATGGTGAACTGTGGTGTTTACACATGATAGAATATTGCGCAGCTATAAAGGGGAACAAAATTGTGAGGCATGCAGCAAAGTGAATGAATCCTGGGGATGCTGTACTGTGTGAAATAAGCCAGAAAGAAAAGAACAAATATGGTATGGTCTGGGGTACCTATGTGATACCTGAGACTTGGACCTCGAGTTCTGCTGCTCTGAAAGTCAGCATTGCCACATACAACAACTGTTAAAGTAACCAGGAAAAAAAAAAGAGGCCAAGTCTTCAATTAGAGATAAAAACGAAGCTGATCTAGCTGGGACCAAGGTAAACCAAAATACAAGGTAAAGGATAATAGTGTATGTATTCTAGAGCTTCACCTACTGTATAAAGTCAAAGACAGAGAGGTTTATTGTATCTAGATCTTAAACTTCTGTAACAAACAACCTAAATCAACCTACCTGAAAAGCTCATTTAAATAATCCAAACACGTGGAGCCCAGAATGGGAAGGAAACCTTATAATTCTGTACAAGGATACATCTCAGACTATGGTAGGATCAAAAGAGAAGGAGGAGTTATAACAGAGAAGTTGGGATTTAACAAATCAGTCTGACTACTGAATCATTATTTCAAGATTTCTGTTTAGTGTCCAGTGTCGTGAAGGAGCCAGAAGGAAGAACCTGAAATTGTGGAACTGCAACCCATACCAAACTTTTAAATCTGTTCTATAACAAATCACGTTATACTTTGTTTTTGTACTTGTTACAATGTACTGTGAAATATATTGCTTTTTTGTACATATGTTATATTTCACAATAAAGAAATGTTAAAATGCAAAAAAAAAAAAAAAAATACCAACCAGGAATTCTATATCTGACAAAACTGTCTTTCAAAAATGAGGAAGAGATTAAGAAATTCCCAAATAAACATAAGCTGAGGGACTTCACACCAGCTCTATGAGAAATGCTAAAGGCAGTTCTTCAGGTTGAAAGGAAAGGACAATGGACAATTAACTGAATCCACATGAAGAAATAAAGATCTCAGGTAAAGATAATGGCAAGGGTGAGCATAAATACAAATACTATTGTATTTTTTTGTTTAGTAACTCCACTTTTTATTCCTACAGAAATAAAAGGCAAATGCATAAAATATAATGATAAATCAGTGGTTTTGGACCACAATGTATAAAAGGAAAAGTGAACCTACTCAATGGGAGAAATATTAGAAACCACACATTATCTCCTAAGGGTTTGATATCCAGAATATATAAAGAAACACTACCACTCAACAATAAAAACAAAATCAACCCAATTAAAAAAAAAATGGACAAAACACTTGAATGGGCATTTTTCCAAAGAGGAAATACAAATGGCTAGAAAACACATGAAAAGATGCTGAAAATTACTACCTATTAGGGAAATGAAAATGAAAATCACAATGAGCTACCACTGCACAGCTATGAGAATGGTGGCTATTTAAAAAAATAGAGAACAACAAGTGCTGGAGAGGATGTGGAGAAAGGAACACTCATTTAGTGCTGGTGGGAATGTAAAATGGTAGAGCTGCTGTGGAAGTCTGTTTGGCAGTTCTTTGGGAAGGTAAAGTATAGAACTGGCATATGATCCAGCAATCCCACTAGTAGGAAGATACTCAGAAGAACTGAAAGCAGGAAACTGAACAGACCTTTTGACACTGATGTTCATGGCAGCATTATTCAGAACCATCAAAAAATGGAAGCAATTCAAGTGTCCATCAACCAATAACTTAACAAAATGTGGTATAAACATATAATGGAATATTACTCAGCTGTAGGAAGGAATGAAGTCCTGAAGCACATGACAATATAGATGAACCCTGAATACATTATGCTGAGTGAAATTAGACACAAAAGACAAATTTATCGTATTCCAATGTATAATCTCACTGACATGATCAAATTATAAGCAAACTCTTAAGAGTTAGAATCTAGAATATAAGTTATCAGAGGACGAAAAGGATAGAAAATGGGAAGCTGACTTTTAATTTGTGTGGAATTTTTAATTAGGTTGACTGTGAATGTAATTAATAATACTGAATTATGCACACGAATATAGTTGAAAGGGAAGGTTTGGGGTAGTGTATTTTACTAGTAAGAAATCTAGAAACGTGGAACTGTATAACAGTGAACCTGTCATGGACAATGGACTGCAGTTAATAGTACAAATACAAGAATATCTCTCATGAATGATAACAAATGCACCACACAATTACGAGGTGTGTTAATCAGGGTTCTCAGAGAAACAGAACCAACAGGAGAAATCTGTAAATATAAGATTTGCAAAGGTGTCTGATAAAACCTAGGGAACAGAAGACTCCAAAATCTATAGGGCAGGCTGTGAAGCTGGCAGCTACAATGAAGGGTCTAGATGAACTCCACAGGAGAGGCTCACTGGATGAAGAACCAGTGAAAGAGTCTCTCTTCTTCCTTAAAACCCTTCAACTGATCGGAGGCACAGTTTAGTTGATTGCAGAAGTCATCAGCCACAGATGCAATCAACTAACCTGTGACTTAAGACACCAGCCTTCCAGTTTATCAACCAGCCACGAAATATCCTTGGAGCAAAGGTCAGGCCAGTGCTTGCCTGACCAGACAACTGGTCATAATCATTTGGCCAAGATGACACTAACCATCACAACAAGATGTTACTCATAGGATGGTATATGGGAAAAGACAACTAATGTAAACTATGGATTCTCATTAACAGTAATATTTCAATATTCTTTCATCAATTGTAACAAAGGTTCCATATAAATGCAAACTATCAACAACAGAGGGGTACATGGGAACATTGATCTTTTGCATATTTTTTCACAAATCTACACTGTCTCTAATAATAAAAATAAAAAAGCAAACATTAGACAGAAAAAGGCAAGATGGTAGCACAGTGAGGTATGGAATTAAGTTTATTCTTCCAGAGATGCTAGTAAATAGTAGCCAGGAACTGTATGGAACAACTGTTGGGGGGACATCACTGACCAGACACACATTGTACACCAGTCTAGAACAGGTGGAATGGCTGAGATCTCCCAGAGAACTGTAAGTTCTCCAAGCCAAGGAAGTGGACTCACCTCCCTATGGGTTCAGCAGGCTGGATCCATGAGTGGAAAGAAAAGAGACTTTATGAGTAGCAAGGAATCAGCTCAACCAAGCTCCAATTGTGAAGTTAATTTACAAATCCCAACTGCTGAAAACAGGCCCTGACCACAGATAAGGCTGGAATAAACACAAAAGGAACCATGAGTTTGAGCCCTGGAAGAGAGAGGGCATGACTGACAGAAAATAAAAAAAACAAAAAAAAAAAGAGAGGCTTTTTGAGTTGGACAGCACAAAACACTGGAAAAGGGCTGGATCCCAAGAAAAGGGGGCGCACACACAGCTTATGGACACAGAAAAGCACAAACCAACTCCAGCTGTTGATTGTCAAACTTGGAGCTGGGGTCAAGCTCTGAAAAGGCTTTTTTTTTTTTTTTAACTTCTTAACAGCTCATTAGTTCATTAAACAGAATGTCAGCACTCTTAGGCTCTAGGACAGCCCCAGGCAAGGGTGGAATTATGGATGTCTGAGAGACAAAGTAACTAGGAAGGTGAATGGAGTTAATTCCCTATAAGTGTGTAACTTCCCCAAGAAAAGGGCTGTGGCTCCCAGTTCAAATAGAGGACCTTCTTCAAGGAATTCAGGCCCCAGAGGCTCAAAAACAGAAGCAACACAGGCCCACCTGCTACCTCTAGCTCAACCACATAACTGGCAAGGAGAGGATACTAAAATTAAAGGCACCAAATCACTTTACGCTGGTGGGAAGCTGCGGGCAGACAAGTGCCACATGCTGGGTGGAAAGAAAAAACAAAGAGTCTACAGGCTTCATAGGAAAATGTGACAACCTGCTGGGTCTCACCCTCAGGAAAACTGGATACATCTCTCTCCTCCTTGGGCTTATCTGGCCTGGGAAAACGTGACTGGTATCAATCATATCTCAAAAAAAGTTTCCATATTTACAGGGCAAGAAACAGAAAAACAAGAGCTGAAAAATTCTGATCAGTTAAACAGGAATCAGTTAAACCTCTATGCTAGAGGTTTAGAATAAGTTGAAATGAATGCCAAAGAACAGCTATAGAACAAAGTGATCTGACAAGAAAACCCTAGGTAAAAGAGTGAAAAGACCTCCAGAATAAACTAATTAAGGAAATCAAATGCCTAGATGCCAGAAAAAATTAACAAGTCATAGTAGGAAAATCAAAAATATGGCCCAGTAAAGGAACAAACCAATACTTCAATGAGATTCAGGGGCTGAAATGATTAACTCATGATGTTTGAACAGACATGCAATATCTCATCAAAAATCAAATTAATGAGCTAAGGGAAAATATGGCAAAAGAGATGAAGGATATAAACAAGATACCGGCAAACATTTGAAAAAACAAATCACAGAACTTATGGGAATGAAAGGCACAACAGAAGAGATGAAAAAACAATGGAGACCTACAACAACAGATTTATAGAGGCATAAGAAGGGATGAGTGAACTAGAGGACAGGACATCTGAAATCCAACACAAAAAAGAAAAGAAAAAATAGGGAAAAGAATGAAAAACTATAAGCAGGGTCTCAGAGAATTGAATGACAACATGAAGTGCACGAATATACATGCTGTGGGTGTCCTACAAAGAGAACAAAAGGGAAAAAGAGCAAAAAGACTAATGGAGGAAATAATCACTGAAAATTTCCCATCTCTTAAGAAAGACATAAAATTACAGATCCAAAAAGTACAGCATATCACAAACAGATCCAAATAGACTACTCCATGACACTTATTAATCAGATTGTCAAATGTCAAAGACAAATAGAGAATTTTGAAAGCAGCAAGAGAAAAGCAATCCACCACACACAAGGGAAGCTTGATAAGACTGTGTGGATTTCTAAACAGAAACCATGGTGGTGAGAACACAGTGGTATAACATATTTAAGATTCTGAAAGAGAAAAACTTGCCAATCAGGAATTCTATACCCAGCAAAACTGTCTTTCAAAACCGAGGGGGAAGGCGGAGGTGGGGCAAGATGGTGGCTTAGTGAGGTATGGAACTTAGTATTTAGAGTTTGTCCTCCAGAGGAGCTAGTAAATAGACAGAAACAGTATAGAACAACTGCTGGGCTATATCAGTGACTGGACACACAGTATACACCAGTGTGGACAAGTTGAACTGGCTGAGACCCCACACAAAACTGTAAGTCCCCCAAGCCATGGAGGCTGGCACCCCTCCCCCATGAGAGTGGCAGGCTGGCTCCACGAAGGGAAAGGGAACAGACGTTACCAGCAGCAAGGGCTTAGCTCAACAAAACTCCAATTGCAGAATTAATTAACAAATTGTAACTACTGAAAATAGGTGGCCAACACAGATAAACCTGGAATAAGTGCTAAAGGTACTAAGAGTTTTTACCCCAGCAGAGAGGGAGCAGGGCTGACTGGGGAAAAAAAAAAAACAGAATTTTTTAGCTGGACAGCACAAAATACTTGAAAATGGCTGGACTCTGAGAACTGGTCAGGGGAGGGGCACAAAAAGCCTGGAGATACATAAAGCCACATACCCACTTAAAATTTTGATTGACAAACCCAAGGAGCTAGGGTCCTGCTCTGAAAAGAATCTTTTTTTTTTTTTTTTTTTTTTTTTTTTTTGCTTTGTTTCTATTACTTAGCTCATTAGATAGAAGTGGAAGCCTTCTCAGACTACACCACTGCCCCAGACAAGGGTGGAATTACATTTGTCTGAGAGACCAAGTAACTAGTCATATTAAAGGTGTTAATTCCCTAAATGCTATACCTTCCCCAAGAGAAAGGTGCTGCTCAACTCAAGTGGAATCCCTCCCTCAAGGAATTCAGGCCCCAGGGACTGGAAAACTGAAGCAATTAATGCCAACCTACAACCTCACTGTCTCAGCCACACTCCCAGCAGGGAGAGTCTGATGAAATTAAAGGCACCACATCACTATGCTGGTGGGAAGCCACTGGCAGACAAGTGCCACATGCTGGACAGGATAGGAAAAGGACAGAGTCTAGAGGTTTCATAAGAAAGTCTGACAACTTTCAGAGACTCACCCTCAAGGAAAACTGATGCTGGTGACAATTTCCCCCTGAAACGAGGGCCAGTCTGGTCATGGAAAATCTGACTGGGGTCTATAATATCTGAGTAGACTCTCCTCAAAAAAGAAAAACTTAAAAAAATCTCCATATAGGCAAAAGAAGAAATAGAAAAACAAGAACTGAAAATTCTGATCAGTTAAAAAAAAAAAAACCTATGCTAAAGGACTAGAATAAGTTGAATGAATGTCTAAGAACAAATCATCTAGCAAGAAAATCCTAGGCAAAAGAGTGAAAACAACTTCCAGAATACATAAAGAAATCAAATGCTTTGATGCAAGCAAAAAATAACCAGTCATACTAGGAAAATCAAAGATATGGCCCAATCAAAGAAACAAACAATTCAAATGAGATACAGGAGATGAAAAGACTGTATCAGGAAAGGTAAAGATAAAAATAAAATTAGATATGACATGAAATCCAAAAGACAAAATGGTAGAAGAAAGTACTGTCTTTACAGTAGTAACACTAAATGGTAATGGATTAAATTCCCCAATCAAAAGACACAGACTGGCAGAAGAGATTTAAAAACAAACACATTTTTTAGCCGCTGTTCCTGTGGGGGTTCCTCATTTTGCATCTCCAGGGCTGGCTTTCAACTCTTGGCTTCTTCCCTTGGCTCTCTCCAGGTTCTGGCTTGCTTAACATCTCATGGTGAAGTCTGCTGTGCTGCAAGAATGTTCAAACATCCATGTCTCTATTCTCCAAGTGTCAGCATCTGTGTCAGCTCTGTTCTGAAGTTTCTGTTAACTGTGTAGTTTTTAACTCTCTCCAAAATGTTTACTCTTTTAAAGGATTGCAGTAAATTAATCAAGACCCACCAGGAATGGGTGGAGTTACAGCTCCATCTAATCAAAAGGTTACACCCACATTTGGGTATCTCACAACTCTGCAGAGATAATCCAATAAAAAATTTCTGCCCTAGAGTATTGAATCAGAATCAAAAGAAATAGCTGCTCCCACAGGATTGGATCAGGATTAAAACTTGACTTTTCTGAAGTACATATTGCTTTCAAATGAGCACAGTATCAATCTGTATCTATATTATGCTTAATATGAGTTCACACTGATGTCTCTAACTCTAATCCAGTAATACATGGCTCATTCTAGCCTTCAAGGAGGGAAATTTGATGAAAAGAATATATTCATAAATATATACTACTCCAATTGGATATAGAATCTGAATCGAATAGTGCAAGAACATCACATATATAGAAAATGAGAAACAGTTTATTTAAAAAATGGGGGTGAGAGGTACAAAGGTACTTCAGTGGTAGAATTCTCACCTGCCAAGCAGGAGACCCAGGTTCGATTCTCAGTCCATGCACTTCCCAAAAAATATACAAACAAAAAAATTCAACAAATGGTGCTGCAATAATGGGATATTCATATGGAAAATAATGAAATTTATTATTGAAATTTATTAAATGAAATTTATTATGTATACAGCATACAAAAAAATGGGGGTGGGATTTGGGGGGTTAGGCTATGTATTCTTTAAAACTGTCGGTGTCAAAAAGGCAAAGGCTGAGGAACTCTTCCAGATTAAAACAGACTAAAGAAATTAGATGTAACATCTAATCCTAGAATGGGTCCTGTATTGGAGGTAAAAAAAAAAAGTTATAAAGGACATTATTTGGGCAACTGATGAAATGTGGACAGCAGATTAAAGTATGATATCAATGGTAAATTTCACAAATGTGTTAAGTATTATAGTTTGTGAACTTTGAAACTATTATATGTTCTAGAAAAGCCATGTTCTTTAAATCCTATCTGTGGGTGCATACTTATTGTGGGTGGGATCTTTTGATTAGTTTGTTTCCATGGAGATGTGACTATCCAATTATGGGTGGGACCTTTTGATTAGATTTTTTCCATGGAGATGAGACTCCTGCCCATTCGAGGTGGGTCTTTATCAATTTACTGGAGTCCTTAAAGGAGCTCACAAAAAGAGAAAGAGTTCAGGGCCAGTATAGACAGCAAATGCCTAGACATGGATATTTGGGGATGTTTGGAGAGCCAACATAGAAAGCCACTGAAGTCAGAAAGCAATGCAACTCAGAAACAAAGGACCAGGAGATGCCGGCCTCATGTGTTGCCAGCTGAGAGAGAAACTACAGATGTGATCAGACTTCTGACCTACAGGACCATGAGATAATAAATTTGTATTGTTCAAGCCACTGAGTGTGCTGTAATTTGTTATATAGCAATAAAAAAGTAATACATATTCTATTTTCTTTTCTCTTATAAAAAATGTGATAAGTGTAATTTAACCTTAAAAATAGAAGAGAATCATTACTGGAATAAATTACTATACCAAGGGAAAACCTACCTGCCTGCACCTCCAAGCATACACATATAAGACACCCACATCTACTTCTTAAAATATAAAATTGTATCCATGTGGTCTTATTACAACAGAGAGGTCCTACCTACTTTCTATTCATTTCTATCCTTCACCTGCTCTGATTACTTTCAGCATCACTATTCCCCAATCTCCATATTCTCTTTCCCCTTAGCCCCCTCTTTAACTCTTTCCTGTTAGTATTGCTCCCCAAATGTATTCTGAGCTTCTTGGTTGTTATATATAGACTGGCCTTAATGGCATATGTTTAGTTAAATGCCTTTTTCCTTGTCTATAAATCTGCTAACCAGAATAAAATACTCTGTTCCATCTCAGTTCTTTTCATTGTTGCTGAGTATTCACTGGCTGTTTTCCAAGGATATTTCTCCCCCTATTTGCAATATGAACCTGAACTTTTTCTGTAAAAGTTTGTCTACATTTACTCTATCTGCAAACTTAAATGAGAGCAGCAGAAGCAACGATAGTATAGTTATATATAGCATACTCTCACTGGTGTAAGCACTGGATGTTTTAAATGGCAATGTAAATACATTTTCATTTTCTCTATACATAGTCATTCTTCTCCCCTACTCCTATTGTCTTGCATGTTCTCAGTAAATGTATGAAGAACAGCGGAGAAAATAAATTCTTACCTTCCTGGTGTGAAAGTTATACGAAGCAGAGAGTACTAAGCAAACAGAGTCAAATTATAAACAGTGTTAGAGCAGATAATAGTAAACATGGGATTTACATAATATTTTCTTAAAACTTCTCTGTATTCAATACATTAACGGCCTTCAAATATTTAAATAGTGTGAACATTATTAGACCAAGAGCTACCAGATGACTAAAATTCTGTTTTTTCATTCTTGTTCCCTGCTGCCCCAAATTTTGTCTTGAAGTGATTTTTTTTTTTAACTTTATGACAGGTTTTTATATGTCAAGATATATTAGCCTTTGAAATCTAGCAATGGTAAGACTTACCAATTAGTATCACATAATCACAAAGTTGAAATATTATATATAGTGTTAGATTCTCTTTAAAATCTGTTCTATATTGATCACATACAACATTATAGCATATGCTCTACAGTTCAATTACATTTAATATAAAAATTCTACTGGTAATTCTAGGTGACTAGTTCTATAACTAACTACAAACTGTACATAATGGAATATGGCATTTCTTCAAAGACAAATAAGTATCATTTAAAAACATACATCAATGTATTAAATTTACTGAATAAATATTATGACAATGAAGTGAATTAAACCTCCCAAAACTGAGCCGCTATTAATACATTTTAATTCAAATATTTTTTAATTTTTCCTCATTCAAATCTTCATTAATATAAGTTTAGCATATGTAAAAATCATAGCATGGAGATAATTTTGTGTTCTTTCTTATTTAAAATTTTTTCTTTTGACATGCTTTAAATGTAACTAATGCTCCCTAATATGCCTACCACTTCAGTTCCACTATAAATATACTTATAAAAAATAATCATAGTGCATTTTAATGAGCTCTGAAAATTATTATAATTCTGTTATATCTTCAATGTCAATGATATAATTAATGAATCAATAAAAGGTAATTTAATAAAGCTCAATAGGAAACAAAGATTTATTACAAGTTACCATTTTGCAATCTTGTTGGATTTTCTTCCAATTAAAGATGTCCAATTAGACTATTTAGGAGAAACTATATTTTAATTTTATCATAAAAGTTAAAGGAAAATCACAACTGATAATTCAGGCTAAAATGTTTTCAGTAATACAAATAGCATTGACTATGACAAAATTTTTAACTAAATATGAATTGATGTTTATTGAGCGAGCAAGAACTTTGTAATCAAAATGTACGTATGACTTTTTAAGAAAATACAAAGAGAGTAGCGCAGCATTTATGAAATAGAATTCCATCAATTGTCCTGCAAAAGCTGAAATCTAAACAGAATCTAAACAGAAACTGAAATTGATGTCAGTTAACTTCTGAGAGCTTGCTATACTTGGTAAACTACTTCCTCTTTGAGAGAACAGTGGTTTCAGTTTTATATAAAGACTCATTATAAGCCACAATGTTTCCTAAATTAAAAATACGCAGCATTTTATTAACTCCATTTCCATCTTTTATAAAAAGCCATGGATATAACTACCAAGTACTTTAAAATCAGATATATATTTCAAGCATATTTCCTTTGATTTGCTACATTTTATTTTGAAAATTTCCTACTACACTATCTAATGTAGTTTTCACTACAACTCTTTTCTAAAAGCTTAACTAAAATGATGAGAATAGCTGTTACTTTCATGTGCCATTAAAACAAACAACACTAACAATAACGAAAAACAAGAGCCAGATAGCTCCGGATCTTTCTGCATTATCTGATCATGAGCAAATGTGGGACATGATCAGTAAGTGAATGAGGAAATAAGTTTACTATACCTAAGTGTTTTAATAAGGTAGAAATAAAAATAAATATGTAAAAATTGGCATTAAAAGAATGGAACAGGGAAAAGTGTAACTCAGACAACTTGACATTTCAGAGTAGGATACCAAGATTCCATCCTGCTCTTTTAAAATAAATGGGAAAGAAGAGATTTTGGACTTCACTGAGAAGACAGGGAAAGGGTATATGTGCAATCAATGTTTAAGTTGTGGGAAGGCATAACTTAAGGAACTGTCATTGAGGACTGAACAAAGAGCATTAAAAAAGCAATATGCATTGAGAGGATACCAATAAAGATTTGATAGCTTTAAAGTAAACTCCCAACATTTTTTGTAATTCTTGCTTTGTATTTCCTACCTTTAGAATGAGTCAAGTTATTAACTCTCTCAGTACCATAGTTTCTTTCTTTATAGATAGGAATAATAATAATAATAATAAGGTATAAATATTCTGTAAAGGGATTGCCAAATTTATCAATCAACCTACAAGTTTTTTTGCATGTGTGTGCGTGTGTGTTTTTTAAGCATGTACTATGTACCTAGTCACGTAGTGCTACCAAAGTAAAATATGTCTTTCAATGACTTTTCATATTAGTAAGTTAATAAAAGGAGAGAAGAACATGGAAAATAAGAGTAGGGACAAGAAAACTAAAACAACTGTCTTTGAGACTGGTGATAAGTGCAATGAATCACTTCAAATAAAGGAGAGCTCTCTGTGAAGCAGTTCTTGGTAAGTACAAGAAAGTTATCCTTGAAACAGAAAGACTTCAGATCAGGGATCAATGGAAATAAAATTCATTAGATAGGGTTTTAAGCATTTTTAAATAATAATGGCAATAAAGACAGCATAGCCTGATTTAGTCTATTCCTCTAAGCAAAAACCTGCAACATAAACTAGAAGTGTGTATCTGATGGAATTATTACTGAATCACTGAAAAATTTCCTTCCCTTCTTTCCACCTCTCTGTTCCTCTCCACCCCACCCCCACCCACCCCATTCCTTCTATAAACATTTACTAAATGCCTACTATCTGACAGATAGTATGAAAGTTGTCCAGAACAACAAGATGTTAAGATGAGGACTAAAATCGGTTTGATAAGAAAAACTTTATTGTAAATATTCCCAGAAAATGACTAACTAAGCTTATTTTACCAGGATTATTTATTTTCTTTTAAGTGATTGTTTTCTCATCATCACTTAAAACATTTTACAATTTCAAGATTGCATCAAATTTTACACATCCATTTTAGATTTAAATTCATATCAAAAGCATGCATTCTAAAACTCCATCCTGAAAGTTCTGGTACTTAATGAAGTTTAGGAACCTGAAGATATAACTAGAGTCAAAATACTACACTTCTAGACTTAACCTTGAGCCCTCAGTTTTAAAATATCCTAGCAATTGTCAGATGCCAGAAATCAAAATCCAAAACTAATTAATCCCAGTACAAAAAAGGGAAAGGGAGGTTACTTTAGAAGTTTTCAGATTTGAATCTGAAAAATATAACAACTTCCACAAAGGCATTCTAAGACTTAGGAAAACAGGTAATACTGGGCAAGTTATTCATGGGAAGGTTGAGTTTCTTCATCTGGTGACATGAAAATATATAGTACCTATCTCAAAGGTGGTTGTGAGGATTTATGAATATAGATAAAGCACTTAGAGCAGTGTTTGGCACACAGCAAATGCTTCAAATGTACGATTATTATTATAAAAACCTCTCTACAATATCTGGGAAGAAAACAACATAACCCTGACAAAAGTAATCAATAGCTCTAAAAAGACAGGTGTTTAAAAGTAGCACAATAAAGGGGCAAGTAGGAAGTCATAGAATTGTGTTAGAATAGTGACTTAAGTGTGTTAAAGAAAGGAGAGGTAAAGCAGAGGTCAAAATAAATATGCATCTACTAAAACATTTGCATCAATTCAGAAAAAGAAATAAAATGAAAAAAAATCATTTTTAAGTGAATGCATGAAAAATGACAAGGAATTATATATTATATTTAACAAAATTTAGGTAACATCCAATCACTTTACATTGCCCTAACAAAAGTGATATTAATAATAAAGATTGTATTTCTTGTGCTGTAGAATCTGGAACTCCATCTATGGTTTGTTCAGCTTGCATAAGTCACAACTGATTGGACACAGTCCCTGTGGGCATGCCATTTCATCCAGACTGGACGGTTCATTAGTCATAATTACTATAACTGTACAGCAGAGACTGCAGTTTTATCTCATCATACATCTTTGATCAAGCTGCTTCAATTTCTGCTTCATCAGCATATGAAGTTACATTATTGGTCCTTTTTATTTTCCAATCAGTGATTAACACAGATTATGCTTTTTATCAAAACATGCATTTGGTCTTCAATTTTAATAGTGAGTGGCCCATATCTGACCAACATTTGACCTTTGATATTTCAAAATTACCTAAACACCATGAATCATCAAGTGAAATCCAGAATGTGTAGAGAAAATTAAACAAAGAAAAGGACTGATCTGTGTTAAAAGCATAAGACAACTGCACTTATCTAAATTGAGACTAACCATATTTGCTGCACCTTCTCATTAAACATTAAATCGGATACAAGAACATCATGCATATTTATTGTTTTGTACTGTCACTTTCAAAAGACTCACCCCACAATTAGTGTTTCTCTCAAACTATAAACTACATAAAGAAATTTCAGATGAAGCTTGACAACAAAGTAATATAGAGAGGATTGTTCGAGTAGGTTGAAGAACAGATGGATAATAGATTTCTCCGAACACTAAAACACAACATACTTATTTAGAAGAGAAAATGTTGCCAAAACATGGTTAAAATGTAAAGCACTGAATGAAATTGATGTGTCAGGATTTTTTTTCTTCCAAGTCCTTCTGGAGAACAATAGAGGACTAAAAGGCCTCTCTCACCATTTTTGTGTCTCACTATTTTTTTGTGCAAAGTGTCCCTATTGTAGGCTGCATGAGCAATCATAACCGACAGTTACATGCAAGCACTGAGGCTGCAAAAATCCCAGAGTAATTAGTGTTGTCTGAATGCAATGACATCTGTGTTCTCAGGGTTCTCGAGACATGTCAGGCCAATAAGATGTATATGAAAAAATATGACAAGCATTACAAATGCCCTTCTGAAAGGTCTTATACTTTGGGGAAAAGCTAAAGAAATAACACATGTCATCTTCTTTTTGTAAGCAATATATTTAAGATTACACGATCTAAAAAGATCTTTTGAGTCATTCATTCCCTTTTTTATAACTATAAAGCATTTATTCAGGTTAGAGCAGTGGCATGAAAAAAACCTGCTGCAAGTTTCTCATTTTAAAACTTTCTTAATATATGGTTCTGTGCAGTAGTATATCCTATTTTGATCAGAAACAAAATAGGGAGTACGTGTTATTAACATACCCTGGTTTGCTGTGTTTTGTTTTTTACTTTTTGATTGACAAATTATATCTCATAGAACTAGACATAAAATAGTTTTAAATATGGAGTCCCATGTCTTATAATTACATATGCATTTTTCCTAATAATAGAGACTGTCAAATAACCTTAAAAAGTCTTTGTTTTATGACACCAAATGCTTTTGCTTACTGGTGCCTATTCCTGAGTTCTCTCTCTAGGTTGTAGCAGTATGTTTGAGCATGCACTTGCTCCAAGAAAGACATTAGTCATCATTAACAGAAGCACTGACACCAAATCTAAGTGCCTCTCCACAATGACCAAGTGGCAATCATCTTTCTCTTACACTGTCACTGCTGATTAGGATTTTCTTTCATGAAAATTTAATTTGTCCCCCTTTCTGCAGCTTTTTTTCTCATTCCTGAAAAAAACAACAACAGTATTCAAGAAAGACTGCAAATGCAGCAAAAGAACCTGTACCTATAATATGGCTAACGGTATAAAGACTCCAAGATTCTCGGCTAAATAATCCAACAGAAAAACGCAGATTAAGTGAATGATTAATAAACAAGAGAGGAAAAACAATTAATCTAAAAGCAATATTGCTTTAAGAATCTGTTAGCCTCAAGACTAATTCAAGGGATATGCATAAGATTTTCCCCAATATCTTAATTATATAATCCCAAAGCTTCTTTAAGACCAAGACAACAATACCTCAATAGTAGCCATTTTTCACTACATTTAGAATTTGTATTCTCTATCTCATACAAAAGAAGACAGGGGTATTCACAAAGGCATGTCACTGCAAACTTAAGGAAATATTTACGCATCTATAACTTCCATGTGCATTAATCTGTTGGTAAGTAAAAAATTAAAAAATTTAAAAAACAGAAACTTTTAGTTGGACTGGACAAATGAAAACGACTCATGCGGTCATGCAGGGTGCTCTGCAGCCAGATGATTCTACAGCCTTAGACTCTGGTCTGTACAATATCACACTGTTAAACAAGATATCATCACGATAAGTTATTTAAAGAAGTTTTAAAAACATTTACTTTTCTGTTTTATTTCAATTTGCTTAAAGTTTTTTTTTTTTTTTTTTTTAATGTAAGCAAGTAATAGTTTGCAAGGGCCCTGGTACAGCCCAAACTCCCAGTTCTTGTTATAAATATTATCTTCTCTTTATATTATTTACAAATGTTAAAAAATAGGTTGGCTTAAATTTTAAATGTCTAACTTTTTTATATACCCTTTAGAAAATGTGTATTTTTAAGTCAGAACTTGTTACACTTTTGTGTTTAAGAGAACATAAATTATATCTATCTTTAAAGGTAAATATCCATATGAAATGCTTTTAAAACAAAAATCACCTTCACTTCTCTTCAAATTCAGAAACAACTATAATTTATCAGATTTAAAGCATTAAATATTCCCTCTACCTCTATTTTATTATGAAAAATAAAATAAAATGAATTTGAAGGTCAATTAGCAACTGCTTATTGGCTAACACAACACTATTTACAAATGTTTCAAGTTTTTCTTTTTTTCTATTTAAAAAATGGTCTACAGTTAAAACATTTAAGAAGAGATTAAGACTTAAATTGGTTTGTGAGAGGCAATATGTACTACTGAACTTTCATAATAGGGCTATTTTTATTAAGTAAGAAACTAGTCTAGAATAAAAGCAAACTTTTACCACAATAAACTAATATAATTATCCTTGCAGAGTGCATTTACAAAAGATTGGTTTATTCCTAACTTTATTTAACTAAGGAAATATGCTTCTTAAATTTTTAGAAGCTTAAAAGTAAATTCTGATTTTCAGAGTTGCAGAGACTTATCCAAACCAAAACTTCAAAAACAATATAATTACTTATCCTATTGTTAGATCTAGTACATGCTCAAGTTTAGAAATTCGGTTCTATAACTTCTACCCCTCAACCTAAACCTCCAAGTCACTTGTCAGTTAAAGGTTGGGCGATTTATTGACCAACTCTGGATGCATACTGTCAGTGCTGAAGGAAATATGAGGGAGGGTTGTCACTACTGTTCTGGAGCTCATTGATAATGACATACCTGCCTCTGTCACCCATTACCCATACTACAAACTACTTAGACCTAACTGAAAAATCAATACTCTACTTGCACTGGTTCCTGTGGCTGCCTCCTTTGATTGTCAGCTCCTGTCTAGGGTCAGCACTTACATGAAAGGGGCTGTGACTGCCTGATGCTTTCAGGACAACCTAACGATATGAAACTAGCCAACAGAACAGTAAATTCTGTCTCCCTGCCCTCCTCATCAATTAGGCTTTGACTAGGCTTGCCTGTAGAAACCTGACCTTTTAAGTTTAGGTGAATATGGACTAGCTGAACACACCATTGCCCTCAGCACTGAGCCAGGAAATCTACTGACAAGTTAAACAAAACAGAAGGTTGTAACTGTCATAATTTGCATTGCACTTTCACGCCAACAAGGGTGTTATCAGTAGGGGCAAGCCCTGGAACACACAACTCCAGCACCCTTAAGCCACACTACTCATAAATTTTCAAGTGAAGTGAGATAAAACATAAATTCTCAAATAGCAATTCATTTCTCATCTCTTAGTCTTTTAGGCTTGCAACATTGCAAACCTACAGTGTCCATCAACATCTCTCTCACTGGTCACCTGGTACTCCTATCACATTAATGAGGGACTTTCAATGAACACAACACAACAGTAAAAATAACTCAGCTACGGCAATTAAAAAGCTATTTTGGAGATAATTTATAATACAGCAGACAGACTGACTGATCCATATTTTAAAATGAGAACAATTAGATCTCGATGTTATCTTTTCCTGACTCACTTTTCTCTCCCGAAAAATATCCACAAGCGTAGCACAAACAGTAAGTTATCACTTACGTGAAAGGAGGTGCTGAAATTATTCCCTACCATGCTACCCTGCTACAGCATCTTTTACAGTTTGAGGGAAAACCAAGAACATTTGTAAAGTAAAAGATGTTAACACTTTATGCTTGTCAGATCTTCTGATGAAAACAAGCGAAAAGTATGAGAAAGAAGTATAAACTTTCCGTTCCTTAGTGATTCATGTTTTGAGAATCATTTCTCTACTTAGATCCATCTTTAACATAAAAAGAACATGAAAAAATCATAATTTTACAGTAATGTAATTTTTCTAAGGAGAAGATTGACCATTTCCATGCTTGTTTTTTCAAATTAATTGTGAACTTGAACTTTATTTGGCTTCAAGAACTAATATTTACAGAATATCTATTCTTAATGAAAATATCAGAAACACTGGGAATCCATTCAACATTTTAGGGAAAAAACACACTAGCTAATCTTGTGCACACTTTAAACATATACCTATATATAAAAGAATTTTTTCTATATATACAAGAATACACAGTGTTAAAAAGACCTGTTTCATTTTCATATTTGTAAGAGCCCCCTCTCCCACTCCCATCAAGCAATCATTAGAATAGTTTTAGAACTTCTTCCAATTCTCTTTGGTTGTGTCTTGTGACTGGCTCCAACCTATAATTTGTTATTTTTTCCTTAAGTCTAAGTATCAATTATAAAAATCTGTAAGCTTATTCTTTCTAGGATTTTTTCATGCTAAAAGCATAAAGTATAGCATCAAAAGTCTATACTTTTCCAAAAATATTTCTTATTTGAAATAAACTCATAAAGGGATTCACACAACTCTGGTCATGTTATGATAGAAAACCATAGGCTTTTGTATCTAGAACACACAGAAGAGATCATTTGTCCAAACTCATTTCACAAATGAGAAAGTAGTGGGCAGAGATAGTGACTTGAGCAAGGTAACACAGATATTTTTTAGTTCAGTCAAGAGGAAAATACATAGTTTCTTATGTTAATGTTCTCTTAATACTGTCGTACTGCCTCTTTGATTTATCAAGGTAAGCTACATGATAATAACAACCCTATGTATATTTATTTTTTAATACATAGATTTGTGACGCTACAATTTTAGAAAGTTTTGACTAATTCGCAAAAAAGATTGGACAATTTATAGGGCTGGACCAGAAAACTACTATAGAGCAAATAACTATTAGAACAGAAGACCTAATTAAGTATTATTGAAACCCTTTATAGATCTAATATGATGATTAACTATGCATCTGATAACTCCTCAGTCTTTTGTTAGTACCTATCTAATACCAAAGTGAAAAGGTATGAATAGTGTCTGATCCCAGCAGGCAAATCATTTGTTAATAGTCATAGCCAAAGATCAAAGATTTTTCATTCTGTGTAGACTGATTTAGTTCACAGACAAAACCAGTTAAAACATAAGAGAATGACTCTTTAGGATCCAAAAATAATAAAGGAAGATAGAAAGGGAAAATTCAGAAAAGAAACAGACTGGCAGAACCTTAACATCTATATGCCAAGACTACTGATTTAATACCCTAGCTCTATTTCAGATAGTTAAAGGAAAAGTTTCCGTTCCATAGATCATTGAATATTATTTCAATTATTCTAGATAGATATTTTCTATATATATAGATTGGAGCCAATGAAGGATTTTTGTTGTTGTTTTAACCACAAGGAGTCAGAGAAACCTCTCTATGTATCACTTTTACTCTAATTCACAAAGTCTGAAGGAAGGAATAGGCTAGATTTTTAACATTTTCATTAAAAATAACACAAAATAAAAGTTTCCTGTAATCTTAGCAGAGAGTGATGCCAAATTACTACTACTACTACTAATAGAGTATTGTAGATCTAGTATATTTTTAAATAACTAAGATTTTTTTAAATGGCTAATTTTCCTAAGTCCAGCAATACCTACCCATATGACATGATTAACCGATAATTTTAAACATAGGCCCACAAACTGTCTCATATGACCTGAAAGAGATACAGAACATAATGCCAGAACTTACACTTTGAACTAAGTACATCTAAGTTAATAGTAGTTTAGAAAATAGAGCTCACTAAATTATTAACAAGATCACAGTGTAGACTCCATATGAACTGGTTAACCTCAAAAGAGAAAGATTGTGTCCCACTGGCTTAATTTACACTCCTAATCTCAATCATCTGTTTCATAAATATCTGACACTGATCACAAAGGGAATGTGGAAATGGAAATGGGGATAACTCTAAGGTCCTAAGAAACATATTCTACATAATGTGAGCCAATAGTATTATTTTCATAAACAAAGGACACCATACCGCCTTTAAATGATAAAACTAAATTTCATTTTCTTTACCATCAAATTCATTACTGACTAATCCTGACTTTCTGGTATATCTTCTGGAAGTAGTTTTAAAGAGCAGTAAAATTTGGTTTTCTAAGTAGAAAATACCTAAACAAATGACCCACAATTATATAATTATTCCTTAAATAATTAAGGGTTGGCTTTACTAAAAACACCTTTCATTTGCTGAAGATTATCGTGAGTTATGGAAGCCAAAGCTAATAGCAGCTAAAGTCTAATATTTACCTCAGAGTACATTAATAAGTTCAAATTGTTAAAAAAAAAAAAAGGGGGGGGGAGAGAAAGAGAGATTGACTGAGCTTTATTTGTTCTAACTGTCCAGAAAAACTATTTAACTATATTTGAAAATTTAAAAATGCAATTGCTACAACTTAAAAATGTGCATATTTAAAGTGAGAAGAATCTAAATGATCTCTTGGGAAGGCCAAAAGACACATATCAACATAAGTGAGAATACAGCAAATTCAATGAAACACCTTCTGAAAAATACTGAATTAACTTGAATTTTTTAAACATTTCTTACCCCAGCTCAATGAAACAACAGCATTTACTTTTTGGTCATGCTAAAAGTTGCTTATTTCTATTTTTCTGAGTTCAAGTTCTTTACCCTCTCATTTGAACACTTTGGTGAGATCAAATAATATATAATATAATAAAATACTCATATATACAATTCTTATTCAGCTTGGAAAAATACTGGCATACATCATACTCTCAATCTTTTCACCTTACTAAAATAATACATTAAACTTTTATGCTTAAATGATAAAATTACCTAACTGATGCACAAATATAATAATCATATATATTACCCACAGTAATCCAAACAAGCTTAAAAGGCCCACAAAACAAAACAAGTCAAAGTACATAAAACCATTTTATTTTTCAGTGAAGT
Source organism: Tamandua tetradactyla (assembly GCF_023851605.1). Lineage (NCBI taxonomy): Eukaryota > Metazoa > Chordata > Mammalia > Pilosa > Myrmecophagidae > Tamandua > Tamandua tetradactyla. Next base: position 17,170,005 of record NC_135348.1, on the reverse strand, counting down.
TGATAGGCTTATTATTTAACACCAAAACTATTATTTTTACCTGATAGTACATTATCTTAAATTCAAACTGTTCAAAAAGAGCAATACCTTTGTAATACAAATAAGAGTTCACAAGGTTTTTGTTTGTTTAAAGCTATTTTGTGAGAGGGGCAAAAAAAAAAAAACAACAACCATGTTTTAGCTGTATGCTTGACCATTTAAAATTATTTACAGCCACTACAATGAATTATTCAAAGTAAACATTCAATTAGTTGTTCTAGATTGATTCCAGAAGTATCAATAGCTTAGAAACATTTTTGCTCTATGAAAACTTCTGAGTTTTGCAAATTTAGATCATTTGACAGAGAATGAAATATCATTTAACTCTGACTTTCAATAGAATTTGATTCATATAATCGACCACGGTTATTAAAGCTTCTTACAGATATTTTGCTATAATTTCTTCAATAAAATTTCATCAACTAAAACAGTAAAAAACTGTATTTGGGTCATTTACTTTTTCTATTTTCACTTAAATAGTTTTTAAATTTAGAGAATTTAATTTACTTCCCCATTCATATTTTGACCACAAAAATTAATTTTCTTCAAAATAAAAAATTCTCAAAAAAATGCCAAATGATTAAGAATATAAGAATAAAAAATTTAGTAACTACATAGATGTTTCAAAGTTAGAGTTTAAAAGACAACAATATAGGCAGGTTTGTAAACATGTGGTCCTTTGTTTCCCAAAAAGTATAAATTCTTCAGAGTTTTTTCCCCCAAAAAAACCTCAATAATCTGATTATTTTAAAAATGATTTTAAAATGCTTTCCTGGAAACAAAATCATATAATCTGAAAACTGTGTACTATCTTTAATAAAGAATATTGAAATATGGTAGGCTATTTCTACATATAATAAAATAAATACCTTTAAAGTTTCAATGATCTGATAAAGAAAAAAGAGTACTCAAGTTTACCTCAGTCAACACATTTCTAAGTAAATATTAGCAAAAAATAAAACAGATTAAAGGCTGTATTCTCTGTGAATGTAAACAGGATTATAACAGTCAGATGTACAGAAGCACTGACTTTAGCCATTAGTTTGGTTTTGCTGCTGAGAAATACAACATGAACTACTGAATCATTTCTTTCAAATTCATACATTTCCTGCAGCGGTTCAAGCTTCATCAGCAGACCAAGAATGTATAAATATGACAGGCAGAGGGCATTAGTTTTTCTTTTTCTCTCATACTGTTTTCCTATAAATGGAAGGCCAGGTTCTTTCTTAAAGCACTTAAGCTTAGGCTGTTTTAAGTCAATTGCTGAGGGAAGATACAATTAAATTTTTAGTTTCATTTCTTTATGTATTTCTCATCACCTTATTTTATTATTTATTTCCAACACCTTATTTTAACACCGTTAATAGTGTTCAGTTCTGTTTCTAATTTTAAATACGCAAAGGTCCTCAAATTAAAATATACCATGTATTAGTAGTTATTATTTTTATTTCCAAATTTCTGTACTCATAAACATTTCACTACAAGAAGAAATTCAATTAATATATTGAATCATGACCAAATAAAAATAGGACCGTATTTGCAATCTGAACATTTCTCTGAACCATAAACATCAACATTTCTCAAAAAACTAGCACAGTAATTGCTATCACTTGATCCATTTTTTTAAAGAGTTGGAAGATTTTCAGACTAAAGTTTTAAAATAACATATTTTAACTTGTAGTAACTAAAAATATGCCCCACCTTAGTATTAGTATTACCACCTATATCCTTATCAAATGTTCCTAATGTAATGGTGATGGTGAAATAAAAGTCTAGAGAAGTCTGAAGGTTATGGGCTACCTGCAAATTTAAAACAAAAAAAAATCAAAATCACACCCTGAATGCCCTCTTTCCCTTTCAGGGAATATACTGTAGCCAGCACAATACCATAGCTCTGGGCAGAAGCATGCTGATGTTGGCACTGCCTAAACCAAACAAACAAGATGTTTAACAGTCAAATAAAATGTCTTGAGCCTCCCTAATGAATTTGTCAAGGACCATCAGATTTCGCTCCCCCTCCTTTGCCTCATTAACTCAAGTATGATGAGACGGATTATAACAAGAGAATACAGATCAATCGGTCTGAAGACTTCAAGTGGCTTTTAGCCTCTAGAGTTTCTTTCTCTCACTTGGTCTCCTTTAATAGAATACGGTATCTCCTGCAGAAGGGGCTGCCACTTCGTTTTAATACACCATCAAGGGGCTGCTGATGGACTTCTACACTAACATACATAAAAGCAGAGGTGACAAGGGCTCTTCAATTACAGCCTCCTCAGATACCGTTTCCCCCTTCAATTATTCAACCAGAGGAAGAGCGGATCCGCAAACACGTAGCTCAAGCTTCTCGGAGAGCCCAGGCGCCCGAGCGGGGCGGGGGGCGACCGAGAGGGGGTTAAGGATGGAGAAGAGAACTAGAAACAGGGGGCATTATTTGCTGGAAGTGTTTAAGTTTATTGCTCGAATGATGTTTCTAATTAGTACCATGGCAATAAATTAAAGCCGCCTTTGTTTAACTGATTTATTATTTACTAGCGCATCAATTTTAAACAGGGAAAATTGGTAATGAATTGTTTTTAAATAAAAACATTTGTAACGTTTTCTCATCCTTCAGTCTCTGCATGTAAAAGTGGAGAAAAGCGGGGAAAAAGAGTGCGACGAAACTTAGTGTTGCTGGGCAGCCTGGAGCAGAGAAGGAGTGGGGTGTCCGGAGAGTGGTGGCGCGAAGATCAGCACAGTAAGGGCCACCCCGCCCGAAAAGGGAGGGCGCGGGCGGAGGGCGCCCGGCGCATTCCCCAGGATCCCTGGCCTGCGGCGCCGCACAGGAGCCCTGAAAGTGGGCAACGGCAGGTCACTCCGGGACTGTTTACAAACACTCCCAAGAGCATCGTGGGCCCGGCCTGCCCACGCCCGAAGCCTTTGCCGATCCCCGGCCAGAAGCGACCGAGAAGCAGCTACCTCGAAGGTCGGGAGGGATAGCTCCGCACCCTCTAGCCCCGCCATCAGTCTCCGCCCAGTAACTGTTCCGGGAGAAGCAGCTACGGATCCTGCCCGGCAGACCAGCAATTGCCTGCAGCAAAGTTCAGTTATAATACCCAGAGCGCGAGTGTGACCTGCAGGAAATCGCCCGGTTACCAACAGGGTCCAGACTTCCCACCGCGCGAATCCTGAAGGCATCTCGGCTCCTCCCCATTCTTCAACCGGGAAGCGTTCCGGGACGCAGGCTGCTTCCCGCAAGAAGGTAGGAGCCAACAGAATTGCCCATTCTCTGCCACACCGGAGAAATTGCCTTAAGCTCTGAGTCCCAGAGTTTCGAGTATACTTACTTCAGACTGTAGTTTCAAACGTCTCACCACTGAATACCGATCCTAAACAATAAATCCGATTTGATTAAAACAAACAAACAAAAAAGCCAACTATTTCTTTAGAAGGGATCTTACGGGTAACGACAGTGGATAGGTGGAAAGACACCGTCGGTCAGCTTCAAACACGTAAGAAAGAATCAGGGGGCCCAAGTGTCTGACATCAAGTAAATGGGGGAAAATTAACATTCCCTATGCATAATTGGTTTCAGGTTGATCTGGTACGGTTTTAAGAGTTGCAGCAAGTCAAGCCCTCCCGAGGCTTCCCACGTCGTTCCAAAGCCGCACTATGTTGTTTTGCAAAACGAAGTCTTCGCCCAAATGGCTTCATGGATTCTTATTTCTATCGCATAACCCAGGCTGGAAGACAGCCCCCGAAATCAAACTAAAAATAATCTCATTACTTGACGTGTCTTGAAAAGACGCAGATTGCAGATTCTTGAGGTTCAAACATAAACCCAATATTAAGTAAATAAAAAAACGTTATAGCTTAAAAAAAAAAAACCCATTAGAACCAAAATGCTACAATGGGTAGAGCATGTATGGAGGATAAAACATATACTAAAGGCACATGCATGAGTTTCACTGAAATGCCAAGGGAAGTAAGCCAACTGGATAATCACTAACAGGGTAATTATAGATTTTAGCACTAGTGAAGCCTTTTTAAAGCAAATGCCAATAATGAAAATAAAATCATTTTAAAAGTGAAATTCTGCTGCCTGAGAATATTCAAAATTAAGTTTACAACATTAACATTAAAAAAAAAAACTTTCACTAAGGTTCCTCATAGTTTCCGAACATTTTTTAGTTTAAAACAAGTTTAATGGCTTATTTTAATTTAAAAGGATATCCTACAAAATTCTACCATGTATAAATTTGCACAATTTCTCAAAGCTTAATAGAGGTATTTTCCCTCTATTAACTAGTTAGTTCTTAAAATGTCAAAATAATGGCATTAAATATATCTGAATCTTAATTGTGAAATAATTATCAAACAAGATGCTTGGACTATTTTTGCCCTACCTTCTTTCTTAATAGCAAAAAGAAATTACTGAACTGAGATTTATGGTCATAAAACTTCACCCTATATCCATTCCACCCCCACTGGTGTACATATAGAACAATCACATGGCAACAATGAGAAAGGAGGGAAAGGGAAGGGAGGAACACTTTGCAAGAGAAGACCTAGAAGAATTTAGGTTCTTTCCCAGACCCCACTTCTTTTTCCCATTTGCCTCCAAGCCAAAGTAATATTTGTTAGAGTTTGCACCTCTTCCTTCACAATGCTAACAGATTTTTTTAATAGACCCTTCTGAACCACTGCTACACCCTCACATTATTCCAGCCATCTCCAGGAGAGTCCCGTCTAGATAGTCTTTCTCCTTTTCTTCCTCGAAACTGATAGATCAAGAAGAGGAGGCTGTAAAATATGCGCTAGCATTTGGTTTGTACCATCTCCTCCCATTTTCTTACTTCTCTCTTTACCCCCTTTCTTTATCATGTGCAGCAGTGGCTGCTACCGTCCGCAAAGCGTGCATGTCTTCTCTCCCGGATTGGCTAAAGCACTGACAGCTCTGAGAGCGATTGTAAGAACTGAAGCTCCACCCCCCTCATGATGGCCCTGGGACCATTCATAAACTAAATAATTCCAGGAAACAGCGAGGCAGAGAGAGAGAGAGAGAGAGGCAAGAAAGAGAGAGAGAGAGACAGAGAGAAAGAGACAGAGACAGAGAGAGGAGAGTCAGAGGCAGAGAGAGACAGAGAGAGTGACAGAGAGAGATTGGAGGGAGAGGGGAGCGGAAGAGAGATTGAAGAGGGATAGGGTGAGAGGGAAACGTCGGAGAGGAGGAGGGAGAGAAGACTCAGAAAGTGGAATCGGTACAAGCAACCTAAAGGGGGAGGAAAAGAAAAACCCTGACTCTTAACTACACCCCAGATGCAACGCAAGCAACGCCTTCATCACATTCAAGTAGATTTTGTGAGGGTCAAAATTATAGATTATAAAGCAGAAATGAATATCAAACAACTTCCAGCGGTTTGCACCTAGGGAACGACAAGAAGAACCCACTACAAACAAACAAACCCAGGCGAGAAAACGCCTCCAGTAGTAAAAGGGAAACCGCGACAACACGACCCGCGAAGAAGAGACGAGACCAACACGCCGAGAGCTTAGAGCGCCTGCAAACCTCTGAGTGTACCGCGGACTGAGTTGCACTTCGCTGCTCTCTACTGCTCTCTGGACATTAATTACATCCTTCACCTTTCATTTGGGGGAGGGTGAGGAGAAAGAGAGTCACCAGCACTAAGTGAAGAAGTCCTACCAGTGTGGAAGAGAAGTTTAAGAATGAAATACTGAATGTTTCGCTTTTATTTTTAAATTTACTTTGGCACTTAAAAGAACGCATTTCCAGATTTCTGAGCATTCTCTTCCATTGGCTGCAGAGATACAAGTCTAATCCCTCGGTAACCTGATTTTTTCTCTTTCATTTAATTTTTTTTTTTTTTTTTTTGCCCTTCATCTTTTGCACACAATCATCTTTATTTTAAATATCAAGAGAAAACAAAAAGTTCCAGCAGGCACTTTCCTTTTTCAAAGATCACCACTTCTTTTGTTTGCTTTTTATTTTCTGCAAAAGAAAAAAGGTTTCGAAAGACAGAAAAGGGAGAGCCGGCAATAGCATCAGTCGGTCAGCCCAGGTGGAAAACAAGAGTGAAAGTGGGGCTTAGGGGGAGCGCACCGCCTCTTTCTCAAGCGGCTGGGCTACCACCAGTGCGTGAGCCTTGGATCCCTCAACGTATTGCGAGACGCCGGTGTACAGCCCGGACCTGTGCCCCAACATGATCGCCGCTCAGGCCAAGCTGGTTTACCAGCTCAATAAATACTACACTGAGCGTTGCCAGGCGCGCAAGGCAGCCATCGCCAAGACCATTCGAGAAGTCTGTAAGGTGGTCTCGGACGTGCTAAAAGAAGTGGAGGTGCAGGAGCCTCGCTTCATCAGCTCCCTGAGCGAGATCGATGCCCGCTACGAAGGGCTGGAGGTCATCTCACCCACCGAATTCGAGGTGGTGCTCTACCTAAACCAGATGGGCGTCTTCAATTTCGTGGACGACGGCTCGCTGCCCGGCTGCGCGGTGCTCAAATTGAGCGATGGGCGAAAGCGAAGCATGTCTCTTTGGGTCGAGTTCATCACGGCGTCCGGCTACCTCTCAGCACGGAAGATCCGCTCGCGTTTCCAGACACTGGTGGCCCAGGCGGTGGACAAGTGCAGCTATAGGGATGTGGTTAAGATGATCGCCGATACCAGCGAGGTCAAGTTGCGCATCCGGGAGCGCTACGTGGTGCAAATCACTCCCGCGTTCAAGTGCACCGGGATCTGGCCTCGCAGCGCGGCGCAGTGGCCTATGCCCCACATCCCCTGGCCAGGCCCCAATCGGGTGGCGGAGGTCAAGGCCGAAGGTTTCAACTTGCTCTCGAAGGAATGCTACTCGCTGACCGGCAAGCAAAGCTCGGCGGAGAGCGATGCCTGGGTGCTACAGTTTGGAGAGGCGGAGAACCGCCTGCTGATGGGCGGCTGCCGAAACAAGTGTCTCTCGGTGCTGAAAACGCTACGGGACCGCCACTTGGAGCTGCCCGGCCAGCCGCTCAATAACTACCACATGAAGACGCTGCTGCTGTACGAGTGCGAGAAACACCCACGGGAAACGGACTGGGACGAGGCATGCCTCGGCGACCGGCTCAACGGCATCTTGCTGCAGCTCATCTCCTGCCTGCAATGCCGCCGCTGCCCTCACTACTTTCTGCCCAACCTCGACCTCTTTCAGGGCAAGCCCCATTCGGCCCTGGAGAGCGCTGCTAAGCAGACCTGGAGGTTGGCCAGGGAAATTCTCACCAATCCCAAAAGCCTGGACAAACTATAGGGTGCTGGGGACTGCTTGAAAAGCGACACAAACGGGCGCGCTTTCTCATATACACAACACAGAACTCAGCGAAAAACAGCGGAAACTCCGGACACAAACTTTTATATAAACCATCTGAAAGAAATAGAAATGAGGCAGAAAAGCTTCCTAAGGAAACAGAACGAGGGCAAATTAACCACCCATTCAAAAAGAAAAATGAAGAAAAAGAGAAAAAAACAGATTCTTGCACAAAAGTGATCGTTTTCTTCCAAACAATGTGAATTTAAAAGGTCACACAAAAGAAGAAATCGGGCTTTGCCTTCACAAAATGAAACCCAAGGTACATTTTCAAATCAATGTATAGTAAGTAGTTTTCCACCTTTCCCTCTTGCCTTTCTCTTTCCTCCGGCCACCTCCCTTCTTGCTTCATTTGTTATTGTTTGCCTGAATGTTGTCACCAAGTGAAAAAAAAAATTATTTAACTATATGTACAATTTCTCTTTAAAAAAAGTTTCACTGATGTTAAATGCATCTCAGTGCCAATGTCAGACTGTGATCCTTCCTCTCTTGCACCTCTATCCTCACCCTAAGCCGTCTTGTTGAAAACAATAATAAAAATATTACTTTAACTTTACATTGACTGTTTTGTGCATTGTTCTTAAATGAAGGCAGGTGAGATCACAGGGAAATAATTTACAATGTAGATATGTGAAGGTGAGGAACTAAATACAAGAAGCTTCCATCTGAACTCTGATTTGAAGAGTTTATAAATACAAGCTTATTCTGTAGATTTAACCATACAAATTCCTAGAAGGGAGAAAATATTTTTACCGAACTATAATAAATATTTTTGCTGTAGATTTCAAGATTAAAAGTTGTCTCATTTTCACACTTGAAAAAGACAACAATATGGAGGAATGGATTTTTAATCCTAATTTTTGAAACAGGGAGAAAACTTTCACGTTAAAAATTAAGACATTTGCTTTCTTGTGTCACAATTTTTTAAAAATTCAATCTGACTCTAAAATGCAAAGGAAATAATAGTCAGTGAACACTTTTCCTTCAACCATTTATTCTCTTTAAGCTTTGAATAATAAAAATTAAGTCATCACCAAAAAGAATAAAATGGTTATAGTAAACTCTCTCCTCTCCCCAGTGGTGAAGATATGCACAATCCAGATTTTTAAATGAATTCAAATTTAAAATGGCTCAGCTCTAATTCCCATAACTATGATCATTTTAATCAAATTTCTAGAATTATTCTAAAGCTGCTTAGAGGCAATTAAAACAAAAACAGTTCTGATACCATTTTTATGAGCAAAGAACAATTACTCTTCTAAGAATTTACAAATAAGAAAAAAACATTTTTTCATTTTCTGCTTCACTGAGATGACAACCCAACATACTCATTTCAACTTTAATAAAAGTTTCTTTTTAATGCAAGAAAATAACTCCTGAGATAATAACTAGTAAAACTGAAAGCATACCAAAGAAACTTTTTTCTTCTTTATATTGGAGGTAACTACATATTCCATTAAATATGCTAACGATGAGGCACAGGTACAGAATATGTGTCAGATGTTATCCTTTAATATTTAAAATTTATTCTCTGAATTTAGCTTAGTTTTTAATTTATTGAGAAAATTCATGAATCTCTCAAGAGGGGAGAGAAAAGTGTTCTGAAAAGCAATTTGAAAGACCCAAGGAAGAAGTATGAGTGAGAAAAGGGGTGTACCGAGGGATGAGCTGCATATTAGCAGAGATAGATAAAAAGCAAGGAAGGTACTCAAGGCTCTAAAACCTAGTTCACGAGACAAAACAGGCTTAAACTGTAAGACTACTATTCCCTGGTAAAAGTAGTTCTGTGGTAGAAATAGAAGTTACTACATTATCAGTTCTGAAATTATCTCCATTTTTTTCAACCTATATTTATTTTCTGGACTCTTCTTGTAGATATAGAACAAACTCACTATAATACTAAAGTTCAGATAAATACACTAATTTTTTGTAAAATAATAAAAACAAACTTACTCCCTGGGGAAAATGTTCTAATTTTTAAGAACATTTTCAAAGCAATCAGTATGTATTTACATATATAATGAATAATTTAAAGGAAGAGTGTTCAGTTTAAAAGAAAAAAATTTATTTAAATGACCATTTTTTCACTCACAAAAGTAATTATAGCATGAGGCACATCTCCCTACAACTACCTCAGAAAAATAAAAAAGTTAAGCCTCAATAATACTAATAAAAAGAAACAAAAATTCTAATTCAATATCCTTTCTTCTTCCTTATTTAACCTAAGGCAGCTATTGCCAACAAGGAAGAAAATAGTGCAGCAACATAAATTTCCTCATTTACAAAATGCCTAAAGAACCAATAGACATACAAAATCAAAACTCCTTCCAATAATGGGCTGAAATTTTAAAAAATATATAAATTAGCAGGAGTTTTTGTTTCTGTAATGTTAGACAGGTTGTAATGGTACAAGACAGTTTCTGTGATTAGACTAAAAGATCTCATGTTTCACAAGCAACAGGGGAAAAAATTAATTTAATGATGCTGCATAGAATAAGATCAGAGAGAAATAAAAGTTAAAACTTCCCCCAAAGGAACAAATAACTTCAAATAACCTAATCTCAAAGATTGGCAAAGGTCCCAATTTGGAAAACAATTCATTAGAGACATCTTTAAATTAAATCAACCTTTAGAATTTTATGCCATGTGTATCCAAAAGCATAATAGAATATTCTGAATTAAATCTCAGTTTCTCTTAAGCTGACAAGCTACCAGAAATGTGAGAGCTTAAGTAATTTTTATTACCTTTCTTTCCAAATAGAAATTAAAATACATTTTCAGACCTTTCTGCCATGTAGCAAAGCAGAAAATTTTTCTAGTTGATGGCATTTCAGAATTAGTGTAAAGTTTTCTCTATATTGGACTAGATGAATTACCAAGCTCAAAACAATAGATCCATCATAGCCTTCCTGTCACACAGACTATCAAATCCTGCTTTAATAAAGGCAACAATATTGAAACAAAGTGCTAGAAACATGCAATAGATATATGATTTGTTTGTAAAGTGTTTAATAAAATTATAACATTTTCACTAAAAGCTACTTTAACAGACTTCTCAATTGTTAAGATTTAATAATTTATATGATAACAAAACCAGAAAAACTCCTATCCTCCTCCTAATAAACCCAGACTACATACATACATGAATACACATATACATAAGCTATCAGCCTGCAAAAGAGATTATTCTATTTTTAAAAACAATTTCTTCTTCTGCAGTCTCTTTTGGTCTTTTTAAAGAGACTTCCCTCCCAGAACAAATTCTACATTCACTCTCATGGAATGAACCTAATTTTGGCTCTGCCACAAACATCTCTTAGTAAAAATAAAGTTGTGAAGGTCTAAAAAGTAATCAGAAAGACATTTTAAAGGGAAAATTATATTTTTATTTAAGAATAGGAAATTATACAGTATCATAAAATCTACTACAGGTAATGGGAAACGGAGGCATCTCACACACACACACACACACACACACATACATACATATGTGTGCGTGCACAACAACATAGTAAGTCATGGAGACAAAGCAAGGAGAGTGATATATTGGTATTACATCCAGAAAACATAAAGACTAAGCAAAATGATTCCACTCTCAATCTCACTGAATTTTGTAGCTTAATTCATTCCGGACCCTGTGAGGCAAAATATATTTATAGACAATATTCCCTGAGGTTCCCACCCTACACCCTACTACTCTGAATGAGCTAATGATAAATGTAATTAAGTGGAAATTACTTTTGACTCTAAATGAACTTCAATAACCTAACTAGCTATAAGTGAATCATAAGCTTAAAAAGATAGCTGCCTTTCATATGTAAGCAGAGAAAATTCAGCAAGAAATTAAAACAAAATGACCGATTTTACCAGTACCAAACCTACCCAACAGTAGCTCACCATCTATCATAAGAAAAAAAAAATTCCATAAAGATGAAATTCCCTCCTCATCTCTCACCTTGGGGTCGATTTTCTTAAAGTTAGGATCCTCTTCATCTACCTCAAAATAGAGTTCGGAGGAGGTGACAGAAAGTGTGCCCTTCACTACAACAGAAGGGGCCACAAGCTGAGCTGGTGTGCTCAGGCTAACAGGACCTGCCAAAAGGAAAAGACAAGCTGCACAAGTTGGAATGACATTTTCCAAAAAATCAAGCAGATTCCATCAGAAATTTTATTTAATTAATTTTCTTCTCACTTCTAATAACCAAGCTGCCTCCCAATTCCTTCTACATTTACATATTCTGTCCAACCCAAATCTTCCTCTAAAAATGCAAAGTTAGGATTCTCATAGTAGAAGATTTATAATAGGCAGTTAATGATTACTGTAAACTAGGGTGTAATTATTTTACAGGGAGTCTGCAAAGCTTTGCTGCTGGCTTCTTGGTAAGAAGATGGGTCTGTCTAAATAAGTCCATACACATTCCATTTAGAAAACAAGCCTCAGGCTATCAAAAAACATGGACTGACAACCAGGAACAAGGAAGCCTCAATAGACTTCCAAGGCCAGAGGTTAGCTTTGGAGTTTGGCTGAGGCATGACTACAAAAAGATCACTAGCTTATTGGTGAGGTGGGAAATGTTAAACCATATTCTCTGACAAAGATTTTGTGCAAGGTTGACACAAAATCTTTTCCATAATAATTTTACCCCATGAAAAATTGGTAAAATACTTCTTTTCTAAGCCTTCTTTTCTAGTTAAATATTGTTCACTGCTTCCAAATCTAATATTGGTATAGTTCAGGGACTCTGGGAGTAAACAGCTGGAGGGTGGGTTTCCAAGTGAATGAATTTTTATTGGAATAATCAAATCTCCACAGGGCTTATCAAAGAGACAAATCAGACTGCTACTGAAAACAATAGAATCACTACAAATAGAACAGCATAAAGTATATTAACTCTAAATCTAAAATAAGGACTAAAACTAACAATTTTATATATTTATGTGGATATAGATTTAGTAAGAATTTGAAATCTCATGTCAATTCTTCATTGCACTTATCCTATAGGGGAAGTAAATAGCAAAAAAAGATTGGCACTTACAGTTAGAATTAATATACTGCCTATAAACAAGGTGCACCTATTCAGGTAATCAATGGGTGAATAAGTGTTTCAAAATTCAGATGAATTGACATTTCCATCGATTGTTAGAAGGGTGATAGTCCTTAATCTCACATCAATCTTAATGTGTGCCAGCAGGACAATAGAAGAGATGCTCTGCGGAAATCAGAGCAGGCTTTGCCCTCTATTCCCCATGTACAAATACATTGTGTTTGCAGATGGGCAGGAGATAACTGCAGAACAGCCATGATTTCCCAAAGCTCATCCCTATAAATGGATGAAATAAGCAGCTATGTGTTCTTTTGCTGTCTCCCTTTGCCCTCTGTACATTAGCATGTAATTCTGAGAAGAAATAACATTTTTTCAATCACTCTCAGACATTCAATTACAGGGTAACCAGACAGCTGCAGGAGCTAGGGCAGCCTAGGTCCTACAGAAGACCCCTGACAATTTCCACTTCATTTCTAACCCACACCACTTTATTAGTGTGGATTACTTCCTAATCCTATTTTCACTGTCAAGATTATATAATTAAACTCCCCCTTTCACCTCTATTACTGTATGAATGCATTACTAGTAGCAAGAATAGAAGCAAAATAAAGGAGGATATGGGTATGGATTTGAGGGAAAAGGCTAGAGAATAGTAGTATCCACCCTACTCTTTACTCCCACCACAAATCTCTTAACAGTGTGCCCCAATTAATTTTATTTTACTTTCCAGAGAGGTTTACAATCATCAGAAAAGATCCATCTTCTATTTTTGCTTTTTATTATTAAGCTGCATGTATCAGAGGTTGCAGATGTGTCCCCAAATGAAAGAGTTCTCAAATTTTTCTCTTTAATATCAAAATGGACGATTATGTAATTTTTTACCTATAGAAATTACTGTAGGATCTTTCAGATTTTCCTCTTTGAGGGGCAGAGCAATAGCCATCGAAGAAAAAAAATCCATTTAATGAATGACTAAAATTACAGGCTAACCAAGAGAATTTTTCCCATAAGGGAAGTAAAACTGAGAATCTGTACAATGCAAATCAAAATTCCTATACCAAGTAAAATATGTGAATCCTCTGAAAAGCCAGGGCATTCTTGGAATTGATTTTTTGAGAGAGTTAAATACACATGGGCACTGCATGTTCACTAACACCTGTATACCAAAGCAAATAGCTCATCCGCCTCCAAGATTTATTTACAAAACATAGGCAGAATTTTTACTTATAGACCTCACTTCACAGACATTAGGTAACTCCATAGTATGGGTGAGCAATTTTGTTTTAGTGTCGCTGCTTTTAAACTTCTTTCCTTCTCAGTAGAAATTAATCACAAAAAAAGAGAAGCATAAAGAGATTGAATAGAAAAATAAAAGGGAAACAGGAGACAATAATGGGAAAACTGTTTGGAAGAACAAAAACAATCTTTAATTAATATAATTGTGGGTCTGAGCTTGGTAGCGCTAGCGATCTAGCTGAAAAAGTAGGTGATTAGATGCTTATTGGCCGAGAGCTAGCTGAAATATCTGTACAACTAGTGAATTTACCAGCGAGATTCTCTAAATCTTTCTCATCCACGGATGACAGAGTATCATCGTCGCCTTCCAGGAGGATCTCGTTTTCTGAGTTCTGATTTCCTAAAGCCTGACTCTTGATGGACTGTTTTCCTTTAGCAAGGATATCTTCATCTGCAGCTGAAATGAAAAGGAAACAAAGCTGTCTGTCACCTCTGAGAAGAGCAGTTTGGTAGAGGGGCAGGGGCCTGAAGTAAGGGTAGATGGCCAAAGATGGTCAATCATTTATGTACAGACAGAATCACCCACAGTGGGGAATGTGATAGGGATAGCATACATGCACATTCTGACAAATATGATTCCCCAAACCTAGTCTAATGTTTCCCTGAACAAGCACCCTAATCCCATTAAATCTAAACCCCACACTGCTCACAGAACCATTTATTTACTTATAGTTAGGGCAGGAGAGGTTCAAAAACAATACTTTTCTGGAAATTACTAAAATAAATCAGAACCTAGTTTTTAGAAACAATATCCACTTACTAAAAAACAAGAAAGATGGATTCATTCTCGTGAATAATATTATAACAACAAACATTTTGAAAGGGTTGGGGAATGTCTGTGGAAGAGAATACAAAAGTAGGAAGGGTCGAAGCTGAGAGCAATTCACAGCCAATGAGGATTTAGGCCCAGATAGTGAGGCCATATCTGACATTAATAAAGCTACAGCAGCTCTCAGAAGCTGCATTCTCTTCCCCTTTACTCCACCCTCCCACCTTCCTTCACACTACCCTCCCCCACACGTTCACCACCACCACCATCAACCCCTTAGCCCTTACACAAATACCCAAGAGCAACACAGTGTGGAGGCTCAAACGCTCAAATGCTACCTCCTTTAGTTTAAACTAAAGGGCTAAGGTACCCCAGGGGTAAACATAACAGAAAGACTAGGAAGACAGGCATCAAGGCAAAGGACCTTATTCCCCCTGAACTGGAGCAGCCTGTGGAGAGGATCGGCACCAGTGTCTTCAACTACTGTAACAAGTCAGTGACTGTAAGAGGAAAGAGGGAAAGGGGACACCAAATCTAGGAAGTAAAGAAGCTCTGTGGAGCACCTTCAGCCAACAATGGGACCGAAAAGTGAGCAGACGTACAGCTGAAAAGACAAAACACTAAAATACAAATTTCTGACTTCTAAATCTCATATCCCTCCAGGTTGACTCTTGTTGCTTGGAGCTGTTTTTTTCTTAAGAAAAGCTTTACTAAGTCCTGGACTATGATTTTTAAAAGCACACATGTGTGCCTCTGTGTGTGTGTGCATCTTTTTCAAACCTTATTTTTTAAAAAAGTCTTCGCTACACTTTTGACATTCCTCGTTTCCAGCTAAGGAAATCCCTAAGGTAAAGCACCTGATCTGCCCAGGCGTCAGCTATTGATATGGAAATCGGCTGGCTAGGCTTTTTGATTCACTGCAGTTGCTGCTCCAAAATAAGACCCAACACCCAGAAAGGAGAACGCAATCAGTTTGTAACAACACAAATAATATTTACCTATACAATTTATTCTAAAATGGTTAAATTGCACATATTACCTGGTTGGCTTGGCAAGTCAAAGTTTCTTTGTGTTTAGTAGTTACAGTCATTTTAATGTTAAACATTTATTGTTATCATATTTATTGTGACTTCACCATGTATACCACTTATGTAACCTAATCTTATTTTCTTTAATATGAGGGTCTCAATAAATACTCGAAAAAATACTTTAAGGCATCTAATCAATATAGCTTTATTTTTAAAAAAAATCTACAAAGGAATATAATTAACTACTAATTTAAGAAAATAGTAGTGTAAGTTTTTATTGCATTGTTTATATTTCAAGTACTGCTACTTCTTTACTCTGAAATCAAGAAGACTGCCCTGAACAAGATCTTTACAACTTACTATCCGCTTTACTAAATACAAATTAATCCCTGAGAAATACAAAAGAAAATACTATCTTGTAGATTTTCTTATAAATACAACAAATAATCAACTGCCAGTTAGACTTTAGGGCAGAATCAATATGTTACATTCTCTTTATTTCCTGGGTTTACAATTCCTTCTTCAACAGAGAAGTAACATAATAAGGGCCAATACTCCATATCACTTACCATGTGCCAGGGAATGTTCAAAGCACTTTACATATTTTAACTCATTTAATTCTCATAAATGCTCTACTAATTCCTCATTTTCAGATGAACAAAAAGGCTGGGAGAGGTTATGTAACTTGCTCAATGTAACAGAGCTAGTGAGAAATGGAGTCAGGATAAATCTAAGCAGTGTGGTGCCAGAATCTGAGCTATTAACCACCATGCCATATTAGCTCTTATATGTAAGCAAAGGTAAGAAAACGAAAACAACTACCATATACATTAATGTGTATGTGATTTACTAATTAGTTTGGCAATTCTTATGTTCCCCATAGTGTTTTTTAAAAGGTTAAATCAGAATCATAATAAATATGCAAAGGATAAAAACATTTATTTCCAAATCAAAATTTGATGAACATATGCCAAACATATCAGAAACAACTAACTTCAACAACTAACTTCAACAGCTTGCTCTTTACTTTTTCTGATTATTGCCACACATGTCCTGAAGTACCAAGAGCTTTTTTTTAGTGGGGGGAGGGGGTTGGGGAGGGAAGGGAAGATACCTTGATCTGCAAAAATTTACCAAAAAAGAGGCTCAGTAGATAAATTCACATCCATTTTTAATGATCACCTAAATGTAATTTAAGTTAGCCCTTCTAACTGGAATTTAAAACACTTAATTACATCTCATTAAGCTGACCCTTATATTAAAAACAATAACTTCTGAATGGAATAAAACTTTATGAAAAAAATTGTAAAGTACTATAGGTGTACTGCATGCACAAAAACACCCTCTTTAATTTACTTAATTACTTATTTTTACAAGCTCAGATTCTGGAATTGTTCAACCTCAACTGAAAAACCTCTTGTCATGGAAAATATGCAGCTTACTGATATTTAGAATGGTTTTCCTGTAATTAACTCCCCCTTGAGGATTTTAAGTTAGCAGCAATAAAATTACCAACAGTACTCTAACACACACCACATGCGCTGGTGTTCAATTCTCAGTGGTCTAATAGCTTTCTCCTAAAGAACTTTTTTTTTTTTCAAAATTAGAACAAAACTGTCCCAAGCATAAAATAAAAGATAATTATCATGTTTATGTGTGCTGGAAAAATTATATATTGAACTTTCCTTTTCTTGATACTCAATCAACCATTATAAACACATACCAACTATTTTGTTATCTTCTGCAATTATAATGTACAATAGTCTAGAAATTCAATTGCATAAAGTCAGAAAATACTTTTAGTTCATTTTTAAAGCTTCATTCTGACATTTGCTGGCTAATAAAAATGTAACTAAAATGATTATTGTTCACATTTTTCATATCACTGTTAAAAACTAATCTCATCTTTTTTATAGTTTAATATTTATCCCAACTTAATAATTAAACAGCAATTGTTACATAACAATTGTGAAAATGCTTTCTTTAAAACATGATTTTTGGTTCACTGAAGCTAAGAGGGCCCAGAAAGAGGCTGGTCCTCAAAATGTGTACTTAAAGTTCTTTGGCCCTACTTTAGAGCTAGCTGTGGGCCTGAGTTGATTTATCAACCCAACACAGGCTAGGAAAGAAAAAACACAGCAGAAAAACAATACAGAAAAATCTATGATATAAAAATCCCCTTTTAAAATGTCCACTGAGCCAATGAACTAGAATCATTAATAGTCCATATTACAGTAAAAAAAAGTTTATACTTCAAGAAATAGTCCATTTTATTTTAAAAAATCACTAACTAGAAAAATAAAGTGATCTTAGATGTTCATAAAATAAATATGGGTATACACTTAGTATGATGTGAAGCACACATCATTACAGTATTCTGAAAAGGACATACACAGATTATTTTATAAGTCACTCTTTTCCTAATCTAATTAATTCCTCTTTATAGTTGATGCCATTTCCAAAGGGTTCCAAGTCAAGAAAATTTACTCTACAAAAACTGGTGAAATTACAAAGGACAATTAGGAGAATAAGTCAAGTGTATCTCCTATTGATCATTGGTACCCCAAAAGTTTTAGAGAGAAAACCAAGCATACGTTGATTACTTAAAAAGAAGTAAATAGCATCTGAAATTACTAGAAAATGTCATTATTTAGAATCTTTATATGGTCTGTCATTCCTAGCAAACCAGATGATTTCCTTTTATCATTTCAGATGCTTATAAGATACTCTTAGAACTATGCTGAATCCTTCTCAGATATTTCTATTAGTATGTCCAATCTCTACAAAACAAAAATATCCTGAATTCAATGGGTACCTTCTGTTAAACTGTTATAGTATTTGAATTAAAACCAATCTTTCTACCACTTAAAACGCTTTTTATGCACCTTTAATTTGAATATAAAATTCCCATTATGTTTAACAATGAATTTTAGAAGACAGCATAGCACAATGATATGAAACTGAATAGCAGTCAATCTGGGCTTTAATCCTATATCTACCATGAATTATGCATAGCCTCTGGTCCTCCGTTTCTTTATCTGTGAAGAATAAAGTTGGACTAGACTTTAGCCATAGGTTCCTTCCAGATTTAAAGTGTTCTGATGATAAATAAATGACAAATGGACTCTGTGCATTAGGAAAATATTAAGAACGATTACAAATGATTTTTAATAAATTCTAAAACTATAAAATGGAAGGAAATGCCATCAAGAATCAACTACCCACCTTCGCTTGCCATAAAGAATATTTAAGCAGAAGTATTAATTTGAATTTTAAAATATGACTCAATTTCTGCAAATTCTCATTACAACGTGACTTTTATAAATAACCACTTTGGCGGGTCTCTTTGAAAAATTACCTAAAGCTTTTTCCCCAAGCAAGTTAATGTGAACTTGGGAAGGGCAATTAAATTGTCAGAATTAAAAAATTTGTTTTTAACTAGAAGGTAGCCAGAAGTAGAGTCATGGGGCTGGTATTGATCGCCTGAACAGAGAACATCATTCTTCAGGTATTTACTCTGCCACCTTTACACCAGAGGCTTGCCTTCAAATCAAATCAATCTACAAAACTGATGGCTCTTCCTACTAAAATATATAACTAATCTCCAACTGCACTTCTATTTAGATGTCTTCCTATGAAAATGATAATATAGTTCATGACGTTATGAGATTCCACAGTTTTATTATATGCTGTCTCCTTAGGTAAATCATTATAAAATAAAAAGGCAATGAGGCCATAAAACAATATAAAACTGGCACACGATCTTCAGAAACAGCTATTTTAAATATTTAAATTCAATGTTGAAATACAGTATTTATCCATGTTAAATTCTATAATTTCAACACTTTTTGATCATATTAACTATATTGTTTTGCATATATAATTGTTAATATGTTTATTTTGATTAGCTTTCTTATTGTACCAAAAACATAAAAAACATAAAACATTAAAGAATTAAGCTTGATTACAGAATATATGACCATAAATTATGCTGACATCAAATCTATAATACAATCTATATGCTGAGTTCCAGAATTATATAGTATTTCCATATTATTTAAAATAAAAAATATACAAAGTATGATTAATTAGAGCTTGAATCTTTCAAAAAAAGTTATATTAAAGATGATATGTCTCCTTAATAGGACTACTAACTCATCTCTTACATATTTGTTTAGTTTGTAAACTTACCTTTTATTGCAGGTTTAATTTTTTAAATTTTTTTAAATATATATATATCATTATAAGATCAATTAAATATTACTAAATATGATAAAAACATATAAAATGCTTCACCTTGCTTCTCTCTCAACTTAAAAATGCATAATAAACATAGATAATTCATTAACCTTTTAATTACTATTTAAACTAGAGTGAAATCTGCTTCTTTGAAGATAAAAAAGTTTAAATAACACAAGAATACATTTTTAATCAAACACCATGACAGACTCTAAGCACTCAAAAAAAAAAGAAGACATGATATTATTTTAAAAGGTAAAGTTCAACAACAATAAAATTATAACTGGATCATTATGAAGAATCCCATTATTCCCCAAGTTGTTTAAAAATTACTATTTTGATAAGAATATATTTTTAAAAGTTCTATGTTTAAATCTACATCACAAATTTAAATTTAGTTACTAATATTTCTCATAAGGAATTAATGGTTTGCCTATGTGTGATTTTAGAAAACAAGTCTTTTTTCAGATAAAAGGAAAAAATACTCATAAAACATTTTTTATTGTTATGAATAGACCTCAGAACAAACAACTCAGTGCTAGATGACAGTTTAAAGATAGAAAAACAATTGTTAAATTTCAAATTTTAAGTGCATATGGTAACATCTGTTGACTTAAAAAGGATAAAATTGCAAAAAAAATCTGATTTTTTTTCAATGGAAGGGTTATTAGCCAAAAGCAAAAACAATAAAGAAAAAACTAGAACTCTAAAATCTATACCATAGTAGTACCTCCCAAAAAGAAAATGAACCCTAAAAGCAAAAGTGGCCTAATTAATTCTTATTTTTCCTTCTCCACCTCCTATAGTTGAAGATGTAGGGCCCTGAGACTATTATTGCTTTTAGATCACTTTGTTATTGACTATTCTCTGTATGGTCATTTATTTTAAAGGACTGATGTCACATTTGGTGTTATATCTGATGACATATTGTGGACATTTTCTTCCAGAAATGGCTCTTTAAGGTTGAGTGCAAGAGGTTAAGCTGCCCGACTGAGGCCAAACCTAAGATTACAGACTTTTAATCTAAATTCTTAATATATTTATTGAATATAATTTAACATTTATTTTTTAAACTGGTGTTATGAATTTATCATGAACTAATACCCTGAAAAAAGGAAATTAGTACTATTTCTAAACTTATTAAAATATAATAAATCTATATTCTGTAAAATCAAAACAACATTTATATGCAGAGATATATACCTTAATTGGCTTTCAAAAATAATACAATAAGTAAAACTCTATGATCAAAGAAAATATATTAACAAATTCAAAGGAATAAAAAGAGAACCTCTTCAGTACTTCCAATTTGCTTATAGGACTTCTGAATCATACGATAAATATTACATCAAAAAAAACAAAGATGTTTTGTTGTGCTCTGATAACAAGATGATGTAAAACAGGAACATATGAAAATAATGTCTAGTCTCTATTTCTGCAAACTATCTATCAAAACTATCTACAAATGATGGCATAAAAAGTGTCTAGGCTCTCTCCCATCTCATAATCTCATGCTAAAATACACTATTTGGTGGAAAAACCATATACACACAACACAATCTAGAAACCTATTTTTTTTGTAAATAAGCCTGATATTCATGGGTTTAAGGCAGACTTCCTTGATTAATGTACTCAAAGATGAACGTGTCACTTAAAAGGAGAAACATTTTATTTTCCCATTATGAAATAAAGGATCTATGTTAAGTTAGTTTTGCATGTGTAAATAAATAAATAAATAAACAAACAAACACACTTGACACCCTAAGTTTATAGGACCCAGCACAAACTATAAAAATTTTTACATCTATTTCTAGGGTGAATAACTATGAAATGTGGTGATGGATTATTTTACAACGTTTGTAATTACGAAGTTATGCTCTTCATTACCGAGTATTGTACCTGCTGCATTTTGGCAAGGAGTGGTTTATACACTGACCATGTTCCACGGCTGTTTTTAGTGTCGCTTCAGGATGTGTCGATCCGAGAGGGTTACGCACAAATCGTCGCCGGCGCCGCAAGTCATCTTCCCAGTAGTCAAGGCGCCAGAACTCACGAGGACGACTACAATGAAACAGAGAAGCCACATATGTTAGCAATTATCAAACAGCGTGGTAGCACTGAATTTCTGCATAAAGCTCTCCTTGTTTGCTCTGCCTTTTTTTCCCCCTCTCCTTCCTCTTAATTCTCCTTCCACCTCACACTACCCGTTCTGCAATCTTTAACTTAGGTATGTCCTTGAAAATAACAATATCACCTTCTAGTCTAAGGAACTCCTTTTCCTTTTCCTTGGAAGGTGAAATGAGCACTAAATACATCATTTTGAAATGAATTGCTGACAGTGTGATCAGTTTCCCCACACTCTAGTGGCATGTGCTCTGATTTCAGCCTCATTTCAGCCTCAGCAGGGCACCTTTCTCTGTGGCTGCATTTATAAGCCAGAATAGGGAAAAGGCTATTATAAATATGGTATAGCATTACCTATATTAATCAAAGTCTGTCCCCCTTCATTTTTCTTCCTAATTTGTGCCTTTTTGCACAAGGTCAGTAAATCACACCATGAATTCTTGGTCCAGAAAGTGTTAACTTTAATGAATATCTCAGTTACATGGTTATGTATGTGATAATAAAATATTACTCTGTTTAGATGTGCAGGAATTTAATTAAAATAATCTCTTAAAATATTCATTA
Organism: Tamandua tetradactyla; assembly: GCF_023851605.1. NCBI lineage: Eukaryota > Metazoa > Chordata > Mammalia > Pilosa > Myrmecophagidae > Tamandua > Tamandua tetradactyla. The sequence continues at coordinate 17,147,567 of NC_135348.1, read as the reverse complement.
CATTTAGCCCCTGAGGCTTACAACAACAGAAGAAAATGCATTTCTTTTCCATTTACTGTTTTTAAATAAACCATTCCTGTAGAGTGAAATAGCAATCTGTTTCAAGCAAATCAGATTGGATTTCTGTTTTATGTAGTCTGTTTTTATATTTAATTAAAAACTACATGCTATATGATGTGCAATAATTACTATATCAAAAGCATACATTTGGAAGTGTATTTTTACAAAAAGTGTTCGCTCAATTTAAATCCTATATTTTTCCCAATTATGTAGATCTTTTATATACCAATATATAAATGCCACCTTTCTCTCCTGTTAGCTAATCATGATTTAGCATGCTAGAAAATATTTTGTAAAGAAAATACTAGTATGAAGATTTTTTTCAGTTACAGTAAGAAAAAAAATAATTTATATTTTTATTCACTAAAGATACACAGCATGAAAATCTGTGTTTCAATAATGAAATAAAAACCTTATTCCTAATCAAAACTTCTGCAGGAATGACCAATGCAGAATAAAATCTTGTAATTCATGAGCTAATAAAAGTGTGTATCTGTTAGCTCTGACAAATTAGTATGCTTGACCAATTGACAGTCTCAAAATATCCAAAAAAAGTTATCTTATTTGATGTTTTAAACATGAAATCCTTAAAATTTCAAAACAGATTTGTAAATAAGTACTTTCATTGATTTAAAAAAATGAGGTTAATACATCATAGGCACAAACAATATATTATTCAAAGAAAATATTTTTAAAATAATAGAAATCCAATGCCTTTTTTTTCTAAGAATCTGAAGAGAAAATAAGAACATCAAAGATGATCTTTGTTGATTGTGATCATGCATGAGGAGAATATATAATAAAAATGTAAAACAAAAAAGCATAAGAGTTACAGTCCTCAAAAAAAAGAAAATCCAAAAAGCTCATTTATTATACCTCATTATTTTGTTGCCTAAATTTTAAATAAAAACTAGTACTAAGACACGACTTAAAACTAAATTTAAACTACCTACAGTATATGCACACAAGCAAAAGACAACAGTCATTTGAGCTCAATTAATAACAGACAATTCTCCTTAGATGATTGTTCAAGAGGAAAAAAGGCAGAACACAGATGGTTGTGTGTATGGCTTTGATAGTTGTAGAGCTTGGATAGGCACTTCATCATTCTGCCTACCTACATTTATCTGTTAAAATTATTATCAAATATCAGCGAGGATGCAGCCGTGAATCACAGGCTGCTCCTCGTCTTCAGGGGGACGATACAATGAGGGTCTATTCATCAATGCGGCAATCGGCACAAGTAATTAGTTCCCTACACTGAGATCTCCGACAAAGGCTATTTCCAGTCAGCACCACAAACATATGACAATGTAAAGCTAATGAAAGCTGCTAAAATTTGTTAACCTTTTCTGCCATCAATCCTTCAATATTCTATGCTGCAGTATTATGCAAAGGTGGTAAATTATTAATTTGTCATTCATCTATCTTTCTGCATTTTGAGTCAAATTAAATGATGCCATTCTTCTTGATAACAATTAAAATTAATAGAGATATTAAGCTGCTATGATGCAATTATTACTAAATTAAGTAACAATAGATTATATTTTAATGCATGATAGTGAAGTCAAATCCAATGGCTATTAAAGTGTGTGCACAATTTTTTTTTTCTTTTTCTTTTATTTTATTTTTACATGAGCAGGCACCAGGAACCGAACCTGAGTCTCCAGCATGGCAGGTGAGAACTCGGCCACTGAGCCACCATTGCCCGCCTTGTACAATTATTTTTATTATTCAGTAGGAAAACCAAGAAATTATAAAAATATTCAAAAATTAATATTTATAAATGTAACAATCAAAATTTGGAGGAAATAAAATTATAAAATTAATTTTAAATCTTTTTAATATTAACAAAAAATGATGAAAATAGTGAAATGCAGCAGAAATAAAAAATACTAACATATTAGTAACAGAGAATTTGTTCACATAGTGGAAAAATTTTAAGATAAATTTTCACTTACCCAAACAAATATTTCTATTTACAAATATAAATGGTCCACCAAAAATAAAATCTCCTTAGGATACAATCCAAAGAATAAAGAAATTTATGTCTCAGCATGTTAACTCTTATAATATCATTAAACTATATTAATTAGAGGCTATCTTCTCAATACAAGTAATTACTTCCTGCTATAATTGAAAACAACCTGAAGACAAATCCAAAATCTGTTCTATCAGATCACAACTATAGGATCAATTATAAAAATCATGTAGAGAGACCAATGATTTTGATATATGCTTTGAGAGACTCTAGATATAAATCACTGGTCTAGGTGATACAAGATATAAAGCCCTCAAAGAGCTTAGTCCAATCGAATAGTTATTACTCTAATTTGAAAAAATAGCATCATTCGTCTAGTTTCTGATCATGAAAGTAATCATGTTGCTTGGAAAAAAAAAAAGTCATACTCATGTTTTCAGAAAAGGATGATAACTGGCATGTTTAAAGTCATTTATATAGTAATTGACCAGGCCAAAAAATCTAATGTTTTGTGTTCTGGCCCTACTCCCTTTCAACAACATGCATTTCCAGTACCACCAGCATTTCCAGCTCTACCACCAAAAATGCAAAGCACACTTTGTCATTTTAGAACAGGGGCATGTGTAGGTTTTGATTTTCCACTTAAAGATTCTACTCTCACTTAAGGAGGATGAGATTGTCAAATTTAGCATAGTCGATCCAACTCTTCCATAATACTATGAGAGAACTAAACAGGTTATTTGTGAATTTTTGTAGTTATCACCAAAATACAGCCAGAAAAATTAAAAAGACTTCAAGTATTCAGAGACATATTGCTAGCCAAATACTAATATGAATGAGATGGGAAATCATCTATTCTGAGGCCTCAGAAATATGTTTCATTACATACCTATAACTCTCCCTATATTTATCTATCCAAAAATATTATGTTAATACAACCATATGCCACTTTCACAGACTTCAACTTTTTGCATATCCACTAATAATTAAACATCAGATTCTAAAATTATTCAAATTAAGGATGTGAGCCTACATCCTAAAAAAATGAAAATATTTATATTTCCTTCTCAAGAGATAAAATCTGCTCCGTAAAGGTACTGTGCTTAGGTCTCTTCTTAGGATACAAGCTACAAGCACTAAGATCTTTGACTTATAGGGATACAGATATTGAAAAGTTAAGGATGGAACTGAAGTAAAATTTTTAAACTTTTCTTTCTGATTTTTTTCCCCCATTCTTTGATTTAATTTCAAACCAAAGAGTAAAATTACCACATAGGTCTAAATGATCTTTTTGAAGTGTAAGCATAAGTCATTTGACTATATTCATACTTTATTTTAAAAAGCTTCACATTTATATGTGTTTATATTCACACATTTCACATAAGACTGCAATCTACAAAAATATTATAAGACAATGCCATTTTAAAACAGATAATATGTAGTTTGTCTTTTACTAGAACAGAACACAAACAGGTCTCATTCTCTTTCCTAAATCCACAGTGGTTAGTGATTTTATTAGTTAAAATAAATGAATGAGAATGAACCTAATGAGATTAGTTCAAAGAGGTAGGGGTGTTAAAACAGAATTAATAATTAAGTTATGGCCCCATTCTTCTTCTAACTGTTGAATGGCTCAACTGCCAATAAAGTGATTATTATTATTACATGTAAGTTGCAAGACTTCTCTTAAATTTAGCTGCCCTCAAAGAAACAACAGCAAGTCAATTAACACAGAATGAATAGATGAATTTTCAGATAAACACCTAAAATATTTTCTAATAAAAGTTATTCACTTTTCCTTATATCAGGTGCTGCTGAGAATAAAAGGGTTATTAAGACACTGTCCCTCATATTGGAAGAAGACAGATGGGAAAATAAACAATAAGAATTTTTAAAAGTACATGTGATAGGGGAGCCCATGTAAGAATCCCAATTATTATATAATCTAAATGTATTGACATCTATTATCAAATTAGTCAGATATATGCATGTCTGTTGTCTCACCGGTTTTAATTTCATTTTAATGTATTCTGGATACATATCAGTAAAAGAATGCTAGTTTTAAAAAGAAAAAACTGTCACAATAATGCACACAGATTAGAATAATTTCCCATTTGGCATCTTACTCACTTTCTTGGGACAATGCCTGCTAAATCTTGATGACCTTAACAGAAGTCAGTAATAAACTCTTCTGGCTAGAGGAAAATTCTAAATCCTAGAAAATTTTAGTACTCCATATTTCGTTCTTAAATTTTTACATTACATGTGTTTCTAACTCCTAAACCTGGCTAGCTTCTATTTCCATATTTTTAGATTAAAAAAAAATTCATGTTAAATGTTAGCTACAATTGAAGTAACTGGTAACCCTTAAAAAGCAGTAAATGTTTTCACTGCACTGTCAGTTAGCAGATAAAAGTGCTTAAGTTCTAGATGGGCTTCACTTTTGGCATAAAACTCGGTGAAGTAATGTTCACGTTCTATAGAGTATCATTTAATATAAGAGAATGTTTTATCTCACAAACTGAAATCTAGCGTCCCTTCATGCAGATAGACAGAATATTAACTAAAACTTCTATTTACCAAATACCAACTACAAATTAAATGCAGAAGATCTATGCTCCCTGGTATCTTAATGAAATAGGTTTTGGGGAAAGAAAAAAAGTTCAATTGTATTCTACATGTATTCTACATTTTCTAAAGCAGAATACATGTTTTACTGAGGCCTGACATGAGTAATTTCTAGTATGTTGATACACTAGAGCATCATATATTTTATGTGATTATATAAAATTATATTTTATGTAATATGAATATATACAGCACTATTCAGGGTATCTCTCTATTTGCTTTTTAAAGCCATCCAAATACCCATTTTCAATTCACCATTTAAGACATTTTAAAAAGATAAACTTTTGCAACCAAGTCTATTATTATTATTATTATATTCCTGCCTGCCATTCATCTATTCATTTAGCATTTTTACTAAAGAGTAAATAAAATTACGAGAAAATAAAAATCTAGTGTTAGACTTCCAATTACATCTCTAACAAAAGATGACTTGAAAAAAAAAAAACACTAAAATAAACGATGTGATTGAAGCTTTAAAACTCACCTTAGTAAGCACACTATTAAATCAAATTTGGTACAGTTTAAAATAAATAAATAACTCCAGTTAACAAAAAAATTCACCAAACTTTCATTGTATGCCAATTATGCATCAGATCTTGTACATAAAAATAAATTATGCTGGGCTCAGTCCTAGAAACTTTTTATGGTGTAATAGAGATAAAGAAGTTATGAAATACCATAAATACAACTTTAAAATAGCTAACATTTATTTTGCATTAGGCCACTCTGTGCCAGACTAAATGCTCTTTGGTATATACTAGTACCGAGCCCCATACCAAACCTGCTATAAGTACATACAGTTATTATTTTAAAAATGAGAAAATTGAGGTTACCCATGGGCAGTGAATTCAATAGGATCTATTGACTCCAAAGACGATGAGCTTTTCATAGTATGACATTTCCTCTAACACAACTAGTTGAGTACTATTATAGATATAATAGAAGGGCTAACTAACCCTGCCTGGGATACTGAGGATTTCACTAAGGTTTCAATAGGGATCTAATTTATAAGTTTGATGACACAGACCAAACATCCTAACTGGAACAAAGCAAGCACTTATAAATAATCAATTAAAGAATGAACAATTGGCCTTTACACAGAAACTTAAACAATAAATAGGAGCTTGCTAGGCAAAACATAAAAGTCATGTTTAAACAGTAGAAATAGCATGAACAAAGGCAAAGAATCATAACATAGCACCTCTTATCTAAGGAAGTTCAAATTAAGAAAGATCCTGGTAAGCCAGCCTGGGGTCGTATAAACTAGGGGAGGAATCTGATTTAGAACGAGATTTTTAAACGCCTTGAATAGTAACCAAAAGTAGTTACCATTACATCTTATAGTCAACAGAAAGTCAACCAATCTTTTGCAACAGAGGACTGTTATGATCAGTCTTGTATTTTACATGGCAGTAATATCATTAGAAAGACCTAAATTAAGGCTGTGGGGTGGAGCCTAAAGGCTAACATTTGAGAGACATATCTGAAGTAGAAATGATAAGATACAGTGAGATATTCAATATGGAGGAAAGAAGAAAGGAGATGATGAGAAGAAAATTGAGATTTGTGGCAGAGCGGCAGGGAAGGGATGAAGTTGCTATTTAACTGAAATGAATGAAGGCTAAGCAGGTGCAACAAAGGAGAATAATCATTTCCTGTAAATCTCATAACATCCAGGCAAGTATGTCTACTAGATAAGCAATAAAACTCTGGAATTCAAAAGAGAGGCCTGGGCTAGAGACATAAAATTGGCAGATCTGATCAGCCAAGAAAATGGGTGGACTTGGACAATCACTTAACAAAAACTTACTGAATGTTTATTTGATGTCAGGTGTTGTGCTAGACTCAGAGAAACACATACTGAAAGGACAGGAAAAAACTGGGGGAACGCCAGTATTTAAGAAATTATAGGGCAAGATCAATGAAAAAAACAGAAAAGGAATTAATTGTTTCTTACAATCAATTACATAAGATAAAAGATAATAGGAGATAATAGGAGAAACAAAATAAAATGAGGCTAGACAAAGGATTAAATATTTTTCAAGGCAGGGAGTGAGCAACTATATCCTTCTGATGGTTTGGAAGAAAGAAATACGCAGCCATAATACAATCATGATCAAGACTGAGGAAACAGTTTACATATCCAGGGATGCAGAATTAAAAGAATTACAGAAAAATGATGCACTTCCCCAAAAAACAAAACAAACAAGCAAAACAAACAAAAATTCAACAAATGGTGCTGCAATAATGGAATACTCACATGGAAAAATAATGAAATGTGAACCCACCATAAAGCATACCAAAAAAAAAAAAAAAAGAATTACAGAACAATGACATGGAGCCATGCCCCCAAGCCTATCCATATCTGAACTTCTTATAAGAGATAAAGATTTTCTTTACTGTTTAAATCAGTTTGAGATAGGTTTTCTAATACTACCTTTAACATCTAACAGAGACAAGGATTATTAGTGATACTATAGGCAGTTTGATTACAGCTGTGGAATGGAAAGCCAAAAAATAATGAGTTTATATCTTGGTGGATATAGTTAATGTTGCATTCTTTTGCAAAAATTTTAGCATGAAAGGTATTAGGGAAATAGGGTGGAAAAGGGTTAAAGAACAGACTTAAAGGAAGAAGTCAAAAGAAAGATATAACTGAAGGTAGGTAGGTCAGGGGACAGAAAAAAGAAAGGTCTCAGAAAGGCACAGGAGGTATGACCCTGTAGAAAAAAAAAAACAGAGTAATTAGACTGGACCATAAGGAAGGTCACCCTCTCTTTTTGTAGCAAGATTGAAGGATATTAGACTCAGCATTGTAATAAGTTTCAGGCTAAATAAAAGAAAAACTGAAGAAATTTTGGGCTGATTATTCAGATTTTTCTCTATAAAATAGCAGGTTTTTCTCTAAGGAATAAAATAAGCCCTTCATAGTATGACAATTTCATCTTAAAATAAATAATTTAAAAGTTTATATTCAATATAAAACCCAGCAAAATCCAACATTTCCCACTTTTAAAATAAGTCTGTATACCTTTTAGGAAAATATTAGTGAATGTAAATAAACAATTTAAAAAGACATAATAGGGTGGGCCACGGTGGCTCAGCAGGCAAGAATGCTTGCCTGCCATGCCAGAGGACCTGGGTTCGATTCCCGGTGCCTGCCCATGTTAGAAAAAAAAAAAAGACATAATAGAAAAAATATAGACTGTACTTTGGGATCTAGATAAATAAAGCATTAGCAAAAAACCACAGGGGAGGACAGGCTTATTATTTAACACTACCAGGTTTTTAAGACAATTGGAAGCCAGCTCTTTCAATAGCAGCTATCATCTCTAAAAACTTTCTAGTATTTTCCATTTTGAAGCAATTTTTCGCATTATTAGGTGATTTATTTTCCTCTCTTTCTTTGCTACATTTCATTTTTCTCTGGTTCTCACAGAACAGTTCTGTTTTGGTTTAATTACATTAGTTTCCAAGTATTTTTTGAGTGCCTGCTACCATTTGGAAAGCATTTTCAGGGTACTATAAAAGATACTGTACTAATACGGGGAAAACATAGTCTCTAATCTCATAGCATTTATTATCTGGGACAAAGTAATTATATTTTTAATAAAAAAGAATTATACATAAAGGTAGCAAAAGATCCAGGCCATAAGAAAAGTAATCCCAGAGCGCTGGAATTTCAAAGGAGGGTATGATCACATCTGTCTTAAGAGATCAGAAAAGTCTTCAAGGAGCAAAAAGACTTTTGAGAAAGGTCTTAAAGATAGAGTCAAGTTTAACTGATATGCAGAGAAGAAGGTGGCATTCTCTAGGCCTTTCAGAAAGCATAAACGAAAGTACAAAGGTCAGGAAATAGGAAAACGTCTTATTTGGTTGATCCCAGGAGGAAATAAGGTATAAAAGATACATTTGGGCCACACCATAAAAAACCAGGAATGAAAAAATAATGTGTTTATATTTCACTTATTCATTTAATCAACAAACATTTATTGAGCACTAATGACACAAAAGGACCTGTGCTTCACGCGGGATACAAAGATACTCAACTGAAAATGTCATTATCCTTAAGGATACAGAAACAGATACATGCAGAAACAATCACAATATATGCAAAAGGTGCTGTAGGAACACAGTGGAGGGGCATTATCCAAAGTAACGGAAGCCTTCTTGAAAGGTAGTAACACAAAAATTCAATTAAAGAGTTAAGAGATATTAATTAACCAAGAGAATTAAAAAAAAAAAAGGAAAGTGTTCTCTGTTGAGGGAATAGTATTAGGAAAGCTAAAATGATAAGAAATAACTGGGTATAAGCTAAAGTTTCTTTTTCCACATTCTTTGGAGCGTATAAGGCAAGAAGCGGCAAGAGAAGCAGCTACAGAAATAGGCAGGGGCCAAATCATGGAGTATCATCCATGTCATCCTAAGGAATTTGGATTTTATTCTGTAGCAATGGGGGAGATATGAAGAGTGTTAATCAGGGCTTGTGATTGCAGAACACTAAGTCCAGCAAAATATAACAATTAGATTAGAAGGAAAATATACCTGAAATGAGGGTACAAGTTAGGACATTGTTGCAATAATTTGAGCAAGACGTAATGAGGGCCTTCAACAAAAATTTTTTAAATGTCTTTATTTTCTGATTTATCTTATATGTGCATTATTGTCTAAGATTCTCTGTGAATCAAGGTGGACAATAAATATAAATGAAGAAGGCCATGAAAGAAAAGTTCAAGTATGTTTATAATAAAATTGTAAAGCACATGATTTAAGAATCTAATTGAATGGCACATAAAGTAGTATCGGCCTAGACTGAAGTAGAGTGATCAAAATCCAGCAGATGTTACTTTATGTCAGTCAGGAAATGACATGCATGTACTCCACTCATGTTCCATTGATTTTACCCAATCATATGCCCTCCCGTGGGAAAACTAGTCCTTGGCTACACAGCCAGTTTCCAGCGGCAAATCTTACATTATGAAAAGAGAATATGAAAATATGGTGGTCATCTAGTCATATGTATCACAGACAGGACTCATTATAGAATATAAAATATAAAAAAGAAGAACAGAAGATGCCAAGAATGTAGTAAGGAATATCATAATATCTTATATAGGATAATTAGGGAAGGACCCCCGGGGAATGTAACATTTGAGCAAAGACTTGAACAAGGGAAAACCTCAGTTACGTGGATGTCTTAGGGAAGAGAACTACAGGTAGAGACAACAGTAAATCCAAAGGCCCTGTGGAAATACACTTGGTGAAACCACAGAAAAACAAAGAAATTATTTTGTAAGGTAAAGAGTAACAGAATAAGTAAAGATCAGATAGTTCTTAGGAGGGTCAAATCATGGAAGACCTCTTAGTTTATGACAAGAATTTGACTTTTATGTTCTGTAGGATGAGTAGACAGAGGATTTTGAGCAGAGAAATGATGTAATCTGACTTATGTTTCAACATCATCATTCTGGCTGCTGCGAGAGCCTAACTGTGGGTGGCAGAACAATGTAAGAAAAAGACGGTCCAGTTTGTATATTTGTGCAATAATCTAAGGGCAAGATAATGATATTTGAGACCAAAAATCCACTTTTCTCTTCTTCCTAGGTGGACAACTATTCCACATTTTCCAATCTCCTTTAGAATTAACTGTGGCTATATGACTGAGCTCCAACTAATAGAATGTGAATAGAAGTGACATGAACCACTTTCAAGTCTGGCCCATAAAAACTTTCCATACACCAATGTCCATGCTCTTTCCCCTTTCATTAGCTTGATCCAGATGAACATGGCAATCTTGCAAGACAAGGACTAAAGACAGTACAGCTACTAAATGGAAGAAATCATCCATCAGGAAACAAAGGTTTTATACTCTACATGAAAACTAAAGTTCTACTGTGGTAAGTCACTGAGATTTTGGATTTTATCTATTAAAACACCTTGTATTTCTCTAATTGAGGCAGATATCCAAGCAGAGATGTTAAGTAGACAATTGAATATGTGAATATGGAGTGCAAAAATAAAGGATTTAACTAGATATATAATTTTGGAGTTTCAATGTATACTGTATATAAAATACATGTATGGACTGGCAGAGATCTTCAAGGATGTTAGTAAAGTCAGAGAAGAGAACAAAAAAGATGAAATCCAAGCACGAATGTATAGTTACCCCAATATTAAAGATAAGGAGGAATTTTTAGCAAGCAGTGGTCAGTGGTAGGGGGAAAACCAGAAAAGTACAGTGTCCCAGAAATCAAATGAAAGACTGTTTCAAGGAGGAGGGAATAGTCAGCCATGTCAAAGGGTAACAACAAGTAAGGTTTTAGAATGACAACTGACCAATAGATTTAGCAATATGGATGGCACTGGTGACACTGAACAGAACAGTTACAATAGAACAGTAGGGAAAAAACTAAAATGAAGTGAGTGCAAGAGAGAATAATAGAAGAGAAATTGGAGAAAGCAAGTAGAGACAAACCTTGCAAAGTTCTTAAAATGTAAGGAAGCCATTTTATAGTTTATATTGGATATAGTATATTACAAACATTTTTGGGGAAAATATGAATGCAAACAGTTGTACCAAATCACACAATGTAAATGCTACAGAATTTTACAACACAAAGAGATTCTTCTAGACCTTGATAAATCAGATTACTCTTGGTGTATATAAGTTCAATTTGGAAAACTGAAAAGTCAAAATCACAAAGATTCATAGATGTCTAAGAGTTCATTCATGTCCGGTTCGTCCGTCTGTAGAGTCAAGGACTTTAGTTCATTGTATTGGCAAGCTTGTTAATTAGGGCTTATTCTTTGAAAGATTAAGATAAAATTGTTCCTTCAAAAAATCTATTGGTGGCCACTGTAGTAGCTCTACCAGGCGCACTGTTATTGACATTAATTTCAATAATTAAAATATGAACTGTCTCAAAAAACAAGAACAAAGAAGTAAGTTTCAATTTAAAAATCAATGAAGAAATGACAACCTACACAATGGGAGAAAATACATGGAAACTTCATATCTGATAAAGGTTTAATGCCCAGAATATGTAAAGAAATCCTTCAATTTAACAACAACAACAACAAAAAAAAAACCCAATTAAAAAATGGGCAAAAAACTCAAACAGACATCTCTCCAAACAAGGCATACAAATCGCTAGAAAGCACCTGAAAAAAAATCCTCAACATCATTAGTCATCAGGGAAATGCAAATAAAAACCACAATGAGATATCATTTCATACCCATCAGAATGGCAATTATTAAAAAAAAAAACACAGAGAAAATAACAAGGGTTGGAGAGGATGTGAAAATATAGGAATATTCATTTATTGTTAGTGGTAACGTAAAATGGTGCAGCTGCTCTGAAAAACAGTTTGGAAGTTCCTCAGAAAGCTAAGTACAGAATTACCATATGACTTGGCAATCCGACTACTCAGTATATATCCAAAATAATTGAAAGCTGGGTCTCAAACAGGTATTTGCATACCAATATTCACCGTGGCATGATTCACAATTGACAAAAGATGGAAGAAACCCAAGCACCCAACAACCTATAGAAGGATAAATAAAATGTGACCTATACATAGAATGGAATATTATTCAGTCGTTCAAAAAAATGAAGTCCTGATATATGTGACAACATGGATGAACTCTGAAGACATCATGTTGAGTGAAATAAGCCAGACACAAAAGGACAAATACAATATTTTCTCAGATTTGGGACAATTAGAAAAAGCAAACTCATAGAGTTAGAATCTAGGATAAAGGTTATCAGGAGACAAAGGGGTAGGGATAGATTTCCTATTTAGAATGATGGATACGTTTTAGTAATGGATAGTGGATAGAGGGTAGCACAACATTTTCACATAATTAAAAATGATGAAAAATATATCTAAATGTGATTAAAAGGGGAAATAATAGGTTGTATATATGGTAATAAGAATAAATTTTTTTTCATCCATGGAACTACACTACATAAACGGTGAATTCTAATTTAAACCATGGACTTTAGTTAATAGTACAATTATAAAAACATGCTATCATCAATTTTAACATATATTCTATATCATTACAAGGTGGTAATAATAGGGTGGCAAATGAAAACCCTGTATGTGTGACTGTTCTGCAAACAGACAACTTCTCTCATAAAGAAAAAGAAATGAGTCCTGTGTGATTACATTATTAATATGAACTGAATAGAAAGTCTATAAATGAAAGAAAAGTGGAATTCTGAACATTTAAAATGAATAACAGCATTATCAATTTAGACAACTTAATATCTGTAGTGAAATGTTCACATATTCTAATCTGTGTATGTGGAAGTCTTAATGACTACACATTCATTTTGTTGTATAAATTCTTTGCTCTAGCTACTAAACCTTGTCTCATAGTCATAATAGGATGCATTGCTGGACAATTCTCCATTGATAGTTTATTTTCTTTTTACCCATGTAAGAAGACTGACTCTTTAAGTAGTCAAAAGTTTACTTTTCATTATTCTCCTTCATTCATTAAATTATATGTGCAGGGCTAAATACATAGGATAAAAAAAACTAAAAAGACCCTGCTCTTATTTTACTTTTATATCTGTCTGAATGACTGAATATCTTTTCCAAAAAGATGTTGCCTCAATTTTAAGTAAATGAGGATTATGCAGACTACCACAAACATAACTGAAATGTAGAAATGTTACACAGAATTCGTGTGTTTCCCTCAGTCTTGTTTTTACTAGGAAATAGGAAAATTTAATTTATTTGAGTTGTAACTTGTGCGGTTTGAAAGGATTTATGTACCCTAGAAAAGCCATGTTTTAATCCTAATCAATCTTGAGGGAGCAACAGTTTCTTCTAATCCCTATTCAGTACTATAGGTTGAAAACTTGATTGGCTATCACCACAGAGATGTGACTCAATCAATTATAGGTTTAAACTTGATTAGATGGAGTCTTGACTCCATTCATTCTCTGTGGGTCTTGATTAGTTTACTGGGATCCTATAAAAGAGGAGACATTTTTGGAAAGAATGCTTTTTGAGAATGATGAGAAAACCACAGCAAAACTGAGCAGAGCCATGAGGCCGAGACACCACAGAGTCCACCAGCCAGCCTTCGAAGATGAAGGAGAATGCCCCTGTGGGAGCTTCATGAAGCAAGAGGCCTGGAGAGGAAGCTAGCAGACCACGCTTTGTTCGCCTCGTGTCTTTCCACTTAAGAGAAAACCCTGAACGTCATCAGCCTTGTTGAATCAAGGTATCTTTCCTTGGATGCCTTAGATTGGTCATTTCTATAGACCTGCTTTAATTGGGACATTTCCGTGGCGTTAGAATTGTAAACATGTAACTTATTAAATTCCCCTTTTTAAAAAAGTCATTCTGTTTCTGGCATATTGCATTCCAGCATCTAGCAAACTAGAATATAACTCTTCCCTTCAACTCCCAACCTTTTGGAAGTCAAAAGTGATAAAACCCTAAATTTAAAAATAATTTCTATACTAAAAACTTATCTGAATCTCCTTACTAACAGCTCAGTCTTTTCACCCTAAGTCCCTAAAGCAGCAATAAGTTATCCTGGCTAAGTTGCTTTTGTAATGTCCTAGACAGCTTACTAGTCTTACTGCAAATATGGAGAAAAGCCTCTGGTCTGCTATAGCATTTTCTTTCATTACAGAAGCTTTGAAAATACACAGATGACCTCTTTATTTCAAGTAGGTAGCAAATTCACAGAAAACATGATACATATCTTGAGCCAGTAGTTGTTCAAATAAAAGGCAATGAAATAAATACTTAAAATCCACTGAAGTCAATTAAATAATCAGAGAGATATTAATACCAAGAATAGTACCTAAATATTCAACTATTGGAAAACTAAACATAACTATCACTTAAAAAATACATTATATTTTGAAAGAGAAAGCATTATTTCTAAAATTTATAATGGCATTATCAGTCTAAGTTGAAAATACCCATAGAGAAGTACATGTTCTTTAAAACATCTTATGGTTTCATTTTATACTTCTCATATCAAGGTGAAATTTTAAAAGTAATTCAGAAGGAAAATGAAAGTATTTTACTCAGAAGGTAGAGTCCATATGTTCCTCAATCTGGAAACCCACTGAAAAAAAGACTTGAGTTTTTAAAAACTGAATTTTGACAATTGAAAGCTGATGTAACTTTTTTCTCTCCATGAAGATTTGACTCATTCTCTGGAAGAATGAAACAGACCCTTGCTAACTATAGTAACGATTAATACCTGGAGCCTCCTTTGCAAGATGGCTACCGGGAATCCATACTCCTGTCAGTCTGAGGAAATGCCAGAAGGGACTATGACGATGTCATCAACATAAGGATTTTGAGACTTCTGGAGAAGATGGCGGCTTAGTAAGACGCGCAGGTCTTAGTTCCTCCTCCAGAACAGCTACTAAAGAAATAGAAACGGTACAGAACAGCTCCCGGAGCCACGACAGAGACCAAAAAGACAGCGTACCCCACTCTGGAACGGCTGAACCGGCAGGGAGAATCTGCAGCAGTGAGATCACCGAGGGGTGGGCGCTTCCCCGGGCCGGGGCGGCTGGCGGCCGGAGTCCCTCCCTCCCTCCTTCCCGTGCCAGTTGGGAGAATTAGACAGGCGGTCTCCTCAAGCTGCGGCGGCTGGCACTCCGCCACACGCGCGGCCCCCCAGACCGGCTGGAGAATAGGATCGGAGGACCCTCAAGCTGCGGAGACAGGCGACCGGGGTCCCTTCCACACACGTGGCTTCCCGGTCCGGGCTGGGAACGTTGGATAGGCACTCCCCCAAGCCGCGGAGGCCGGCGCCCCCCCCGCCACACTTGGCGTCCCGGGCCGGCAGGGAGATTAGGACTGGCACTCCCCCAAGCCGCGGAGGTCGGCGACCCTCACCACACGTGGATTCCCAGGCCAAGTGGGAGATTCGGGTTGGCACTACTCCAAGCCGCGGTGGCCAGCGCCCCCCCCGCCACGCGCGGATTCACGGGCCAGCTGGGAGATCCAGATCAGCACTCCCCCAAGCCACTTCGGCTGGCGACCCTCCCCCACAGCGAGAGTTTTCCAAAGTTAAAGGAGCCACAGCATCTTTTACTGGTGGGACCCGCAGACAGACGAGCGCCACGAGCACCACCTACTGGGCAGGATAAGAAAAACAGAGCCCAGAGATTTCACAAAAAAATCTTTCAACTTGCTGGGTCCCACACCCAGGGAAATCTGATTAAATGCCCAGACGCCAGCAGAAAATAACGGATCACGCTTGGAAAATTGAAGATATGGCCCAGTCAAAGGAACAAATCAATAGTTCAAATGAGATACAGGAGCTGAGACAACTAATGCTGAATATACGAACAGAAATGGAAAACCTCTTCAAAAACCAAATCAATAAATTGAGGGAGGACACGAAGAAGACATGGGCTGAACAAAAAGAAGAAATAGAAAATCTGAAAAAACAAATCACAGAACTTATGGGAGTGAAGGACAAAGTAGAAAAGATGGAAAAAACAATGGATACCGACAATGATAGTTCTAAAGAGACAGAAGCTAGAATTAGTGAACTGGAGGATGGAAGATCTGAACTCCAAACAGAAACATAAACTATAGGGAAAAGAATGTAAAAATTTGAGCAGGGGATCAGGGAACTGAATGACAATATGAAGAGCACAAATATGTGTTGTGAGTGTCCCAGAAGGAGAAGAGAAGGGAAAAGGAAGAGAAGAACTAATGGAAGAAATTATCACTGAAAATTTCCCAACTCTTATGAAAGACCTAAAATTACAGATCCAAGAAGTGCAGCACACCCCAAAGAGAATAGACCCAAATAGGCATTCTCTGAGACACTTACTAGTTAGAATGTCAGAGGTCAAAGAGAAAGAGAGGATTTTGAAAGCAGCAAGAGGAAAACAATCCATCACATACAAGGGAAACCCAATAAGACTATGTGTAGATTTCTCAGCAGAAACCATAGAAGCTAGAAGACAGTGGGATGATATATTTAAATTACTAAAAGAGAAAAACTGCCAACCAAGACTTCTATATCCAGCAAACTTGTCCTTCAAAAATGAGGGAGTAATTAAAACATTTTCAGACAAAAAGTCACTGAGAGAATTTCTGACCAAGAGACCAGCTCTGCAAGAATACTAAAGGGAGCACTAGAGTCAGACACAAAAAGACAGAAGAGAGAGGTATGGAGAAGAGTGTAGAAAGAAGGAAAATCAGATATGATATATATAATACAAAAGGCAAAATGGTACAGGAAAATATTATCCAAACAGTAATAACACTAAATGTTAATGGACTGAATTCCCCAATCAAAAGGCATAGACTGGCAGAATGGATTAAAAAACAGGATCCTTCTATATGCTGTCTACAGGAAACACATCTTAGACACAAAGATAAACATAGGTTGAAAGTGAAAGGTTGTGAAAAGATATTTCATGCAAATAACAACCAGAAAAGAGCAGGAGTAGCTATACTAATATCCAACAAATTAGACTTCAAATGTAAAACAGTTAAAAGACACAAAGAAGGACACTATCTACTAATAAAAGGAACAATTAAACAAGAACACATAACAATCATAAATATTTATGCACCGAACCAGAATGCCCCAAAATACGTGAGGAATACACTGCAAACAATGAAAAGGGAAATAGACACATATACCATAATAGTTGGAGACTTCAATTCACACTCTCATCAATGGACAGAACATCTAGACAGAGGATCAATAAAGAAATAGAGAATTTGAATATTACAATAAATGAGCTAGACTTAACAGACATTTATAGGACATTATACCCCACAACAGCAGGATACACCTTTTTCTCAAGTGCTCATGGATCATTCTCAAAGATAGACCATATGCTGGGTCACAAAGCAAGTCTTAACAAATATAAAAGATTGAAATCATACACAACACTTTCTCAGTTCATAAAGGAATGAAGTTGGAAATCAATAATAGGCGGAATGCCAGAAAATTCACAAATACATGGAAGCTCAACAACACACTCTTAAACAACGAGTGGGTCAAAGAAGAAATTGCAAGAGAAATTAGTAAATATCTCGAGGCGAATGAAAACGAAAACACAACATATCAAAACCTATGGGACGCAGCAAAGGCAGTGCTAAGAGGGAAATTTAGTGCCCTAAATGCCTATATCAGAAGAGAAGAAAAGGCAAAAATTCGGGAATTAACTGTCCACTTGGAAGAACTGGAGAAAGAACAGCAAACTAACCCCAAAGCAAACAAAAGGAAAGAAATAACAAACATTAGAGCAGAAATAAATGAAATTGAAAACATGGAAACAATAGAGAAAATCAATAAGACCAGAAGTTGGTTCTATGAGAAAATCAATAAGATTGATGGGCCCTTAGCAAGATTGACAAAAAGAAGAAGAGAGAGGATGCAAATATATAAGATCAGAAATGGAAGAGGAGACATAACCACTGACCTCACAGAAATAGAGGAGGTAATAACAGGATACTATGAACAATTTTACGCTAATAAATACAACAACTTAGATGAAATGGACGGGTTCCTGGAAAGGCATGAACAACCAACTTTGACTCAAGAAGAAATAGATGACCTCAACAAACCAATCACAAGTAAAGAAATTGAATCAGTCATTCAAAAGCTTCCTAAAAGAAAAGTCCAGGACCAGACAGCTTCACAATTTGGTGAATTCGACCAAACATTCCAGAAGGAATTAGTATCAACTCTCCTCAAACTGTTCAAAAAAATCGAAGTGGAGGGAAAGCTACCTAATTCATTCTATGAAGCCAACATCACCCTCATACCAAAACCAGGCAAAGATATTATAAAAAAAGAAAACTACAGACCAATCTCTCCAATGAATATAGATGCAAAAATCCTCAACAAAATTCTAGCAAATCGAATCCAACAACACATTAAAAGAATTATACATCATGACCAAGTAGGATTCATCCGAGGTATGCAAGGATGGTTCAACATAAGAAAATCAATTAATATAATACACCATATCCACAAATCAAAGCAGAAAAATCACATGATCATCTCAATTGATGCAGAGAAGGCATTTCACAAGATTCAACATCCTTTCCTGTTGAAAACACTTCAAAAGATAGGAATACAAGGGAACTTCCTTAAAATGATAGAGGGAATATGAAAAACCCACAGCTAATATCATCCTCAATGGGGAAAAATTGAAAACTTTCCCCCTAAGATCAGGAACAAGACAAAGATGTTCATTATCACCACTATTATTCAACATTGTGCTGGAGGTTCTAGCCAGAGCAATTAGACAAGAAAAAGAAATACAAGGCATCAAAATTGGAAAGGAAGAAGTAAAACTATCACTGTTTGCAGACGATATGATATTATACGTCGAAAACCCGGAAAAATCCACAACAAAACTACTAGAGCTAATAAATGAGTACAGCAAAGTAGCAGGTTACAAGATCAACATTCAAAAATCTGTAGCATTTCTATACACGAGCAATGAACAAGCTGAGGGGGAAATCAAGAAACGAAATCCATTTACAATTGCAACTAAAAGAATAAAATACCTAGGAATAAATTTAACTAAAGAGACAAAAAACCTATATAAAGAAAACTACAAAAAACTGTTAAAAGAAATCACAGAAGACCTAAATAGGTGGAAGGGCATACCGTGTTCATGGATTGGAAGACTAAATATAGTTAAGATGTCAATCCTACCTAAATTGATTTACAGATTCAATGCAATACCAATCAAAATCCCAACAACTTATTTTTCAGAAACAGAAAAACCAATAAGCAAATTTATCTGGAAGGGCAGGGTGCCCCGAATTGCTAAAAGTATCTTGAGGAAAAAAAATGAAGCTGGAGGTCTTGCGCTGCTGGACTTTAGGGCATATTATGAAGCCACAGTGGTCAAAACAGCATGGTATTGGCATAAAGATAGATATATCGAACAACGGAATCAAATAGAGTGCTCAGATATAGACCCTCTCATCTATGGACATTTGATCTTTGATAAGGCAGTCAAGCCAACTCACCTGGGACAGAACAGTCTCTTCAATAAATGGTACCTAGAGAACTGGATATCCATATGCAAAAGAATGAAAGAGGACCCGTATCTCACAACCTATACAAAAGTTAACTCAAAATGGATCAAAGATCTAAACATTAGATCTAAGACCATTAA
Source organism: Tamandua tetradactyla (assembly GCF_023851605.1). NCBI lineage: Eukaryota > Metazoa > Chordata > Mammalia > Pilosa > Myrmecophagidae > Tamandua > Tamandua tetradactyla. Next base: position 17,127,737 of record NC_135348.1, on the reverse strand, counting down.
ACAGTTAGAGGAAAATGTAGGGAGATATCTTATGAAACTTACAATTGGAGGTCGTTTTATGGACCTTAAACCTAAAGCAAGAGCACTGAAGAAAGAAAGAAATAAATGGGAGCTCCTCAAAATTAAACACTTCTGTGCATCAAAGAACTTCATCAAGAAAGCAGAAAGACAGCCTACACTATGGGAGACAATATTTGGAAACGACATATCAGATAAAGGTCTAGTATCCAGAATTTATAAAGAGATTGTTCAACTCAACAACAAAAAGACAGCCAACCCAATTACAAAATGGGAAAAAGACTTGAACAGACACCTCTCAGAGGAGGAAATACAAATGGCCAAAAGGCACATGAAGAGATGCTCAATGTCCCTGGCCATTAGAGAAATGCAAATCAAAACCACTATGAGATATCATCTAACACCCACCAGAATGGCCATTATCAACAAAACAGAAAATGACAAGTGCTGGAGAGGATGCGGAGAAAGAGGCACACTTATCCACTGTTGGTGGGAATGTCAAATGTTGCTACCACTGTGGAAGGCAGCTTGGCGGTTCCTCAAAAAACTGAATATAGAATTGCCATACGATCCAGCAATACCATTGCTAGGTATCTACTCAAAGGACTTAAGGGCAAAGACACAAATGGACATTTGCACACCAATGTTTATAGCAGCATTATTTACAATTGCAAAGAGATGGAAACAGCCAAAATGTCCATCAACAGACGAGTGGCTAAACAAACTGTGGTATATATATATACGATGGAATATTATGCAGCTTTAAGACAGAATAAACTTATGAAGCATGTAATAACATGGATGGACCTAGAGAACATTATGCTGAGTGAGTCTAGCCAAAAACTAAAGGACAAATACTGTATGGTCCCACTGATGTGAACCGACATTCGAGAATCAACTTGGAATATGTCATTGGTAACAGAGTCCAGCAGGAGTTAGAAACAGGGTAAGATAATGGGTAATTGGAGCTGAAGGGATACAGACTGTGCAACAGGACTAGATACAAAAACTCAAAAATGGACAGCACAATAATACCTAATTGTAATGTAATTATGTTAAAACACTGAATGAAGCTGCATCTGAGCTATAGTTTTTTTGTTTTGTTTTGTTTTGTTTGTTTGTGTCTTTTTTCTTTTTCCTTTTTTATATATATATTTTTTATTTTTTATTATTATTATTTTTATTTTTTCTCTATATTAACATTCTATATCTTTTTCTGTTGTTTTGCTAGTTCTTTTCCTAAATCGATGCAAATGTACTAAGAAATGATGATCATACATCTATGTGATGATGTTAAGAATTACTGATTGCATATGTAGAATGGAATGATTTCTAAATGTTGTGTTAATTTCTTTTTTTTCTAATTAATAAAAAAAAGATTAAAAAAAAAGATTAATACCTGTTTAACTCCAAATTACTTAGAAAAAAGTAAGCCTTAAGAATTTCACAATGAGGGTTTATAATGGCCACTATTTCTAACTTCTAAGTGTAAGATAATTTTATAAGCTTAAAAAAGAAGTATACCTATATATTGTTTGTAATTCATAATACTCTATAGTTTTCAACACTCTCTCAGTCTAATTTTCATTAATACACAAAGTCATACCTAATTTTATTATTTCTATTTTTAATATTATAACAGTAGGCTGTGATTAAATATTTGTACATCGATAACATCTTCATGCTCTAAAATTGAGGACAGGGTCTTTTTTCTTTCTTTTTCACTTTCTAAGAGTCTCCAGCCTCTAGCCAATACCTAGGATGCAGTGTGTACTTAATACAGTCGACTGAATTGATAAATGTGTCATTTCTTTATTCTGATAATTCTTTCCTAGACTTAAAATTAAGTTGATACATTCAAGGTTAAGAAAATTTTGCTGTCAAAATCAAGGTAGAAAATGGGCTGAAGTTTTAAAAGTTGATTAAAATTTTATACAAATATAGCAAACTATACCTGTGCTCTAAAACCAGTGCACGTAATTCCAAATTTAATGTAATTTAACTAAAAAAATTTATTGTATACCTATCATGTGAAAGACAATTTGCTTTTAACACATAGTAACATATAAATACCTAGAGTAAGAACATTTACCTCTTTTGTTGCTCAGGTGTGGCTCACTCTCTCTAAGACAACCCTGTAAGAGAAATCATTGCCCTCCCTGCTACATATATTTATATATTTTATATATATCCACTCTTAGTGTTCACCATACACCATTTCCCTGGTGGTACGGGAAATGACTCCCAGGGATGTGTTCAGACCTAGACCATGGGATCAACACTGCCAACCTGACCAAAGGCGGGTAAAGAAGTGTAATTAATAAAGTGTCAATGACTGAGAGAGTTTGGATAGAGTCAAGAGGCTATTCTGGATGTTACTCTTAATACAATCTTCAGTGAGACATTGCTACCTATCATAACTTGCCAAACCCCAACCAAAACCATTACAGCCAATCTTAAGGAATACCTAGGGCAATATTTAAGATTCTATAAAGGTTCCATACACTAGTATAACTTTCCAGAAACCTACAATCTCCAGATGCATCCCTATACCAGATAAGTTCTGAAACCTAGAGGGCCCAGCCTCTCCAGAACATCAACTAGTTCCATCCACCTACTCCATATGATTGACAGTGCCTTCCAACATGAAAAAGTTATAATGGACACAGCCCAAATACCCCTAAAAGTGGGAAAGAAAGATCAATAGTGATGGTGGAATTATACAGAGAAGGAAGGGTTTAACAAACAGATATGATTGCTCAATCATTAAACTGCTATTTCTTTTAGTCTCCAGTATCTTAGAGAAGCTAGAAGTAAAAATCTAAAATTGTGGAATTGTAATGCATACCAACCTTTACAAATAATCGCTGTGCTGCGCTTTGAAATTTATTGTTTTTTTGTATATATGTTATTTTTCAGGAAAAAAAAAGTCGATTGTGATGATAAAAAAATATTTATTCCTTCTAGCCTCCTACATTCTGGAGCAGCTAGAAGGAAAAATCTGAGATGACGGTATGGTAGCCCTTGACAAACTCTAGGATCTGTCCTGTAACAACTTGTTGAAGAATGCTTTATAAAACTGTTGCTTTTTTTCTTTCTTTACTTTGTATACATGTTTTATACAATAAAAAAGTTTAAAAAACATTTAGGTTTAAATTTATGTATCAAAAAATAAAATACACTGGAATTAATGAAGGTAAGCTAAAATAGTATAGAAATACAAAAATATTTTGCTTTTTCTTTGATGGGATTTTATTTTATTTTATTTTATTGTTAGGTTAAAGGGCTCAACAGCAACCTCTTATGGTTTGGCTCTGTCTCTTCCAATTTCTTTCCTACATTGGGGGAAAATTTTAAGGGTAAAGGATAAAAAACGTAAAGACCTGTCCATTTTTCAAGAACAGCAACTGAGTAAAAGTGATTGAAAAACACTGCATGAAGATGGAAATTATTGCCGTAAGTCCCCAAACATCTGCTTTGATTATGGAGATTCGAATTTTTTTTTTTTTTTTTACATGGGCAGGCACCGGGAATCGAACCCGCGTCCTCGGGCATGGCTGGTAAGCATTCTTACCTGCTGAGCCACCGTGGCCCTCGAATGTTCTTTTATACCTGATCTCTTCTAATGTTAAAACAAGTATTTTTTTTAAAACTTTCCAAGTTCTATTCTGAGAAACTGTGGGCTTTATCAAGTACTTTTTCTTTATTCCTTAACAAGCTTTTATATATTCTAAATTGTTTTTGCATATATACAAAAAAGCTTATTTATGTGAATTTGTAATACTCCTGTAGAAAAAAGATGGTATGTGAAAAAAGCATCAGATGAGGAGAAAAGATGTCTAGATTCCAGTTATGACTTCATAATTGAGCAAATCCATTTAACCCTATTTGTGAACTAGTCTCTTCTTCTATAAAAGGATCAGATTAAATAATACATAAAGTCCCTAACGTCTTCAAAATGCTATGATTTGCTATTCTACTTTTAAAATATATATATTCCACTCTTAGTGTTCACCATACACCTGTCTGAATATATTTTGAAAATCTTACTGTTTCTAAAAGCACACAAAATATTGTTTGAGGCAAGGAAATATGTGGAAATAATTATTTTACTTCCTTATTATCATATATTTCTGACGGGAATAGGTTAAAAAGAAAGAAAATACATCTATCTGTGTAGTTGTGATAACTCTTAGCTCTTATTTAAGGGAAATGTTGTACCACCCATTTAGTCAAGGTAAATGAAGTTTAGCACAGATGAACTGTCCAGGATGGAAACCAAAAATATTTGGAATATTTGGGTGGATTCTTTCTTTCTCCTTGACACCCCACCAAGACAGGAGAACACACTCTGAATGAAGATGTAAAGGTAAATCAAATTTGGATAAATACACAGGGGAAGAAGTGCTAGCAAATTTACTTTTATGCGCTGCTTCAGTATTATAGATGAGAAGGACACTGAAGGATTGGGTGTGGACAGTAGGGGTAACAACTTCAAGAAATTAAAAATCAGGTTTTATAATGCAATGGCCACTGTTTTGTGGCCATTAGAGATAGGTGGTTGAAATCATGTATCATGCACATGAAAATAAGCATACAATCAACAGAACAGAAATTTTGAGAAATTTCCACAATATATATACAGCAGATGAGATGGAACTGATGGGTAAAATTTCAAACCAAAGCACATGCTGGAAAAGTGTACTCTGAAATAGAAACTCATTCTGAGGTAGCTCCAGTCTGAAGGCAACTGAGCAAACAGAGAGCAGAGATGGTGGTCACCTGAGACAATCATTAGGCTGATTTCACCTCTCACCTTCCCTTAATTCTGCTGGGAAGCACGTAGCAGAAGAGGCCACTCTTGGCTAAAGGGGTATGGAGTCATAAGTTAGAAGAGGGGCAGATCAGTAGATAGCGACTGATGACCAAAAAGAATAGAGAGCTCCCACAGGCCAAAGACCAATTACTGGCAAATCCTGTGTTGCATCATGTTCTACCCTTGTTTCACAAGGTAAGGCATTTTGACAGTGTTTATTTAACATTTTTATTGTGCATAATACCTTTTGACTTAGGAATTTCAGTGCTAGGTATCTATCCAACAGAACTATCCAAACACATTCATAAAGATACATATATCAGGATTGCAACACTTTTATAATAATGAAATATCAGAGGCAAGCTAAAGGCCCATTGTGCCAGTTTGAATCTATTGTGTACCCCAGAAAAGCCATGTCCTTTAATCTTCATTCAGTATTGCTGGGTGGGACCTTTTTGATTGTTTCCATGGAGATGTGACTCACCCAATTGTGAGTGGTAACTTTTGATTCGATGGTTTCCATGGAGATGTGTCTCCCCCCCCCCCATTCAAGGTGGGGTTGCTTACTGGAGCCCTTTAAGAAGGAATCATTTTGGAGAGAGCCACCAGAACTAAAGAGCCAACAGAACAGACAGAGACAGAGCCCTGGGGAAGCCGCTGAAGAGAAAGTTAGCAGAATTTGCCATGTGCCTTTCCAGCTAAGAGAGAAACCCTGAATATCATCAGCCTTCTTGAACCCATATATCTTTCCCTGGATACCTTAGATTGGACATTCCTTTAACCTTGCTTAATTAGGACATTTTCACAGTTTTATAGCCATAAGCTTACAATTTAATAAATTTCCCTTTTTAAAAGTTGTTTCATTTCTGGTATAGTGCATCCCGGCAGCTTGTAGACTGAGACACCCACCAATAGAGAAAAGCTCAAACAAATAACAGTAATTTCATACTATGAAATTTTATTTTTAAAAATGCTTAAAAATGAATTAAATAAACATACAGCATGGAATATTTATAAGTGAAAAGGGTAAGTAACTAAATATACACATAGCATGTTTCCATTTATATTAAAAAGTTATTTGTGTTTGTTTGTGTGGGGGAGGAAACCAGAAGACTACAATATCAAAATATTCACCTCTGGGAGGAAAGTAGAACTTTACAAATAGGAGTAAGGAGTAAGGGGAACTCTCACATAATAATTGAACATTTTGCATTGAGACTATTTTTCAGTATAACTAGTTTAATTAAAAAAGAAAACAAAGTTTACCTATTTCTATCTTGACCTGAGAAAAATGTTCCCCCCCAAGATAAAAGAAAATTTTCTAAAGTTTAGAAAAATGTAAGAATTTGTTTTAAAAGAATATCCAGTAACAAGGGCATTATGCTCAAACTAAACGTCAACAAGCAGAGGGCCTGGAGGAGGGGTATGGTTTCTCTGCAGAAGAAAAGGAAGTGTTTTCATATAAGTTAGGGTGGCTAAGTCATGTTTATTTACTTAGGTTGGATCGTATGATATTCAAATAAAACTTTAAAAAAGTGAACAGAGAGAACATGAAGAAAGAGATGTACATATTCACTGTTCATTAGGAAGCCGAGAGGTACAGACCCTCTAAAGGGAGTGTGGTGGTTGCATAGTAGGCTAAGGGTGGGGTTGCCATAGGATCTTGCAACCCCACTGCTCCATATATACCTGGAGGAACTGAGTATGGAGACAGGAATGGACATTTACACACTGGTGTTTATGGCAGCAGTGTTCATAATTCACAATGGATGGAGGTAGCCTAAGGGTACAATGACTGAGGAATGGAAGGGGGAACTGTGGTGCATATATACAACAGACGACTGAGTGGCTGCGAGAAGTTATGAAATTCTGGGGCACACAACTAGGTGAATGAACCTTAGGGCTGTATGTTGAATGAAATACCAGAAAGAAAAAAAAAAGACAAATATTATCAGGGACTAACTACAATGTGTGAATTTAAGTCAAGAGAATGGGTTATCAGGTTTGGGCCTACTGTGAAGGGTCCTAGGTTTTAAGCTCTAAAAGCAGCCACATATATTCAGGAGTTTTAACTGTTATTTCTAAATTCTGAGATACTGAGCTGTTTGTATAACCTGATCATCCCCAGAAACTTCATTATTTATGTGACGCCTAAGACTCAAAGTTAGAATTCTGAAGCTATGAAAGTCAGCAGCACCCCATACATGAACCGTCTAAAAAGTTGAAAAAGGGATCAGACTTCGACTAGAGATATGAATGAAGTTGATCTGGATAAGACTGGAGTCAATCAGAATACAGGGTAAAGGATGATATGCTCCATATTTTAAAACTTCAATTTCTGCGTGAGACCAAAGGGAAAGATGTTTAAATGGTGCAAAATTTATATTTTGGGTAGTACACTACCTAATTTAAGTTATATAGTCAGTTTAGCTGAACACCATAAGTACATGGAATCTTGAATAGGGCGTGAGATCTTGTTGGTTTGTCCAGGTTAGTGAAATGCACCTATATATCCCAGAGTAATTTTGGTAAAGAATAAAGTATTTGCAAAGACTCCTTGGGAGACTAGGGACAAAGGGGGAAATATTCACCCATTTAGAGAATTCTCGCAAGCAGTGAAGACAAAAAATCAATAGGCTGAGCCCTCAATCTTGGGGTTCGCCCCTATAAAACTCATTCCTGCAAAGGATAAGCTAATCCTACTTAAAATTATACCTAAGAGTCATCCCCCAAAGAACCTCTTTTATTGCTAAGATGTGTCCTGTCTCTCTCTAAGCCCAACTCTGCAAGTGAAACCATTGCCCTCCCTCCTAAGTGGGACATGACTCCCAGGGGTGAAAGCTTCCCTGGCGGCATGGGAGATGATTCCAGGGATGAGCCTGGCCCTGGTACCGTGGGATCAACAATGCCATCCTGACCAAAAGGGGGAAAAGAAATGTAACTAATAAAGTATCAGTGGCTGAGAGAGTTCAAATAGAGTCAAGAGGCTACTCTGGAGGTTACTCTTACATAAGCTTCAGTTAGACATTGCTATCTATCATAACTTACCAAACCTCAACCAAACCATTCCTGCCAATATTAAAGAACACCTAGGGAATCATGTAATATTCTACAGAGGTTCCATGCACTAGGGTAACATTTCAGAAACCTACAACCTCCAGATGGGTATCCACATCAGATAAGTCCTGAAATGCAGAGGGTCAGCCTCTCCAGAACATGAACTAGTTCCATTCCCCTATCTCATATTATTGACAGCTCCTTCCAACATGAAAAAGTGAGAATGGGCACAGCCCAAATACCCTTAAAGAGTGGGAGAATGAGCAAAGGTGATGGTGGAGTTAATCAGAGAAGGTAGGGTTTAACAAATGAGTGTGGTTGCTAAATCATTATATTGATATTTCTTATAGTCTCCAGTATCTTGGATCACCTAGAAGTAAAAGCCTAAAATTGTGGAACCGTAACCCACACCAAACTCTGAAATCTGTTCTACACCTAATTGTTGCAATATGCTTTGAAATTTATTTTTTGTGTGTTATTTTTCACAAAAAAAGAAAAAAAAAGTTGTGTGATGATAAATGCACAGCTTTACCTTGATATTATGAACCACTGATTATATACTTTGGATGATTACATGGTTTGTGAATATATATCAATAAAAAATAAATAATTTTTAAAAATATCAAAGGAGAAAGTGGAGTTATAAAAGAGAAGACAGGATTTAACAAATGAGTATGACTACTGAATCACTATATTGGTATTTCTTTTAGCCTCCAGTATCTTGGAGTAGCCAGAAGGAAAAACCTAAAATTGTGGAACTGGAACCCTTACCAAATTCTGAAATCTGTTCTATAACTAATTGCTCTGGTGTGCTTTGAAATTTATTGCTTATATATATATATATATATATATATATATATATATATATATATATATATATATATATGTTATTTTATAAAATAAAAGAAAATGTCAAAAAAAAGATCATGGTGATGAATACAAAACTATGTGATCATATTGTGAGCTGTTGTATGTACTGTATATGTGTCAAGATTTCTCAATAAAAATATTTTAAAAAAAGAATATGCATACTATGAAATTCAATATAAATAACTGGGCTGCTCTCTACCATAACATACACACACACCAAAAATGTATAAATTATACAGATACAGCACATTATTGTTTTGGTTTGTAAACATAAAGTGAAAACAAACTAAATATTTTAAAAATCTGTTTCTTCTTTGAACTTAAATGTCATTCATGTAAATACTTATCGTGGGGCAGAATACAGATACAGAGCACATCCTCAAAACTATAAGCTATCATTATTATATATCTATTTGGACATTACCACGCCTATACGAATATCATTCATTCAAACAGGTATGGGGAAAGATTTACTACATCATGCACCTTATGAAGTTTCTCTTCTTTTTCAGAATTCTTTGCTAATTTATACCTAAATACTATATGACTTCTGAGTACATAGAATTCTACAATATTCAACTTTAGCACCTTTTTGGTAAACTTGAGAATCCTATTCCAATAAAATGAGATATCAGTAACAATAATGAAGCCACTAGACATTATGGCAGATTGAAGATGCATTTTATATTTGTAAATAGGTTAAATAATTCAGTTTCTTAATTTCTTAATTTCCAATATATTATTTTTCCTATTAGGCAATTTATCCATTTAAAACAACTGTTGCTTCTCTTTTCTCAATAAAGAAGATGACATAAAGATTGATTTTAGTAAAATCAACTCCAATCAAGAAAAATCATCTCCTTACAATGAATTGTCCACCTACACTCTTAGTATGAGTTATTACAAAATAAAGACCCACAAACACTATTTCATTTCCTTTTCACTCTTAGAAGGGCTTATGTGTTTCCTACCTTACAGCAACCTTTGCTTTCTTCTGCCAGAATCTTATTCTCTCTGTTGTCACCATGTTAGCAGGTGTGACATATCAAACCTTAAGTTAACTACACTTTTTACTGAAAGAGAAGAAAATCTTTAAAAATATAATCTTGGCCAACAATTTTGTTTAAATATTGGTTAGCATTAGACTTTGAGCCATGTTTACAGAACTAGTCTATACATAAAAACAAATGTTACTTAAAACTAGATAAAGATAAGGAATTAAAAACATTAAACCTATTTGAAAATGTATATACTTTTTTTTTTTTTGGCATGGACAGGCTCCGGGAATCGAACCCCAGTATCTGGCATGGATAGGCGAGAATTTCACCACTGAGCCCCCGTTGCACCATCCTGAAAATTTAGATACTTTTAACGTAGAAAGAAGCCCAAAACTTTAAATAAGATTGTAGAATAATTTTCAATAAGAAACGCCATTTTTATTTTTTATTCGGTGTTTGATTTTTAATTACTTATTTTTAAGAGCACATCATAAGCAAGGAAAGTATCCAGAAAATAGATTTTTTAAAGATATAAATTGAAAATGCAAGAAGTTAATATTTTAGCGCAATTATGGAGAGTGGGAAACGGTGGTTTGTCAAGCAAGGAATGCATAAAAATCTCTTGAAGAGCTTTTCAGCTAAGTGCTCCACTTTATTACATCACTATCACTATCACCTTTTGAGATCTAGTTACCAACAGATATAAATCATATAGAAGACTAGTGTGGAGTCAGTAATTGAATGACAATGACTGCTTTATATTACAAGAGATTCTGATAAACTTAGGCATACCTTCAAAGATTTTTTCAGGAAACTGCCAGAATTCTACTTTACCTCAAATGACAACCCACTGGGAAAAACAAGTATTTTTTAGACATTAACATAAATCAGCATGTTATATAAACTTATTTGGAAAATATCAAAAACAGTTATGATCAGATTCTTAATCTAACTTTAAAACTCACTTAATTGATCACAAACTATCTATTATGGACTCCATAGGAGGAGGGACTGGGATTTAACTCAGTGGTTTTCAATCTAGCAGAGGAGTTTTTAAAAATACTCTTGCGCAAGCAGTGGGGACAATCAAATAAACAGGCTGAGCCCTCGATCTTGGGGTCACCCCTATGAAAGTTATTCCCACTAAGGATAAGCTAAGCCTACAAATAATTATGCCTAAGAGTCATCCCCAAAGAACCTATTTTTTTGTTCAAGTGTGGCCTCCCTCTCTAAGCCAACAAGGAAAATGAACTCAGTTCCCCCACCGCCCTTCATACCACATGGGACATGACTCCCAGGTGTGTAAATTTCCCTGGTAACATGGGACAGAAATTCCAGGATGAGTGGAGACCCGGCATCAAAGGACTGAGAAAGCCTTCTTGACTAAAACAGGGAAGAGAGAAATGAGACAAAATAGAGTTTCAGTGCCTGAGAGATTTCAAACAGAGTCAAGAGGTTATCCTGGAGATTATTCTTACACATTATATAGAATTTCCTTTTTAGTTTATGGTGTATTGGAGTGGCTAGAGGAAAGTATCTGAAATTGCTGAAATGTGTTCCAGTACCGTTGATTCTTGAAGATGACTGTATAACTGTATAGCTTTTACATGTAACTGTGTGATTGTGAAAACCTTGTGTCTGATGCTCCTTTTATTTACAATATGGACACATGAGTAAAAAATGCGGATAAAAAATAAACAAATAATAGGGGGAACAAAGGTTAAAATAAATTGAGTAGATGGAAATAGTAGCAGTCAATGAGAAGGAGGGGTAAGTATGTATGAGCTTTTTCTTTTTCCTTTTTATTCCTTTTTCAAGAGTGATGCAAATGTTCTAAAAAATTATCATGGTGATGAATACACAACTATGTGATAATACTGTGAGCCACTGACTGTATACCATGAATGCACTGTATGTGTGTGAAGATTTATCAATAAAAAAATTTTTAAAAAATAGTCTTGCCAATTAGTATTTCTTGGGATTGGACTTTGGCATGGACTTTCTTTTTAAGCTTTCCATATGAATTTAAGGTACAGCCAGGAAAAAATTAATTGGTTTAACTGAAAGAACTTGACTAAGTGGTATAAATTCAATTTTTATTTTTCTTTGCTACTTAGAAGCTTTGAAACATTGAGTATTTAACATAACTCTTCTCTATCTATAGCATGAATTGAACTGGCCCACATGATGTCCAAGAATTCTTTTGACTGTAAGTTCTTTGATGAAACCATTCAAAACCGCCATATACATTCAATATCAATATGGTGCTTCAAATAAAGTAAAACTGCTATCATGTCTACAAAGGATATGTAAGTTAATCCTTCCTACATTTGCAGATCTCATGTGAGGAATTCTACTTACCAAAATAAGGTTTGTAAAAGCTTGTGCTTGAACAAATACCTTCAGAGGTTTTTACCAAGTGTTATCACTGACCAAGTTAATTACTATGAAAGCTTATTCTTTCTTGGAAATTTTTAAATTGTCATTACACTCCAGGGTACATTTTTAGGATTACACATCATTAAGGTTCATTCTTTATTGTAACTAATAAGTAAAAATTAAAAAAAAGGGACTACAGTTTTTGCACACAAAGAGTTTTCATCTAAGCCAACAATTTATAAGGAATAACAGTTCTAAACTTTAATATTTAAACACGTATGTGAGGAAATAGTCATAAGAAACAACTAAAAAAAGCCTTTTCTAATTAATTAGCATTTCATTTTCCTATATTAGAAATGGCAAAAATTGTATCTGGTTGAACATTTAGAATAGGATTACCATTAGAAGGGCACGAAAATCCCAAGTCAGAGTTTCAAAACTTTAAAGTTTATATAATTTAAGATTAATGTAATTACACTTGATTTACATACAAATATAATAAAAGAAAATAAAACTTTCTTTTAAAAAGATTTTACAATAGTTTTATTTATCTTTTGGGGGGGGGGTGTGCATGGTCCAGGAATCTAGCCCACTAAATCACCCATGCACCCAAAAGTTTTCTTTTTAAAAAGATTAACTTCTGTGTTAGTTTGCCAGCTGCCGGAAAGTGATATACCAGAACTGGAATGGCTTTTACAAAAGGGGAATTTAATAGGTTATGAGTTTACATTTCTATGGAAGTACAAGTGTCCAAATTAAAGCACCAACAATAAGAGGTTACCTTAATTCAAGGAAAGGCCAAGTGTTAGGAACATCTTTGTCAGCTGGACAGTCATGTGGCTGGCATGGGCCTCTCCAGGTTTCGGCTTGCTTGCTTAATACCTCATGGCAACGTCTGCTGGACTCCAAGCATCTCCAAACATCCATGTCTCTGTTTTCCACATGACCACATCTGCTACGAAGTTTCTGTCAACTCGGAGGCTTCTGTCATTTATGCCAGCTGTGAATTTTCTCTCTGAAATGTTTCCTCTTTTCAAGGAATCCAGTAAACTAATCAAGAACCACCTAGAATAGTTGGAATCACATCTCCATCTTATCAAAAGCTAATACCCACAATTGGGCATGTCACATCTCCATGGAGATAATTTAATCAAGTTTGTAACCTACAGTGCTGAATAGGGATTAAAAGAAATGGCTGCTCCCACAAGATTACATCAGGTTTAAAATACAGCTTTTTTTTTCCTGGGGTACACAATAGATTCAAACCAGCACAACTTCTTTTAAAAGTATGCATATAGCAAGTTGCAAATGTATACTGTTAATTTAAAATATAATAATCATGTATCAAAATATCATTATAAAAAAATGTATCATTATCAACGGCAAATGGTTCAACCATATGTGGTGTGAAAAGAAAATACAAATTCATGTTCATCTTCTCAAGTTAGTTTTAGAGAAAAAAAATCTTTAAAAAAAATTAAAGTATCTTTTAAAGCCAAATAGTTTGGGGGCTATCAGCATTTACTGGTCCTATTACAAAAGAACAATGCTATAGGCTGAAAACTGATCAGTAGGTATTCAAATAATAAAACTTCAATACAATCATTACAAAGTAGCTAGGCAAAGAAAACGCAACAGCAAATGACATATAAGAAGCCCTAACTTATTTCAGTTTTTTACAGCATTAACATATACAATACATAATACAATATACAATATAACCACAAACCTATTTAATTTTTATAAATATTTTCTATAGAATATCATTTGTATATTGAATTACTTGCAAATATAACTTAAAAAAAGCCAAATTAGCAACCTAAATATTATAATTAAAAGGTAACAAGTCTCCAAAATTAAATAGAAAGTAAATGTACCCCTCACAACTTTTATAGTATATTTGCATAATAATGTAAGACATATTTCTTTTTGCAAGAAGTTATGGAAGGTCATTCTATTCTTGATGCAAAACGTTATCCACCAAGTCTGTCTTTTAAAATATTACAGCTTTCCCGGACCATGTACCTTCCCCCCAGAAAGAAAAAAAAATTACAAATCTAACATTCTCTTTCTGCATTCAAATCATGACAAGATCATCTAATAGATTTAAATATAGTAAAACAAAGTTGCTTGGGATATATTTTTGTGGTAATATTTGGGAAGAAAACAAAATTCCAAAAGATAGGACAATCAGTTAAAACTGTTTCCTTTTCTATTTCAAAAGTCTTTGAAGTCAACTTTTCAAAGTCCATATCAACTTGAATGTAGTAATAAAGATTTTATGACACTATGCTAATATGTTATTATTTTTTGAAAAATATTAAAAAGGATTAAGATGTATTTGCTTTTCCATCATTTTTAGGCTTTTTTATTTTGCATTCATCAATTCCTGTCTGTCATAAATCAAAAATACTCTTCTTTTAATCCCAACAGTAGAAAAATAATGCATTTTATACTTTAAATATGCTCAAGAAAAAAAAATTAACATTCTTTATCATTTCCCAACAGAGACAGTTAATACTCTAAGGCCACATTAATAGAATCTTTCTGCCATTGTAGAAAGTTTGATAGCACTCCTATTTCAATGTCTGAATTTTTCTCCTTTTTTCTTGACAAAGACAAATGATTGCCATCAATCAAGATCCAATCGGATATACAGAGAGCCAGGCAAATGCATCACTCTTTACTGATTTTCCTGTTATTTGAGCAGGCTTAGCTCCATATTATTTTATACAATGATCAAAAAGCAGCCATAAGATAGATCATTCACACCCACTGTAAAATTAACTTTCATGAATAATGAGAGTTTTAAACCTCGAATAATATATATATGTTATACCAAGGATATTACTGAGTTCATTTCTGGTTAGAGATTATGTAAATGATACTATATGACCTTTATCAGTACAACAGGACATGCAAAACACATATTATTCCATACATCATTTTAAAGCAAGTCAGTTTGGAAAAGAAAAACAGTCATTCATAATGATCATGGTAAAGTGTCAAAGTTTAAAAAAGAGATGTGAAGTACTTGTGATTATTTTGAGGCCTTCCTTTAACCTGCTACTTTTACATACATAAAAGAGCTAAAAACCCTCTCTCAAAAATATTTGTTTGCTATATTTCTTGTCGAGCTACTAGTAATAATTTAACAGTAAACTCAAATCATCATTTAACGTTAACACTAAACTTTTAGTTTTTAACAAGTATTAAATATAGGCTTCCAAGTCATTCCACTCAATCAAGAAAATATCAGTCAATATACTGGGAAAGAAGTGAAGGGAAACATTCAATAAAGTCTCTTTAGAACTATTTCTTTCTATTCTAAAACACAGAGAATGTGAAAGCCAACTGAAACAGCCCACCAATTAAACAACGGCTCTTTCAAAGAGGGAAGAAAAAAAAAAAAAGATGTAGCAAGAAATACAAATAGCCAAACCAACTCCTTTCTCTTATCTTTTCTATCTATCTGGTGTTGATGCCATCATTCATGCAGACACCCAAGTAAGAAGCCTGAATATCATCATTCATCCCTCCCTCTCCTTAAAGCCTTCAAACAAATCAACTTTTTTTCCTAAAGAATCTCAAATACATGTCCACTACCATAGCCCTACTACCTTTTGTCTAGATTACTTCTATTGAGATACTTTTCTCTAGTTTCATAATTGGAAATATATTTCTTCTTCAAAAACATTATCAAAAAGAGCTTCCATAAAAAATTTAAAAACAAAAAAAATTTAAATGAACCTCCAGAATAATCTATTTAAAAGAAAATCTTTGATAGCAACAACTTACTTGAAATACTTCAATATCACTCCATCCCTTACACCAATGATTTCCAAAGCAGGCTAAACTGTACCCAAGGATACATAAAGTAATTAATTTGGAAAGCTGAAAGAAAAGTACAACATCTATTCATGCTTCCTTGCAGGAAAAAAAGACAAGAAATAAAGCAATACTAATGTTTACTATATATAGTGTCAGGAATTGCATGTCATATGTGGTATGCAATTTTTACATATTGACACACACTAAAATTTATTGTGTGTAGTTGAAGGGGTTTACAGATCACACTATTCTAAATAGTAGAACCTTTACAATACTTCGTATTGATTTTAAAAATACCCAGTACAGTTGAACTATATGATTATACTCATTTTTCTTATAAAGAAACAATCATTCCAAATTTGCTAAATTTAACTGTGGAAGCAATATGCTACTTGCAGCAATTTGAAATAAACACATATAATGTATTTCTTCAACATATGGTATCATATTCACAAAAAAAAGAATAACTGATTTTTAAAAAACATACTAAGTTTTGGAAATGTTCCACCATTATGTGAATTTTGTTGTCAAAATTATCATAGCATATATGAAAACTCTCAAAATTGTACCCTAAATTACAGCAACTTGGAAAAGGAGCTCCCTAAACTAGGAACGCATGTGTGAAAAATATTAAAATATTAATAATCTATGAAAAGAACAAAGGATTTTTGTATAATTAATGTAATTGTTAAAATATTTTCTTTGGCTTTATTTCATCCATTAATTTATCCTAAAAGCGTGGTGATCTTTAACACTTATATTTGGGAATTCACAGTGTTTAAACAATTCCTGCTTTAGATTCTTAAAAAAAATAAAATAAACACCAGTGATAGTTTCATCTGCCATAAGACCATGGTACAGGGACCATTTTTTATTGCACTTTACTTACTGCACCCTGCAGATATTGCATTTTACAAACTGAAGGTTTGTGACAATCCTAAATACAACAAGTCTATTGGCACCATTTTTCCTACATCATGTGTTTGTTTTGTGTCTCTGTGTCACATTTTGGTAATCTTTGCAATTTTTTCTCAAACTTCTCCAGATATTATTTTATCTATTATGTGATCTGTGACCAGTGACTTTTCATGTTACTATTGTAATTGTCTTGGGGCACCACAAACTGCGCCCATATAAGATGGCAAATTTAATCAATAAATGTTGCTTGTAGAACAAAAATTGTTTCACCAATTGGTTGTTACTATTTCTCTCCCTCTCCTGATGCCTCCCTATTCCCCGAGATATAACGACATTGAAATTAGTCCAATAAATAACCCAACAACTGCCAATAAGTGCTCAAGTAAAAGGAAGAGTCTCACATCATTCACTTTAGATCAAAAGCTAAAAATGATTAAGTTTAGTAAAAAAAAGGATGTTAAAAGCCATGAAAGGCTGAAAGCTAAGCCTCTTGTACCAAACAGTTCATAGCCAAGTTGTAAATGCAAAGGAAAAGTTCTTGAAGGAAATTAAAAGTGCCACTTCAGTGAACACACAAATGAAAAGAAAGGGAAACAGCCTTGTTGCTGATATGGAGAAAGGTTTTAGTGATCTAGATAGAAGATGAAACCGGACACAGAGGTAAGGAAGCTTCAGAAGAAAAGTCTGAAGGTAGCAGAGGTTTGCTCATAAGGTATAAGGAAAAAAGCTGTTTCCAAAACATCAAAGTGTAAGATAAAGCAACAAGTACTGATGTAGATGCTGTAGCAAGTCATCCAGGAGGTCTGAGATCACTGATAATGGTAGCTACACTAAACAACATATTTTCACTGTAGGTCACTAAACAACATACTTTAAATGTGGACATAACCCCATTCTTTTGGAAGAAGATGCCATATACAACTTTCCTAGATAAAAAGAAGTCAATACCTGACTGCAAAGCTTAAAAGGGCAGGCTGATTCTCTTGTTAGGAGCTAATGCAGCTGGTGACATGAAGTTGAAGCCAATGCTCATTGACATTTTGAAAACCCTAGGGCTCTTAAGAATTATGCTAAATTCATTCTGCCTTTGCTGTATAAATAAATGGAACAACAAAGTCTGAATGACAGCACATGTTTACAAAATGGTATACTGAATATTTTAAACCTAATGTTGAGACTTACTGCTCAGAAAATAAGATTTCTTTCAAAAGATCACTGACAATGTACCTGTTTACCCAAGTGTTCCGATGGAGGTGTACAATGAGATTAACGTTGTTTTCATGCCAGCTAATACAATATCTATTCTGCAGCCCATGAATCACGGAGTCATTTCAACTTTCAAATCTTATCATTTAAGAAATATATTTTGTAAGACTATAGCTGCCATAGATAGTGATTCCTCTGATGGATCTGGGCACAGTCAATTGAAAACCATCTGGAAACAACTTACCATTCTAGACGCCATGAAGAACATTTGTGATTCATGGGAGGTCAAAATATCAACATGTACAGAAGTTTGGAAGAAGCTGATTTCAGCCCTCAGGGATGATTCTGAGGGATTCAAGCCATCAGCAGATGAAGTAACTACAGACATGGTGAAAATATCAGGAGAACTAGAATGAGAAGTGGAGCCTGAAGATGTGACTAAATTGCCGCAATCTCATGTTAAAACTCAAACGGATGAGGAATTGTTTCTTATGGATGAGAAAATAAAGTGGTTTCCTGAGATGGAATCTACTCCTGGCAAGGAGGACATGAACACGTTGACATAACAACAAAGTATTTAAAATACAGCATCAACTTAGTTGATAAAGTAGCGGTAAGGTTTGAGAGGATCAACTCCAATTCTGAACGAAGTTTTAGAGTGTGTAAAATGCTATCAAACAGCATCACAGGCAACAGAAGAATCTTCATGAAGGAGTGAGTAAACTAATGTAGCAAACTTCCTTGTTGTTTATTTTAGGAAATTGCCAGAGCCATCTCAACTTTCAGCAACTACCACCCTGATAAGTGAGCAACCATCAATATCGAGGCAAGACACTCCTCCAGCAAAAAGATTTTGACTCACTGATGACTCAGATGATGGTTAGCATTTTTAACAATAAGGTATCTTTAAATTAAGGTATGTACGTCATTTTTTTTAGACATAATGCTATGGTACACTTAATAGATTCCAGTATAGTATGAACATAACTCATATGCACTAGGAAACAAAAAAATTCATGTAACTCACTTTACTGAAAAACTTATTTTACTGCAGTGGTTTCAAACTGAACCTGCAATATCTCTGAGATATGCTCATACAATAGATCTCTAGTGACAAAAGTTGCTGCTGCTTTCAACTACTTCATCCTCTAATATTAGTAGTAGTATAAAAAGAGGGATTCATTTCTTTTAATGAGAGTGCCATAAACTTTGGTGCAATTTATCTAAAACTTGTGGCTGAAAGCATCCACACTGAGAAAAGGGTAGGTTTAAAAGGAAAATAAAGCTTTTTCATTCTACAGCAAAGGATCAAGGGCCTTCAGATGGAATGTCATATTTAAAGAGGTTTTAAGTTGAGAATAAATTACATTTAATTTTGATAGGTGTTATTTAATCACTTTCCAGAAAGGTTCTATCAATTTACTCTTCCAACAAAAATACATGAGAATGTCTATTTCCCCACCATCAGTAACATTGAGTAATATTGGTCTTATTAATCTTTGCCAAACTTAAAGATGGGGGAAATGAGAGAAAAGATACTGAATAAAGGCTTTAAGCTGAGGTTTCAATAATGATTGCATTAATAAAAACAGAAAAGAAAGGAAGGAGAAACTTACAAGTGAGAGAAATTTGGTTTTGGACATAATTTATTTGAGGAGTCAGAAGTATATCCACATGGAAATATCAAAAAGTTCCTTGAAAAACAGATGTGGAGCTTAGAAGACAGATAAAGGACTGAGATACTGATTTGAGATATGTGCACAGAAGTGATGGTTTAAGGGCTGGGAGAGATTAAGATCACAAAAGAATTAATTTAAAAATACCAGTAACAGAACTTTCCAGAAATGATTCTGCAAAGTAGGATTTGGAGAAGGTAAGATTCAGGGACATAACGACCACATTCATCTTGTTTATCTCTATTATCCTGATTTCTGGGCAAAAAAGCCTAGCCCAGAGTAAGTGTTTGATAAAAATATCTTAAATGACCTAATTAATAAAAGACAGAGATGCAACCATCACAAGCAAGCAAGTTGAGTCAAGTAGGACAATGAATGAGAATAATTAATCCTGGGCCTCCTGATCTTCCTTGTGGTACTTGTGCTGGTTTGAAAATACTATGTACCCCAGAAAAGCCAAGTTTTAATCCAAATTTAATTTTGTGGGGGCAGCCATTTCTTTTATCTTGATTCAATACTGTAGGTTGGAATCTTTTTATTAGATTCTCTCTCCAGAGATGTGGCACATCCAATTATGAGTGTGACATTTGATTAGATGGAGATGTGACTCCACCCATTCCATGTGGGTCTTGATTAACTGGAACTCTTTAAAAAAGGAAGCATTTTGGAGACAGCCAGAAACGACAGAAAACTCAGAGCCAACAAAGAGAGAGCCTACAGAAAGAGGCAACAGAAACTTCAGCGTAGAGCTGATACAGATGCCAACATTTGAAGAACAGATAGAAAAGATGTTTGAAGATGCTTAAGCTCAGCAGACATTACCATGTACCTTTCCCATGAGATTTTTAAGTGCCAGAACCTGGAGAGAACCAAGGGAAGCCAAGAGATGAAAGCGAACCCTGGAGAAACAAAGTGAGAAACCCCCACAGGAACAGACGCTGAAAGCAAAACAGTCCAGGAGCAAGGGACCAGCAAGCAACCAGCATGCCTTCCCAGTTGACAAAGATATTCCAGATATATCGGCCTTTCTTGAATTAAGGTATCTTTCTCTGCATGCTTTAGTTTGGACATGTTCATAGACTTAAAACTGTAAACTTTTAGCTCATTAAATTCCTTTTATAAAAGCCATTCTATTTCTGGTATATTGTATACTGGGAGCATTTAAGAAACAGTACTCTTCAACCACAATGAAGTACTTAACCATTCCACATTCTCTTTTCAGATTCAGTAGTATTCTATTTGTTTTCTGGACAACTACCACCATCCACAAATTCTCAGCTTTGATGTCAGTGACTACAGGTAATTTTGATCTCAGCAATCTGTATGTCCTTTATCTTAGCAGTTATCCAGCTATTTCATAATTGCTTATTTATGTTTTTCCTCTTTCCAAATAATAAGCCCTGTGTCCTTTGTAGCTAATCATCTTAACATAAATGTAAGAATTCCTAAGGTTGATCCTAGACCCTTTCTTTTTCTCAATCTGGACTCTCCTATAATTTCATTCAAGCCTACTGCTATAATAACCCATATACAGGTGAACTCAGAAATGTATATGCATAGCCAATATCACTTTGTGAGGTCTAGATCAATATATCTAAATTTTTACTTGCTATATAGTTTAACAGTTAAGAACATGGAATCTGGAGTCAGATTTCTTCAAATTCTGGGTTTGCCAATTATTAGCTGTGGGATCTTGGGCAGGACGCTTAAGATGCTTCAGTTGTCTCATCTGTAAAATGTGGATAATAATAACAGTATCTAACTCATAAGGTTGTTGCGAAGGTGACAGAATATTTGCAAAGTGCTTGGAACAGGGCAATGCAAATAGCACACCCTTAAGCATAAACTATCATTGTAAGGTAAACTCAATGAAGACAGTACTTCTCATTTTTTCCACTGCCTAATCTCCAGAGTTTAGACAATGCTTGGCACATTTTCAGTACTCAATATTTATTTGTTGAATAAATGAGTAAATATAAATATCTCAAATTCAATATTACAAACCAAATTAAAGGTGGCCTTTGTCTCTAACTAGTCCTCTTCAATACTAGTGGTCTCCATTTCTATAATAGCATTTCGGTTCATCAGTTGTGCAGGCCAAAATTAATCTGTTCTATATACTGTAACCAGAGGGTTTTCAAAGTACAAAACTAATCATGTTTCCCATTCCTTCCTCTATAAGACCTTTCAGTAGTTCCCTATTCATCTTTAGAGACAAAACTGTCTACAGAGCTAAGGGCCTTTGTGTGGTCTCATTTCCACAGTAACTAGAACCACATTCTTCTTCACTATCCATATTAGAGTCACATGGACTCTCTTTCAGTCCTTGCTATTTCCTCTGTCTGAAGAACACTTTTTTCCCCTTTTAACCTAGCAGACTTCCACTCATTCCTCAACTTGCAGTTAGCTACTTCAAAGGAAATTTTACTGAGCTCCTTAATTGGATGAAATCTGCGTATTAAAGGCATTCTAATACATATCTGCTCTTCTTGATAGCATTTTCACAGTGATAATTTTATACCTATTATATAAATTGATAGCTATCTTTACCTCTGTACTATGAAATCTATGTGGACTGGGTCCATGTCTATTTATGCTTATTATTGTAGCTCTAAAGCATCGCATAACTGTTGAATGAATAAAATAAAATTCAAGTAACAATAGGATATGAATTGAAGAAAAAGCCATATAATAGATTGAGGAAGAAGCAGAATGAGGCAGAAAACTATATAAATTCAAGTCATGGTCAGCATTTAAAAATCAAAAAGCTTTCCATCACAGTATCATTGTGAGGCATTTGACACTAACTGATCACAGTTTTCTCCTTCAGGTTCCCTTTCAGATTCTTAAATATTCATTCTCTTATTTTTCTTTTCATTATCCTTTGATGAGTCTTAGCTTCTTCATTTGTTCTTTAGCACTCTACTCCTCTTCTTTCAAACCAGGAAGGCCACCATGAGTCCTGTTACTATAACTATCACCTATGTGATAATGGTACCAAATCTCAAACTTTTAATATAGATCTTACTAAAAGGTTATATTTTCTAACTGTCTAATATCATTTTTGTCTTGATTACCTACAGACATCTTAACTCTAATATACTCCAATACAAACAACAGTATATTACATTTCAAATCTGTTCCATCTTCTATATTGCTATCATTATTCTCTTGCTCTCTCTAATTCTCTGTTCTCATATGCACAATGTGCCACCTTCTCCCTCTGCCCCATTTCCCTCTTCCCTTCCCCCTCCCTGTCTCTTCTTCCTACCATGGTTTCTGTCCCACCTCCAGTTTTAAGTCTTGTTCATATGTATGAAACTTGTTGAAATCCTAGCTATAGAGCCATACCTTATTTAACTCACTTTTATTTTGAAGGAGTCTGAAACTTACAAAAAAGTTTACATGATGCCCCATCATCCCAAAATACTTTGGTATTTACTACAATGACTTTCTATATAATAAAACCATCAAAATCAGGAAACTAAAACTGATCCATTACTACTTTGTAACCCTCAAGCATCAGTGATGTTTCACTAATTGCCATAGTAATCCCCTCTACCAAAAAAAAGGATCCAGCCAAGAATCATGTGTTGTATTTAGTTACCATGTCTCCTTATTCTCCTTCAGTCTGAAAGAATACTTTCTTATTCTTTCTTTAAATTTTAACTCCTTGGCATTTTAGTTATTTTGAAGACTGTCCCTCAATTGGTTTTGTCTTATGTTTCCTCATGATTAAACTGAAATTAGGCATTTTTGCCAGGAATATCACAGATGTGTTTTCTCATTGCATCCTATCAAGCAACACATGATTTTGGTTTGTCCTATTACTGATGATATTCAGTTTAATCATTTCATTGACGTGGTACCTATCAGGCTTCTTTACAACCAAGTTACTCTCCTCTTGTAATTAATATGCATTCTTTTTAAGATAGTATTTTAGAAATATTTAAATATTCTGATCCTCATCAAATGTTTCTTCCTTTATTCCTTCATTAATTTATAAATTTCTTCCTTTATGTATATCAGCATGGATTTATGGTCTCCTATTTTATTCAGTGGGTTATAACCTATTACTTGCAGTATTTACACATTTTCCCTGATTTGACAAATGGACACCTATTTGAGCAGGCTCTTTTCCTTTATTTCCATCACTCTTTGAGCACATTTTTATTTTTAGCATAAGATGCTACAAGTTCAACTTATAGTTTTCCTGCCACAATTCTGGAAGCAAATATTATTCTACAGCCTTGTGTCCTTTCCATAGAGAATATCATTTCAAAACTAAGATCCGGGCTTTAGGTGTATTCATTGCTATTGGGATGTCATTGCTTCCAGCCCACTCAGTGGGCAGAGCTGAGAAATAAATCTAAGTGTAGACACACACACAGACATACTTCTTAATGTCTATATTGATTTTTATTTCTCTCTCTATATATTTAAGTACTTATCTTTATATTGAAAACCAATACCAACCATGAACCACAGGGTTCATTCCAGTTTTCCCCCATTTAATATTGCCATCCCCTTATTCAACAGTGAGAAACCAAGGTTTCATTATTCTTAATATATTTAATATATTTACTTATTTACCAAGAATGTGGCCAAATGTCTATCACTATCACAACACTTCCTCCCACACATAGATGACCTCAACCCACATGCACTCATCATCTCATGCAGGACGGGTGCATGGCACCCTGCATGGATCTCTCCCCACACTGCGCAGGTATGTACAACCATGCCAGGCTATCCCCCTCTCTTCATTTCCATGGTCTGACATTTTGCACTGGCTTCCCCTCTACATGAAAACTCTTCTCAGTCCACTCTGGTTCTAATACCCTATGCTGGAGCACCTCCCTACACAGACATCCTTTTCACTCTGTTCAGATTTCGACACCCTGTATCCTTTTGATCTCCACTCATTGTGGACATTCTCCTTAACTTGTTCAGGCTGCAATAAGTTGTACCCTCCTCTGTGAACATGCCTTCCTCATCCCACTTAGGTGCTGCCATCCCATCACTCCCCAACTTCTACTGTGAATATTTAATTTTCTCAGCCCACCTAATATCTTTTGGACTAAATCAATAATTTTTGTTTAACTTATTGTTAAACATACAGTTTGGTGATTTTTGGTAAATTTACTCAATTGTGCAATCATCACTGCCATCCAAATTTGGAACACTGCATCACCCAAAAAGTTCCCCTATGCCCACTGAGATCAGTCTCCAGAAGTACCCACAAACCCATGCATGCATTATCTGCTTTATATTTTCATTTAGTTTTCTAGAAATTTCATATAAACGGAATTATACAATATAGTCTTTTGTGTCTGATGTTTTTTCACTTAGCATAAAGTTGCTGAGCTTCATTCATGTTATTATATGTATCACTCATTTTTCCCTTTGTATTACCAAGTAGTATTCGGTTTAATTAATATAGCACATTTTGTTTGCCCATTCTTAAATTGACAGACATCTGGATTATTTCCAGTTTGTGTCTATTATGAATAAAGGTTGCTACGAACATATGTAGGTAAGACTTTCTGTGAACATAAATTTTCCTTTACCTTCAGAAGATATCTATAAGTGAAACTGCTAAGTTGTATGGTAGGCACACCTTCAACTTTTTAAGAAACTTTCAAATAAATTTCCAAAGGAACTGAATTGATTTACATTTGTACCAGAAATGTGTAAGGTTTCCAGTTTTTTTTAATCCTTGCCAACAGTTGTTAATGACAGGTCTTTAGTTTGTATCATTCTAGAGAGTGTGCAGTAGTATCACATTGGGGTTTCAAGTTCTCTAATTTGTTGGTGTACAGATGTTCACTGTATGCTTTTCTGAACCTTTTAATTTCAGTGGAGTTGATACTAATAACCCCACTCTCATTTCCAACTTTATTTATCTGCATCTTCTCTCTTTTTCACTTTATCAGTCTAGCTAAGGGTTTGCCAATTTTATTGTTGTTCTCAGAGAATAAACTTTTGATTTTCTGATTTTGATTTTTTGATTCTTGCTATTATTTTTTGTTCTCAATTTCATTGTATTTCTGTTCTACTCTTAATTATTTCTTTCCTTCTGTTTACTTTGGAATTAGTTTGCCATTCTTTTACTAGTTCCTCTAAGTATGCAGTAGTGCTTTAATTTTAGCTCCTTCTTCCTTTTACATGTAGGTATTTAGGGCTATAAATTTCCCTCTCAGCACCATCTTTGCTGCATCTTAAATATATTATGTTCTTGGTTTCATTCATCTCAAAATATTTACTGATTTCTCTTGCAATTTCTTCTTTGACCCACTAATCATATAAAAGCGTGCTGTTTAACCTTCACATATGGTGAATTTTCCAGTTCTCCACCTGTTATTGAGTTCCAGCTTCATTCTGTTATGGTCAGAGGGAGTGCTATGTATAATTTGAATCTTTTTATAATTATTGAGACTTGTTTTGTGAGCCAACATGTGATCTATACTGGAGAATTATCCATGAGCACTTGAGAAAATGTATGCCCTGCCACACAGGGATGCAGTGTTCTATATGTCTGTTAGGTCTAGTTCATTTATCAAATTACTCAAGTTCTCTGTTTCCTTATTGATTCTCTGTCTAGATGTTCTATCTATTGTTGAGAGTGGTATATTAAAGTCTCCAACTCTTAGTGTAGAGACATCTATTTCTCCCTTCGTATTTTCTAGTATTTCTGTCATGTATTTTAGGCATCCGGGTTAGGTGCACTAATAATTATGATTGTTATTTGTTCTTGGTGGATTACCACTTTTTAAAATACATATAGTTTACTTCTTTGTCTCTTAAAAGAGTTTTTATTTAAAATCTATTTTGTCCAATATTAATGTAGCTACCCAAGCTCTTTTTTTTTTTTTTTTTTTTTGTTACTGTTTGTGTGGAATATCTTTTTTTCAACCTATTTGTGTCCTTAGGTTTAAGGTAAATTTCTTGTAGACAGCTACAGAAGGATCATACTTTTTTTGTTTAATCCATTCTGCCAATCTGCCTTTTGCTTAGGGAATTCAATCCATTAACATTCAATGATATTACTGTATAAGGGACTGGATTCT
This sequence comes from Tamandua tetradactyla, assembly GCF_023851605.1. Classification (NCBI taxonomy): domain Eukaryota; kingdom Metazoa; phylum Chordata; class Mammalia; order Pilosa; family Myrmecophagidae; genus Tamandua; species Tamandua tetradactyla. Next base: position 17,100,898 of record NC_135348.1, on the reverse strand, counting down.
TGACCCATAGAAGTGTGAAATAATAAATGTGAGTAACCTGTAAAGTTTTAGGGTAAGTTTTACATAGCAATAGATAACTAAAATTTATATGGAAATACAGAAGAACTATATTATTATCAGCTTGTTAATTTCTACCCAAAAGAGGCTGCTAGAACTTTCACAGGGATTGTAGTGACTCTATAGATCATTTTGGGGAGTATTACCATCCTAACACTATATACCATGATAATGTTCCATTTTTCAGATGTTCTTTGATTACTAAAATTTTTCTTTGATTTCAGTCTTTAATTTTTCTCAGTGATGCTTACAGTTTTAGTGCATAAAGTTTGTACTTCATTGTATTTTATCAGAAAGTATTTTATTCCTTTTGTTGCTATAGTAAATTAATTTTCATTTTGGATTGTCAATGCTAGTATATATAAATGCAGTTGGTTTTTATATACTGATCTTGTATCCTGTGACCTTGCTAAACTCACTTATTAGTTCCAATAATCTTTTGTAGATTCCTTTCCTTTTTCTTCAATATTTTTATTGCGATATCTTCACACATACATGGTCCATCCAAAGTGTAAAATTAATGGCTCACAGTATCATCACTTAGTTGTGTATTCATCACCGTGACCTTTTTTAGAACATTTGGATCACTTCAGAAAAAGAAATAAAACGGAAAAAGGAAAAACTTATACATCCTAGACCCTTTACATTGATCACTAGTATTTCAATCTACCCAATATTTTTTTACCCCTTACCGCACCTCTCTATTTATTTCTTTGTCTTTATTTTTTCTTACTCATCTGTCCATACCCTGGATAAAGAGAGTATCAGACACAAGGTTTTCACAATCACACAGTCACATTATAAAAGGTATGTAGCTATACAATCTTCTTCAAGAATCAATGCTACTGGAATACAGTTCAACAGTTTCAGATACTTCCCTCCAGCCACTCCAATACACCATAAACTAAAAAAGGGATAGGGTGGGCCACGGTGGCTCAGCAGGTAAGAGTGCTTGCCTGCCATGCCCGAGGAAACAGGTTTGATTCCCGGTGCCTGCCCATGTAATAAAAAAACAAACAACAACAACAACAAAAAAACAAAAAAGGATATCTAAATAATACATAAGAATAACCTACAGGATAACTTCCCGACTCTATTTGAAATCTCTCAAGTCACTTAAACTTTACTTTGTCTCATCCGTAGGATTTTCTACATCCTGCATACCGCCTGCAAATAAAGACTGTTTTATTTTTTTGTTTCGGATCTCTATGCCTTTAATTTCTTTGTCTTGATAGTTTTTTATTCTGAATAGACTTTACCAAATGCTTTTCAACATCTTTTGAGATGATCATATGTCTTTTATTAATATGATGTTCTATATTTCTTTTCTAATGTTAACCTAACCTTGTATTCCTGGAATATACTCTTCCTGGTGATGGTATATAATCATTTTCATAAGTTACTGAATTTTGTTTGCTAATGGTTTATTTTCATGCCTATGTTTGTGAAGGACCTCATTTACTTTCAACAATAAAACTTATTTTCAGAGGAGAAAACTGAGGTCATGAAAGCAAAAACACAGAAAATGACATCTGAACCAGGTATCTCTAAAATTCAAAATAGTGTTCTTTCTACTGTATCAACAGTTCTCAAAAAGTACAGCACTGCTCCCTACAGGGATATATGGAAACTTGTGAAGAAAGTTGGGTTGTAATAATGACTTGGGAGTGCTACTGTTATTCAATGGGCAGAGGAAGAGGCAGAAAAGCATATCAGTTAGCCTATATTTGAAAGTTCTGCATGGCTTTCAAATGTTCTGCTGAATATCAATGAGAGTACAAAACTAGATAATTAAATAAGCCTATACTCCAAATATTTTTTGCTTTCTTTTTTCTTTCATGAATGCAATCACTATATAAATTAAGGTAAAAAATTAACCTTGTTTACTTCAGCACTATATCAAGATTTGTTCACCACTTAAGATAATCAAATCATAGCCAATATGGCCCTAATGGCATCGGGACAGACCATACCTAAACCAGGCCTCTATCAATCTGCATTTATAGCTGTTGCATTCACACTGATTCTATATATAAGTGTAAGCATCCAACTACTTCATTTTGTCTTTTAGCAGAATTAGTGTTGAATTCCTTATTGAATACTGAAATATTTATTTAAAATTACTTTCATTTATTTCTTTTTTATACTAGAGCTTAGGGAATTATTTTAATTAATTTAATATTATTTATCCCAGAAAGCTTTATGTACTATTCCAAAATGAAATTCATGGATAAGGGAATATTACAAATATAAAGAGGGTATTAAATTTGAGAGAGAAGAAAACCTGTGCATTACATCATACTACCTCATAAATCTGAGCCTTTGCACCACACTCACTGGCACTGCATAATTAATAAATGCTTTATTATCTCTGGTCTAATCTCTTATGACAGCCACCTAACTAGCTTCTATTACTTGAATCTCCCCTCCAATATAACTTTCATAATGGCAAAAATGTTCACTGCTTTTCCTTTTTAAAAAAATGCTATCCAAGAGGCAAATCAAACAAAATATTTCCCCATATTCATAATTTCCTTTGGAAAAAAATCAAATCCTCCACCCCAGCATTTAGGATATCATAGCTTTTACCTATGTTTCTAAACTAATCCACAACCATCTTCAACTTCGCAGAATTTCCATATTCTTTCACTGCAGTGTGCTACATAAGCTACACCCTATTCTGACACAACTTCCCATCATCTTTGCCCCCATTTTTTATCTGTCTGGACTTCACTTATTGCAGGACACCCTAACTCTCAAGTCTCTCCTTAAAATGATACCTTACTTCATAGCAGTCTTAAAGCACATGTTCAGACTTCTTATCATATTTAATCTACTGTACCAAAATAATCCGTATGAATTTCCTACTATACCATAAGACCTTCAAAATGCAATACCTTTTTACAACCAACAACAATATTCATCAATGTCTTTAATGAGTACGTACTGATTTAATTAATATTTAACAAATTTCCCTTTCTCAAATTTTTTCTTTTCTAAAATTCTAAACATATCTCAAAATATCCAAATATCCAGAATGACATATAATTTCAATTTGTTCAATACAAACATGAAACTCATGACTTTTCTAAATATCTGTCATGACAGAAATACATAGTTAATCTTTATATTCACTTCCTTACCTAAATAAAATTTCAACACCTTTTACATACTTAAAGAGAAGACTACTTGGCAAGAAAGCTTTCATTTACCAACTTTCCTTTTTCATTTTTGCAGCAAAAACGTAAAAGAATTCTAGCCCTTCACTGTTCACTTTCAAATGTACTTATTTAAAAATCATAACACAACAATCAATACTTTATGTGTCCTTGTTCATGTGTAGCACAATGAAAAGAAACAAGTATAGTAAGATGGAAATTGGCCGCAGTCACTATGTTCTAGTGTGGCAAACAGTACAGAGGCAACTTAATAAACTATACAGGGTTATGAGGTCAAAATGAAAGACTGCATAATTTATCAGATAAAGCAAATTATGTTGAAGTACGAAGTTAAGTGAGGCATTAGGTTATGACTGCCTTTCATGTATAAAGGTTAATATCAGTTCTTCACTGTGCCCCCCCCCCAAAAAAAAGGTTAATATCAGTTTTTATCTATTTGCACTCTACATGGTATTTGCTATATAAACAGTAGTCATTACAAAACATTTCCTGTCATATTTTAAACCATTGGATCAAATTTAATTCACAGCACTACACTATACTAACACAAATAATATTTATTATTCTAAGTTTTTTTAATTTTTATTTTTTGGCATGGGCAGGCTCTGGGACTTGAACTCAAGTCTCTAACATGGCAGACAAGAATTATTCTAAGTTCTAAATAAAACCAAAAATTGCCTCAGACATTTTGATAAGGAAAATATGCTAATTATGAAATATAAAATCTCACTTTGGCACCAAGAGGCACCAAAAAGCAATTGAAAAGCAAAATTTATAAACTTAATATAAACTCTGCATGAAAAGTTGTGTTTTGTTGTTTGGTATTATTTATTTTTGTTGTTTGGTATTTCTATATGGTATTTTTCATGCAAAAAAGCTACAGAATTGGTGAGGAATGGGGTAGGTTGGTATAAAATACTAGATCATCAAAGAAAGAAAGAAAAAAGGTAAATAAAAAAGTAACTGCTAATTTCTCTTTTATGAAAGAAAAAAATAGTGGGAGTCTTCTTCTCCATAAATCAATCATATATTAAATATTATATATTGAATTTTCTAAGTTAAAGAATTACATTTTATGAGACCTACACAACAGTCAAAACAACTAGGGGAGTATAGTAAAGTATACTGATGGTAAACTAATGTTACTTTTTTTCCAAAATAAGTATCAAATGAAAGGCTATAACCAGGTGAAAGAGCCATACGAAACTACATGCCAGTATAGAGAATCCAAATCACAGCAAAGCTCTTTATTTTCCCATTTCATTCATTATATAACATACTCAGAAAAGAAATGTTATATCCAGAGAAGAGACATGAAAATTACACCAAAATTAATTTCTTACATCACAAAGATAAAATTACTTCAAAGAGAAGCTCAGAGTCATAAGGCAATGAGAAGAGGTACACTATATTGATGAATGTTATAAAAAAGCAAAACAAATTTTTATTATAATTACAAGTAAAAAGAAGATATCAGTTAAACAGGTAGTTTATAAGGAAAGGATTTTCAGAGTCTGAAGCAATGGAAGAGAAATATTATGCCTGTGAAACTGTATTAAAACGCAAACTAAGATACCCTTAACATGGTGTTTTTTTTTGTTGGTATCATTTGCTTCTTTTTCTGAATTAACATACTGGTGATCTGTGCGGGGACAATGTTTATCATTTGGCCCACAGAATAATTTTGTCCATAGAGTCTCCTGAAGGGAAATTTCAAGGCCATACAATCCAACCATCTCTTTCATATAATATGAGTTTTCAAACAATAACACCCACCCACGATTTGTCAATTATAAGCTGGGGCATGTCTAAATGAAAAAAAAAAGTCCATTTATCATGAATACCAAATCCATTTTGGGAAAACATGGACTAGCAGAAAGTTCATTTATTCGTTCCACAAATATATATATCAAATAGACTATGCAAATAGTAACCAAGAGAGCTACAGTAGTCATATAACTTTAGATAAAACAAAGTTAGATACAAAACTGTTACAAGGGGCAAAAAGGATCACTATATACTAATAAAAGGGTCAATTCAACAAGAAAACATAAAAATTATAAATACATATGCACCTAACAGAGAGCCCCAAAACATATGAAGGAAGATGGTTCTACATTAAAAGTAGGAGATTTCAATACATCACTTTCAATAATATACACAACATCTAGGCAAAAGATCAATAAGGAAATAGAAGACTTTAATGGTACCCTAAACCAGCTAGACCTAACAAGACATATTTGGAACACTTCAACAGTAACAGAATACACATTCTTCTTTCTCCAGTACACATGGGTCATTCTCCAAGTACAGACCACACATATGATGGTATGAAGCTATATGTTCCTCAGTAAAACATGTTCTTAAATCTAATCCATTACTACAGGTGGAAACCCATTGTAAGTAAGACCTACTGATAAGGATATTTAGTAAAGGTGTGTCCCACATCAAACAAGACAGGTCTTAATCCAATCACTGGAGCCTTTAAAAATGGAATGAATTCAGACAAACAAAAAACAACAAAAGCAAGAAGATAAAATGAATAAAATCCAAAAAGGAGAGACCAGCAGATGTTGCTATGTGCCTTGCAATATGGCAGAGAAGCCAAGGATTGCCAGAAAAAAAAAAAGATATATGCACAGTGACCTTCATAGTGGCATTTACAATGACCAAAAAGTGGACCCATGTGTCCATCACCTGGTGAATGGATAAATAAAATATGGCATAAACACAATGGAATATTATTCAGCCATAAAAAGAAATGAAACGTCATGTATGCAACAACATGGATGAATCTTGAAGACATGTTGAGTGAAATAACCCAGATATAAAAGGCCAGAAACTGTATGATCTCAGGGATAAGAAATTAGAAAAAGCAAATTCATAGATTCAGAAACTAGCAGTATTTAGGTTACCAGGGGCCAGGATGAGGCTAGGAAATTGGGAGTTAATGCTTAAACTGGGCAGCATTTCTATCTGGGTTGATCATAAAGTGTTGGTAATAGATGGTCCTAATAGTAGAATAAAATTGTGAGTATAATTAATAACACTTAATTATAGATTTGAATGTGGTTAAAAGGGGAAAATTTAGATTGTATATGTAAATGTTATTAGAATAAAAATTTTCAAACAAACAAACATAAGACTGAACAATACAAACAGTGAACCCTATTATAAACCATGGACAATAGATAATAGTACAATTATTCAATGTTCTTTCATGAATTGTGACAAATACACCAGACTAATGCAAGTTATTAACAATAGAGTGGTATTTGGGAATTCTGTATTTTACTTACGATTTCTCTGTAAACCTACAACTTCTCTAACAAAATTAAATAAATAAAATTAACAATAGCCAGAAAAATACTTTTTTAAAAAGGAAAGATTTATCCCAACAAACACCATAAGCAAATAAAAAGCTGTACTACAGTGGTTATGAAGAGGCCACATGACCTCTTCCAGAGCTGTGTTTAACAGACTGCAAAAGAAATGAATAAGCCAGGGAAGTAGAAAGTTCAAGACTCTTCTGAGAAACATGACTATGAAGGCAAAAAGAAAAGGGACTATGCAGTAATTTCTCAATGGTACACTATTGGTATTTAGATGGTAAGGCAATTTCATGTTGTACAGGGACTGTGTTGAATATTGCAAGATATTCAGCTCCCTGGTTTCCAACAATAAAGGCAAGCTTTCCATTTATTGTCGACAACAACCACAAAAAAACACCCACACACATTTCTAAATGGCTCCTTGAAAAGTCAAGTACTGCTGCTGACAACGCTTAAATACTAACTCATGAAAAGTCTTTCTCAGTGTGGCTCAGTATACCAAGTCTGCTTTTGTAGGCCGAGAAGAATTAAAATTATTGTTACAAGAGACATAATTTTAGGGACACGAACAAATAGTTGAGAGTTTATACCAGAAGGCCTCTAGATGTTTCAGACATGAGTTTATCCCCTGAGAGAGTCTATCACACCATAGTTTGAAGCACAACTTTCTGCTATCCTTCACATCATTAAATTAAGAGATCTTTTCTAGTTACTTCCATTTACTAACCACTTACTCATACCCTAAACATTTGTAATCTGTCCACTTTCTCCATGCTACCAAAACAGTTCTAAAATGTCTAGTTCTTCCTTGGTTGCCAAATCTAAAGTCCTTTTCTTAAACAACTTGCTTGTGGTCACATTATAGCATTGCTCATTGCTTCTTCTTAAAACCATTTATTCCTCTACCACTATCCTAGTACAGACATTTATTCTGTCTTGTGCTATGAGAATACCCTTATCCCTGCCTTCCATTCATCTCTTCCAACACTTACCCATTTTACAGAAGACAGCAAAACCTTCCTGAAATGTAGTTCTTCTCTTTTCCCAGCTTAAAAACTTCAACGTAACTAACACAGTAAGATTAAATTTCTTGACCCAATATTTAAGATCCTTGACAATTTCAAATCCCAGCCTATCTTTCTAGTCTTATTTTCCAATGATATCCTTTACATACCATTCACTCTAGACAAACAAGTAGAACTGCTACTTGTTCTATTTGCTCTGTACATATGCTCTGTATATATCCTTCCAGTTCCATCTCCTTGCCTTCACTTATCTTTCTTCTGCTAAAACCAATTCCTTTCCCTTGCATGATCATTAATCCAGTTCATACTATGAGTTTTAACTTATAGGATGGCTTCCCTGATTTCTCAACAGTAAGCAATAGCCCTACCCTTCTTGAATTTCAAAACCACCTTATCTGGACCTTTTCTGTATCATCTAACTCTTTGGATCCTAGATCGTCTTGCCTTCCTTAGAAAGTTCACCAATACCTAATTTTCCTAAGTATTAGTATTAGGCACTTACATTTATCACATAATGCACTCAACAAGTTATGAGCTATACCACTTAGACAAATGTATAAAGAGGCTCAGAAATCAAGAAAATTGCAGAGACTATTAAGTACTCAACAATATTCATTAAATCAATAAATGATTATTCCCAGATAAAGTAGCATTCTAAAAATTTTTATAAATATATAGGCATGCTTCATGCTATGTGAACCAAAGGGAGAGCTCAAAACATAAAAAATATAAAAGAGCATATAATAGGTTAAAATTTGTGCTCAAATATAATATTAATATTTACCACTGACTCTGACCACTTGGATCATGAGGAGCACTTTCATATACTAAATTATTTTATATTCACAACAATCTTTTAGAATACACATTGTTATCACTACTTTACAAATAAAGGAACCAAGGTTTAATGAGGTTAAGTCACTAGGCTTAAGTCTCAAGCCAGAATATGTATAAATCCATGCTCTTCTGACTTTTAAACACCGTGCTCTAGAGTAGTCAGTAAAAAGACCTAAATTGTCTCAGACGTAAAGAATTACAAATCTGGGCATGTACTTCCCATTTTTGTTTTACTACTTATTATTAAGAGGTGGACATCTACAAAATGTAACATGCCATCTAATAACTGAGAAAACATTCTATTTTTCTTAACATCCCCAAACAGATTAGGAGGAAAGGGCTATAAAAAATACACTAAAAATTGTTATTTGGGACAATATCTGTTTCTAAACAATAATGAAAGAAGTATATAAGTGACAAAGCACCAAATACACATTTTATTTTTCTTTAAAACACATAAATAGAATAATACTTTTAATATCTTTATCAGCAAACTTTCATGTTCAGATAGTATCCTCTTAATATTTAAGTTTAAAATGTCATACAGGGCAGGCCATGATGGCTCAGCAGGCAGAGTTCTCGCCTGCCATGCTGGAGACCTGGGTTTGATTCCCAGTGCCTACCCAAGCAAAAAAAAAAAAAAAAAAAAAAAGGATAAAATGTCATAGAAAAATAAAATTTACATTAGAAAAACTGAAATTAACTTCCAGGAATGTCAGTACTATTTACCATGATATTTTAGTTCATTTAGAGTAAAAGATCAGGAAAAATACTTCTACTTAAAATAAATAAAACTAATCAATGTTATATTCCTTCCAAAAGAATCATTAGGACTCTGGGACAGCGATAAAGAGAAGAAAACATTATATCTATTATTACTGTGACTAAATGTGATTAAAGAATCCTCATGAGATAAAGTTATAAATTAAGTGAAGCTTAGGAAGCTCAGAACACTACGAAATTTGTGGGGATAAAATGCAAATAGCTCCTTAATTATCTACAGCCTATTAACAAGCAATCTTTATTACTTGCAATTAAAATTCTCTTAAATTTTGTGACAAAAGTTCACAGAAACACTGAAAATTATATGCTAATTACTGTACTGTAAAAGTACATGTTTAGTGCGTACTTATACTATGGGCCCAATAAATTATAAAATATCAAATTCTATGTGACACACTGACTTAAGATTTCACTAAACTGAAAACACATGTGGTATAAAGCCCAGCATGAACTCCTGCTATAAATTCATGGAGCCGCCGCACTAGAATACCCACTAGCTGTAGACTCCAGGTGGGCATGATGATCTCATTAACCACTGAACCCTCAACATCCTCAGAGTACCTGACTAGGTAGGTACTTCAGTATTTATTGAAGAAATTATTTGGGGGGATTAAAATACATTATTTTTTCATACTGATTTATATCAACCACTTTCAGGTTCTAGAACTTCAAGTACTACCAAACAGCTCATTTGCAAACTTTTTTATAGCAATTCCCAAACTATGTAATTATTTATTTTATATGTATAAATATCATGAAGGCCTAGATCAAGATTGTCTTGTTCATAGCTGTATCTAAGAACCAAGAACAAATCAAGTAGTCAGTAAACATTTATGAAATGAAGGAATGAGTGACTGAGTGAATAAGTAAATGAATACACAAACAAAAAAGGATGTTGCTGAAATTTCCTGGCATCATATTCTTCAAGACATAAAAATTCTACCCTAAAGAATAAACCAACACATAAAATTGGAATAAGTAATGTAGTAGCTCCTACAGAAGGCTTTTTTAACCCAGGAAAAAGTGAGACAGAGGGAGAAGGGGAGGGAAGTCCCTACTAGGAATCCTCAATTACTGCGTTTTAAAGTTATTTGAAATTATTTCTCTCTATGCAGTATATAATAGGCAATTAATTTATCTTACTGACTTCCAATAGAGTGATTTCTTTCCATTTTAAATTTTATTTTATAACTATGGCTTGAAGGTCAAACCTATAAAGCAAGATATATTCAAAGAAGTCTATTTTTTTATTCCAATCTCGATGAGATTCATCTATTCCCTTAAAGTCATTTCTATCAATTTTTAGTTAAACCTTTCATTTAAAACAATTTAAAGAAATATATTTATATAGTCATATCTGCTCACCTTCCTTAAATAAAGGCATTATATTATGCACACCATTCTCTATCTTGTTTTTTTCCTCACTTATCCCAGTATTCATTTCTAAAGCAGTTTATGGGGGGATTCCTCATTGTATAGATGTACAATAGTTTACCTACCATGGCACTATTCAGAACAACACAACCTATAAAAATATCTTTAACACATTAATTAAAACAAAATGCCTTTGGTTACAGATATCAATCAAATCATCATAAATATTACTAAACAAATGCTTATTGAATATTAGGATGCAACACTAAAATGTATGATCCATGAGGGTAGGGGAAGTCTGCCTGTTTTATTACTACCAGATCCCCAGTGCTTACAACAGTGCTGCATTCAATTAAGATGATACAGATTTGCTGAAAGAATAAAAAACAGAGCATTACATATAAGGTACCATGAAAGTGTTATGAATAAAAACAGCCCCTGCCCTTAAAAGAGTTGCTAGTCTTCTTGGGACAGGTTATACATATAAAAAAGGCAAAAATATAACATATAAGCCAAAGAAATAGTGCTGACAATCAATGGTATAGAGCTCACAAAATGCAAATACCCAGTGACCCAGTGGAGGAATCTCATCATATTCTTGGGTTTAAAAAAAAGAAAATCAGGACCCAGACAAGTAGAGAAGGTATTACAGGTAGACAGAATAATGGGAGAATAGATACAAAATCAGGAAAAGATGGGCAGCAATCCATGACAAGACAGTCTTCTTGACTACATAAAGAGACAAACTGTTTTTAAGGCAAACCATACTATAAGCTTAAAATGTACTTTAAAAGAAATATACAATATAATACTATATTTAATGATTGATTGGAAATGTTGCTATCTCATATAATAGATATTCCTATAACAGGCTAAATGGGCTATAATTTTACTATTAACATGACTTGTTTTAATATGTTCAAGCATTTTAACATTCTGTCTACATGTAAAATTAAAAAGCTATATTTATTCTGAACTTTAACACCTCAAACTATATGCATAAATAAAGTTCCCAAAGAACTTTATTTGCCTTAAAAATCAAAAAGGGCATTTGTAGTGGGCTCTTTTCAGGAAACATAAATTATTAATATTTTAAGATGATTTTCAAGCTTTTAGTTAGGTATAACAAAGAAAAAGTAATTCTAGGTTTAAATTCCCAAGAATATGAAAGCTTATATTTTAACTTATTAATAACTGTAGTAATAACTACCACATGTATGTTTACTATGTGCCAGGCATTACTCTAAGGACTTTACATATATTTTCAATGGAATTAATAATACAAGATGTTAACAGTTTGCTTTCTTAAAGGTGTCCTCTTAATAATTTTAAGGTGCTTAGTTCTTATATCTAATGTTTTATATTCCATTATTTTTGCTTTTACTGCAAAAGGAAGATCTGGCTCCCAAAGATAAAGGAGATATTTGGTAAATGGTGAAGGTAAAGAAATAAATTACCCACTTGGCTTGTGTGTAATTACACTGGCTGAGATTGTAACAATCTATCACATGAAGGAGGATGACACCACACTAAGGGGTGAGTCAAAGGAGATAGCCTTTGACTAACTACAGGACCCTGACGATCGATACTCCACAGATAGTGCACTCTCTAAAACAACTGAATTCTACAAAGTTTGAAAATAGATTCCCTCCTCCTTCTGATACTGATCAAAGACCTATCTGACCTTATTCTGGAAGAGTAATACTTTCTTAAAAAGGTATATGAAACACATAAATCCTTTCTATCTCTACTTGTTCTTTCAAATGGATAGTTTACACATTTCTACTGCAATGACAGTCTTACAAGCTCAAATCCTATTGAAATACTTCTTTCTTACATATTCATACCTTATGAATTGGTTGTCATGAAGTTAAGATACTACTTAAGAGATGATATGTAAGTATCACAAAGACTAAAAAAATTTTAAATCTATCAGAAAATTAAAATTGCCAAATGAAGTTTGCAGTACATAGACTGAATTAGGTCTTTACTAGATAGCAAGCAATTTGATCAGGTAAAAAGCAAACAAAAAGAACTTCCAAAATTAAAAATAAAGAACTTTTAAGTCCATAAGATATTTTACAAAATAATTTTACAGGATAAATAATCAAATTTGAATTTTCTGAATGTACTGTGTCATATCTTATTTTAAATCCAGTAGACTCTATCACATAATGACTCCTATCACCTGTAAAAGGTTTAATTAAATTCATAAAGCTACATCAAAAGTTATAGCTCTTGTCTTTCTCTTTCAAACTGTATCATACAGCATTTCTGGGGTTTTACATACAGCATTTAAAGTATTTGTAACTAAAAAAAAAGCATCTAAAACACACTTGAAAATCTGAACAAAAAACCCAACTACAATTAAGTGAAAAACAATGGCAATAACTTTTTCCTTTCATGGAGGCTCATGTTATAGCAAATATCATGTAATCCATTGAAGACAGTAAATTCTTATGATGTAAAAGTCTGTAAAATTCCAGAGTGGTAATTGCGATTTCTGGATTTTGAGAGGCTGTTTTATATAAATGTTTAACCTGGTATTTAGAGATAAGAATGAAGCTGATCAGGTTGGGATTAAGGTAATTCCGAATACAGGGGTAAGGAAGACATTGTGTGTATTTTAAAACTTCACCTACTCTTTGAGACCAAATGAAGAAAGTTTAATTATGTCCAAACCCAAATTTTCTGTAGCACATAATCTAACGCAACCTATCCAGATAGACCATTTAAACAATCCAAACACAGGGAGCCCAGAATAAGAATGAGAGTCTTTAATCCTGTATAGCTTAATGTAATGCCTGGATATATCCCAGAGTATATTAAGCAGATAATAAAAAAGTATTGGCAAAGTCCTTGAGGGATGGGAGAAAAATTATGGAACTATTAAACTTTATGACCAGGGAAACCCCAGATACTTTGTCAAATATTGGGGACACTCAAATCAACAGGTCAAGCCCTTGATCTTGAGGCTTGCTCTTGTGAAGCTTATGCATGTAGCAGAGAAGCTTAGCCTGTCACCTCTGGAGGACCTCTTTTGTTCCTGAGATGTGGCCTTTCTCTCTCTAAGCCCAATTCTGCAAGTGAAACTGTTGCCCTCCCCCTGACATGGGACATGACAACCAGGGATGAAAGTCTCCCTGGCGGTGTGGGAGATGACTCCAGGGACGAGGCTGGCCTTGGCACCATGGGATCCACAATGCCATCCTGAACCAAAGGGGGAAAAGAAGTGTAACAAATGTGGTATTGGTGGCTGAGAGAGTTCATATAGAGTCAAGAGGCTACAATGGAGGTTGCATGCTTCAGGTAGACATATTGCTTCAGTTAGACATGTTCTTGCTTCAGTTAGACATTGCTACCTATTATAACTTGCCAAACCCCAAACAAAGCCATTCTTGCCAATTCTAAGGAATACCTAGGGCATTATATAAGATTCAACAAAGGTTCCATGCACTAGGGTAACTTTCCAGAAACCTACAAACTCCAGATGGGTCCATGAACCATATAAGTCCTGAAATGCAGAGGGCCCAGCCTCTCCAAAACATCAACTACTTCTATCCTTCTATTCCATATTATGAAAAAGTTAGAATGGACATAGCCCAAATATGCCTAAAGAGTGGGAGAAAGATCAAAGGTGGAGTTATACAGAGAAGGTCAGATTTAACAAATGAGTATGAGTACTGAATTATATTGATATTTGTTAGTCTCCAGTCTCTTGGAGTACTTAGAAAAACAAAAAATCGTGGAACTGTAACCTATAGCAAACTTTAAAATCTGTTCTATAATTACTTGTTAAAATGTACTTGGAAAATTTATTGCTTTTTTCTCTATATATTTCACAATTTAAAAAGTTAGAAAAAGATTATAAAATTAACCTTGTAAGAAATATAGAACTTTATATAGATACTATGCATTTGCCATGGGCAGAGGATGAGAAATGAATATATGAAAGCATTCATTGAATTAATGAAGAGTGCTATTAATGAAGAATCTCAAAAATGTCAAATGAGAAGGGACACTACATGAAACTATAGGATATTAAGTCTATTCAACAGAATTGTACCAATCCATTCCTTCCCAAAGGACAAACATGTCTGAACAAAAGAATGACCTGAGAAGAGAGATACAAGTGCTGGAGAAAATGTGGAGAGAGAGATATATACCTATTCACAGAGTGGTGCAGCCCCTCTGGCGGGCAATGTGGTGGCTCCAGAGGATGCTAGGAGTAAGGCTGACCTGGGATTCTGCAACCTAGTAATTAGGTGCTTACCTGGAGGAACTCAGAGTAGAGACACAAATGGACATTACCAGGTATTAATGGTAGCAGTGTTCGAAATTTGTAATGGATGGAGGTGGCTAAGGGTACATCAACGGAGGAACGGGAGGGCGAACTGTGATGTATACATATAACAAACTACTAGGTGGCTGAAAGGAATGAAATTGTGAAGCATGCAACTAGATGAATGAACCTTGAGGATAAGATGTTGGAGGAGATGTCAAAAATGAAAAGGTAAATATCATGCTTCACTCAGAGAGACTAACTATAATTACTAACTTGGAGAACTGAAGTCGAGAGAATGCATTATCATGTTGGGCCTACTATAAAGGTTCCTAGATTGCAAGCTCTTAGCAGTCACAGCTGTTACAGAGTTGTAACTGTTATTTCTAAATTCTAAGATGCTGAGCTATTTGTTTATAACCTAGTTATTCCCTGGAACTTGGGGTATATGTGTGACATCTGAGATTCAGTCAGAGTTCTGAAGCTATAAAAATCAGCAGTACTGCACAGAACAACTGTTAAAACACTTGAAGAAGTGATCAGACTTTGACCAGAGATATGAATAAAGGTGATCTAGTTAGGACTAAGGTAAATCCAAACACATCATATGGTCTGCATTTTAAAACTTCTACTTCTGCATAAGACCAAAGGAAGAGATGTTTATTTGGTGCAAAATTTACATTTTTGGTAATGCATTATCTAATTTAACTTGTAGGGTCAGTTTATTCAAACACCATAAGTAGCCTTGATTGTTGAGTACAACTATATAAATAAACAGCATTTACAATGTGACCATGTGATTGTGAAAACCTTGTGGCTGATGCTCCTTTCACCCAGGGTATGAACAGATAAGTAAAATGATAAGGACAACAAATGAATAAATAATAAGGGTGATAAAGGGTAAAAAAAAAATTGGGTAGATTGTAATATAGTGCTCAATGAGAGGGAGGGTATAGGGTATGGGATGTATGTTTTGTTTTTTCTTTCTCTTTCCAGAGTGATACAAATGTTCTAAAAATGATCATGGTGGTGAATAAACAACTATGTGATAAATCTGTGAGCCAACTGATTGTATACTTTTGATGGACTATATGGTACATGAAGATATCTCATAATATATATATATATATATATATATATTAAAAAATGTAAAAATAAATGAATAAATAAATAAATGAATAGCTCTGAGTAATAGGCCAAGATGATCAGGGACCAGGCAGAAAGTCAACAAAACTTTCTCTGATATATTGCTCTAGTATGCTCTGTATGAAGATAGATGGTAATTAATATTTAAAATTTTTAACTTATGTGTGAGACTAAGCAAAAAATGTTTATTAGGTACAAAATTTGTACTTTGACAAGTGCAGTTTCTAAAATAACTTATGTGGACAGCTTACTTGAACACCATAAGTACATGGAACCTTGAGTAGGGCATGAGATTTTGTTGGTTAGTCCAGATTGATGCCCCGATAAATCCCAGAGTGATTTGAACAGTGAATAAAAAAGCATTTGCAAAGTCCCCTTCAGGGAATGATGAGAACGGGGGAAAATTCAACTTTCCCATGTTGAATTCTTGATATTCTCACAAGCAGTGTGGACAACTAAAGCTATAGGCTGAGCCCCCAGTCTTGGGGTTTGTTCATATGAAACTTAATCCCACAAAGGATAGGTCAAGCCTACTTAAAATTAGGCCTAAGAGTCACCCCCAAGAGAACCTCTTTTGTTGCTCAGATGTGGCCTCTCTCTCCAGCCGACACTACAAGCAAACTCACTACCCTCCCCCTGTCTACGTGGGACATGACTCCCAGGGGTGTGGACCTTCCTAGCAATGTGGGACAGAAAGCCTAGAATGAGCTGAGACTCAGCATCAAGGGATTGAGAAAACTTTCTTGACCAAAAGGGGGAAGAGCGAAATGAGACAAAATAAAGTGACAATGACTGAGAAGATTCCAAACAGAGTTGAGAGGTTTTCCTGGAGGTTATTCTTAAGCACTAAAGAGATATCACCTTGTTATAGTCAAGATGTAATGGAGAACTTTGGGCAATCACTGATCAGCTTTTTGCCAATACGGATTAGTTTGCATTTTGTAGAGTTTCATATAAATGTACTCATAAAGTATATGCTTTTTTTTTCTGGCTTATTCCACCCAGCGTAATTACTTTGAGATTCATTCATGTTGTTGTGTCTATATAGTTCATTTATTTTTATTGCTCAGTAGTGTTCTATTGCATGGATATATCACAGATTGTTTGTCCATTCACCTGTTGCTATGCACTTGGGTTGTTTCTAGTTGTTATTTTTTACAAATAAAAGCAGCTATGAAAAAAAAAGATACAATGTAGAGGCTGGAGGGAACTGCCTGAAAATGTAGAGCTGTGTTCCAGTAGCCATGTTTCTTGAAGATGACTGTATAATGATACAGCTTTCACAATGTGACTGTGTGGTTATGAAAACCTTGTGTCTGATGCTCCTTTTATCTATTTTATCAACAGACAAGTAAAACATATGGAACAAAAATAAATAATAAGGGAACAAATGTTAAAATAAATTTAGACTGAAATGTTGGTGATCAACAAAAGGGAGGGGTAAGGGGTATGGTGTGATTGAATTTTTTTCTGTTTTTTTAATTTCTTTTTCTGAATTGATGCAAATGTTCTAAGAAATGATAATGATGATGAATATGCAACTATGTGATGATATTGTGAATTACTGATAATATACGTAGAATGGAATGAGCATAAGTTAAGAATGTTTGTATCTGTTCATTGCAATATTAAAAAAAAATTTTTTTTTAATTAATAAAAAAAAAAAAAAATGCCTGTCCCCAATGCTTGTGAGGATATCAGGAATTCCCTGGGTAGGGAAGTTTAACATTTCCTCCTTAATCCCCAGTTTCTTGAGGGGGTTTTCCGAATACTTTTTTATTCTCTGTCCAAATTACTCTGGGATGTTTCAGAGTAACTGAACTGACAAACCAATAAGCTCTCGCTCCCTTTTCAAGATTCCATGTAATTATGGTGTTCAACTAAACTGACCATACAAGTTAAATTAGATAATGTGCTAACAAAAGTATAAAGTTTGCACCCACTACACATCTCTTCCTTTGGTCTCAAACAGAATTTAAAGCTTTAAAATATAAACCATATATTTACCCTATATTCAGACTTTCCTTTAACAACTGAATATGATTGCTAAATAATTAAATTGATATTACTTTTAGTCTCCAGTATTTAGAGCAGCTAGAAGTAAAAACCTAAAATTGTGGAATTGTAACCAAGGTCAAAATCTGAAATATGTACTACAACTAATTATGGTGCTGTGCTTTGTAATTTATTGCTTTTTTGTATATATGTTATTTTTCACAAAAAAAAGGAAGAAAAAAGTCAATTGTGATAATAAAAAAATATTTACACGTTCTAGTTTCCTATATTTTGGAAGCTAGAAGGAGAAATCTGAGATGACAGTATCATAGCCCGTGACAAACTCTGGGATCTGTCCTGTAACTACTTGTTGAAGAGTGCTTTGAAAACTATTGCTTTTTATTTCTTTGCTTTGTATATAAGTTAGACTATACAATTGAAAAGTAAAAGAAAAAAAAACCTCCATTAAATATGATGGCAACGGTGGGTTTTTCATATATACCTTCTACAATGTTGAAGAAGTTTATTTCTATTGCTGATTTTCTAAGTACTTTTAACAAGAATGAATGCTGGATTTTACCAAATACTTCCTGCATCAAATGAGATGACCATTTACTTTTTCCTTTATTCTGTTAATGTGGAATATTATACTAAATATCTTATGTTGAATTGCCCTTGCATACCTGAGATAAATATGACTTGATCATGAGATATACGTCATTTTTTAACTACTTATTCTGAAATAATTTCAAACTTACAAGACAATTTCAAAAATGAGAAAACACAAGCAGATGACTCCATCATTTTTTTAAAAATCTATCACTTATGATCTCTATTTTTCCAAAATACTTCTAAAATTACTCATCTTATTTTATTTCACTTCAGCAAATTTCACCTCACAATCTATTATGTCTAAATGTTGCCCCTGTGTGTGTCAATAGGGAGATGAATCACACCCAGACCTCAACATCCACATGCCCTGTATGCCCTTTATAAGTGAAAATCAGTGGGTTTGATCTTCATTAGACTTTCTCTATTTACTTTTCTAAGATTTCACTATTTTCCAGTGTAGGATAGAGTGATATCATTTTTAATTATCACCAAATCTTAAAATGAAACATATATTTATAGCAATTTATACATTACACATATCAGGAAAATGCTTGTATTGTCAACATATAAATTATCAAATCATACAATATCATCTAAAAATTCCTAGCAGTTTTCCCAAGGCCTTTTTTTTCAATGACAGTTTTTTTTGTTTTTTACATGGGCAGGCACTGGAAATCGAACCCGGGTCCTCGGGCATGGCAGGCAAGCGTTCTTACCTGCTGAGCCACCGTGGCCCGCCCATCAATGACTTTTCTTAATTAAGGTATAATCATCTAAAGTATAAAATCACTGGTTCACAGTATCATCATAAAGCTGTGAATTCATCTTTACAATCGATTTTTGAACATTTTCATTACTTCAAGAACAGTAAAAATAAAAAGTAAAAGTGAATACCATAAACTTCCCATAACTCCCATAGTCCCCTATTTTTTATTTATTTTTTGTATTTTTTTACTTACCCCTCTGTCCATACACTAGATAAAAGGAGTATCAGTCACATGGTTTTCACAATCATATGATCACACTATAAAAGCTCTCTAGTTATTCAATCATTTATAAGAATCAAGTTTGCTTCCGGGTCAAGATGGCGGCTTAACAACGTGCGTGTTTTAGTTCGTCCTCCTGAACAACTACTAAATAACCAGAAACAGGACAGAACAGCTCCTGGGGCCATATCAATGACCAGACACACAGCGTACCCCAGTGTGGACCAGCTGGACCGGCTGCGAGCACCCCCCCCCCCCGAACTGTGAGTTCCCAAAGCTGTGGCAGCCAGTGCCCCTCCCCCACAGGCTGCTTTCCAGAGGGAAAAGGAAAGGACTTTACCAGCAGCAGAGACTGGGCACAATCAAACACCAATTGTGGAACTAATTAACTAATTCTGACTACTAAAAATAAGCCCCCAGCTTAGGTGAACCTGATCAAAGCGGAGGTTGCTCATTTTTGCCCCGGTGCCAAGGGGGCAGGACTGACAGAAAAAGGGGGAAAAAAAATAAGGAAACAGAGGTTTTTGTGGCTGTGTATCTATAAAGGCTTGACTGCCTCTGGATACAGCGGCAGGACTTTTCAGGCTGCAACTGCCCCAGACATAGGCAGAAGTGAGCTCTTTTGGGGGCTTGTCTGGAGCCTGTGCCTTCCCCAGGGGAGGGGTGAAGTCCAACTCAGGAGGAATCCCTGAATCAAGGAATTCAGAAACCAGGGTTTGGTAATTTGAAGCCATTAAAACCAGCCTACAACCTCTCCTCTGTCTCCACCATGCCCCCAACAGGTGAGTCTGCCAAAGTTGAAGGTACCGCATCATCTTTTGCTGGTGGGACCTGCAGTCAGACAAGCACCACATACTGGGCAGGATAAGAAAAACAGAGTCCAGAGACTTCACAGGGAAGCCTTTCCACCTGCTGGGTCTCACCCTCAGGGAAAACTGACACAGGTGACTCTTTCCTCTTGATAGGAGGCCAGTTTGGTCTGGGAAAATCTGGCTGGGGTCTATAATATCTAAGTAGACCCTCCTAAATGTGTGTGGGTGAAAGGCACCACACAAGCAGGGCAAGAAAAAAGAAAACAAGAACTAGAAAATTCTCCTCTGTTGAACAAAACTTAAGCTAAAGGTCCAGATAAAGCTGAACGGAATGTCAAAGAACAGATAGACAACAAATTCATCCAGCAAGAAAACCCTAGATAAAAGAAGCGAAAGCAACCTCCAGAATAAACTAATTAAGGTAATTAAATTAGCCTAGAAACCAGCAAAAAAATAACAAATCACACTAGGAAAATTGAAGATATGGCCCAGTCAAAGGAACAAACCAACAATTCAAATGACATACAGGAGCTGAAACAATTAATTCAGAATGTACGAACAGACATGGAAAACCTCATCAAAAACCAAATCAATGAATTGAAGGAGGATATAAAGAAGGCAAGGAAAGAACAAAAAGAAGAAACTGAAAGTCTGAAAAAACAAATCACAGAACTTATGGGAATGAAAGACACAGTAGAAGAGATGAAAAAAACAATGGAAACCTACAATGTTAGATTTCGAGAGACAGAACATAGGATTTCAAAACTGGAGGACGGAACATCCGAAATCCGACAAGAAACAGAAACTATAGGAAAAACAATGGAAAAATATGAGCAGGGACTCAGGGAATTGAAAGACAATATGAAGCGCACGAATATACGTGTTGTGGGTGTCCCAGAAGGAGAAGAGAAGGGAAAAGGAGGAGAAAAACTAATGGAGGAAATTATCACTGAAAATTTCCCAACTCTTATGAAAGACTTAAAATTACAGATCCAAGAAGTGCAGCGTACCCCAAAGAGAATAGATCCAAATAGACATACTCCAAGACATTAAATAATCAGAATGTCAGAGGTCAAAGAGAAAGAAAGGATCTTGAAAGCAGCAAGAGAAAAGCAATCCATCACATACAAGAGAAGCCCAATAAGACTATGTGCAGATCTCTCAGCAGAAACCATGGAGGCGAGAAGACAGTGGGATAATATATTTAAATTATTAAAAGAGAAAAACTGCCAACCAAGAATTCTATATCCAGCAAAACTGTCCTTCAAAAATGAGGGAGAAATTAAAACATTTTCAGACAAAAAAATCACTGAGAGAATTTGTGACCAAGAGACCAGCTCTGGAAGATACCAAAGGGAACACTAGAGATAGATACGAAGACAGAAGAGAGAGGTGTGGAGAAGAGTGTAGAAAGGAAGACTATGAGTAAAGGTAAAAAGAAGGAAAATTAGAAACGACATATAAAATCCAGAAGGCAAAATAGCAGAAGAAAGTACTACCCATGCAGTAATAACACTGAATGTTAATGGATTAAACTCTCCAATCAAAAGACATAGTCTGGCAGAATGGATTAAAAAACAGGACCCATCTATATGCTGTCTCTACTCAAAGGACACGAGGCCAAGGACACTAATGGACATTTTACACATCAATGTTTATAGCAGCATTATTAACAATTACCAAGAGATGGAAACAGCCAAAATGTCCATCAACAGACAGCTGACTAAACAATCTGTGACATTTACATAAGATGGAATATTATGCAGCTGTAAGACAGAATAAAGTTATGAAGTATATAACAACATGAATGGACCTTAAGGACATTATGCTGAGTGTGATTAGCTAAAAACAAAAGGACAAATACTGTATGGTCTCACTGATATGAACTGACATTAGTGAATAAACTTGGAATATTTCCTTGGTAACAGAGAACATCAGGAGATAGAAATAGGGTGAGATATTGGGTAACTGGAGCTGAAGGGATACAGATTGTGCAACAGGACTGAATATAAAAACTCGGAAATGGACAGCACAATACTACCTAACTGTAATGTAATTATGTTAAAACACTGAATGAAGCTGAATGTGAGAATGATAGAGGGAGGGGGCTGGGGACATAAATGAAATCAGAAAGAAAGATAGATGGTAAAGATCAAGATGGTATAATCTAGGAATGCCTAGCATGTATAATAATAGTGAAATGTACAATGTATAAATTTTAAAAATGTTTTTGCATGAGGAAGAACAAAGGAATGTCGTTATTGCAGGGTGCTGAAAATAGATGATAATTAATACTTTAAAATGTCACCTTATGTGTGAGACTAAAGCAAAAAATGTTTATTTGTTACAAAATTTATATTTTGACTAGAGCATTTCCTAATATAACTCATGTAGACAGTTTGATTGAATGTCATAAGTACTTGGAATCTCAGGTAGGAAATGAGATTTTGTTACTTTGTCCAAAGTGATGCCCCGATGAATCCCAGAGTGATTTGATCAGTGACTAGAAAAGTGTTTGCAAGCCCCCTTCGGGGAATGGTGAGAGTGGGGAGAAATTCAACTTCCCCAAGTTGAATTCCTGATATTCTCACAAGCAGTGTGGACAACCAAAGCTATAGGCTGAGCCCCCAGTCTTGGGGGTTGTTCATATGAAACTTAACCCCACAAAGGATAGGTCAAGTCTACTTAAAATTTAGGCCTAAGAGTCACCCCCAAGAGAGCCTCTTTTGTTGTTCAGATGTGGCCTCTCTCTCCAGCCAACATGACGAGCAGTCTCACCACCCTCCCCTTCTCTGCATGGGACATGACTCCCAGGGGTGTAGACCTTCCTGGCAACGTGGGACAGAGATCCTGGAATGAGCTGAGACTCAGCAGTAAGGGACTGAGAAAAACCCTAGAATGAGCTGAGAATTAACATCAAGGGATTGAGAGAACCTTCTCAACCAAAGGGGGAAGAGTGAAATGAGACTAAGTGTCAATGGCTGAGAGATTCCAAACAGAGTCGAGAGGTTATCCTGGAGGTTATTCTTATGCATTAAGTAAATATCACCTTGTTGTTCAAGATGCAGCAGAGAGGCTGGAGGGAACTGCCTGAAAATGTGGAGCTGTGTTCCAGTAGCCATGTTTCTTGATGATGATTGAACAATGATATAGCTTTCACAATGAGACTCTGTGAATGTGAAAACCTTGTGTCTGATGCTCCTTTTAGCTACTGTATCAACAGAAGAGTTGAACATATGGAATAAAAATAAATAACAGGGGGAACAAATGTTAAAATAAATTCAGTTTGAAATGCTAGTGGTAAATGAAAGCGAGGGGTAAGGGGTATGATATGTATAATCTTTTTTTTCTCTGTTATAATTTTATTTCTTTTTCTGTTGTCTTTTTATTTCTTTTTCTAAATCGATACAAATGTTCTAAGAAATGACGAATATGCAACTATGTGATGATATTAAGAATTACTGATTGTATATGTAGAATGGAATGATATCTTAATGTTTTGTTTGTTAATTTTTTAATTAATAAAAAAAGTTAAAAAAAAAAAAAGAATCAAGGTTATTGGATTACAGTTTAATAGTTTCAGGTATTTTCCTTTAGCTACTCCAATACATTAAAAACTGAAAAGGAATATCATATACTGAATAATAATAACTTCAGAATGACCTCTTTATTCTATTTAAAATCTCTCAGCCACTAAAACTCTGCTTTATTTCTCATCCCCTTGTGATCAAGAGGGCTTTCTCAATACCATGATGCCAGGGCCAGGCTCATCCTGGGGAGTCATGTCTTACATTTCCAGGGAGATCTGGACCTCTGGGACCCCATGTCCATGTAGGTGGGGAGAGAAGTGAGCTCACCAGAGGAGTTGGGTTAGATAGAGAAAAGCCTCATCTGAGCAACAAAAGAGGTTCTATGAGAGTGACTCTTAGGCATAATCATAAGTAGGTTTAGCTTGTGCTTTAAGCAGTAAGTTTCATATGGGCAATATCTAAGATCAAGGGCCAGTCCAATCAAATTGACAGTCCCCAATGCTTGTGAGAATATTAGATATTCCCCAGGTGGGGAAGTTTAATATTTCTACCTTTTCCCCCCATCCTTCAAGGGAACTTGGCAAATACTTCTTAATCTTCTGCACAGATTACTCTGGGATATATATTGGGGCATCACATTAACCTACAAACCTACAAGATCTCATTTCCTATTCATGGTTCCATTTAATTGTAGAACCAAAAATATAAGTAGGCTACAAAAAATATATATTTTGCACCAAATAAACATCCCTTTCTTTGGTCTCAAGCAAAAATTTAAGTTTTAAACTACACTCAATATCATCCTTTACCCTTTACTTTGATTTACCTTAGCCCTACACAGATCAGCTTCATTTTTATTCCTAATTGAACTCGGATCACTCTTTAATATTTTTAACAGTTGCTGTATGGGATAATGCTGACTTTTATAGCTTCAGAACTCTAGTTATGATTCTCAGGTACCCAAAGTTCCATGGAATGACCAGGTTATACACAAAGAGCTCAGCAGCTCAGAATTTAGAGTTAACAGTTTCAACTGTGGAACAGATGTGACTGCTGTAAGAGCTTACAATCTAGGGAACAGCTAGACACAATAGGCCTTCACCAGATAACCCCATGCTCTCGAATTCAATTCTCAGAGCTTACAGATCAGTTAGTTCATATTAGTGAGGCATTATAATATTTGTCTTTTCCTTTCTGGCTTCTTTCACTCAACCTACTGTTCAAGGTTCATTGCCTAGTTGTATGCCTCAGGATTGCATTCCTTATTGCAGACACTCTATGGAGTATATTCATTGGGGATATATTCCTTTTAATGTGCTGTTGGATTTGGTTTGCAGGTATTTTGTTGAGGATTTTTACATCTATATTCATTAGAGGTATTTGGTCCGTAACTTTTCTTTTCTTGTGGTAACTTTATCTGACTTTGGTATGAGGATGATGCTGACCTCACAGAATGAATTAGGGAGCATTCTCTCCCTTTAATTGTTTACAAAGACTGCAAGTAAGATTAGTATCATTTTTCCCTGGGAAATTTAGCAAAATTTCCTGTGAAGTCATCTGGTCCGAGGCTTTTCTGGATGAGAATTTTGTTTCTTTGTTTTGTTTTAATTAAAAAGTTGTTTTATATGAATACAAATATGTAATAATAAAAATAAATCTGACCAATTATCATAAAAAAGAAATGAAAGTCATGGGAGGTTTACAAAACCAAAGTTATAAAAAAATTTAGATAGTAGGGCCCCAGTAGCTTAATCTTAACATTATATTAAGCTGTTCTCAGATCAAGGTAAAAAAAATTAAATCTAGAAAACTACCTCATTAATCCTTAAAACGTACTGTTTTTTTTTCTGCCTTTTTACTAAACTATTTGTTTTTTTTTTAATTATTATATAGCTTTATTTCATTGTGACATATAATACATACACAAAAGAAACAATAAATTTCCAAGCAAATTTTAACAAGTAGTTACAGAGCAGATTTTAAAGTCTGGTATGGGTTACAGTTCCACAGTTTTTCATTTTTTCCTCTAGCTGCTCCAAGACATTGGAGATTGAAATAACAATATAACGATTCAGAAGTCATACTCATTTTTAAATCCTATCTTCTCATTATATTCCTACTTCTCTTTTGTGAAAAATAACATACATACAATAAAGCAAAGCACATCGCAACAATTAGTTATAGAACACCACAATTTTAGGTTTTTATTTCTAGCTGTTCTAAGATATTGGAAACTTAAAACAAATATCAATATAATGATTTAGCACTCATACTCAGTTGGTAAACCCAACCTTTTCTATACAACTCCACCAACACCTTTGATCTTTCTCCCACTGTTTAGGGGTATTTGGGATATGCCCATCCTAACTTTCTCATGTTGAAAGTGGTTATCAATGATATGGGATAGGGGGATGGAAATAGTTGATGTTCTGGAGAGGCTGCATCCTCTGATTTCAGAACCTACCTGGTCCAGGGACCCATCTGGAGTTTGTAGGTTTCTAGAAAGTTACCCTAGTACATGGAACCTTCGTCGAATCTTATATAATGCCATAGGTATTCTTTAGGATTGGCAGGAATGGTTTTGTTTGGGGTTTAGCAAGTTAGGCAGGTAGCAATGTCTAACTGAAGCCTACATAAGTGTGACCTCCAGAATTGCCTCTAGACTATTTGAACTCTCTCTACCACTAATACCTTATTTGTTACACTTCTTTTCCCCCTTTTGGTCAGGATGGCATTATGGATCCCATGGTGCCAGGGCCAGGCTCATCCCTGGGAGTCATCTCCCATGCTGCCAGGGAAATCCCACCACTGGATATCATGTCCCATGTAATGGGGAGGTCAGTGGTTTCATTTGCAGAGCTGAGCTTAGAGAGAATAAGGCCACATCTGAGCAACAAAAGAGGTCCTCCAGAGGTGACTCTTAGGCATATCTATAGGTAGGTTAAGCTTCTCCACTACATACTAAAGCTTCACAAGAGCAAGCCTCAAGATCAAGTCTCTAACGTCTGACACAGTATCAGGGATTTTCCCAGTGGTAAAAATTAAGAGGTTGATATTTTTTCTCCCATCCCTCAGGGACTTTGTCAATATTTTTTGATTATCTGCTTAATATATTCTTGGATGTATTCAGGAATTACATTAAACTATACAGGATTAAAGTCTCTTATTCCTATTCTGGGCTCCCTGAATTTGGATTATTTAAATGATCTATCCAGACAGTTTGTGTTAGATTATGTGCTACAGAAAATTTAGATTCTGGACAAAATAAAGTTTCCTTCCTTTGGTCTCAAAGGATAGATGAAGTTTTAAAATGCAGACAATGTCTTCCTTACCCCGTATTCTGAATTACATCAATCTCAATCTGGTTGACTTTATTCTTATCTCTAAGTATGAGGTTATACATATATAAAAAGTTTCTCAAAATCCAGAAATAACAATTACTGCTCCTGACTAAAGGTGACTGCAATAAGGACTTAAAATCTAGGTCCTAATATTCTTATAAGTATTTTCTAAATGAGATCATACAACATTTGCTCTTTTGTTTCTGACTAAATTTGCCTCACCAAATATCCATAGGTTAAATTGCATCGTTGCATGCCTTACAACTTTGTTCCTTTTTGTAATAGCACAATGTTCAATTGTATGTATATATCATTATTCACCAATCTGCTCTCAGTCAGTGCATCTTTCAGCCACCTCCATCTACTGGGACTCGTGTATAATGTCCAAGTCAACAATTCATCAACACTCTCAATTTTAGATGATTTCATTGTTCCCAAAAGAGAGACAGCCAATAAACACACCCTTGCCAAACAGAAAATCCAAACCTCCTCCTAACTCTTGTCCCTCCCCCAATGTGTACCCCTGGTATTGCTGGAGTACTGCTGATGTTTTCCTGTTAAAGACAGCCTATAGCATGCAATAGCACTTTTACCCTCAAACTTATACAGTCTTTGTACAAGATTCATACTTTTGCAGTTCATACAAATACTTATTTAAATTTGTAGTTAATCGGAGGGACACATTAATCTATACATCCCATTTCAGTCATCTCCACATTCAATATGGTGATACTACTTATAGACCCACTAGTGAACCACCTTCACTTCTATCTATTCCCTTATATTTAAGTTCAACCTCAGGAGCTGATCATTCACCCATCTCTAGCTTCTTTGTATGTCTAGGTCCCCTATATTCTGTATTATAAGGGATGATTTTCCCTTTACCATGGTCATAAAAGTGGAATCATATAGTATCTATCCTTTTGTGTCTGGCTTATTTCACTCAGCATCATAACCTCAAGAGTCATCCATCTTGTCATGTGATTCAGGACCTTGCTTTGTCTTACTGCTGTATAATAATTCATCATATGATTATACCACGTTCTGTTAATCCACTCATCTTCTGATGGTCACTTGGATTGTTTCCATCTTTTGGTGATTGTGAAGAATGAACATTGGTGTGCAAATATCTGCTTGTGTCACTGCTTTCAGCAATTCTGGGTATATACTGAGTAGTGTTATTGCCGGATAATGGGGCAACTCAATATTTAGTTTTCTGAGGAACCACCAGACTGTCTTCCATAACAGTGCAGAAATGTCCAGATAGGGAAGTTTTTTATTACTAATTATTGTGTTTGTTGAGATCCTCTCTTTCTTCTTGAATCAGTGTAGTAGTTGCTACATTTCTATGAATTTTTCCATTTCATCAAGGTTCCCTAATTTAATGCATTACATTTGTTCATAAGTATTCTCTTATTGCAATTTGCTAAAACTGCCAGAATGCAATACACCAGAGATGGGTTGGCTTTTACAATGGGAATTTATTACCTTACAAATTTAGTTCTAAGGTTGTGAAAATATCAAAATTAAGGCATCAAAAAGGCAATATTTATTCTGAAAAAAAGGTCACTAGTATCTGAAACATTTCTGTCATACGGGAAGGAAAATGGCTGGTGTCTGGTTGTCCTTCTTTGCCAAGTTTCACTGCTTTCAGGTTCTGGCTTCAGTGGTTCTTTCAGTTTCTATGCTCCATGCTTGCTTCTGCATGGCCTTCCTCTCACAGCTCTACTGAAACTTCTCTAGGTGTTTCTTTCTAAGCTCTCTGGACTTTTTTATTTTATCTTCATAAAGGAATTCAGTAAAGGATTAAGATCCACCCAGAACTGGGTAGGTCGTATCTCAATTTAAACAACCTAATCAAAAGTTTCCACCCACAACACATCTGCATCCACAATTATGGACTAAAAGAACATGGCCTTCCAGACCCCGCACTTCAAAACATGGCCTTTTCTGGGCTACATAACAGGTTCAAACCAGCATACACTTTATAATCCTTTTTATTTCAGTGGGATGTAGAAATGTACCATTTTCATTCTGGTTTTATTTTTGTGTGTCCACTCTGTTTTTTACTTTGTCAGTCCAGCTAAAAAGACGTCAATTTTATTGCTCTTTTCAAAGAAACTTTTGGTTTTATTGATGCTCTTTGTTGTGTTTTAATCTTCTATTTCATTTATCCCTGCTCTAATCTTTCTATTTCTTTGCTTCTGCTCCTTTTGTTCGTCTTTTACTATAAATCCACTACTTTTTTCTCTAATTTAAAATTTTTTTGAAATAACAAAAAAACCCAGCAAACACAAATATTCTTATTTTCAAAATTCCATTTTACATATATAATCAGCAATTCACAATATCATCACATAGTTGCATACTCATCATCATGATCATTTCTTGGAACATTTGCACGTATTCAGAAAAAGAAATAAAAAGAAAACAGAAAAAAAATTCATACATACCACCATACCCCTTACCCCTAACTTTCACTGATCACTAGGATTTCAAACTAAACTTATTTTAACATTCGTTCCTCCTATTATTTATTTTTATTCCATATGTTCTATTCATCTGTTGACTAGGTAGATAAAAGGAGCATCAGACACAAGGTTTTCACAATTACACAGTCACATTGTGAAAGCTATATCATTATACATTCATCTTCAAGAAACATGACTACTAGAACACAGCTCTACATTTTCAGGTAGTTCCCTCCAGCCTCTGCACCACATCTTGAATAACAAGGTGATGTCTACTTAATGCGTAAGAATAACCTCCAAGATAACCTCTTGACTCTGTTTGGAATCTCTCAGCCACTGATACTCTGTCTCATATCACTCTTCCCCTTTTTGGTTGAAAAGGTTTTCTCAATCCCTTGATGCTAAGTCACAGCTCACTCTAGGATTCCTGTTCTACGTTGCCAGGAAGGTTCACACCCCTGGGATCATGTCCCATGTAGATAGGGGGAGGGTGGTGAGTTCGCTTATTTTGTTGGCTGGAGAGAGAGGCCACCTCTGAGCAACAAAAGAGGTTCTCTTGGGGGTGACTCTTAGGCCTAATTTTAAGTAAGCTTGACCTATCCTTTGTGGGATTAAGTTTCATATGAACAAACCCCAAGACTGGGGGCTCAGCCTATAGCTTTGGTTGTCCCCACTGCTTGTGAGAATATCAAGAACTCCACTTGGGGAAGTTGAATTTTACCCCTTTCTCACCATTCCCTGAAGGAGACTTTGCAAATACTTTTTTATTGACTGTGTAAATCACTCAGGGATTTATCAGGGCATCACTCTGGACAAACCAGCAAAATCTCATGTCCTACTCATGATTCCATGTACTTATCGTTTTCAATTAAGCTTTCTACATAAGTTATATTAGGAAATGCACTACTCAAAATATGAATTTTGTACCAAATAAACATTTTTTGCTATAGTCTCATACATAACTAAAATTTTAAAATATTAATGACCATCTACTTTCAGCACCCTGCAGTAATGATATTCCTTTGCTCTTCCTCATGCAAAAACATTTTTTAAAATTTGTACATTTAGTCACTATCATTATACATGCTAGGCATTCCTAGATTATACCATTTCAGTCTTTATCATCTATCTTTCTTTCTGATTTCATTTGTGCCCTCAGCCCTCCTCCCTCTATCATTCTCATACTCAGCTTCATTCAGTGTTTTAACGTAACTGTATTACACTTAGGTAGTATTGTGCTGTCCATTTCTGAGTTTTTACAGTCTTGTTGCACAATCTGTACTACTTCAGCTCCAATTACCCAATATCTTACCCTATTTCTATCTCCTGATGGTCTCTGTTACCAGCAAAATTCTCCAAGTTTATTCACTAATGTCAGTTCATATCAGTGAAACCATACAGTACTTGTCCATTTGTTTCAGGCTAATTTCACTCAGCATAATGTCCTTAAGGTCCATCCATGTTGTTACACACTTCATAACTTTATTCTGTCTCACAGCTGCATAATATTCCGTATGTATATTCCACAGTTTGTTTAGCCACTCATCTGTTGATGGACATTTTGGCTGTTTCCATCTCTTTGCAATTGTAAATAATGCTGCTATAAACATTGGTGTGCAAATGTCCGTTTGCATCCTTGCCCTCATGTACTCTGAGTAGATATCTAGCAATGGTATTGCCAGATCATATGGCAATTCTATATTTAGCTGTATGAGGAACCACCAAACTGCCATTCCACAGCTCCTGTACCTTTTGACATTTCCACCAACGGTGGATAAGTGTACTCTTTCTCAACATCCTTTCCAGCACTTGTCATTTTCTGTTTTATTGATAATGGCCATTCTGGTGGGTGTGAGATGATATCTCATTGTGGTTTTGATTTGCATTTCTCTAATAGCCAGTGAAGTTGAGCATCTCTTCATGTGCCTTTTGGCCTTTTGTGTTTCCTCTCTGAGAAGTGTCTGTTCAAGTCTTTTGCCCATTTTGTAATTGGGTTGGCTGTCTTTTTGTTGTTGAGTTGAACAATCTCTTTATAAATTCGGGATACTAGACCTTTATCTGATATATCATTTCCAAATATTGTCTCCCATTGTGTAGGCTGTATTTTCACTTTCTTGATGAAGTTCTTTGATGCCAAAAATATTTGATTTTGAGGAGTTCCCATTTATTTCTTTCTTTGTTGAATGCTCTTGCTTTGAGGGTATGGTCTAGGAAACCACCTCCTAGTATAAGATTTATAAGATATTTCCCTACATTTTCTCCTAATAGTTTTATGGTCTTAGATCTAATGTTTAGGTCTTTGATCCATTTTGAGTTAATTTTTATATAGGGTATGAGATATGGGTCCTCTTTCATTCTTTTGCATGGGGATATCCAGTTCTCTAGGCACTGTTTCTTGAAGAGACTGTTCTGTCCCAGGTGAGTTGGCTTGATGGCCTTATCAAAGATCAATTGTTCATAGATGAGAGGGTCTGTATCTGAACACTCTATTCCATTCCATTGGTCAGTATATCTATCTTTATGCCCACACTATGCTGTTCTGACCCTTGTAGCTTCATAATATGCCTTAAAGTCCGGTAGCATGAGAACTCCGACTTCATTTTTTTGTCTCAGGATACTTTTAGCTATTTGGGGTACCCTGCCCTTCCAGATAAATTTGCTTATTGGTTTTTCTATTTCTGAAAAGTAAGTTGTTGGGATTTTAATTGTTATTGCATTGAATCTGTAAATCAATTTAGGTAGAACTGACATCTTAACTACACTTAGTCTTCCAATCCATGAACATGGTATGCCCTTCCATCTACTTAGGTCCCCTGTGATTTCTTTGAACAATTTCTTGTAGTTTTTTTGTATAGGTTTTTTGTCTCTTTAGTTAAATTTGTTCCTAAATATTTTATTCTTTTGGTTGCAATTGTAAATGGAATTCATTTCTTGATTTCCCCCTCAGATTGTTCATTACTAGTGTATAGAAAAACTACAGACTTTTGAGTGTTGATCTTGTAACCTGCCACTTTGCTGTGCTCATTTATTAGCTCTAGTAGTTTTGCTGTGGATTTTTCAGGTTTTTTGACATACAGGATCATATCATCTGCAAACAGAATTTTACTTCTTTCTTTCCAATTTTGATGCCTTGCATTTCTTTTTCTTGTCTAATTGCTCTGGCTACAACTTCCAACACAATGTTGAACAACAGTGGTGATAATGGACATCCTTGTCTTCTTCCTGATCTTAGGGGAAAAGTTTTCAGTTTTACCCCATTGAGGATGAGGTTAGCTGTAGGTTTTTCATATATTCCCATTATCATTTTGAGGAAGTTCCCTTCTATTCCTATCCTTTGAAGTGTTTTCAAGAGGAAAGGATGTTGAATTTTGTCAAATGCCTTTTCTGCATCAATTGAGAGGATCATGTGGTTTTTCTGCTTTGATTTGCTGATATGATATATTACATTAATTGATTTTCTTATGTTGAACCATCCTTGAAAACCTGGGATGAATCCTACTTTGTCATGATGCATAATTCTTTTAAAGTGTTACTGGATTTGATTTGCTAGAATTTTGTTGAAGATTTTTGCATCTATATTCATTAGAGAGATTGGTCTGTAGTTTTCTCATAACATCTTTGGCTTTGGTATGAAGGTGCTGTTGGCTTCATATGAGTTAGGTAGCTTTCCCTCCTCTTCAATTTTTTTGAAGAGTTGAAGCAGAATTGGTACTAATTCTTTCTGGAATGTTTGGTAGAATTCACATGTGAAGTCATCTGGTCCTGGACCTTCTTTTGGGGGAGCTTCTTAATGACTGATTCAATTTCTTTACTTGTGATTGATTTGTTGTCTATTTCTTCTTGAGTCAAAGTTGGTTGTTCGTGCCTTTCGAGAAAGTTGTCCATTTCATCTACGTTGTTGTATTTATTAGCATAAAGATGTTCATAGTATCCTGTTATTACTTCCTTTATTTCTGTGGGGTCAGTGGTTATGTCTCCTCTTCCATTTCTGATCTTATTTATTTGCATCCTCTCTCTTCTTCTTTTTTGTCAATCTTGCTAAGGGTCCATCATTCTTATTGATTTTCTCATAAAACCAGCTTCTGGTTTTGTTGATTTTATCAATTGTTTTCATGTTCTCAATTTCATTTATTTCTGATCTAATCTTCATTGTTTCTTTCCTGCTTGTCTGCCTGGAAGTCCCACCAGCGTAAGATGATTTGGTACCTTTAACTCTGGCAGACTCTCCCTGCTGAGGGTGTGGTGGAGACAGAGAGAGGTTGTAGACTGGTTTTAATAGCTTCAAATTACCAAGCCCTGGAGTCTGAATTCCTTGAGGGAGGGATTCCACCTGAGCTGGGCTTCACCCCTCCTCTGGGGAAGGCACAGATTCAGACAAGCCCTCAAACAAGCTTGTTTCTGCCTATGCCTGGAGTTGCTGCAGCCTGAGAAGCCCTGCCACTGTATCCAAAGGCAGTCAAGCCTTTGTAGAAACACAGCCACAAAAACCTGTTTTGTTTTTTTTTTTTTTTCCTTTTTCCCACAGCTCTGACCCCTTGGCACCTGGGCAAAAATGAGCAACCTCAGCTTTGACCAGGTTCACCTGAGCTGGGGGCCTATTTTTAGTTGTCATAATTTAATTAATTCCACAATTGGCGTTTGGTTGTGCTCAGCCCCTGCTGCTGGTAAAGTCTCTTTCCTTTATCCTCTGGGAAGGAGCCTGTTGGGGAGGGGCACTGTCCTCTGCGGTTTGGGGAACTCAGGGTTCTGGGGGCCTCGCAGTCAGTCCAGCTGGTCCAGACTGGGGTACCTGTGTGTCCAGTTACTGGCATGGCCCCAGGAGCTGTTCTTCACTGTTCCTGGTTATTTAGTAGTTGTTCTGGAGGACGAACTAAATCGCACACCTTGCTAAGCCATCATCTTGGCACCACCCCCCTAAATCTTCTACTTTTGAGGGAAGGTTTCTGATTTGAGAGCTTCCTTCTTTTTTAAAAGAAATATTTAGAACTAAAAATTTCCCTCTCAGCATTGCCTATGCTATATACCATAAAGTCTGTTCGATTTTCTTTTCTTTTTCTTTCACTTCAAGTTATTTTCTAATTTACTATGTGATTTCAGTTTTAACCCATTGGGCATTTAAAAGCACATTGTTTAATGTTCCTATGTTCATGAACTTTCCAGTTCTCCACCCCTTTTTTTATTCTAGCTTCATTCCACTGTGGTCAGAGAAGATATATTGTGTGATTTCAATATTTTTTAATTTGTTGGGACTTCTGTGACCTAAGATATGATCTACCCTGAAGAATGACCCCTGTGCATGCAAGAAGAATATGTATTCTGTTGCTGGTGGATGAAGTGTTCTACATGTGTGTGTTAGACCTAGTTGGATTAGAGCATCATTCAAGTCTTCTATATTCTTATTAATTTTCTGTCTCGATGTTTTACCCATAATTGAAAGTGGTGTTTTAAAATGTCCTACTACTAATGTACAACTGTCAATTTTTCCGTTCAAATCTGTCACAGTATTTGTTTCATAAATTTTGGAGCTCTGCTATTGGGTATAATTATATTCATAATCATAAAGCAATATTGTTGAATAAACTACTTTATCAGTATACAATGACAGTTTTTGTACAGTTTTTTACTTAAAGTCTATTTTATCTGATATCAATATACCTATTCCAGCTCTCGTTTGGTTACTACTTGCATTGTGTATTTTTTTATCCTGTCACTTTAAATCTAATTGTGTCTATGAATTTAAGGCGAGTCTGTCGAAAACAGCATATAGTTGAGTCATACTTTTTATACATTCTGTCATTATTTGCCTTTTTCACTAAAAAGTTTATTCAATTTACATTTCAAGTTACTTCCATAATGCATGACTTTTTTCTGCAGTGTGCTTTTATGTCATTTTTAAGCCTCATAGTTTTTCGTCCCACAATTTTTCCATTAATACCTATTTTGAATTTATTTGATTTTCTTTATTGTGCAATACTGAGTCTCTTCTCATTTCTGTCTGGTTATATGTTCAATATATTTTCCTTGTGGTTACCACAGGGTGAAAATTTAATATCCTATATATATCACAACCATATTTGTTTGATTTGATACCAACTTGCCTTCAATAGCATACACGTATACTTTTCCTTTATCCCTTGTGGTAGTTAGATTCAGTTTTCAAGTTGGCCAGGGGAAGGCACCTAGTTTTGTTGCTGCCGACATGAGCCAATGGTAAGTGAACCTCATCTGTTGCTAATTACATCTGCAGTCAGCTAGGAGGCGTGCCTGCTGCAATGAATGACGTTTGACTTAATTGGCTGGTGCTTAAATGAGAAAGCGCAACATAGCACAGCCCAAGCAGCTCAGCATACCTCATCTCAGCACTCGCAGCACTGCCCAGGCCTTTGGAGATACAGAAAGGAATCACCCTGGGGAAAGGTGTTGGAACCCAGAAGCCTGGAAAGAAGGCTAGCAGAGATTACCCTGAGACTTCCCACATAAAAAAGAACCTCACATGAAAGTTAGCTGTCTTTCCTCTGAAGAACTAACAAAATAAATCCCTTTTTATTAAAAGCCCATCTGTCTCTGGTGTGTTGCATTCTGTCAGCTAGCAAACTAGAATACGCCTTCACCAACTACTTTATTTTGTAATTACTACAAATCATATCTTTGTACACTGTATGTTCAAAACCGTAGATATTTTATTAGTCTTTGTACATTTATATCTCAACACCTGCAGAGGATAAGAAGTGGAATTACATACAAAATAATACAGTACAACAGTACTGGTATTTATAATTACACAGATGTTTAGCTTTGCCAGAGGTCTTTATTTCCTTATGCCACTTTGAACTACCATCCTTTTGGCCTTAACCTCCCTTTAGCATTGCTTATATGGCTGCTGTAGTTGTGATGAACTCCCTAGAGTTCCCAGATAGATTTCATTTATCTCAGAATTGTCTTAACCCTTATACCTCACCCTTATACATTCCCAGGAGTGAAATTCTTGCTTCACAGTTGTTTTCTCTTAGCAGTTGAAGTATTTTATATCCACCCCTTTTTCCTGTATGGTTACTGATGAGCTATCAGTACATTAATGGCACTCTCTTTTACATAACACAGTGCTTTTCTTTTGCAGTTTTCAAAACTATCCTAATCCTTTGCAGTCAACAGTTTGATCACTATGTGATGAGGCGTGCTTTTCTTTAAGTTTATCCAGTTTGATGTTCTATGGACTTCTTAGATGTGTGTATTCCTGTCTTTTGCTAAGTTTGGGAAGTTTTCTGCCATTATTTCTTGGCATATTCCTTCTACCACTTTCTCTGTTTCTTCTAGGATTCTCATAATGCATAATTGGTACAACTGACGGTGTCCCAGAGGTCTCAGGCTATTTTCGCTTTTTAGAATTCTTTTTTCTTTCTGCTCTTCAGACTGACTCAGTCTTGTCTTCAAGTTCACTGACTGTTTCTTCTGCCAGCTCCAAACTGCTGTTTCAATCCATCTGGACATTCTTCTTTTCAGTTATTGTGGTCTTCAACCCCAGTAATTCCATTTGGCTCTTTTTAAAAATTTCTCAGTATTTAGACTCTCATACTGACCATTCATTGTCATTCTGATATCCTTTAGTTCTTTCTCTATATTTGCCTCTATCTCCTTGAGCATATTGAAGATATTTTTTGTATAAGGTCTGTCTGGTATGACATTAATCTGGTCTTTTTCACTGATGTTTTCTGAGTTTTTAATCTCTTCCTTTTGATGGGCCATCATTTCCTGTTTCTTTGTTTCTCTTGTAATCTTTCTTTGCACAGTGTACATTTTAATATTTAAAAATATTAACTCTGGTTTTTATTCCCTGAGATGTCTGTTTCTTAAGTTTGTAACCAGCCAATGATATGACATATTTTCTTGACTGTCAGAAAAACAAAACAAAACAAAACACATCTTTCACCAGCTTCGTAAACTGGCTTTTTATTGGCTGATGAGCTTCATCAGCTTTGGCCTTCTTATCAGCAAAGTAAGCCCAAGGT
The DNA here is from genome assembly GCF_023851605.1 of Tamandua tetradactyla. Classification (NCBI taxonomy): domain Eukaryota; kingdom Metazoa; phylum Chordata; class Mammalia; order Pilosa; family Myrmecophagidae; genus Tamandua; species Tamandua tetradactyla. The sequence continues at coordinate 17,063,130 of NC_135348.1, read as the reverse complement.
GATTGCCAAGTAAAGAGTCTTCCCTGTTTTTTCTGGGTCCATGTCTAGCCCTGTTCCCGGGCTTGCTAGTGGCCTTTGGTGTTCCCTTGTTTACAGGAGTTTGAATGTGCCCTCTACTTTCCAAGAAGCATCTCTTCCTCTTCTGGGTCTTCCGTTGCAGGACTGAAAGCAGACAAGCACCGCCCAAAGCTGCCTGCCACATTGTTTCTTACACTGCTTTAATGATCTCAAGCTGCTTTACCTGGAGAACAAATTCTGGGAGGAGGGTGCCAGCCAAAGAGGAATTTCCCAAATCACTTATTCCCAGGGGGAAACAAAGCCAAGGAGTGAAGGTTGGCTCCAAACTACCCTTGGAAACAGATAAGGGAGAGTCCAGGAAGGGTGCTGGGACTTCTGCATTGGCTTTCAAAGCCAAACTTTCTTGACTCAGCCCCTGCCTGGCCCATGTAGCCTTCAACTGTCCTCAGCAGTACTCAGGAAGAATGCCATCTTTAAGTCTCCTCCACTACCTCTCTCTGGGGTGGGCTGGAATAAGATCCATCATCAAAGTCCCAGGACCCCAGTGATTTTAAGTAGTTATTCAAAAGCAATGATTAGTGATAAGTACACACAACCCCCATATGTTAGGTCACAAAACCAGTATCAGTACACGTAAAAATATTGAAATATAGCAATATATGTTCTCCAACCATTGTGGAATGAGCAACAAATCAATAACAGAGGGAGAACAGGAAAATTCAAAATATGTGGAAACTAAACAACACATTCTCAATAAAAAATGGTTTAAAGAAGATATTACAAGGAAACTTAAAAAACATCTTGAACCAATGAAAAACGAAAACTCCTGATAGCAAAACTTAGGGGATGCAGCAAATGAACTGGGGAGAAGAAAATTTATATCTCTAATTACATCAAAAAAGAAGATCCTGTTCTAGTTTGCTAGCTGCCGGAATGCAACACACCAGAGACGGATTGGCTTTTAATAAAAGGGGATTTATTTTGTTGGTTCTTCAGAGGAAAGGCAGCTAACTTTCCACTAAGGTTCTTTCTTACGTGGAAGGCACAGGATGGTCTCTGCTGGTCTTCTCTCCAGGCCCCTGGGTTCCAACAGCTTTCCCCGGGGTGATTTCTTTCTCCATCTCCAAGGGCCCGGGCTGAGCTGCAAGTGCTGAGATGAGGAATGCCAAGCTGCTAGACTGTGCTACATTGCGTTCTCTCATTTAAGCACAAGCCAATTAAGTTAAACGTCACTCATTGCAGCAGACACGCCTCCTAGCCGACTGCGGATGTAATTAGGAACAGATGAGATTCATCTACCATTGGCTCATGTCCACAGCAACAGAACTAGGTGCTTTCACCTGGCCAAGTTGACAACTGAATCTAACTACCACAGATCCCAAAGAACAAATTTCAAAACTGAAGGATTTAGACAAAGAGAAACAAACTAAACCCAAAGCAAGTAGTAAGAAGGAAATCACAAAGACTAGAGCAGAAGTAAATGAAATACGGAAAAAAAAACCCAGTAGAATCAACAAAATGAAAAGCTGGCTCTTGCAAAAGATCAATACAAGGGGGGCAGGGACAACATGACTAAAATTAGAAATGAAAAGGGAGATATCAAATCCCACTCAAAGAATTAAAAATGACTGTGAATGACTGTAGACCAAAAAAAGTAGATAACAGGGATGAAATAGACAAATTCTTAGAAACATGTAAAGTAATTACACTGACGCAAGAAGAAAAAAAAGCTCTCAATGCAGAAATTAAAAGCAAAGACACTGATCAGTAATGGAAAACCTCCTAATAAAGGAAAGCCTAGTATCTGATGGCTTCATGAGTGAATAGTACCAAACATTCTAAGAAGGAATAACAAAATTCTGTTTAAGCTCTCCCCCAAAAAACAAGAGGGGAAAACAAAACCCTCTTACTCATTTCATGAGACAAATATCACCCTAATACCAAAGCCAGATGAAGATGTCAGAAGAAGATTACAGAGAAATACCCCTTATGAACAAACACGGAAAACTCAACAAAATACTAGCACAAATCCAACAACACATTAGAAGAATTATATACCACAACTGAGTGGAATTTATCCCAAATATGCAAGGGTGGGTCAATATGAGAAAATATATTAATGTAACACAAATGAAAAGAAAAATATCACACAATCATCTCAATTAAGTAAAAAAAGGCATTTCGACAAAACCGAAGCACCCCTTCTTGATAAAAGCACTAAGAAAAGTAGGAATAAGAGGAGACCTTTTCAATGTGATAAAGGGCATATATGAAGAACACACCACAAATATCATGCTCAATGGTGAAAGACTGAACGCTTGCCCTATAAAGGCAGGAATGAGATAAGAATGCCCACTGTCACCAATATTAATTGACATTGTACTGGAAGTACTAGCCAGAGCAATTAAGGAAGAACAAAAAATACAGGAATCCAAATTGGAAAGGAAAAAGTAAAATTGTCCCTATTTTCAAATGACATGATACTACATATAAAAATACAAAAAAAAAGCAAAATTAAGCTGCTAAAGCTAATAAACAAATTCAGCAAAATGGGGTAAAAGATCAATATGCAAAAATTAGAAGTGTTTATACATACTCGTATCAAACAATCTGAATAAGAAATCAAGAAAAAATTTGCATTACAACAGAAAATTTAAAAATAAGTGAGGAATAAATTTAACCAAGGCTATAAAGAACCTACACATGGAAAACCAGAAAACACTGCTAAAAGAAATCAAAGAAAACGTAAATGGAAGGATATTCCATGTTCATTAATACAAACACTAAATATCGTTAAGATGTCAATTCTACGCAAGGTGATTTACAGATGCAGTGCAATCCCAATTAAAATTCTAACAGCCTTCTTTGCAGAAAAGGAAAAACATTAATCAAATATATATGGAAGGAAAAGAACAAAAAGATAAAACTCCCAGAGGAAAACATAGGGAATCATCATCAAGACACTGTGTTTGGCAGTGGTTTCTTAGACTTGTAGACCAAAAACATTAAAGTCAATGAATGGGACTGACTCAAAATTTAAAACTTTTGTGCATCAAAGGACTGCACTGAAAAAGTAAAAAGATAAAGTAATTATTGGGAACCACATATAAAAAAAGAATTTATATATATTTATATAAAGAATCATTTACATAAGTCATAAATATATAATCATATCATATATATAAAGAACCCTGACAATGCAATAAAAATACACACAACGTAATAAAAATATGGGAAAAAGACTTGAATAGACATTTCTATAAATAACATAAACAAGTGACCAACAATCACAAGAAAAGACACTCAAAGACATTATCAGGGAAATGTACATCAAAACCACAATGAGAAATCACCTCATGCTCACTAGAATAGTTACTATGTTTAAAAAGAAAAAGGAAAATAACTGTTGGACGAGAACATTTGTACATTGTTGGCAGGAATGTAAAATGCTGCAGCCACTGTGCAAAACAGTATGGAGATTCATCAGGAAATTAAGCAAAGAATGATAATATGACCCAACAACCCCACTTCTTTGTATTTATCCAAAAGAACTGAAAACAGGATGTGAACACACATATGCACAATGTTCTTCATAGCGGCACTACTCTAATTGCTAAAACGTGGAAGGAACCAAGTGTTCATCAGCAGGATACACAAAATATGGTACATACATACTATGTATTATTCAGTAGAAAAAAGAAATGAAGTTCTGATGCATACAACGCAGATAAACTCTGAAGACATCATGTTAAGTGAAATAAGCCAGACACAAAAGGATGAATACTGTATGATCTCACTCAAGGAAGTAAACAGAATAATCAGAAAGTAGAATAAGATTACCTGGGGCCAAGTAGGGGTAGGGAATAGGGTAAAAATGATTCAATGGCTGGGAGAGTTCAAATAGAGTTCAGAGGCTATTCTGGAGGTTACTTTACGCACGCTTCAGCTAGACATTGCTACCTATCATAATTTAGTCAAAACCCAACCAAACCTGCCAATTCTAAAGAAAACTTAGGAATTATATAAGATTCTACAAAGGTTCTAGAAGTCCACTAGGGTAACGTTGCAGAAACCTATATCCTTCAGATGGGTCCCCAGACCACAAAAGTCCTGAAATGCAGAGGGGCTGGCCTCTCCAGAGTTATCAACTCATTCCATTCCCCTATCCCTTACACAGACCCTTCCAACATGAGAAAGTAAGAAGGGGCATAGTCCAAATATCCTTAAATAGTGGGAGAAAGATCAAAGGTGATGGAGGAGTTAGACAGAGAAGGTCGGGTTTAACAACTGAGTATGACAGCTGAATCATTATATTGAAATTTCTTTGGTCTCCAGTACCTTGGAACAGCTAGAAGTAAAATCCTAAAATTGTGGAACTTTAATCCATAATAAACTCTGAAATCTGTTCTACAACTAATTGTTGCGATTTACTTGGAAATTTATTGCTTTTTTGTATATACGTTATTTTTCACAAAACAGAAGAAAGAAGGAGGAATTTAACAGAGAACAGAGGATTTAACAAATGAGTATGACTGTTAATCATTATATTGATATTTCGTTTGGTCTCCAATGTCTTAGAGCGGCTAGAAGAAAAACTGAAAAGTGCGACTGTAACACACCAAACCCTGAAATTTGTTCTATAACTAATTGGTATGATGGGCTTTGAAATTTATTGCTTTTTTGTATATGTATTACTCTTCACAATAAAAAAGGTTTTTTACGTTTATACCATATTTATAATACTATTTCATTAATTGCTACAAAGGTACCACATGAATGCTATGTGTTAATAATAGGAAAAGCTGTGTGGTAGGAGTGAGGGGATGTAAATGGGAACTCTTTGTCCTGCACGATGTTTGCATAAATCTGCAATTGCTTTAATTAAAAATAAATCCACACAGAACAGTAGAGGATATTAGAAAGCTAAAACCATCTTGAAAAAAATGAATTAAGTTGGTATTTATTAAGAATTAGGAAATCTGGTTTCCTAAATCTAAACTCTATTACAAAGCTACAGTAATCAAATTAGGATGGTGCTAGCACAAGGACAAGCATGTACACCAATGGAATCAAACTGAAACTTCAGAAATAAACCCTCATACTGATAAGCAACTGATTTTTTTAATTTATTTTTATTCTTTTTTTATTTATATAAAAATATTTTTTTCTACATCTCTTTAACTTAAATTTGTTTAATAAGTCTGGTAGGAGGTCATACAATTTTTGCTTTCATTTTCATTCCATCAACAAAAGTTTCTAGCAAAATAATCAGAGAAAAAACAAGGATAAATTTATCAACACTTACAATAAGTAAAATATAGGAAAATCAAGGAGTGAGAAAATTGATCGCAAAACATCCCTTGTCATATGTAATAATTATGATTTACACAATTGTTTCTTTAAGGTTTACTAAACAAGTTTATTTAGATATTTCCTATATCTTATAATTCACTAATAGTACTGTACAATCAAGTTTTTTAATATATTAAGTGTTACTTGTCCCATTACAAAAGTTATTCAATGAATTGGCTTAACAACAAGAATTTAAGGACTCATGATTTCCGAGGTTAAACACATAAATCATTCTGGGGACAGCATCTTCTGGTTGGATGGCAATCCTTGAGCACTTCTTTTTTTAATTTAATAATTTTATTGATAAATCTTGACAAACATTCCATACATACTACACAATCAATGGCTCACAATATCATTATATAGTTGTATATCCACCACCATGATCATTTATTTTTTACAACACTTGCATCACTCCAGAAAAAGAAATAAAAAGAAAAAAGAAAAAACTCATGCATTCCATACCCCCAACCCACCCTTCTCAATGACCACTACTATTTCCATCTACCCAATTTATTTTAACCTTTGTCCCTCCTATTATTATTATTTTTAAGTAGTATAGTTTATTAAAAGAGAAGTTTATTAAAGACAGAGAGTACATGTTAGAGAGGTTAACACGGGCGTGCCCAAGGGAGGGACATGCCGTTTCTTCATTTTTTATCCTTATTTTTTACTCATCTGTCTATAGCCTAAATAAAAGGTGCCTAACACACAAACTTTTTGCAATCACACATTCACACTGAAAAAGCTATGTCATTATACAATCATCTTCAAGAATCAAGGCTACTGGAACACAGATCTTAAGTTTCAGGTACTTCCCTCTAGCCACCCCAATACACCATAAACTGAAAAGGGATACTGGTACAATATGTAAGAATAACCTCCAGGATAACCACTCGACTCTGTATGAAATCTCGCAGCCTCTGAAATTTTATTTTGACTCATTTTTCTCTTCCCTCCTATCAGTCAAAAATGCTTTCTCAATCCCTTGATGCCAGGTCCTGGATCATATGATGATTTCTGACTCATGTCATCAGGAGATTTATACCCCGGGGAGCCACGTTCCATGAAGGGGGGAAGGGCAGTGAGTTCACTGACTGTCAGCTTAAACAGATAGGCCTCATCTGAAAAAAAATGAGTTCTCTGGGGTGACTCTTAGGTATAACTTTTTAAAACTTTTTTAATCGTATGATATAACATATACACAAAGCAAAGAAAGAAAAAAGCAGTAGTTTTCAAAACATTCTTCAACAAATAGTTAAAGGACAGATCCCAATTTCTGTCATGGGTTAACAAACCATCATCTTAAATTTTTCTTTCTAGCTGCTCCAGAATCTTGGAGGCTAGAAGGAATAAGTATTTTTTTATTATCACAATCGACTTTTTTTCCTTTTTGTGAAAAATAACATACATACAAAAAAGCAATAAATTTCCAAGTACATCATAACAATTAGTTATAAAACATAATCAGAGTTTGCTATGGGTTACAATTCTACAATTTTAGGTTTTTACTTCAAGATGTTCTAAGATACTGGAGACTGAAAAAATATAAATATAATGATTCAACAATCATACTTGCTTGTTAAACCCTAGTTTCTCTCTGTAATTCCTATGATTTTTTCTCCCACTTTTTAGGGGTATTTGGGCTATGCCCATTCTAACTTACTCATGTTGTAAGGGGCTGTCAATGACATGGGATAAGGAGATGGACCTAGCTGAAGTTCTGGAGAGGCTTTTTACCATTACTCATAATCTTCCTTTCTACACTTTTCTCCACACCTTTCTCTTCTGTCTTTTCATAACTGTCTCTAGTGCTCCCTTTAGTATTTCTTGCAGAGCTGGTCTCTTGGTCACGAATTCTCTCAGTGATTTTTTGTCTGAAAATGTTTTAATTTCTCCCTCATGTTTGAAGGACACTTTTGCTGGATATAGAATTCTTCATTGGCAGTTTTTCTCTTTTAGTAATTTAAATATATCATCCCACTGTCTTCACACCTCCATGGTTTCTGCTGAGAAATCTACGCATAGTATTATTGGGCTTCCCTTGTAGGTGATGGATTGCTTTTCTCTTGCTGCTTTCAAGATTCTCTCTTTTCCTTTGACATCTGACTCTCTTATTAGTAAGTGTCTTCGAGTATGTCTATTTGCATCTATTCTCTTTGGGGTACGCTGAACTTCTTGGATCTGTAATCTTAAGTCTTTCATAACAGTTGGGAAATTTTCAGTGGTAATTTCCTCCATAAATTTTTCTCCTCCTTTTTCCATCTCTTTTCCTTCTGGGACACCCATAACACATATGCACTTCATATTGTCATTCAGTTCCCTGAGTCCCTGCTCATATTTTTCCATTTTTTTCCCTATATTTTCTTTTGCTTGTTGGATTTCAGATGTTCCATCCTTCAGTTCACTAATCCTATCTTCTGCCTCTTGAAATCTAACATTGTGGATTTCCACTGTTTTTTTCATCTGTTCTACTGTGCCTTTCATTCCCATTTCTGTGATTTGTTTTTTCAGACTTTCAATTTCTTCTTTTTGTTCATTCCATGCCTTCTTTATATCCTCCCTCAATTCACTGATTTGATTTTTGATGAGATTTTTCCATGTCTGTTCGTACATCCTGAATTAATTGTTTCAACTCCTGTATTTCATTTGAATTGTTGGTTTGTTCCTTTGACTGGGCCATATCTTCAATTTTCCTAGTGTATATCTTCAATTTTCCTAGTGTGATTTATTTTTTGCTGGTGTCTAGGCATTTAATTACCTCAATTAATTTATTCTAAGATTGCTTTCACTTCTTTTACCTAGGGTTTTCTTGCTGGATGAATTTTTTGTCTGTCTGTTCTTTGACATTCAGTTCAGTTTTTTCTGAACCACTAGCTTAGGTTTTGTTTAACAGGAAAATCTTTCAGATCTTGTTTAATTGTTTCTTGCCCTGCCTGTATGGTGCCTTTTTCTCCCCACCCTTAGGAGGGTCTACTTAAGTATTATAGACCCCAGCCAGATTTTTCCAGACCAAACTGTCCTCCTGTCAGGAGGAAAGATTCACCTGTGCCACTTTTTCCTGAGGGTGAGACCCAGAAGGTTGAAAGACTTTCCTGTGAAGTGTCTGGACTCTGTTTTTCTTATCCTGCCCAGTACGTGGTGCTTCTCTGCCTGCAGGTCCCACCAGCATAATATGACATGGTACCTTGAACTTTGGCAGACTCTCTGATGCCATTGTGGTGGAGACAGAGGAGAGGTTGTAGGCTGGTTTTAATGCCTTCAAACTACCAAGCTCTGGTGTCTGAATTTCTTGAGCGAGGTATTCCACCTGAGTTGGGCCTTACCCCTCACCTGGGGGAGGCACAGGTTCCAGACAAGCTCTCAAACAAGCTTGTTCCTGCCTATGCCTGGGGCAGCAGCAGCCTGAGAAGCCCTGCTGCTGTATCCAAAGGCAGTCAAGCCTTTGTGGAAACACAGCCACAAAAACCTTTGTTTCTTTTTTTTTTCCTCTTTCCGTCAGCCCTGCCCCTTGGCTCTGGGGCAGAAATCAGTGACCTCTGCTTTGACCAGGTTCACCTGAGCTGGGGGCCTATTTTTAGTAGTCAGAATTTGTGAATTAATTCCACACTTGAAGCTTAGTTGCACTCAGCCCCTGCTGCTGGTAAAGTCTCTTTCCTTTCCCCTCTGTGAAGCAGTTTAGGCATAATTTTAAGGAGGCTTAGCCTATCCTTTGCAGGAATAAATTTCAAAGGGGCAAATCCCAATATCAAGGGCTCAGCCAATTGATTTAGTTCTCTCCATTACTTTGTGAGACTATCAGAAATCCTCCAAATGGGGAAGTTTAATATTTTCTCCTTTTCCCCCAGAGCCCCAATGGGACCTTCCAAATATTTATTCACTACCCAAATTACTCTGGGATATATCAGGGCATCATACTAACCTGGAAAAAGCAACAAAGTCTCATGCACTATTCAAGATTCCAAGTACTTACTTACGGTGTTCAACAAAACTAACCATACAAGTTAAATTAGGAAATGCACTACCCAAAATTTAAGTTTTGCCCCAAATGAACATCTCTCACTTTGGTCTCACACAGAAGTTGAAGTTTTAAAATATGGATGATATCATACTCTACCCTATATTCTGAATTACCATAGTCTTATCCAGATCACCTTCACTTATACCTCTATGAAGTCAGATCCCTTTTTCAACTTTTTAAACTGTATGAGTATTACTGACATTCATAGCTTCAGAGAGCTAATTCTGAGTCTCAGGTGTCACATAAATACCCAAAGTTTCTGGAATGACTAGGTTATATACAAACAGCTCAGCATCTCAGAATTTAGAAATAACAGTCACAACAACTGAATATATGTGACTGCAGTAAGAACTTACAATTTGGACCCTTTAGAATAGGCCTCAACCTGATAATCCATGTTCTCGACTTCAGTTCACCGAGTTTTTATATCGTAGTTAGTCCATATGCATGAGGCATCATAATATCTGTCTTTTATTTCTGACATTTCATTCAACATACAATCCTTAAAGTTCACTCACCTAGTTCCTCACCACTTCATTCCTTCTTGAGGCTGCTCAGTAGTCCATTGTATGTACACACCATAGTTCCCCATTCTATTTCTCAGTCGTTGTACCCTTAGCTGCCTCCATTCATTGTGGATTGTGGACACTGCCACCATGGACAGCAGTGTGCAAAAGTCCATACATAAACCTACACTTAGTTCCTTTCAGGTATATACTGAGCAATAGGGTTTCAGGACGATATGGCCACCACACCGATAGCCTCCTAGGGAACCACCACACTGCCCTCCAAGTGGCTGCACCTCTCAATTTCCCTACCAACAGCGAACATGGACATCTCTTCCTCCACATTTTCTTTAGCACTTATTTCTCTAGCACATGTTCATGTTTAAAGTTTAAGTAACACATCAGACAATCCAACCTAAGTGTACAGACATGCCTTCACCACCATAATCTATTTGAAGACGTTTCCTTTTCTTCCACAAAGAATCCATATCCAGGGTGCATGGGTGGTTCAGTGGTAGAATTCTCACCTTCCATGCAGGAGACCTGGGTTCAACTTCCGGACCATGCACCCCCCCAAAAAAAATCCATACCCATTCCCAATGCCCCCTGCCTGTTGACATTTAGTCTTGGCATAATGCCTTTGTTACATTCGGTGGAAGTATATTATAATGTTACTGTTAACTGTAGATTCTAGCTTGCATTGCTTGTACTTTTTCCCATATACCATCTATTTTCAACATCCTGCAATACTGACATCCATTTGTTCTTCCTCATGCAAAAAGTTTTTTTACTTGTATATTTAATCACCATCATTGTCTACTCCAGGCATTCCTAAATTATATTGTCTCAGTCTTTATCTTCTATCTTTCCTTCTGGTTTCATTCATGCCTGTAGCCCTTCTTCCTCTATCATATTCACATTCAGCTTCAGTTAGTACGTATATTATTGTGCTAAAATCAGGTAGTACTGTACTATCCATTTCTGAATTATTACACTCAGTCCTGATGCACAATGTGTATTGTATTCCTTCAACACCAATTGCCCAATCTCTACCCTACTTCTATCTCCTGATAACCTGTGTTCTTAACTTCAATTCTCCAAGTTTGTTCATTAATGTTAGTTCATATTAGTGAGACCATACAGTATTTATTCTCTGTTTTTGGCTAATTTCATTCAGCATAATGTCCTCGAGGTTCATGACATGCTTCATGACTTTAGTATGTCTTATAGCTTATTATATTCCATTGGATGTATATACCACAGCTTGTTTAGCCACTCATCCGTTGATGGACATTTGGGCTGATTCCATCTCTTGGCAATCAAAAAATAATGCTGCTATAAACATTGGTGTGCAAATGTCTGTGTCCTTGCCTTCAGCTCCTCTAAATACACACCTAGTAATGGGATTGCTGGATCATGTGGCAATTCAATCCTTAGCTTCCTGAGGAACCCTCAAACTGCCTTTCGGAGCAGTTGTAACATTTTACATTCTCAGCAACAGTGGATAAATGTGCCTCTTTCTCCACATCCTCACCAGCATTTGTTCTTTTGTGTGTGTGTTTTTTTTTTTAAATAATGGCCATTCTACTAGGTGTTAGATGACATCTCATTGTGGTTTTAATTTGCATTTCTCTAATAGGCAGTGAAGTTGAACAGTTTTTTATGTGCCTTTTAGCCATTTGTGTTTCCTCTGCTGAGAAGTCTCTGCTCACGTCTTTTGCCCATTTTTAAATTGGGTTGTTTTTCATCCTTTTGTTGCTGAGCTGAAAATAACCTTATATATTCTGGTTTCGAAATACTGTCTCCCATTGTGTAAGTTGCCTTCTTACTTAAATTTCTTTGATGCACAAAAGTGCTTAATTTTGAGGAGTTAGTTCCCATTTATTTTTCTTCAGTGCTTGAGCTTTTGGTGTAAGGTCTCGGAAACTGTCTTATATTACAAATTTTATAAGATATTTCCCTATATTTTCTTCTAAAAGTTTTATGATCTTAGCTTTAATGTTTAGGTTTTGACCCATTTTGAGTTAATTGAGGAACAGGGTATGAGATATGGATCCTCTTTCATTCTTTTGCATATAAATATCCAGTTCTCCAAGCACCTTTTATTGAAGAGGTTGCTCTATCCCAGGTGGGTTGGGGCTTGACTGCCTTATCAAAGATCAATTGTTCATAGTTAAAAAGGTTTATATCTGAATACTCTATTCAATTCCATTGTGCAGTATATCTATCTTTCTGCCAGTACCATGCTGTTTGGACCACTGTAGTCTCATAAAATGCTTTAAAGTCAGGTAATGTGAGAGCTCCAATTTCATTTTTCTTTCTCAAGATATTTTTTAGCTATTTGGGGCACCCTTTCTTTCCAAATAAATTTGGTTTTTCTATTTCTGAAAAGTAAGTTGGTTGGATTTTAATTGGTATTATACTAAATCTATGTATCAATTTAAGTAGAATTCATATCTTAACTATATTTAGTCTTCCAGTCCATGAACACTGGATGCCCTTCCATTTATTTACATCACCCATGATTTAGCAATTTCTTGTAATTTTCTGTGTATAGGTCTTTTGTATCCTTAGCAAATTTACTCCTAAATATTTGAATCTTTTGGTTGCTATTATAAATGGAATTTTTTTCTTGATTTCCTCCTCAGATTGCTCATTACTAATGTATAAAACCACTGATTTTTGGGTGTTGATCTTGTACCCTGCCACTTTCCTATACTCATTTGTTAAGCCCTAGTAACTTTACTGTAGATTTCTCTGGATTTTTAATATATTCTATCATATAATCTGCAAACAGAGTTTTACGTATTCCTTTCCAATTTAGATGCCTTTTTCTTTTTCTTGTCTAACATCTCTGGCTAGAACTTCCAGCCAAAGGCTGAATAACAATGGTGACATTGGGCATTTCTGTCTTATTCCTGGTCTTAGAGAGTCAGTCTTTTGCTACTGAGGATGATGTTAGCTGTGTGCTTTTTATATATTACCTTTATGATGTTGAGGAAATTCCCTTCTAATCTTATCCTCTGAAGTATTTTAATCAAGAAAGGATGCTGAATTTTGTCAAATACGTTTTCCACATCAATCAAGAAGATCATGCAGTTTATCTACTTTCATTTGTTTATATGATATATTACATTAATTGATTTTCTTGTGTTGAACCATCCTGTCATATCTGGAATAAATCCCACCTGATCATGGTGCATAATTCTTTTAATGTGCTGCTGGATTTGATTTGCAAGTTCTTTGTTGAAGACTTTTGTGTCTATATTTGTTGGAGAAATTGGTCTGTAATTTTATTTTCTTGTAGTATCTTTGTCTGGCTTTGGTATGAGGGTGATGTTGGCATCAGAGAATGAGTTAGATAGCTTTCCCTCCTCTTCAATTTTTTTGAAGAGTTTGAGCAGGATTGGTACTAAATCTTTCTTGAATACTTGGTAAAATTCACATGTGAAGACATCTGGTCCTGGACTTTTATTTTTGGGGTAGCTTCTTGATGAGTGATTTGATCTCTACTTGTGATTGGTTTGCTGAGGTTGTCTACTTCTTTTTGAGTCAATGCTATTTGTTCTTGACTTTCTAAGAAGCTGTCTATTTCATTTATGTTGTCTAGTTTATTAGCATATAGTTGCTCATAGTATCTTCTCATTACCTCCTTTATTTGTACAGGGTCAGTGGTTATGTCTCCTCTTCTATTTCTGATTCTATTTATTTGCATCTTCTCCTGTATCTCATTTGAATTGTTTGATTTGTTCCTTCCACTGGGCCATATCTTCAATTTTCCTAGTAGGACTCAATGTTTTTTGCCGGCAATTAGGCATTTTATTTCCTTACTTAGTTTATTCTGGAGGTTGTTTTCACTCTTTTACCTAGGATTTTCTTGGCGGATGGCTTTTTTTCTCTATCTGTTCTTTAACATTCAGTTAAACTTATTCTAGACCTCTATGATAGGTTCTGTTAAATTATTAGAATTTTTCAGTTCTTGTTTTTCTTTTTCTTGCCGTGTCTAAATGGAACTTTTTTGAAGAGGAGGAGGAGGAGGGCCTCCTCAGATATTATAGACACCAGTCTGGCCCACATCTCAGTAGGAAAGGGTCTCCAGCATCAGTTTTCCCTGAGGGTGAGATCCAGGAGGTTGTCCAACTTTGCTAAGCAGCCTCTAGACTGTGCTTTTCCTATTCTGCCCAGCATATGGCACTTGTCTGCCTGTAGCTTCCCACCAGGGTAAAGTGATCTGGTGCCTTTAATTTCAGCAGACTCTCTCAGCCAGGGGCATGTGACAGAGACAAAGGTGAGGTTGCAGATTGGCATTAATTGCTTCAGTTTTCCAGTTCCTGGGCCTGAATTCCTTGAAGGAGGGATTCCACTTGAGCTGAGCCCCACCTTTCTCTTGGGGAAGAATACAACCTTTAGAGAATTAACTCCTTTCATCTGCCTACTTTGTCTCTCAGACAAACTTAATTGTGTCCTGGTCTGGGGTACTGCTAGAGCCTGAGAAAGCTTCCACTTCTATCAACTGAGCTGTTAAGGAGTAGAAGAAAAAGGAAAAAAAAAAAAAAAGCCTTTCAGAATGGGATCCCTGCACCTCTGGTTTGTAAATCAAGAGCTTAAGTTGGTATGTGGTTCTATGTATCTCCAGACTCTAATTGACCCCCATTTGTGAGGCCCAGCCCTTTTTCAGTATTTTTTGCTGTCCAACTCAATAAGCCTCTGTTTTTCCCCCATCGGTCCCACCCCCTCTCTGGCAGGGCAAAAACTCCAGCAATCTTTAGTGCTTATTCCAGGTTTATTTGTGCTGGAGGCCTATTTTCAGTAGCCAGAATTTGTTAATTTAATTACACAGTTGGAGCTTGGTTGAGCTAAGCCCTCATTGCTAGTAAAGTCTGTTTCCTTTCCCCTCGAGGAACCAACCTGCTGTGCCTGTGGGAAAGAAGCACCAGTGTGGCTTGGGGCACTGTGTGGGGTCTCAGCCAGTCCACTTGATCTAGACTGGTGTATGCTGTGTGTCCGGTCACTTACTTAGCCCAGCAGTCATACTGTACTGTTCCTGTCTATTTACAAGCTTCTCTGGACAAACTAAATTCTGTACCTCAGTAAGCTGCCTCCTATTTTTTAATTTTTTAAAAATATTTTATTGAGCAATATTCACACACCTACGGTCTAACCATATTATACAATTAATGGCTAACAATATCATTATATGCTTGTGTATTCATCACCATGACTATTTTTTGAACATTTGCATCACTCCAAAAAAAGAAATTGAAAATAAAGAACACATAGATCCCATACCCTTTACCCTTCCCTCTCACTGACCAACAGTATTTCAATCTACCCAATTTTTACCCTTTATCTCCCTTATTATTTATTTATTTTTAACTTTATTATCTTTTTTTTCCCATCTGTCCATACCCTGGATGAAAAGGAACATCAGACACAAGGTTTTCACAATCACACAGTCACATTATAAAAGCTACATCATTATACAGTCTTCTTCAAGAATCAGGGCTACTGGAACACAGTTCAACAGTTCCAGGTACTTCCCTCTAGCCAGTCCAATATACCATAAACTAAAAAGGGATATCTATATAATGCATAAGAATAACCTCCAGCATAACCACCCAACTCTGTTTGAAATCTCTCAGCCATTTAGACTTTTTTAGTCTCCTTTCTCTTCCCCCTATTGGTCAAGAAGGTTTATTCATTCCCATGATGCCAGGTCCCAGCTCATCTCCAGGAGTCAGGTCCTATGTTGCCAGGGAGAGTTTCATCCTTGGGATTCATGTCCCATGTAGAGGGAAGGGTGGTAAATTCACCTGTCAAGTTGGCTTAGAGAGAGAGAGAGGCCACATTTGAGCAACAAAAGAGGCTCTCTGGGGGTGACTCTTAGGCATAATTATCAGTAGGCCTAGCCTCTCCTTTGCAGGAATAAGCTTTATAGGCACAAGTCCCAAGATCAAGGGTTCAACCTATTGATTTGGTTGTCCCCATTGCTTGCAAGACTATCAGAAATTCTCCAGACTGGGAAGTTGAATATTTCATCCTTTCTCCCCAGTCCTCCAAAGGGACCTTACAAATACTTCTTTATTCACTGCTGAAATGACTCTGGGATATATCAGGGCATCACACTAACCGGGACAAACCAACAAGTTTTCATACCCTATTCAAGATTCCATGTACTTAAAGGCCTCATTCTCTTTTTAAAGACTCCAGTAATAGCATTAAGACCCATCATGATTAGGGGGGGAATATACCTTATCTGAAGTAGTAAGGTCATCAAAAGGTCCTACTCACTGGAATGGATTAGATCAAGAATGTTTTTCTGGGATATATGAAGCTTCAAACTACCACACAACCCTTTTTAAAAAAATGGACAAAATACTTGAATAGACACCTCTCCAAAGAAGATATATAAATGGCCCAGAAATCACATGAAATGATACTCAGCACCACTGGTCACTACGGAAATGCAAACTGAAACCACGAGATACTATTTCACGCCTATTAGAAGGACTGTAATTTTTAAAAACTGGAAAATTATAACTATTGCACAGGATGGAGAAATAGGAACACTCATTCACTGCTGACAGCAATGTAAAATGGTATCAGCCATAGTGGAAAAGTTTGGCAATTCCTCAGGAACCTAAAGATAGAATTAGCACATGACCCAGCAATACCACTATTAGACATATACCCAAAAGAATCAGACATAGTGGCTTTTACCCATGGCTACATTGGAATGATCTGAGAAGCTTTTAAGAAATACCAATGCCCAAGACCCACACAAGACCAATTAAATCAGGATCTCTTGGGGAGAGGTTTAGACATCAGTATCAAAAAAAAAAAAGAAAACCCTCTTATGGTGATTCTAATAGTTGAGAACCACTGGACTACAGGATCCAAGAGATATGGGGCAGAAGTCAACAATAGGATGTCCATAGGCAGTGACATTTCTCCCTGTTTTTTTCTTTGGAAGACATCCTCTGCTGACAAAAGTGTACTCTGCTTTTACATTTGGAAATTTAACTTACTAAGGTACTGTAAGCCTTAGGAATGTAAACACAAAATCAAAGAGATGTACATTTACGATTTCCTAGTTTTTATAAATGATTTTAGAAGAAAATAATTTTAAGTACCTCATAATGCTTTATTATTCTAAACTTTTCATAGATTTATTTAAATATTTTTGGAACATCAAATATTTCCTATTTTTTTAAAAAAACACTCTTTCTTGTAATTTTTCAAATCATCATAATCTGGATCAGAGAAATAAGAGAACAGCATTCAAAACACGCAATGCTATAGGGCTGGGTTAGCATGGCATCAGTGGAACCAGAAAATAAAAGGAAATCCAGGCAAAACTCAAAATGTCACATCAATATGTTAAATTCTAAGCTATGAGAACATAATGTCCATGCCTGACTTTTCCATTGTTGTATCCTCAGCAATTTGCACAAAGCCTTACAATTAGCACAGAATAGGTATTCAATAAATATTAGCTTCATAATTAATCTATTTGAAACCTTAATTGTAAATGTATCAACAGAAGGAAGGATAGAAAGATAAAGGGAAAGGGTAGGAAGGAAAAGACACTTGGAATGACTCACAAATTACTGATTGATGTGCTAAATGTTATTCAGTCAACCATACTCAGATTGGTGAAGTAGGAGTAAAGAGAACAGGATTTTCAGGCTTGACTTTGTCAGAGATCAATTGTCCCAATCTTGACCAAATCATTTAACCTTTCTATAACTGTTTTTTCATCCATAAAATGAAGGAAGGTATAGATAAGATGACTTCTAAATGTTAGATATCTGTAAGCATTTGACTATACCATGCATTTCCAAATAAAGTATACAGTACAAAAACCTAAATATCATTTTTAAGATATACTAAGCATTTGGTAAGAATTTATTGAACTGAAATTTTAAAGTAAAAGAATTTCTAATTCTGAATATACACAACCAAAATTCTGATTACATATGTGGAATAAAAGATGTCATATATCCCAAAATTTATTGTTAACACCAAGTTTTAATTCTCAGTTATCCACTACTAGAGGGATACAATGGTAAGGAAAACTCAAAACAACAGCAAATCTCTAAATATTTTCTCATATGTACTGTTCCCAACTTTTTATTTTAAAAAGTTACAAAGCTGTGAAAAATTACAAGAATACAACAAAAGCTATACACAATTCACCTATATTTACTATTGTGTTCACATTTTGGAACATTTGCTTTATCCCATTTGTTCTTACTCTCACTCAATCTCTTCCTCCATGAGTGTGTACATTTTTTATTTTTTGCAGAACTAACTACTTGAGAATTAGTTATAGATATCAGATATTTCAATTTCTACCTACATATATCTCCTAATGTTTTTATATAATCATGATGTAATTATTCTACTTCAGACATTTAGTATCCATATTTAGTATACCATATTTAATACAGTCTTTACTCAAATCATTCCAATAACAATACCATGAATATTCACAGCTGTTTTTACTGTTTAGTTTTGATCCAGGTCCAATCAAGAATCACTTTCAGAGGTAAGCAGTATTTGAATATTGGCATATCTCATTTACCAAAAATTCATTATACTTTAAAACACTCCAATCCAAGATGGTGTGATTTATAAGGAGGTAAGGCAGAATGCTACAAAGAGTCCTAGATTTAGGAGACTAGGCTTCAAACTGTGATTATCATAACAAGCTGCCATTGGAGCCTATCTTCCCCCTGACCTGTAAAATGAGTTAGTTGGGAGTGAAACGCATTGAGCATCAGTGAATAAGAAATCCACAGGCTCTGGATGCCAACCAGGATGGTACTCTTTTTTACCCAATTTATTATATACTGGGGTTCTTCTGAAGAACAGTATTTGTATAAAAAAGATTTTTTGGTGGTGTTTTTGTTGAGTTGTTGCTTTTGGATTTTTTTGCCTTATTGCTTTAAAAAGAAGTTAATTGCCCAGTATATGTTAGCTTTATTCATATTATTATTCTTATTATAATTATTATAAATATGGCATATATAGATAAATTATTTGAAATTTATGAAGCACTATTCAAATCTGGAATAAACTTTTAGAAGAATAAAACCTTAGAATTTTAGAGGACCTTATTTTTCAATAAGCTTATTTTTACAGTAATATTCCTCATAATATGTGTTACATCTCCCTTCTTTAAACCTTAGGTTCTATAAAATCTATCGCCTTCTCAATTGTATCCTATCTGGCATGTAGTAGGCAATAGACATTTGTTAAATGTTAAAGGCAATTTAACACTTGTTAAATGTATGTATATGGAAATTAAGATCTTTTAGTTTCTAATTTGTTCTTTGTCATATAACTAGCTAGTAAACGAGCCAGGAACAGAAATACAGGCATCACTCTAAGCACTGCTCTTTCCTTGAAATAACATTGGCCTTTTACTAGAGAAAAACGAAAGATAAAATTTTTTTAAGTTTATTATAACCCCCAAATATTAAACATTTTCTTAAGATGATTATTTACAGTGAGAAATTATAATCATTGCTCTTATTCTGTTTTGATCACATTTATTACTAGTATATTTATTTGACATATGCCTTTTTCTCCAGTTTATTTCTAATGTATTCTTCAATTAATTTCCAAATGGGATGTAAACATTTTTAAACATTGAATTTAAGAAAGAAAAAGCACATCTGATAACTGGAAACTGTTCTGACACTGGCTTCAGAGTTGTTAGAAGCTGGGCTTGTCCCCACAGTCAGGCCAGGTTAATCTCCTTTGGATTTAACTGTTTTCTGAGAAACAGACTCTGAAAACTAAAGTATAGAAGAAGTTAACTGAACTAAAGTAGCATTAATGCCAAACAACAACAGAGAGTTAAAAGCCAGGATTTGGGTCAGTAATACATATACTAGGAATGAAGGGAGGGTACAGAAATGGAGAGGGGAAATAAGGGAGAGTTTGCTACAAGAGATGTTTGGTTCAGCATGTCCTTGTGCCATGTTTCATTAACTCTGCAACTTGTATAGGCAGGATGTCTCTGAAGGAGTGGGGTCATTTAATGAAGATAAGAAAGCTTGTTGATGTCAGTATGACATTTCTTCATGGACAGAGGTCTATGTTAGCTCCAGGAAGGATTATTGGTATGTCCACCTGACTTAGTTGTTCTGTTTCTTCCTTGTAGTTCACTGAAACCGCTATTAAAAACATTCCTCTCTTTGCCAACAATATATTTGTGGAGACTGAATTTTTTGTTCAAACCAAAGTAACAGACTGAATGTGATGTGAAAGTTCAGGGTTGTTTGAGTGAGCCTGAGAAACCGTACATGGCTACCACAACCAGAGCGAGGCTGGGTGAGGTACTCAGGCACAGGTCACAAGTCATGGGCAGCTCAACCGGGAAGAGCCAGAAGGCTAACTATTGCCTTTTAAATTGTTTTTAATTGCCTGTTCAATTTCCTGTTTACTTCATTTGATAGGAAGTTCTATGAAGGCAAGAAACATATAACTCTTATTCACATCGCTTTCTACAGCACCTTATTGTACAAAGTACAGATTTATATTAAATTTCAACAAACACCCAAGTGATTCTGATGAAAATGAACAATTATTCAAAAGGTAAACTATTAAATTTTCTCAGATTTCTTAAATAATTTCATATGATCTCACCCTTTGGAAGATTTCTGAAAGTTTTCATTATATCTAAAATTTTTATAGGTCAAGGACCTCCAAGATACAACTTAGAACTTTAATCTATTGAGCCACAAAACTTTTTATACCTAAATATTCAAAGTTAATTTCTACAAGAAAAAGTGTTCTTTCTTGATAGAAACCAAAATTTCCAGGGCTGTAAATATTATCTGTCTCTTTTAAGATATATTCTAAAATTTTCTACCATATTTCACTCAAGTTTTGAATTATCTCATCCATCACAAAATAATTCACCAACAGTCATGTTAAACA